>NC_140663.1:153454858-154054858 GCF_054131305.1 Coturnix japonica | reverse complement strand
TGAGCAAGAATGACACATTTCAAGATGCCTGCAATGGTGCTGTGCCCTTTTAGAGGTTCATGAACTTCTACAGAGATGACCAATAAAGCAATGAGATGACAGTATTAGGAAAAAGACTGGTTTCCCTTCAAATGTGGTTTCCCTCAAGTCAGTGAGTCAAACCTCAAGTTCCAAAAGAGACCCAGTCAACCAAAGGAAGCCACCCAAACCCGCGTATGTGATAAATCTTACCCTAAACTTGTATTTTGTACTACGCCTCAAATTCTTCACTGTGTAGGTAAGATCGTCGCCATCGTATTTTGGCTTGAAACCATATCCCTGCAGAACCAAAGGGGATTACTTGAAGCATTGTATCTGTCTGCCACATTCTGTAACATCATTCATATAAATAAAGTACCGTATCTTAGAGTGCAATTGTTTTATGTTTCTCTGACAAAGTAATTAAGTGTAACTTCATTGTGTAAACACAAGATATTTTATTTCTACCACGTGTAAGTGCTGTACATGGAAACCAAGTATAAAAATGAGGGTGGGGTGAGGGAGGAAATGAATTAATCGTTCTCCAATTCTGAAGAGGAGAAAAGAAAAATAAAATAAAAGTGCAGAGTGTCAAGAGAAATTACACCTAACATTTTCCAGGGGTAAAACAAAGATGTTTATGCTGAAATAAGGGACTGCACTTCATCATGCGATTACTTTGACCCATTTGTACAGAGCTGAACTTTCACAAGCAAAATCACAAAGTTAAAAGTAGTCTAGAAGTCTGTGGGATTAGGATTTAATACTAATGATAACTGCTGTTGCAATGGAAAGGAGAAAGCTAAGTGATGTGGTCACTGCAAGGGCAACTCATCAGTTTCATTTCAGAAAACACAGTTCCTTGTAGAATATTCTAGCAAAAATAATCACTGTTGCATTTAAATACAACGATGTATCAAACAAACACTATCATCTCTTTCTTAAATTGAGAGTAAATGTTTGAAACTTACTGAGTTCTCATCCTCCATCTCTAGTATGTACGAAATTCCTTCATCTGACGGTGTTCCTGAGGGTTTTGTCCACTGTAGGGATAACCAAGTAACTCCAGCATTAATCAGCAAAGGACTTGCTGGTGTAGTTGGGGCAGTGCCTGAGGTATGATACAGGACTTCTTCACTAAAACCACTGTGTATAATAAAACAGATAGTATGTAAAACTAGTCAGACACAAGAACTGATATCTAGAAAAACATCATTCTTACTAAATACAGCCATGACAATTTTTTGGATATGTGCACAGCTGGAAATTGGTACACGCAGATGATTTGACTTGCCCAAGAAATCTATCGGTTATAAACAATTTGAACAAGGTTAACGCACTCATAATTGAAAGATTCCTGCATGCGATGTAATTACAATGTATTGCAAACCAAAATGTTTTGCTTTTACGTATCATCATCCTTCTAAAGCAGTAGAGCTCTATGCAAAACAGTGTACTGAAGTCTATTCAAAATAAAAGCATGAAAACATAAAAACGTATATGGGAAGGCCCTGAAGCACTCTTTGCTTCCCAGGCAGCAATCCATGCAAATTATTATGTGCTTCAAGTCTAATTTGAAGCATTAGTCTCTACAGTGAATCAGAAAATACCAGAGTATTGTTATTCAGTGTTAAGTTTCTTTAACAGCCGGCAATATAAAAGCAGACTGTACTCAGACAGTCTCTGAACACAACTTTCAACCTTATCTGATGACTCTTAGGTGGGCATGGAGTGAAAATACAAAAGTTACAGAAAGAGAGCTAGGGTGAAATGGTGGCATACAAAAGTCAGTATTTGGGTGCATCACACAAACAGATGACAAAAAAAGTGGTTCGCAGCTGGAGTTCATTCAGAAATTTGCTGCTTCTACATCACGTCTGAAGAAACACTTGTAGGTTTGAGAGCTTGTCTAAATTTATTTGTAAACTGTATGAATGAATGTCAAATATATAACTGCAGTCTACACACATGGTGGCTACACACCACCAAAATGAGCATTAAGAAGTCCTGAAAACAGAACTCATTGCGTGGCTTGAGTAACAGTTTAAGACCTCGTGTGTCCAAATCTAACATTCCTAGAAACCACCTTAAAACGCCTTATCTTTGAAGCACTCCAACATCCATTGGAATCAACTAAAAGAGTTCCAGTAATTCTCATATGTGAAATGCTCTTAAACATTTCACGTAGAGCACAATAATACTACATTCTTTTGAATAAATTTCATTTTTCCAGGTTTGTTTGTGGTCAGAACTAAGTTTAAAAACATGAATAACTTGAAGACAGAATATCCATTCTTGTTGGCAAAATCATTTAGCCAAAATTCAGTCTTCAGATAGCTAAGATTTTCATCTCTGGTTGTGTTTAAGAGTCATTTGGATGTGGTACTCATAATCATATCAGGGATATGATTTTGTGTAGGCTTTTTAGAGTTAGGGTTCTGGTTAGGCTGCGGTTGGACTTGATGTTCTTCAAGGTCTCTTCCAACCTGGGTAATTCTATGATTCTATGATTCAACGTGCTTCATAAGGAATACAATGGTACACTACATTCAGTAAACACCATTTAAAGAGACTTCTTAATTCAGTAATACCATAAAGACAATGTAGTGCATTTTTACAAGGCTATGAAATACAGGTTAAGAAATCTATTTGGCATGATTAGTTTAAAAAGGGTTCTTAAGTGATCACTGTCCTCCAACACAGAAGGATTGCAGTTCTTCTGCTTACACCGCAGTAGTGTTCATTTAATGTGTGTGGGTACTCACAGAGGGTACCCTTATGATCAGAAAGAACCAGAAAACAGGAAGAGAACGTGAGCACCAGACCCTGCTTAACTGTCACCTCACGCCCCGCCTACTCTTTTCAAAAGCTTCAGTTAAATCTCATCAAGACAAGTCCAGGAGAAACTCAGAGTGCAGTTCATTTCAGAAACATCTCCCAGAGGGCAGTAACGTAAGAAAGACTCTAGAAGATTTCTTCTGTCCAGCATGAATTACACCCTTGGGTCTGGCTCCCTAGTTTTAAACTGTGCTTTGATGCTGTCCAAGCAGGCACTGCTCCCTCCAACACTCCCTTGTGCCAACTGAAGGACACACAACACACAACCCATGTTAGAAAAACACCGCTCTGGTCAGCTGTAGCATAATGCTAAAAATACTTCCTAGTCTGACTTAAGATAAAAATGGCAATTGTACACTCACAGCTAGAGAAGCCTTGACTTTATACCTGATAGGATCTAAAGGTCCAAGTGCTGGGATATGGTATAAACGCAGGCAGCCTTCCCTAGGGATAATGAGCACTAGTACTGACAGCATTAGCCAGCCTTATCACTTCACCAGAGGACTAAAAAAGCACTACCAAGAGCTAATGCATCCAGCAGTGTAAGCCTAACCTGACAACATACTACTTTTACTTTGTATTTTTGAGTTCTTGCTTATATTCCCTACTGTAGTCAAACATCATTCATTCACAAATTAAAAACAAAGTTTGGTGTTCTCATCTTTTACCACCACCGTTTCAGTAGAATTGAATATTATATCAGACACAACAGTCAGTTTCACTGAATCCTAGCACAGCCTGAGCTGATTCCATGCGATAGCAGCCGGGCTGTATGTGCCACGCTTGTGCACTTTATGTACAAAGGTGGCGAATGAAGGTTATAGGAGGTAGTCTGAGGAATTAGGGCAAGTGGCAGAAGTAGCTGGAGTATCTACAGGTGATAGTTGCTTATAAAGGGGGCTGAGATCTGTAGCACTTACATGCCAAGTATGTACATATGTTGTGGCAGTAAAAACACAGCTGTAATAATGCTTAAACAAAACAGATTATGCCAGTAATCACCAAACAGCTGAAGTCAGGATTTCTGGAGGTCATCTTGTACAACCTCTCTTGCTCTCAAGCAAGATCAAGTGATTCACAGTACATGTGTAATCTGCAAACTGAATAATCCAATCACATACAGTAAATAAACTACGTAAATCCTAGCTGGACAGAAGACTTGTTTCTTTAAATGCCATCACATGCTTTTCCAAACCAATCACATATATGCATGCAAATGCATTCCATATTTATGTATACAACAGTAATATTTACCTCATCCCCATGTCATTTTTGGCGGCTAGCCTAAAGGTGTACCCCATTGCTGGTGATAGTTTAGTAATCCTATACTGCTTCTGTTGGCCATAATAACACTGGCAAAACTCTCCATTTCCTTTTCCCTAAAAAGGAATAAATTAATCACGTTATTCACCCTACTAAATATGTGTCCATAAATTAAAGCAACACACACATGTGGAGCAAACTCATTTCTTGTAGTGTAACACGACTAAAAAATCCCTCACATGGTGAGACTTTATATAAAACTTTGCATATGAATGAAATCAGAGGCTTTTCAAATTCTGTTCCATTTCCCAGCTCCAAGGGGCTGGAAGGAGAAGGCAGTACAACACTGCTCAGCAATCTCCCTCTTAGGAAAGCTACTGCATAGGAGCTGCGGATGTTTGAGGGGACAGAGCTGACCCAGCCCTTTGATACCAATGGAAGGCTGTTACAGTAAAGTGATCATTTATTTTCTACTCTCAAGAGAAGTATTGGCTAAAAAGCTACCATTAGAAGTCGTAGAATCGTGTAACTAAGAAATAGCTTATGTTTTACATATCCTAAGAAGAAAATTTGGCAGTAACCATGATTTCACACTTGCTGCAGGACTTATTTCCCATGTGCCTACATAAGCCATAATTATGACACAACCTGATGCGCAGCGACAGACAGATACTTCTGAAAACCACAGAAAGAAAAAGAAATCGCTTACTTCATCCCATTCCAGAAGGTAACTGTGGATTTTAGAACCATTATCACAAGATGCCTGCAACAAGAAAAATCAGAAACTGGAGCTGTAATTGGATACAAGATCACTTTAGGAAAGACGCACGTATGTTCATGACATGACGAGTGGGGGGCAAATGATGTTTTCATTAGGTCTGTTTCATTTGCCAAGATGGTCCTTCTTTTCTTTCCATCCAGAACATATTTTGGGTTTTGTTTTTTTTTTCATTTCATTCATACTAAGGTATTCTGGCAGCAGTGTAAAATACACAGAACTTTTCTAAGCAGCTACACTACAAATCCGTTCAAATCTCAGTCTTTCCAAGCCACTCCATTTGATTTGCACAAATGAGTCTATGCTTAATAACAGAGGAAGAAATTGATTCTTCAGTAGAGGAGGGGACCAGAACACAAACCAGTGTCTCATGTTCAAGCTCATTAACTTTAATTAAAAAGGCTCCTGTCTTTTCTGGGATTTTTCTTCTTTTTAATGAAGCCCACATTTAATCTGATACACATCCTTAAGACACAGAACAGTGGTTGAAAATACTACGATTGGCAAAAAAATTCTGTTTCAATGAATTGACATTTTATTCACAAATCTGAAACTGATGAAGAGTTTTAAGGGCCTATTTTTAAGTGTCTTAAGTAGTTCTTACCTTCCACTGCAAAGTAAGAGAATTTTTGGTCCGATTAGTTATCCTGGGCAGATTTGGAGCATCAGGTTCACAACTCATTGTGGTAAAACTCTCTGCTTCTGAAGGACTCCCCTTTACACAACTGCATTCCACTTGGACTCTAAATGTGAAAAAGAATCAGAGATGTTTTACTTCAAAATCTATGTATAAAATTTCCAAAGAAAACTGAGTATTCAGAATTTAGCTACTTCCTTCCATCTCATTATATATTACTGTTATATATATGTAACACAACTGTTGTAAACATCTTGGTCAGGTAATGCAAAAGAAGAGTCCTTTACTTTGGATCTTCGCAATCATATTTGAAATACACTTGCTATTTGCAGTACTTGGGTAGGGAAATGATGGTAATGTCTTGCAGCCTTGTTATCTCTTGTAGATGTTTGAAGTGATAATACAGATAATTATTCTGCAAGTGCTTTTGTGAGATAGGCACAATGAAGCTGCAAATGTACTTTCAGAGTATCCTTTGCATTTAGTAAAGCTTACTGAGGTGTTTCACCCTGTCCTTTCCTTTAGGAAGGCTATAAACAAGCTCTTCATGTATATCGGAAGAATGAGTTGTTGCCTCTGTCTCAAAGAGGAATGGTTTGCTTTGCTCATAGCTTTTCTCCAAAGTGAATCTTTTATTCCTGTGTCACCTGCTTATGAACAGCAAGTCATGGGAAATCTGACACTGTTGAACATATGAGCATGGAGACCAAACCATCTAACAGTGACTAATGTTGCACACAAAGTTATTTGTCTTTACAAACAGTTTCAGATGCAAAATGTGTTGATTATCTTCACAGTTCAGTCTTTCTCATCTTCCTTTTTGGCAATGTTCAGACTGGCACAATTCTAATTACTAGATCAGGAAGAACTTAGGTGGCTAAATCATCTATTCACATGAATCCTCTACAATGACCAGAAACAAATAAAATGGAATCTGGAATCTGAAAACAGCCTGGTAGGAAAAGACTTTCACAGGGAAAAAATGCCCTGGACTATGACCTCTAAGCTCCATGCATTTTCAGCTTAAATGCAATTGGATAAAGTACTTAAACACTAATAAAAACATTAACAAAATCACAGAGAAACACTTGCGTATGAAAGACCTTCTAGTCAATTTACCACTCATCCTCCTCCTGAACACAGCAGCACACCATAAATATGAAGGGTGGGATGAACAGACAACGTGGTTTGACTTTCAGTTTGGTAATGAACAAAACCCTTGAAAAGGCACTAGAAGGTGCAGTCATCACACTGAGGACCCAGAACTTAGCACTCCTCTTTGAGCAAATGGGAATCATGAGAGTACTACATAACCAAAATCCTTCTCCTCCCCAGTGCACATGGAAAGAGGCACGTTCTGACTCACATCCTTTTGCTCCCTTTCCTTCCTACCAGCTGCCTCTAAATAAATGGCTTCTGAGCACAAAAGTCTTGGGATTTTCCAGACTGGCCTGCTGGAAAAAGGAGAAAGCAGCATGAAGAAGCCAGTAGGAAGAAAATTCTCATGCAAGGCACCTTCTAGTACTTGTGAGGAAATGGCATAAAGGAAGCATCACTGGGGCATGCCTCAAAGGAAATAAAAAGGTCACTGCATTGGCATGATGTGACAAAAGCAGAGATATTGGGTGAGGTAGCAAAAAAATGTCATGTGTGCCAAAACTGATTATATGATGAACTAAACAAAAAACGTTGACTTAAAAATGGCAATATTTCAACTACCACTGTGAGTCAAAGGAGGGTATCAAGAGATAAAGACAAGTTCTGAAGGTTTCTGCAATCAAATGAAACTTTTAAAACATTCCCATTGAATTTAGTTATCAGAAAAGGAAGATACTCACTTTGCATGGTAATCAGTTGCTGGCCTGAGATCATTTACAGTAACTTTATTTTCTTCTCCACTGAAAAGAAATACAGTTTTGTTAAAGAGATCATTTTAGAATCACGTGCATTTATAAAAAGGCGTGCACCTGAGCCATCCACCTAACACTCCTCGTAAGGAACATACTTGTCAATAGGTTGTTTCTGTTGCTAAGCATTTACAATGAAGACACATTTATCTCAGGATTTTTCCAGGCTTTCCTTGCTTTTTTTCTGTTTGTTGATTTTTTTGCATTCTTTGTTTTTAGATAAAAATTACCTTCTTTCTTACTCAGTTATAGCAGCTGATATGTTAGTACTTAAGGCAGGGGTATCCAACTATTTAAATCTCCAAACAACGAACAGATTTTAAAGAGATCTTAAGTCACGCAATTAAAAGCAGCAACAACAAAATAAAGGAAATGAACACCTACATATATACAGTTTTGTATTTTCCATCCTTCCCAGTATTTGAAATCATCACTTCGTAAGTATAAACCCCTGGTATGTTACTCTTGTCAGCGTCTTCTCCGACATCAATGGATGGAGGTGACCACGTAAGCAGCGCCGTTCTTGCCTGAATGTCTGACACCTGTAGAAATATAATGTTTGAGACTTCTGCCACTTAAATGCTACGGTATATAATCAGATGAGAAGCAAATCATTAGCAAATCAGAGTATTTATACTGATGTATGAGCTACTGATTAGTTTTTACAGATGAAATGTAGATGTGGTATTGAAGGACATAGTTAGTGGGCATGGTGGGGACAGGCTAATGGTTGGACTGCATGATTTTAGAGGTCTTTTCCAACCTTAATCTTTCTAAGACTCTGTGAAATCAAGCTGGAAACAAGAATAACTGTCACCGTACTTTGCTGATTACAAAGTAACGAATGCCACCTAGTGGGCTACAGTGGTTAAGCACAGGAACAGGATGCCCAGGGAAATAGTTTGTATTTTGCACCCACCGACTATCAACAACCATTTCAAAAGAACAGACAACACACTGTATGAAATAACCAGTTCCACAGTATCACTGCCATATACATATGTGTAAAAGATATATTTTGAGTAGTTGCTTTTGGAAACCTATTCCCAGAGGGTGAGAATCGAAATACTATTCTTAGAACTGGTGCTCTTAACCCAAACGCGTCAACTTTGGGACTGAAACAGAGGAAACGGGTTACTGGCAACAGACAAATTTTATTCCTATTTTCCAGGTAGCATCTCTTGTTCTATCAGTTAACCCTACTTGGCCCAGCTGCTATTGATTTGAACATCAGACCTCCCTGCCCTTCCTGCAGTTTTCTTATGTATTTGAAGACCTGTTTCTCTCATCATTTTCACCCTCCTCTTTGATTATTTACTTCTGTTCCAATACCTTCGATGTTTTGTCCAGAATTGTAGTTAACACTCAATCTAATTCTTCACTAGTGCCAAACTGTCTTATACACTTCATAGATCACATTTCTCTCCATACATCATAGTATGTCTTTTACACAGGGTAAGTCAGGTGGTTGGTATGAATGAAAGCTGGCATTATGTCTCATTGGAACATTCAGGCATTAGAGGCTTTAGCTATTCTCTAGAGAGAGTTAAGAGAGTGCAACATCAAAGACAACATTACAGAGAAATATTCAACTCAGAGAACTTAGATTAGTGAACTTAAACAAGGAGCAGAGTGGAAATCTCTTGTATTGCAACAAAAGTCAAGAAAGAATAATTAACTCTGTTCTTAAGTCCCTGGAAGAAAAGCTGTTACCCCGAGTTATTCACCCAGGGCAAACATTAGCACGTCGACTGAAAAAAGACAGAACTTCTGTAAGACATCTAAAACAATAGATGACAACTGTTCACAAAGTAACTTAACACAATGAAACTACATTATGCACCAAGCTAAAAATCAGTGACCATGTAGGTTGTTCTGGTTGTTTTACTTTGTGTAAACAGGGTATGTGACTAAACAATGTTATGAAGATCTGAAGCTTTGCTATGGCCAATTTGCCAAAGTTTAAAATGTAACAGCCAGTGTAATTCAACACAAAATGCAAAGTGAAAAGTATTTGCAGAAGTTGGGAATTAAAGCATAAAAAGCAGCAGTGTAGATATTAAAAAAATAAAAAAGCTTCTGTATATATACATATTTGGACCTACACATATATATGGGGAAAAAAGGAGGAAAACATTAGTAAATAAGCTACAATTTAAGACAAGAAAATCTGTAGCAAAGGCACTGGGTCCAGCTGATGGTGCCCAGCGAAACTGGATGGTCAGCAGTAAACCAGATGGTCACATACTGGTTCCCCTTCTGTGATGTACACTCATGTTAAACCAAGCAGTGGCAAGAAGCCAAACTTCAACTATCAAGCATTGCTGAAGAGCACTGGGAAGGGAATATTTAGACCCTAACACTGAGGAAACTGAGGTGGGAACGCCTTCATTTGAACTTGAACAAGTTAATCTCCTTTTTAAAGATGTGCCATTTGGGTAAAAAATAAAATAATTAAATCAAATAAAGAGCAGTTCTAGTATGTGCCAGCTGGATTGCATAAGGTACTTAACCAGTAAGTAAACAGCATCGTGTTCTAAAAGAACACACATGAGCTACAAAACATGATGTACCCCATGGACTTTATAATGCCATGTAAGCAGAAACTGTGAGTGCGTATCCCTTCTTCTCATTAAATATCCATTCTTCATTTTGCTTTTGTCTTTTCAGTTCCCCTTGTCTTCTCTTGCACTTCCTTTGCCACTTGCTTAGTGAACACAATGGCTGGTGCAGGCTGTTTGAATGCTGAGGAGTCAATATAGTTCATTTAAAAACAACACATAGGAATCTGGAAGCAGCAAGGCTCAGGTACTACATAATGCACAGGACTAACAAGAGATGCATGAATGAAAATACACCACAGAGCACAATGAGACACTGAAATTCAAGAAAGGTTATGGGTGGGGGGAGAAACAGTGAAACTACTCATGCTGACCTATGGGGGATGGATGGATGAATATTCTGAGAGGAAGGAAGCAAACGGAAACAAGACAGAGATGCACTGGGACACTGTTGTTTTTTTTCTGCCCTCTGCCAGCACAGCTGATGTTACACTTGTTTAATACATTTCCCACTGTCTCACTTTAACAGCCCTAGCATGCTCAATGATCACTCCCCATGGCAATGCAGTCACTGCTGACATTCCTGACTTGGATGGCATCCTGTATGCTCTGGCCAATGGGCAGAAGACTGTGCATAGATATATGGGCCCTTCACTTTAGTCAGGATAGAAAGCAACATCTGTGTTCTCCCGGAGCTAAGGTCACAGCTCACACCCATGATGTGAGGGCTACTGAGAACATTGTTGCCTTGTGTGTCCAAGTGCCAACACTATCTTACACTAAGCTAACCCTACAGTTAATAAAACTTGCTCCTGTGTCCATTCTGATGTGGTTAGACCAGGCACATGTTCCTTTTCTAAGACAGACTCTTGTGATCAACAGTCAAAAGGAGTATAAGGCACCAGTCCCTTTAGCTGCACAGCCCTGCACAGTCCTGATCCGTTCTCAAAACAGATCTAATTGTACTGTGAATTGCAGGGTCTGTACAGTAAATCTGCTTCACTTTGAAAGTATGATTCTATATTCTTCTAATAATATTATGATGTATATCTTCCTAAAGTGTAACACTCAACAGCAAAAGTCTTGCACAAGTTTCTAGTGCTTGATGTAACACAGTGATAGCAACTGGCATTTAGTATCATCCATGGAGATGAAGTGCACAGCTGGGCACTGAAATAACAGGCTGCAAAAATAAAACCTCTGCTGGTGAATCTCTCAAGTACCTGCTGTCAAAAATACGATGTTTAGGAAAGCTGGATTACATCCGAGGTCCTGAGCAAAACTTAATGCTAGCAGACACAGACCTATGTTCATTCCTCACAGCCATAACCTGTTCTTCTTTTGAATCACACAATCACCAGTGTTGGAAAAGACCCACAGGATCACCCAGTCCAAAGTTTGGAAGTTTTAGGATCCCCCAGTCTTGATTGTCCTTTGGATCTGTACTCCTTGCCAGAAGCTGTCTCTGCTCCTCACTTTCTTTCTCCATTCACACCTTAATCTCCATAAGCTTTCTTTCAGTCCCATTTTATTCTCCACAAATTCTTTTTATTTCTTCTCTACCAGATTCGGTCTCCAAGGACATCCTATTCAGTGCTCTTGAACTTGACTGTTACAGCTGCTATCTGCATCCTAGCAGCAGCCAGGTTCAGCTTCCTCCTATCCATTTCTCCATCTCATTTCCCTCAATCATTACTTACAGAATTTGACACAGGGGCACCAAAGAAATGCTGTCTCATTCTGATGCCTGGACATAGCAGGACTCTGAGCATTTAGTACTGTAGTTATTTATCCCTGCTCAGCCCTTGCAGCACCACTGAGTCACAGAATGGTTAGGGTTGCAGGGCCCTCTGGGTCCCTCTGCTCCAGCCCCTGCCCCAGCAGGGACACCCAGAGCAGGGTGCCCAGGGCCACATCCAGCTGATTATGGGAGATCTCCAAGGAGGAGACCCCCCAGCCCCTGGGCAGCCTGTGCCAGTGCTCCATCACTGCACAGCACAGAAGGGCTCCTGGTGTTCAGAGGGAACCTCCTGTGCTCCAGTTTGTGCCCATGGCCTCTGGTCCTGGTACTAGGCAAGAGGTAGAACTGTTTAGTCTAGAGAAGAGAAGGCTCAAGGGGGATCTTATCAATGCATATGAATACCTCAGGGATGACTGTAATGAAAAGAATTTCACATATTAAGTACTGAGACAATTTTGGTTTCATAAATGTTAATATATTAAAAATTACTTTGGTCATTTACATTTCAGTCAATGAAAGTTAAGTGCTGAGAACTGAAGAACTGAACTTGGGCAGAGAAAGGGAGATATCACTGTATAATATAGCAACAGACACACTCTGATTTTATAGAAAGCTGTAACTACTTACCACTGGCTTGGCTATATTAGAAAGAAGTGCTTCAAGTGCTTTTGTTTCTTCATCCTTTTCTTGAAAAACAAAATCAAAGCAAACAAAGCACCCATGAATCATTGTTCAGTGACTTTCTATTGAAACAGCTCTTCAACAACTGCATATAGACTGAAGTATGTATAAAACAACACTGCATCAACTTGCATTCAACTAGGGCAACGTAAATCTGAAAGAGCTCCCATAGTTATCGTTCACTTTGATTCTAAATCTGTTCTACAATTTAAAAGAATACAGAAAAAATAAGAAACATAACTAATAAAATCTGCCCAAATCTACACGGAGACTTGCACAACAGTAGTTTTGTTCTCTTAGGCACGTTGTTTCAATGAGAGGAGCAGGCTGCTCGATCATCCTTAATTCCATTCCATGCAAGTCAGTGTAGTTACAGGCTATCACCCAAGACTGTCAAAGCGTGGTGTTGAAACTACAATGTGCTCAGCCAGACACTGGACTTGCAAAAGATATACATATGTATATATACATGAAAAGTATCTGTTACATATATCTTTTATTAACACTTACCTTCTACTTCTACGTCTGTCTGAGAATTGCTTTTTCCTTTACCCACTGACTTGCTTTTGGTAGAACCTGTGCTTATACCAGCTGTGTCCTGTCCTTTTGTAAGTCCATTAGGTTCACTTGCAGGAGAAGGACATTTCTGAGGAGATGATGGAGGACTGTTTAATTTATCCTTCTGAGTTCCATGCCGATCTTTTAATTTTTTTTGTAACCTTTCATATGTTTTACTAGACCTTTCATCTCTAAAGTTGGCTCTTCCATGTGCAGGCAGGGTATCTAAATGAAAGTTAAATAAGCAAATAAATCATGAAGAAAAGAATGCAATCAAAAATCAATTTAAAATTGCCATGTGAGTTAAGCATATGCTTGTGTGCAAAATTATATCTATATTCCTACTATAAAACTGAGCTGTCCAGCAAGTAAAATTATACACAGTAATTGGATCTTAATAACCTGTTAGAGAAGAAAGCGTAATCTTTCCTTCTCACATCATTTTTTCCACTTAAAAATTAATATTAAAATGTTTCTATATTCTTCTGTAAGCTGTAAGGTGCAGAATAAAGCCAACACATCCTCCATCTGTAAGTACTTGATTGCAAGGTAGGAAACTTGCTCTGATGCTGAATACAAAAAATACATAAGTTTTGAGAACGCAACTAGACCTTTGTTACTTTAATTGTGTTTCTGCAGAAATCAACAGGAAATCCAGAAACCTTTGAAGAACAGAGCAACCAAAGACAGCATGTCTGGGTCCTGTAAGTACACTGGATCTGTACAAGGCAAACTGAGGCATTGCTGCAGCCCCACCAAGAACATGGCTTCAGAAAAGGTCAGTCCTACATACAATGCTATGCAGAAAAAATAATCAGTACATTTAATGGATAACTAAATAGACAAGTCAAATTAGTGAAAAGAACTTCTTCTGAATTAATAAAGTTTAGCAAGAAGACTGGCATCATCATAAAATATTTTTGTACAGCTCCCATTCAAGGTGTAGTCTTATCTGCACGATAAAGCACATATATCAACATCACAGACTCCAGAAACCAGTACAGCATCATTTTCTTTGTTAGAATTAGCAATGTTTTATAAGCTACATACCCAGATCCCCGTACATTTGGGATGTGTGATACTGCGGAATGTACTGCGTTGCCATGTCACCAGCCCCGGTTACTGGTGAGTAGATGTGACGTGGTGGAGGGGGGATCATGGCTGGGAGAGGAAGGAAGCCAGGCAGTGGAGGATGAGGAGGCCTGTGTATCACTGCGTGACCACCAGGATGAAATTCTGGAGCCTGGGGAACCACCACAACCCTTCGAACGCCATTATCCTCAATAACCTGTACAATGAGAGACCATGAACAAAGACAAGAGCTTTGTAACGAGCAAAGAATGAACAAAGCAGTAATCACAGAATCACAGAATGGCCAGGGTTGAAAAGGAGCATAATGATCATCCATTTTCAACCTTCCTGCCATGTACAGGGTCACCAATCAGTAGACCAGGCTGCACAGAGCCACATCCAGCCTGTAAGACATCCAGTCTTGCAAACAACTAGATATACTTCTGGCAATAACCTAGCTTGTCACCAGTGCCCTGTTTCCATTCTCATTCATGCACCCTGTATGCTACACTGCTCCTAGGGTTTGTTCTACAGCGTAACAGCTAGATGGCTCCCTGCAAGTGATCTAATGGGTGAAATTCACACAACAGAAGTGGAGAGAAAAAGGCATAACAGTGCCTGATCTTTGCTACATGTCCATCACAGTGCTCCAATGCTAACATGGGAGACCTCTTGTCAGCATGTAGCAGCCTCGGACTGCATCAAGCTGTTAAAGCAAAAAATACTTGGCAGGATAGCAGCCAGCCCTCTCACGACTTTAAAACTCTATGTAGTTTAAAACAAGTTGTGTTTCCTCTGTTAAATTATCTTGCATTCTGACTCTGTGAAAAAAGAGCTTTCATGGCAGCTTCTTCTTGCTGTATAAAAATCTCTGGCAAACAAGAGATGTGACACAACAGCCTTCTGCCCTGAGCCATGCTGCCAGAAGTTCTATCTCATCATGAGGGTAAATGCAGACACGTAAGATGCAGGCAGCTGAGGATTTCTGTGTACAGTACATATAGCATATGTGGGAGGGTGTCTCACACAGGCAAAGACACATACTATAGAAGTACTGAAGCAGAAAATGATCATCCCTTCATAAGGGTTAGTAATCAGCTGGAGCAGTAATGGGGTCACCCACTGAAGCACACCACAGATACAAGGAACAAGGCAAACTTATGCTCTGAGTTTTCACTTAGTATATTCAATTTGGAATCTGGAGTCAGGTTGAACATGTACATGTACACCAATGAGTAATCTGGGGCAACACCAACAGATCAGGGGATCAAAGCACTCGGTGCCAAGCTGCTTTGACCTCCATGGTTTGAGCTTAACTGAATTATGCCTGGGTAGGTCTAGTCCCATGCCCTGGTATAAACACTTCCACTGTGCCTATGACAGAAAGCTGCTTGAAGGATCAAACGTTGTTTTTGCCATTTTATCATTAGAGGTTAATGTGCATCTGGTACTTGTCAGAAATGGAATTCCTAGTTCAGTTTCCTCTGACAGCAATCTAATTTGCACATTCCCAAATCATCCTGATAGCAGAACCAATGCAGAGTAAGTGAGGACAGTCTAGGAAATGGTTATAAAGCTTTCCAAATCTAACAGGAAAGAAAAATAATGTACACATGGCTGTATGGTTCTGGTGTAAAGTAGAACAAAGATCTTTATATATAAGCAATAACATTCAGAAGACAAAAGTGTTGTACACAATGAAGTCGATCCCACTTATGTAAATAGAGCTGGAAATGAATACAAATGGTCTAAGTGAACATATAAATGCTACTTGTTTGGGTTTGGGTTGTTTTTTTATAGGTTCACTAGTTTCTTTATATAGAAACCGCCTCTTAATGGGAAAGAGTAACACTGCAAAGACACTGCTCTTAGTATCTGTGCAGTGATAGCTGGCTGGTACCTAAAGGCAGGACATAGGAACAGCCGTAAATACAACTACAACTGCTGCTTTCCAACTATGTCCTCTAAATACTGAAATGTAGTTTTCATCATTTGAGTCCCTTTTGCTTACACAAAGAAATTCCAATTTATCACAGGCTACTTAAGACTATCAGCAGTTCCAAGAACACAAACAGATTATAAACTAAGTAACTCAGCAATAGAAACCCAATTCATAGCAGCAGGGAACTTAAGGTGTGTCTGTAACTGTGCCTCTACATCCAACACCAACCCAACTTTAGGCTCCTAATAAAGTGGGTAAAAAAAGGCATCACAAGAATTATGTCATCTTAAGCTAAATAATAAGCTGAATGTATCAGCAAAACATACAGTTCTGGCTTGTTTGACAACCAAACATCACACAGAAATTCACTACAGGAAGGGAACAGACAGCTTGGAGAAGATGAATAATGATGTATGTGTTTTCTTTCTTTCTTTCTAAGTCCTAGCATTACAGTTCCAAAAGAAAAGGGAAAAATAAATCAACTCATGAAATACCTTTTATTTATGTGACATAAGAAAAATAAACGTATTTTATTCTGTTGCTCACTTCAGCTTCTAACAGAGGACACTACATTGTGTCAGTGCCAAACAGAAGTTGAAGCAAGCAGAGGTAGAACAGAACTAAATGAAAATGCATAGACAAAATGCTAAAGCTGTTCTTCTACACTGACAGCTTTAGGCTTCCAATTGCTCTCAAATTATATCTGCAGTTAGAGACTTAAAAGTACACTAAGTCTGAAGAAATCATGGAAGTTACGTTGCTGGGGGTGCATTAAGTAAAGGATAACTCAAACCGCAGCACTTTGTGCTGTTTGCAAGACCTCTATCAAATCTTTCTTGTCACAGGAACTTCCAGCACAAACCACAACAGTTGGTACATTTTATCAGCAGTAAATGTTTCGGAAGCCTTAGAAACGACAGGTTTTCCTGGACTCTGACACCTAGATGAAAACAGCAGACACGGGCTGATTCCACCTGCACTCTGAGCTGGAGAGATGTGTAGCACCATCAGCTCAGAAGTCAGAGGGCTGCACTGGTACCACTTGCTGGTATAATAAGCTCCAATGAAAGGCTAACAGGCATGTCCCAGTGAAACCTTTTGTGCAACACCTCCTGGTCACTGGGGATTTTTTCCTTGCATTTTGTGCATTACATTCTCTTCATATGGACACATTCAGTCACATGAAGACTGGACACAACACATCACTGTGAGGAAAACTGACATCGTAGAGGGCGATATTCATCTGCTCTGGTTTCCAGATCTGAGCTACTAACCCTACAGTTGTAGGGTTAACCATAGCTGAGGGAGAAAGAGATATCACCTACAAGGCCATACATCTATCTCAGCATAATAACTAACACAGGCAAGAGGATTTGTCCTTTTCATCTACCTTAAGGGATGTGTAGGTTACCTAGCTCACAGTTAATTTTCAGACATCTAAATTAGGAATCCCACAGTATTGACAAAAGCAGAGCCCCACCCCAAGTTAATCCATAGAAACATGTTACATGGTGACTTATTCTCAATGGACAGTTGCAGTTTTATTCTACATTTGCTGCATTTTTTGATCCTAACAGAACTGCTTTACTCCCCGTCTGCAAAGAAATTCCCAGCCATGAGCTATGATCATACATAAAATTATATTGGTGCCAAGAGAAAATTTCTGCTAACCCAAATTCAGCACAATGAGCTATCTGGGTCATGAACTGTATTTTATGTTCAGAGGACAGCCAGTACATCAGGATCCTGAACTAAATAAGGAACTGTACCTGTTATTCTCATGTAAGTAGTTAATATATAACTAAATGGGCACACATAAAAGCTCCCAGAGGTATTACTGGATACCTCCCATTATTTATTTCCTTGACCACAGTGATTCAAACTTGACACGTTCACTTACTGAATTAGCTGCTTTGGTTCTGCTTCCATATGACTGTCATGCAAACAAATGAAATAAGAATCAAACAAAGTGACATACCTGTGGGGCATATCCAGGAGGCACATAAATAGTAGGCACTGAACCATTTGGGGACATCATTGGAACCTGAGCAGGACCTACATGGGTTAAAGAAACATTAACATCATCCTGTACTGAGAGTTCAAAGAACATGCAGAACTGCAAAGACTCTGTGAAAAATATACAACATAATATGAATTTAAAAAGGCAATGGGCTATACAGGCAAAATTAATAGCAAAGGGCCCCCTCCTTTTAATGGGTGAGCCAGAAGGAACAGAACTGACAGACACCCAGACAAATACAACATCATGTGTTAAGGCTGCATTTGAAAAGAAACCATGGCCTGGAAAATCCCATACCTTCAAAGAACGCAGAGTTACTGTTACATGCTTGGGTTTTCAAATAGCATCTGACAGCCTCTCTCAAACACCCTTAAAGTAGTGATGCTGCCTTTGGCTACAAAAGTGAAGAGGGCTCTTCATGAGGAACTAACTGGCCTGAGAACAGGAAGCAAAGTGAAGGGAACACTCAGCTTTCAAATCATCTACAAGTGACTACAGCAGTCACACAGGTATGGATAGTATATGGATAGTGATAAGCCATACGTTAGCCATACTCTCATACTCATAGGCCATATTCTATGGGAGTAGATTAATGAGTTTTTACATACGTGTCTAAAGAAATACCAACTGAGATGTTCACTGGCATTCACAGAAGGAAAAAGAAAATTAAAAATCATTAGAATTGTTTGAGTCGGAATGGACCCTTACAGGCCATCTGGTCCAACTGCCCTGCAATGAGCAGGGACACCTACAGCTCCAGCAGGTGCTCAGAGCCCCATCCAGCCTGACCTTGGGTGTCTACAGGGATGGGGCATCCACCACCTCTCTGTGCAAATATCCTGAGCACCGTGTGCACTGCCTGTCTCCGTTCTTAAAAAGAAAAAGACAACAGAACTAGAAAAGGTCAATAAGAAAAGGCAGAAAGCTTTTACAGTGACTTTCCACCTGTTCATCAGGGCAGAATCAAGAGACTAGGATTATTCCATCTGTCAGTGGTTAAAAGGTAAAAGGGCGTGAAGAAGAGAAATAGTACAAGACCTATAAAAACCACCAACTGCCTAAAATAGGAAGATGGATCGTTTATAATTTCTGACAGACAAGATCCAGATATTAAATTAAATAAGCAAATAGAAGATTTAAAACAGAAATTGCTTAAGTCGCACCTTTGAGAACACTGTGGAAATGAATGGTTGTGTTCACAGATTTGGAGCTATTAAATAGATTGAGAGAAGTTACCAAGTAAGAGCTGATAAAAGAATCCCTGTCAGTTCATAAAGCTCAAAAGAAGTAAGTGATTTCTGTGTGCCTGCCCCATCCTTATGCTCTCCTCTTTAGTGTTTGATACCAGCCCCCGCCATTTACACAGGCAACAAGAGGGACTGCACACAGACATCTTTACTTTCCTGCATTAGAAATGCACAACAGGAACAACTGATAGAGTTTAACAATTAAAGTGAAGCACAACATAATCTAACAGGTTGTGTGGCAAGATGACAAGACTGGGATACAAACACCCCAGGCTGCAATCCAGCTCTTGGCGAAGTTTCAGTAATATTTCTAAAAGGCTCTTCATGTTAATAATTGATAAAGTGTGCTTACATTTGCAAATGGGAGGTAGTGCCCAAGTGCAAGGTGTGCTTCATCATATATGTCTACAATAGGAGATATGAGATGTACTGTTACGTCTCATTTTGCTAAGTGTGAGCTTGACAGAGAATTCAAGTTAACTATGTCTGAATGCCAAGAGTGGGAAAAAGGAAGAAAAAGCATTCTATAAAAAACAAGGCATGTTATCCAACTTGATCCCACATGCTGTAACAACTCTTTCACAACAGGATACAAAAGCCTTAAAATATATTACCTTAAAAGAATCACAGCTTTGTTACTGATGAAGTGTTAACCCACAATGGTGGATGGAAGAAAACTGTTAAGAATGAGGTCTTAATCGAGTGACTGAACCATGTGAAAAGCAAATAACAGAAGGAATACAGCCAACTTTAGACTGAGAACTGAACCTTCTTTGGGGTTTTGCTCAAGGGAAACTCAAAGATGTTTCAGTTGAAGTCTCTCCTGAGTGTGAATCACTGCAAAAGAAGTGATGGTTGCATGAAAAGCAGTGACCAAGATGAGGAGTCTTTGGATTATTACCTTATATTAATTCAAAGATGTCAGCAGTAGCAGAAACATATTTAATACAAGTTGCCATACATTGAGAATTAAGGCCACAATTACTTCCACTTTTATAGCAAACACCCTGTGCTGAGAGGATGAAGGAAGCCTAATGTGAACCGCTTGTTACTTAGTGAGCCAGTGTCTGCGTTGGGCTTTAATTAATCGTTACATTCAGACAATATTTGTTAGGTGTTTAAAAACAACTCAGGTCCAGGTGAGTAAACTATCCTCCTTTCCAAAGATCACTCAGCACTGAGTGCTTTAAGTCTCTCTCCCAACAAACAAAAGCAGCTATCTCCTGTGCTGTACAAAGGTTGATCCACAGAACCATTTCAGCGTCCCCCAACTGAGCAGCCACACAAATGAAAACATCAAGGCGTGTATGGATCCTATATATGACCCTAGAATGTAGTTCAGTTTACAGTCTGAAAACCTGCACCCCAACTTCAGCATTTTAAAGACTCAAAATTGATGAAAACGTGTTTTTAATATTCAGGATGACTTCTGCTATGTTTCTGAATAGACTCTGAGATGAGGTTAGATCATATAGGAACATTCAGGAAAAAAGAAAGCACAGGGGAAAAAAAAGCCGATGAACTACATTTCTTTTAATGAATACAGGGTCTGCAGTGAAGTTATGGCACTGCAGGAGGAATCCCCACGCTTTTATGCGGTGTCAGAGGCACTGTCAGACCAACAGTGAGTTCTGTGTACCATCCACATCACTGTGTGATGAATGTTGATGCGTTTACTGCTCTAAGAGGCCTCGAATCTTCTGTAATACTTTCAGTTACACAAGTTCTCCCTCTGGAGAAGTGGGGAGGAATTACTGTGGGAGAAGACGAGCTGCATAGCTGTGTTTGATGCTTTATTCATGAGAAACGGCTCATCGGATGCAATCAAGGTGTATTTAACCCAGTGCAACCCAAGAGACAAGACACATCACTATACTATCTCAATGTATCTTCCTGAAATTTGCTAGTTCACTGCTACAAAGGGTAAAGCTCATAGAAAGCCTCTCGGTGAGCATCTCGCCTTCATCAAAATCAAGATAGAACTCATGTAAAACTTGGAATATTTGTGGAGAAAAGAAGAAAAAAAAAAAAGGGGGAGATGAATACAAGCTCGCAGCAGGAGGGAGAGCCCGTCTCTCAGAGAGGCCTGGGCACTCTCCCACCCTCGTTGTGCCCATGGCGGGGACACCACTAACAGCACACCTGCACGCAGCCCGGCCGGCTCCGCACCAGCACCAAGGCCTGTCGCAGCGGATCGCTCTGGAGCCGCCCTCCCGGAGTCCTTCGCGATGCCCTTCCGGGGCAGCACCTCCCGCACCACCGCCGCCGCGGCCCTCCCTGCGCCCGCAACGCTGCCCCGCATTAACGCCGCACGGCCGCCCCTCCGCACCGCTCCCAGCCGCCGCCACGACCCCCCTGTGCCAGCGCCAGGCCTTACCGCTCATGTCGGGCCGGGCCGGGCCGCGCTGGCGGCTGCTCCCGGCACGGCACGGCACGGCACGGCACGGCACGGCACGACGCGGCGGGCGGAGCGGCGGGCGGGGCGCGGTCTCAGGTGCGTGCTGCCCGCTCCGCCCCGCTGCAAGGAGGCAGTGCCCGGGGGAACGCCGCGCTACAGCTCGGCTAGCGCTTCTTTTTTTATGACCGCCACTTCTCGCCGCTGGTACGAGCCGGGCGTTCAGCCTTGGCTTTTCGTTAATCGCCATAATTAAGGCGAAAGGGATTACTTTGGGCAAATCCTTCCGTAGGGTTTAGCTCCAGATGAACCGGCCGGCACACGGCACGGCCGGAGCTCCGGGTGCGAGGTCCGGCCGCGAACACCTTTGATACTAATCGGTGCGGATCCCGCGGCTCATGGGCGCTGCTATACATAGCACGAGCCTAATGCGAGCGGCGATGAATCACTGCCATCCCCGGGAGGAAATAGCATTCAGGATTTACGGCGGCACATTAGGTTAACTATGTCTCCATAACCGAACACCCACACTTTGACATCACACGGGCGATGATATGCATCGCTGACGCAAGCGCTGACAGGATCAAACACAAAGGCCACGGCGGCAGAAACAATGGAGTGCGAGGCTGACGTCGCAGCGCCCTGACACGCCGTGGCCAATCTATAGACCCAGATGCCACAAATAGTTGCACCACTGGCTTTTACATAACGGCCAAGGCCTCAGAGTTTTATTTTGGGCTCCCAGCAGCAGCAATTAATCACAAAAATCCGAGAATGGCAACAAACAGGAGGGCTGCATTTGCCTCGTAAGATGTGCCTGGAAAATACTGAGAAATCGGTGCTTCATAGGTTAACGGGTACTGAAAGGTGTCACGAGGATCCAGGAGGTTGACCTTCACTGGGTGTGATGTCATCAAAGCAAGCAGTGACAGAAGGAAAGCAGACATGGAACTTACCCCCAGCTCAGGCCTAGTGAAGGAAAGGAAGGCACTGGAAGCACTGCAAGGGCAGGGGCAGGCAGAAGACTTCAGTTTTCAGTGCTGTCAGTTGAACATATTCCTTATGCTCTAAATTGATCCTGACAAAACAATCCCTTCCCCCATCCATCTGTCTGCTTTGCCCATCATGGCTGGGAACAGCCACTGACAAAGCGGGAGCCGTAATTTAAATGTATTAATTGACTATAGATTCTATCAGTGGGCCGGAGGCTGGAAAACATGAGGAAAAGTAAGGTAAAATGTTCACGTGGATCCGTGCAAAAGCAGGGGGGAAAAAAGCATCAGTTTCATTCATAAAGGCTTTGGAATAATGGATAAGAACTAAAAACCTGGCGGCCTAACTACAGTATTTCTACAGATTCCATCTTAATGAAATCCTGATCTTTCCCATGAAACCATACATATGTATTGAGAAAAAAGGACACAAAATCCCTTCTCATATGCAAACGTGCAGAGATGACAGATTCCCATAGCACTTTATCATTAATGCAGCTATCAGTTTTCGTTTATAATGGCCTCACGTACACTGAAAGGACAAAGGTAACAATGGTTTCTGTGTTCAAATAATAAACGTAGCTCCATTACAGCTATTTCTAAACAGTGACCACTGTGCTATTCTTGGTTTAAAAGAAGCCTGCAAACACACATTCAAACAGTGTGAGCCTCACCAGGAACTTCCATATAGGAGCTTATAGAAACATCAATTTAGACTTTCTAGATAATCCAACAGCACCAACTTGTAAACATCCTTTGTGAACCAACATCAACTTCATCTTACTTTCATTTAAAAAACAAAAGCCAAACCAATAACCCACAAAACAGTGAATCAAAGATGCTAATGTGGAAACACACAACACAGACTTTCACTGTGCAGTCAAGATTATTAAACTGCTCAGCTTGCTTTGCTGTTTTAGCTCTGGGCTAAGGGCTATTACTTAATAGCTGTGGAAGAGTTATGTCAAAAAATTATGTTCTCTCTCCTTTCTAGCCTTCCAATTGAAGTATCAGGTGAACCCTAAGCTGTTACATTTCAGAGGGGGTTAGTTAAATGTGATATACCATTCTTAACACAAAGAAGCTTTGATGAGTATGTTTTTATTCTTAGCAGTAAAAATAATCTGGACTGACAGCTTTGTGTCTTAGCTTCTTCTCAAGGAGAGTAATTTCTCAGCACTTATGCTGAGCAATATTGATCTGCAGCTTCTTCAGAATAATATTTAATATATGTGCATAATGCTTAGTCGTGTTCTGTTTGATTCACAAGGCAGGATAAACCACAAGTTAATTATCTATCAGTTGTTACCACTAGAATTTGGGTATTTCAGACAGTATTTTTAGCCCCATAAGCACTGCAGATCAGTAAGATCCAAATGGTAAGCGCTACTGCTGGTAACCGGTTGTGGCTGACAATAGCAGGACACGGGGAAATTGTTTTAAGTTGAAGGAGGGAAGATTTAGGTTGGATGTTAGGGGGAAGTTCTTCACTAGGAGAGTGGTTAGGCCCTGGAACAGGCTGCCCAGGGAGGTTGTGGATGCCCCGTCCTTGGAGGTGTTCAAGACCAGGTTGGACGGGGCCCTGGGCAACCTGATCTAGTAAATGTGTATGTTTGGTGGCCCTGCCAGGCAGGGGGGTTGGAACTACATGATCCTTGAGGTCCCTTCCAACCCGGCTCATTCTGTGATTCTGTGTAAAGGGTGAACGGCACCAGTGAGTCTCAGCAGCCAGCAGCTCCCGGCGAGTAGAAAGCTTCTAGAAAAGAGCACATTGATTCATAGAAAAGTGATGGTGGCAAGCACAGACATCAACTTCTTTTCTTCCCAGGCTGGTTGCGCCAAAAGTTATGTTGGATAATGATTTGAAAAGGTCTTTTTGGCACCATTATACTCAAGCTATTATACTAAAGGGTTATTTTTTCTGTACACGCTTATCTGACTACACTGACTTCAAACTAGGGGATAAAAGTATGTCATAATCTGCTGCCTCAGAGTGGGCTCTGGGAGAAACCCCTTCTCCTCTGCGTAACTTTCTTAATATTCTCACTCTCGAGTTATGTAAGTGAATATATGTATGTATAGCATGTGTATATATCTACACATACATATCTGCACATAGATAATGATTAAGAAAAGCAACAGCACATACGTAAATGCTGAACTGATTTTACCAAACTGCAGAGCGAGGCATTTCAAAACACAGGAACTAATGGGGTTAGGCTGTCTGGTGAAAAGCAGGCCTAAATATTTCTCTCTGCAATGAGAAGAAGCTACTAACAGCATTGATTTGAATAATAAAGTGACAGAACTCAACTGCTCTGACCCACTGAAACTTTACTCTTCTCCTGAACATAAGTAATTCTTGCATTTACTGCTCTGGCCAGATGAATAGATGTGTAAAACAATGCAAACCAAATGGAAATGGACATCGGCCCTACAAGACTTCCTCTCTTCACTGTCACAATACACAACTATTTTTCATGCCCAAATGGGA
This sequence comes from Coturnix japonica, assembly GCF_054131305.1. Taxonomy (NCBI): domain Eukaryota; kingdom Metazoa; phylum Chordata; class Aves; order Galliformes; family Phasianidae; genus Coturnix; species Coturnix japonica. The sequence continues at coordinate 154,029,715 of NC_140663.1, read as the reverse complement.
GATGCTCACTTGACTCAGCCAACATGAAGACCCTACTAAGATTTCATTTTCAGAAGGAAGCGTTCAGATGTAAGCTTCTGAGCTATGAAATAAATGTTGGAATAATACTTTATTACACAGTTTCAGAGCATGAGGGAGAAAATCACTCCCTGAAGCTGACGATTTGAAAGGAGACATTTGGTAACGCACAGTCCTTCTGTCATGGTACAAACTGTAGAGAACAAGCCCCAAGCAGACAAATTACACAATAATGGCATATGACAAAAATGAGACATAAGACCAAGCTGAAAACATCTGATGTTACACACCTTACACTCTTCAACATTTAAAGCAAACATTTGGCTTCAGCAAGGTGATTCACAGGCTGCCTTGGGAGGACAGCTCTGTGCTTTTGCACATTTATCAGGAAGCAATCTCATACCAAATGACACAAGTCATTAAAGGCAGGCAGTGTGTCCTCTAGGAGATATCTGGTTTGGACCTGCTCTATTGACTCTTGCCTGATTTCAGAGTATATCAAGGTTTCTGTTAGGAGATTCCTATTGTCAGAAAAGATGTCTTCCTATTCAGATGGTAGTTAAGCTGAATTCTGAGCTTCTAATATGTCTTCTCCCAGTGTGGAAGAATGATATGGACACCAGATTATAAAGCCCATCTCACACACACCATCACCTCTGCTGAAGATAGGCCACTAGGAAAGTGAAACACAGCACATTAAGTTTCTGTCCCTGCTACGGGACACAGTTAACTCCACTGATCACGTTTCTAAATGCAAAATACAATTGCCAACCTCTGAGAGGAGAACTTGAACCAAGAGTTCACCCAAACTGTATAGGAATCTCTAGAAAGGCAGACTGACTTCCTATACGTTTCTCTATGGTCTTTTTTTCTTTTTTTGGGGTGGAGAGAAAGGGAAGAAGCCATCTCCAACAGACATGGAGAGATGCCTCAATGTGGCACCTTCCATAGTATAACAGCCAGGGGACTCTGCTGGAATCTGGAACTAAATCTTCAGTGTTGGTGTGCTCTGTAAGGCTATAATCCTCAAATCTCAATTCCGGGTGAGTGCTTTAACCAATTTCCTGTTGCTGCAAGAAACTGTATTTTTGGAGAAACCTAATATAGCCTGAGTAAAACAAATAACCTGTTTTGCCTTTAGAAGACAGAGGCAACATTCACATACTGTTTCTTTATTGTCTCTGCTCCAGAAGGTCTCAGATATGTGGTTTCTGTCTGTTCTGATGCAGCCTGTTTTGTATAATCACAGAGTTGTAGGGAATCTGCAGTCAAAACAGCAGGAATGGATTCAGCGTGCCTGCTAGGATTAGGTTGTGATACAGCAGGTGACCTGGATTACACTGTGACTTCTGTAGCTAAAACCTCCGGTTAAAACTAAGGTAGAATCCAAACACTGTGAACGCAACTCCTACGACTGGAGTCTAAAACAGCTATTACAGGGGATGCTCTGGAAAGAAGTGGAAATAAAGGTTGAATGAAAAACTATTGAGCTTGAAAATTCTTAATAACATAGCAGCAAATGTGATAATAAGCTTCACCATTTTTAAATTATGACTTCGGAGTCTGCTAATGACACAAGGTCAACAAACAAGAATTTTCTCGTTCAAAAAGTTTTGCAGAAATCTGGACCCAAATTAATTAAACCCAAATCAGAGCACGTATTAGAAAACCCTGATGTTCTCAAGTGAGACACAGCAACACAGAATGGAACCACATATGCTACTAATACCTGTGGCTTCTTCCTCAGTGAAATGTTTCTTCTATTTCATTCAGACCACAACTTATTCCAACTAATTCCTACTGCAAACCTTATGTTTTTGTTAGTGTGGTTTAGTAAAGAGCACAAAATGTCACAGGCTACCTAATGAAGTTGCTGTTATCTTTTAAACTTGTTTTAGCATTTGAAATCTGTATCAAGTTGAGGTTTTTTTGCATCTCTTATGTGACAAAGGACCCTTAATTCTCCACAATGAGCTCCCCACAGATCCCTTCAGCAAGGAATTATTTTCTCCATATCCCCAGAAAGTTACTACACGGGGAAAGCATGTAAGCACAGACAGTAAGAGTATCTGTGACAAAGGCTGTTTTTGATAAAAACCTTTCACCAAGGTTAATAAATATGTATTATCAGAAAGACAACATCTGGTGAAGCAGTAAGCAGGGACCAGACACAAAGATAAGCTTATGCTGCTGCAAGTGCTCCCTTCAAACTCAATTTACTCTGTAACCAAATACTTTTTCGAAAGTAAAATACCCACCGCTTTGGCAGCCAAACTGAACTCAGAACCAGAAGGAACTATGCAAGGAATCTGCTTACCTGTGCTGAACAAGAGGTCAGGGATGAAGCAACTAACTTAGCTTAAAAACTGCCATTCCAAACCAGACAAAAGGGAAAAAAATGTACTAAAACAGCACAGCTACTGACCATACCATTTGTATTGATCAACATACCTCACTTCTAAGGAGCTGAGACAAGAAAATTGCTTAACAGATGGAAAGTAGATGCGTCCTTTGTGTCAAAACCTTTTTATATTGCTTCCCTGTTGTCTGGGTGTAGATGATCTACTTTTTCTGTTGCTGGATCACTGGGGCTAAAGGACTGAAAAACACTTAATGAATCAAGTCTATTCCCCTGCAATTGCTGCTTCATTTCTCTTCCCTATTATCATGCATCAGGATCCATCACAGATGGAGTGTATATAAACGCATCAAGACCAATCTTAAAAACAGTCAGTTCTTTTACCTGTATGTCTCCCTCAGGGATGCTATTCTTGAACGCTGCTCCTAAGGAGCCAGGAGGTTTCTTGTAATTAGATAAAATTTATTCATAGCCTTTTGACATCTACTTGGCTTTCAATCAGCTCTAGCATTAATTTTATTATTATTAGTTTTTAAATCCCTGGTGTTTACTTACCTATTCCTAACAAAACTCATTTTTTAGCAAAACAAGCCAAGCTCTTCTAGTCTTCTTTCATAAAATAGGCTCCTGATTCTGAATATCTTAATAGCTCTTTTCTGCAACAGCTAGAATCAGTTTCAATTCATCTTTTGTAAACATGAATTATCAAAGTACAGTTGATGTCTCAGCAGAATCCTATAAAATGCAACTGAACATCCCAAGCTGTACAACCAATTACTGTCTGATGCATTTTACGATCACAGTAACCTTTACAGACACATTACACTGGAGATAATACTTATCTTGTAAGCGAAATAGCTTGCCTGCTTCCTCCTCCTCCTTATCAAGTTTCAAACAATGAGATCCCCATTTATAATTTATTAATCTTATGCGTGACCTTGTATAGCATGTAATTGCCTTTCATCCATTTTAGGGGTACAACACTCCTTTAAACAGTTAATACATGCTTTTCTTGCTCTTTCACCATTTCTGGAATATAGACTTCCCAGGCTACTGCAGTTCCCTGGATTGCCATTTTAGCTCAAAGATATTTCTGGAATACCTTGGTAGCTGAAAGACACCTGAGTCCATTACTTACTGAGTAGCTAAAAAGGAATATATTCACATTCTAGGCTATCTGCGCATCATGCTTCAGCATTCCTTTCCTATTTTCTCCTCAATTGCAAACCTTAAAAAAATCCCCACTGGATGAGTAAGATTATATTGAATCTGCTGCAGCTCTTCAGAGATACAATAAGAAACATTCTGTACTATGCTTTGAATTCCATAGTACGGAAATAGGAAACACGCAAGTACATGGCATCAAGACTCTACTGCATTCCTTTCATTCTTTACACCTGTATTTCCCACTTCTTTTATTTACTTCCTTCTAGTCCTTTTGTTTACTTCCTACTGGCCTTCATATACTCCAAAGCTACATCCTATGCAGGTACAGCACTACCTCACTGACATTCAACCTCGTTTTCCACGTGACATTTTCCCAGACACTTCACACCTTTTCTGGCTCTGTGAAGTTGCACAGAAACATTTACCTGCCAATCCAATACTTACCCAGATACAGCAGCGCATCACCAGCACCCAACAGGAAGATTCAGAAACCTACAATTCTGTACTTTAGAGAAAAATAATAAAAAAATAAAAGAATCCAACACCTTCTACTTAACTGCTGTCACCAAGATGAAAGTAGATTCTTTCCCATCATAAATAATGGATCGGGTTTTTTTTCTGATGAGAGGATGAGACTCAGTAAGTGAAAAACAATGACAGCAAAATGAAACTCTGGGAACATAATGTACACTTAGAGGGCTAATATGGGCAAATTGGTGCTCTGGGTGGTATTTTTAAGACCTGTCAGAAGATGAACCAGGGAAAAAAACCTACAGGTAAAGCTGTGTGGGTATACGAGTAAGATTCCTAATCTAGCATGTGTCATATACTCTGCTCAAAAATCATGCAAAAAACTTGAAAGTGTACATAGTACGTACCTATATTTCCAAGGCTCTTTCCAAGTCCCCTTTCCCTCCCTTTTTATGCAAAAATTTTATTGTGTAAGAATTAGAAGGGTGTAGTGAGCATAAAAACACACCTTTAACAAATATACTGCTGAAAAGGCTACATAATGACGGACTATCAGCTAGCACAGAAAAGCACTGTTCTAACTCATGTTGGCTAGAAGTCCATAGTAAAAGCAGTCTAGCCAACAATCAATCTCAAAACCTCAGTGCTTGCAGGTATTGTTGTATCTATTTGCAGTATAAATGCGGGAGTGGAAGTAATCTCACACGACAGTCCTCTGCAGCTTTGTTCACTTTTAACAGGTGATGAGTCAGATGGCTTCTCAAATTTAACTATCTGCTTAATGATAGATGAGATTAAACTTATTTTATCCTACAAAGCGTTTCTGTGCCTGATCACAAAACAGTCAATAAAACAGAAAGAAAAAAATAAGAATAAATGCAAAGTTAAGTATTTTTGTTAATGTACCAGCAACTTAGGAGTCTTACTGAGATGTCTCTTGACCACATAAACCATAAGACTGAGCTCTTATGGGTGTGCAGCCTTTCAGAGCAAACCCTGTTCAAAGCTAAAATGGTTAAGGCTGCAACACAGTAAAGCACTTTAAGACAGTCTGTTGAAAGGCAGCATTTAACACAAGTTCTTGGAAGATAAAGGCTGGTGACTCTGTAGAAGCACTGGATTTTTTTCTCTCTCTGATATCACCAACTTTCGTTCTGATTCTTGGAAGAGAGGAATGTGATATCAATAAGGTATAGCTCCCTGACCTCACAGTTCTTCCCCTGGTTTGAGAATTTCTCTCAGTCCATGGCCCTGCTGTAGTCTTTATTCAGCTCAGTCCTACTTCAGGTGACCTGGACTTTCTATGTTTTATTCACAGTAACCTACTCCTACCTTACTGAAAATACAATTCTGTATTACTCCTAAGAATTACCCATGAAGCAGCAATACAAACTTCCCATTCTTTGTACTTCCCATAACTCCCTACTTAAAAGAAAAAGGAGATGGGAACGGGTGAAAAAAATGACTTCTAGGTCATTTCAACTGAGATGTAACATCATTTTTCAGTCTGCTAAGTATCAAAACAGAGTAACTACAAGTTTTACAGAACCAACAGGAAATTTCAAAGAGAGGTTTTGTATCACTATAGAAAGTAAGACAGGTGGCAAGCTACCTTTTCCCAACAAAACACTGAGTTGTAAAGAAAGCTCTTTCTTCAGTTGCTTTGGGAGTCACATTCATCCCATCTATGAATACAACAGTCAAAATGATCCAAGGGAAATACAATATACATAATATGAGGATAGTCCCATATGTCCAGCATCAAAGGGAAAGAAAGAGTAAAACAGCTGGAAAAAAGGCTACTGGAAAAAACAAATTGAGAACAGGCATGGAAGATAAAACCATATGCTCACAGAACAGCTGGTTAATCAGAAAGGAACGAGTGTGTTGTCAGCTTTCTAGGAGCACTAACATCCATTAACTTGAGACAATTCTCTAAGTTACAGGGTGCCCTACAGCCACTTGAGAAAATCACAGAATGGCTGGGGTTGGAAGGGACCTCAAGGATCATGAAGCTCCAACCCCCCTGTCTGGCAGGGCCACCAAACTTCCATGTATATTAGATCAGGTTGACCAGGGTCCCATCCAACCTGGCCTTGAACACCTCTAGGAACAGAGCATCCACAGACTCCTTGGGCAGCCTGTTCCAGGACCTCACCACTCTCCTAGTAAAGAACTTCCCCCTAACATCCAACCTAAATCTTCCCTCTTTCAACTTAGAACCATTCCCCCTTGTCCTACTATTATCGGCCCTTTCAAAGAGTTTACTCCCCTCCTGATTATAGGTTCCCTTCAGGTATTGAAAGGCTGCAATGAGGTCACCCCGCAACCTTCTCTTCTCCAGGCTGAACAAACCCAACTCCCTCAGCCTGTCCTTATAGGGGAGGTGCTCCAGCCCCCTGATCATCTTCGTGGCCCTCCTCTGGACCCTTTCCAACAGCTCTCTGTCTTTCTTGTACTAAGGGCTCCATACCAGCTGAGAAAGGCCTTCCTTTAGGCATAAAAAGAACAGCAGCACTTTGGGCAGTTGCATGTGCAACCAGTGAATGAATCTGGCCTTTCAAACTTTATGTGAAGCTGCATGTAATTACGCTGTTTCTTAATGGCTTTAAGTGGCTGAACATACACACTTGTAATTGGTCTTTAATTCACGTTAAACAGTAGCTATTTATATCTGTGCACAGTTAGCCTATATGTTTGCAATGGCCTTGTTATCTTCCTTCCCCTCATTTGGATAACAAACTGCTTTAGATGTAGAACAGATTGCTACATGAATGTCTGCAAAAGGAAGAAAGGGAAGTTATATCACCACAAATTTAATGAAGTTCAAAAGCGTCATGATCATGTAAGCCACGCAAACTGACAAACCCTCAGTCATCTAACAGTCAAAAAGACTACAACTACAATCGTCTGCTATTAATAACACACTCACAGCCGTATCTTTCAGGACATGTGCTGCTGATTCATCCATTAGGGGAAAAAAATAATCAAAACTGAGAGCAGAAGCCTGCCTGGTCTTGAGGAAATGTAATGGCTGTGAGAGCTGCCCCAGAGCCATGGAGATGTTGGGTTCCTACCACTATGCACAGCTACCATGTGCCTGACAGTGGTCCACCAGGAAACAAGGCAGCCAAGACTACTTTCTGGAATACTAATACAACAGTAAATAAAAATGAATTAACAGTTATTTTTATTTAACTTTAAGCCTTTGATAGCAGTCTGAATGCTTTCACAGCTGCAGCTATACCTCAAGAATGCAGCAAAACAGCCTGAATCTCAAAGGGTTGAACTATAAAGAAACATCCAGGAGTTTCATCTAACAATCTGTAGCACTTCCAACAGATGACACACCATCCTGTAATTCTACTGCATGTATTGCTGAACGAGATCTAAAAAAAGTAGCGCTTATGCACAAAGTTCTAGTCCAATTACAGTATGTGGGGATCCAGTCAGTACAGATAGTGGAGCCCAGAGAGCCATTCAGTTCAAACTAATGTCAGCTGAAAAGCACTGACTACACCGTAGCTAGTGACTAAACCTTCACTACTTATAATGGGAGCTCAGATCCAAGGCCACATATAGAAACACACATTTAAGTACCTAAAATTAGATGTCTTGAGCATGCAGCTGAAGCACTGAATCTCCAGAAACTTCCTACAGACAGACTGGTGCACTCAAAAGAGGAAACAGAGGAGGGAACTGAAGAAGATACAAGGAAAGATTAACTGATCAGAATACATTAGAAAATGGGGCGTGAATTGGAGAAACTGAGTATCTTATAAGGAATATAATAAATCATAAACTCATCCTTTTCAAAACGTGCAAACTAAGTCAATGTTGAATAATGTTTAATAGGATGAGAAAGTAACAAGAAAGAAGCATTACAAATGTGACGTGTCAAAATAAAGATATTAGACCTGTTTAACAACATTTCAACCAGAAATCAGAGATAGAAAAACTAAGTTTTCCCTAAAACACTCTAAAACAAACATGACTAAAGATCTGAATTTTTCCTTCTAATCTGTTTTCAAATTTGCAACTGCAGAAGGTGTTATGAGAAGCCTGATCTGTTTTTAATCAAACCCTTGTCATGTTCAGTTTATTCAGGGAACGGCATGCTTTAGAAACTTAGTAGAAAAGCAGCATGATCAAGTCAGCTTTTCCAGCAATAGCTCCTTGGGGTATCACTCATTGCCTCTTTAAGAGCTGAGGGAGACTGAGGCCATCAGCTCCCCTCCAGTTATCAGACTTAACCTAGGATAAGGTCAGGCAGTTCCCACAGAAGGGAGTGCGCCCTCCTTAAAGGTTAGTTCTTATGGCTGCTCTTAGAGCAGAAAGAGTCAGTGTCAACAGACTTTCAGATTGCTACAGCTTATTCCGGTCAGGGAAATGACTTTGTTTTGTGTTTCCTTGCCAGTTTCATTAATAAAACTGATTTTTGAGAGATGGTTCTCTCTCAGCACTGCCCTATTGCAAAAAAGACTACAAAATCAAGCCGGTATCTATGTTAGTTTTAATTCAGCATAGTACTACTAAAAGAAAAGCTGCAGCAGTAGGGTTTAAGAGCAGATTTTCCATGCCCATGACAACCAAAATTAAGGACTATATTTGTCCTATATGACAAAGCCAACGTATGAGCAGCAAGGACTTAAATTCACCTTTTTTTTTCCCCTTTATTTATCAGAAGGAGTTTTCCTATGTCTCATTCAACCTCTATGCTAATTTACCTATACAAAATTTGCAAGGGCAGTCATGCACTCTGTTCATTACTGTAAGCTATCAAAAAAACAGCTCCCTGCTTACAGTTACTTTGGAATGCAAGAAGGGCAGCTTCTTACTTCCTGTGGCATGAGATATTTCCAAATCAAGGGACTATCATCCTTCACAGTCACTCTCATAGAATAGCTTGGGTTAGAAGGCAGGACCTCAAGGATCACCAAAATCCAGGCCCCTGCCACAGGCAGGGCCACCAACCTCCACATCTGGAGGCTGCCCAAGGCCTCATTCAACCTGGCCTTGAACACCTCTCCAGGGATGGGGCATCCACAACCAATCTGGGTAGCCTGTGCCAGCACCTCACCATTCTCTTTAACATCTTGCAACAAAAGAGGTCGAGCCTCCCCTGCAGTTATACTCACACATGGCTGACTGATACCAACACTGCTACACTTAGTTTGACTGTGGGAATCAGAAAATGCAAACAGTCATATACATTTTAGAAACTGCTTCATATTTTAAGCTATTTCCAAACTGAGCTGATTTAAATTTAAGCTACTACTAGACTCAGCTTTGAAAATCCTCATCAAAGAGTTATGTGGGCTTTTAGTCACTGTTGCTTGCTGCGATCTCAGTACTTACAGCTGACTTGTTTTAGCTTTCCTCAAGCCTTCATAAAGTCCTCTACATACTTGTGACAGTGATCCTAAAATTAACACGTACAAGAGGATGTTAATGTATCTAGTTTCAGCCTTGCATATCATGTTTAGCCTTCTACGCAACACTCACATGGAAGTAATGGACAGGAATCAACTGAAATGATGTGCTACTAAGGGTTTATTTCTGCTTAAAGGAACTGACGCATAAAGTCTTACGTATGCAGCTTTCAGAAGGCTGAAATGTTGGAAGGCAGTAGAGCATCTCTGAAGAGGAAAAGGACAGCAAGTAGAGTTACCTACATCATCATGTAATGTCTCAATAATCAGAAATCAGGATTAGGAAAATGGGAACTGATGTCACCCTTAAAGCTAACACAGAGGATTAGTACTGCAGTGGCAGGCATCCTGGTGCATTCTAAGAACTACACGGAATGGCACCACATACTTCCTCTGACCCACACAGTAGATTTAGGATACGGTAATAAGTTTTGATCTCCTTGTGAAAGCAGCATCTTCCAATGACCATCAGCAACCACAAAAATCCCTTCCGGAGAGTTTGTGAGAACTTGTTGAGCTGGTCAGAAATCCTGCGCATCTGTCTTTAACCACCTCAAACAATAACGTGCTCTTAAATAAAACTTAACATCAAAGCATTATGTGCTGTAAAGAACAAAATGAATTGAGTTTAATGGTGGCTTTGCTGGTATTGTCGAAATATGCCTAGGTGGGAGTTACATTTATTTTAAGACGTCCAGCGTGGTTGCCTTAATGCTGTCTGAAAACAACCAAAACCACATGGCACCTACCAGCACGTAACAGCTTTACTTAAATACTATTCTGGATAATGGGTAGGTCTGCTCCACTCTTCCAAAACTGAAACTCATCTTAGAACGAAATAAAGTTTGTATTTCACTACTGCAGTCTCAGATTTCATACGGTCGTCCTCTTTTCCTCTTGACTGACTTCAAAATGCTTCTAAGAAATATATTATTTTTTACTCCAAAAAAAAAACCCATCAAGGTTGCTTAACTTTTATCCTAGCGACTAACCTTAACACTGACACTTCATTTCATTTCAAAACATGAAGTATTCATGACTCATTCCAATTTACATATATTTTCTTATTTTATTATAAAAATGGCAATTTTCCTTTGCAGAGGCATATATAACATTGTCTCTCTTATTATGTCAAGTAACACTTAATAGCCCTTAGCTGCAACTTGGGACTGTTATAAGATGTGCTTAAGATGAGTCATCTTCATTCATTTATCCTGCAATAGGAAGAATTCCTGAATGAGTGATCTGCAGTAATTCAACTCTACAAAGAGAGCCCATTCATATACTTCAAACCTGGTTATCTGAATCACTAATGTAGCTGATTAATTCACTTCAACAGAAGGAAATTTTGGCTTAAGAAAAGTTTCCACGGAAGTCTGAATACTTCCAGTATGTCAGAACGGTATCTAAAAGAACTCTACTGAAAATAAGCATTTTGGTCTAACGCGTAGATACGCAGCCAGATATCTTCCTGTCTGTCTAGCAAGAAAATCATGGTGTCTTTGGAAAGCAAAAGACTGACAAATGATTTAAATTGAAGTTGTGTTAAAAGAGTGGGCAGAAGTCAGTGCTATCAGACCAACCGCTATGCAGTCAAACAAAATGTTATAAAATCAGAAATTGCCCGTTGGTACTGAGAGGTGTTCATCTGAAGCTGTAGTTAAGTCAAAATATATGCAACACAAAACCAGATGAAACCTAAGCAGCCAACTACAGAAGTATAAAACAACGGTGCTTGTTATTTTACAGAAATATGCATGCAATACATCAAGAAAGAAATACACAAAGTCATCAAAATTCTGTCAAAATAAAGGGATGGAATTAATCAAGGAGAATGCGTCTCTCAACAAGCACTGCACTTTTTCCAAACTTACAGATTTCAAACTAAGAAATACACACAATGGCCTTTTCATACCATCTTAACTGACACGGAAGAGGCACGTGTTAAGCAGATACTTCTCACTTTCAGCTCCAGATCATTTAAAGCTTTAAAGATCATCTGAGTGAGTTATACAGCAGGCAGGCAGCAAGCATAGGGACCTCAGTATAAGAGCAATGTTTTCTTCAGAAGTTAGGCCACAGAAAAAACACAGTGTGCTTCTCCATTAATTGGTACTTCCTACATTTTCTTCACTGATTTAAAGATTATTCTAAAATATTCACTGTGTACATAAGTCCCCTTTCTTCTGGAAAGTCAAGTCAATGACTCCTCTTGTTCCCAAGCTGAGAGATGGACAGAGTATCCAAGATATCCAAGGTACTCCTCAGAAATAAAAGAATTATGACAAGAGCACCTCAATCTTTTTCCAACAGAACAAGAATGCGATGCAAGCAACACAGTTAACATTATGGTTAGATTTATAAACAATCCGTATCGACTTCAGCAGACATTGCCACCTCAAAGGAAAAATGACCAGCAAAGCACAAAGTGGATTTAGAATCACTGAAGGAATGATTTAAGCAAACTGTGCAAACTACTGCATATGTGCATCTGCACTTCTATGCGGGATCCACCCAGAAGCAGCTCATTACCTCTCAAGTTCCATTCTTTCATTTTCACAATATATTTATAGTTGCAGTTTAAGCATAAGCCAATGAAAACTGCTTTGCCAGAATCTGAAACCATCTGTTATCATTTTAATCACTGATCAGTGCTCAACACCCCAAATAGTTATTATCCTTTGCAATCTCAAATTATTTCTCCTACTCCCTACTTATCTTTTAGTAAGATTTTACTCCAAAGAGATCCTAACTGCATCTTTTGTAAGGTAATTTTCTGCTAAATGTAGTTTAGAATACAGACTTAAAAAGCAGTGCTTGAAAATACTAAGTAAATGAAGTTCCCAGAGCCAGCTCATTTTAGAAAGTAAACTTATAAACTAAGAGATTTCTTCATATTGTCTTGATACCGGAATGTTTTTAATGAAGTATTAAGTGAATGTATTGGAAAAAAAGCCCTTTGCCCATTCTAATTCTTTCTTCGGGTAGATGCTGAGACATCAACATTAATTACAACCATGTGCAACGTTGTACATAATTACAATTTTCCTGTGAGCAATGTGCTGTATCTTTGGAAAGTAATAGGCAGATACACTTTTCTAACATATGTAGCATAGCCTCTTTTTTACACGGTATACAACACAGAAAAAGCAGAAAATGCTATTTTCTTTTATTGAGCTTTAAGTCAATATGGTCAGGCAAGAATATAAAGACTGGCAAATATTTACAGAAAAGCAGATTGGAAAGCAGTATTAAGGAACATTACGATGACTAAATCAACTTCCCACTAATAGCTTCTCCACTAAATTTCTGACATCTTTGTTTCTCCCTACTTTTTTCTTAAATAAGCATCTCTTCAAAGCATACTCATTATCTATTTCCACATCTTTAGCTTTGAATTGACCTAATAACAGAGTGCATACAGTGAAGAAAATAAAAACAAGGAAGTAACTTGAGGTTTCCTTCTTTAGTGTCAATGCAATAGACTCCTGTGGCTATAACCCATTTTGAACACTGGGCATCCATTTTGTGGCAAAGGAAAGCAGACTACACTTGAGAATCTGTGGCAGAATAAGGCCCATCGATACCACATCAATCCCCACAGCGTTTACTACATAAAATCACTCACTTTACAAAGATCTACATACAGTAAACAAGGCAGATATTCCTCATTAGTTGCAACACATACCATAAAATAGAATAGAATATCACAGAATATCCTGAACTGGAAGGGAAACATAAGGATGACTGAGTCCAACTCCTGGCTTCACCCAGGACCTCCCAGAAGTCAAACTATCAATTAAAACAATACAGTATCACTTGCCCAGGGAGTTTCTTCTTCAAGCCAGAAAGACCCAAGAAGTAATAAAGGCAAAAAAATCTATTGACATTATAGTCGTAACACAGAAATGTCAAGAGCGGCAAGAATAAACTAGAAAAGGTGCATTCAAGTGAATGTGCCCAGCTGCTCCCGCTCTAAGAGTAGTGAACATATAGACACAAAAATCTAAGCTATGATCTCTGTTTCAACACCACCTACATACATGCCATGCTATTTTCATGCCCTGGGAAGGGGAAGGACAAGGAAAATGACTATTCAACAAGTTGTGTGCAAAAGCTGCAGGACTCTTCAGGAAAGTTGTAAAGATCATATCTGAGCTTGTTCCTGGTACTCAGTAAGAATAATTGTTAGCTAATAACCACTCACTCCCATCTTCATATTTAAAGTGTGAAGAAATAAGAAGTTGAATCAAATCACAATAGCAAGTTGTCTATTTAGAATGTAAAAGGATCAAGAAGGACAAAAGCAGTATCACAATAGGTAAGAACTCTATTTGTAAAGATACAATATCAGTATTTTTGCAGTTCATCACACACACTTCCTACTTTCAAAATGACCCTGTGAGGAAATTAAACCCACGGAAACACGAAGTATGCTTCTCAGCATTTTGTACAACAAAGGCAAAATATAATACCCTATTTGCTATTGTTGGATTTTTTTTTTAATCTTAAATTGCAAGACAAAATTAATTTGTTCCCCTCGGAAATTGCTAAGTAACTATTATACAGATACGTTGCAAATAAGAGTCTACAGAAACGTGAGCTGCAATACTGACTGATTTGTGGCTGAAGTGAAGTAACAAGACCGTCCAACTAGCACACTCTTGAAAAATGGCACTAATGAACATGCAGACTTTAAGAATTGTTGATGTAAACTTAATTACAGTCCAAGGTCTCCTTTTAATCAGTTATCTTGTAGCCCAAGGACCTGTCTCTGACACTGGAAACAGACTTTTTAATCTCAGACCGGAGTGAGAGAAAAGGAGGTGAAAGCCTCTTGCTTCAGCTTCTCAGGGCTGTATCTATTGGTGCTGGGCCAACACACAGAAAACAGAAGGTAGGATTCATTGTCCCAGCAGATAACAAACAACAAAAAAGTGACCTTGTATCTGAATCTGTGGATACTCTCATATAACAAAGTGAACTGGTATTCTAAACAACAGCAGTATCTGAGCGCTTGTTTCTTGCAGCTGTAGATTAACTTAACTCATAGCTAGTTTAATTCAGAACAGAAAACATCTAAAATGACTCCTGTGTATTCTTGGATGAAGCGTTTGTACTTCATAGTGTGATCAAGCTAGAACTCATGGAGGACACTGGCAAGAAAACTTCCAGGAGGATGACTGACAGCTACTGCTAGCATAAGCAGAACAATGACCATATGATAGCAAACAATAAAAACAAACAAACACAACATCCCTCACAGCAAATTAACACCTATAACCATTAAATTGGGGTCTGTTTAATACATGAGCTTAATGAAGTTGCTACGATAGTACTTGCCTGTTATGTCTGCAGACTGAAAATGCCGTTATTTAATTTCATCTAATACAACAGAAAAGTGAACTTCATAGCACTGAACACAAAATCTTTTAGACTGGTAAATAAAGCTTGTACTTAAAATAATTTCTTATAGTCCTTTACCTTCAATACCAGAAACTGCCTTTTATTTATCTTGATGCAGAATGTGGAAATATTATATACATATAAATATATATGTTTTACCTGTAATGCACTGAAACTGTCCATCTTCTCTTCTTATTGTAAATGCTTCCCCTGGATTAACTTGCACAAGAATAACCTTAAAAATAAAAGAGTGTTCACAACCATTACACAGGAATATGTTACAAAAATATATTATTTTCCTCTTTACATTATCTGCTGCCTTTATCCCACAGAGAAAAGAGATTATATCAAGAGCAAGTACAGATTTTTTTAAACAAACTTTTTCAAAGAACCAAGCAGAAAACAGCAACTACGGTACTGTTCAGTATAATCAAAACATTATTTCTACAGCTTAAATTATTTAAACAAATTACATTTTCTTCCACATTAATCAAAGTGCTACAGAAAGTTTCAGAGGAAGCCCAGGACTCCCAGTGCTTGTATTTTAAATATTACCACTTGGCAAACAGTTTTCAGCATAAGAGAAACATCCTGTAATTTCCTTTCTTTCACGATCCAAGCACATTCGTACACTCATTAATGAGAGCATTAGAACTAATAAGTAGTAAGCATAGCAGGTACACCATATGGAACAGAATGTGTAGTTTTATTTGCAGAAAGCTGTTAAACTTCTTTCTTTCCTTTCTTTTATTGTGTGTGTGTTTGCTGTTTTTTGTTTGTTTTTAGACCACACAATGTAGAACACATAGAAAAGCATAGGCAGCTGAGAAACTAAAGAAAACAGACACAAACCAAAGTAAAAGTCCATCACCATTTTAGACTTCAGAATTCTCCTTTGAAACGTGACTTTGAGATAGTAAGTTTGTAGCTATGAAGAATCCAAATAAAATTAGAGCACAGGAAAATAAAGAACAGGTACATTTCATAGAATCACAGAGTCCTTAGAGTTGGAAGGGACCTCTGAAGGCCATCAAGTCCAACTCCCCTGCAGTGAACAGGGGCACCACAGCTACATCAGGTTGCCCAGGGCCTGATACAGCCTCACAATGAAAGTCTCCGAGGATGGGGCACCAACCACATCACCAGCTTCCCTTCTAGACACCTCTTCAGTCTGGCTTGCATGCAACTTCAAAAATTTTGGCCACAAAATTTACATTGTAAAGTTGCTAAAGAAAGAATGATTGGGCTTGTTGCTGCTTCTTTAATAGAAATAGAAAGCTTCAGTACATAAGCAGGAGGGGGACTGACTGTTTACACAGGCAAAAAGTGATAGGACGAGTAGGAATAGCTTTAAACCAAAAGAGGGGAGATTAGGATTAGATGTTAGGAAGAAATTATTTACTTAGAGGGTGGTGAGGCCCTGGCACAGCTGCTCAGAGAAGCTGTAGGTGCCCCATCCCCGGAGGAACTCAAGGCCAGGTTGGATGGGGCCCTGGCAGCCTGAGCTGCTGGCACTGCCCATGGCATAGGGGTTTGAACTAAATGATTTTTAAGGTCTCCCCCAATCTAAGCCATTTTATGATTGTATGATTTACATTTTAGGTATTACATATTGGTGATTTTCCCTATTATCTAATGTATCCAAATATCAAATTCAATATAAGACAGCACTTCTGACATTCCCTGGACTTAGAAGCAAAATTAGAAGTGAGCTTCAAACAAAGCTTGTATGTCCTCAGAATACATTGTATCACCAGAGTTTGTTGCAAGTGCTTATAGTTAGCATTTAGCAACTGGATACCACCTTCATACCATGACAGAGAGAACCAAGTGCGAAAGACTTGCTACAATTTCTTTTCCAGGCTCCCCAAGCAGATGTAACTTCTTGCAAGATGTGAATTTATTTCACTTACTTTCCACTCTCTGCTATAATGTAAGGTTCTAGCTTAAAATATAGACTGGAGTAGAAGTACTTAAAAGCTTGCCATCTGTGTGGGCTGGAAAGGTTTCAGAATTGCACAAATGTTTTGGATTTAGTATGTCTTGACTTCTGGGAGGAGTCAGTCTGGCAATCAGTACAAGTTTCAGCTCCATGTGTTGGGTCTCCACAGAAAAGAATCACAGAATCACTAAGGTTGAAAAAACTTCCAAGATCATCTAGTCCAGCTGTCAACACATCACCATGAACTACGTGAAGAAGCTGTAAAGCTCACAAGTTTTAAGCCAACAGGTGAAACAACTAATTCCCTTGATTATTTTCTAGTAAGATGGAATGAGGGATAAATGGTATTACACCATTGCTCTCATTTCTTTAGTGCCAGTGCCTGGTTCCTGGCAGCCTGGTAATGATGTTGCTTTGGGAACCTGATGCTCCTCCTCCTCCAGACCTTGGCTGCAGGATATCTGGACAGGTGGCTCCAGCTCAAAAAGCTAAGCACAGAAATGGGCACACTGGCACAACTGCGACAAGTGGGCCACATACCTCTTGATTTTCTTCTGTGGTGTTTTCTCTTGCATGAAAATCTTTGTGGCTTGTTGCATGGTGTCTCTTAGAAGATAAAGGCTCAACACCTGGGCATGATTCAATGGGAAAGAGCACTGCTGGCACTGGCTGTGCCACGTGGCAATGGGTCTACTGATGGTGTCCATACTGCTTTGACACTCCAGCTTCCAAAAGGCTTTCCCAGCTCTGACAGCTTATGAATACCAATAGGCTGGGAAGACCGGCTGACTTAATGCACTTTAATTAGATGCTCAGGAATAGGAAATAGAGGTGGTTTGCTTTTTTTTTATTTATTTTTTTTCTATGGACCATTAGTCTGTTTGATGTGTGATTCTGTACTTAACTGAATGGCTCCCACTTCCAGCCTTGCTTTTATGTTGTACGTTCTCATTTATATTTTTTTACATCCATTTCAATACAAGCTACACTTGTTGCTAAGTGTGCCAAAGAGACTGAATCAGGGCTGAAGTCACTTCAAGAATTGCTGGTTTCAAAAGCCATTGTGCTGGGGGGTAAAGTGTATCAATATGACCAACCCCGGTTCTCTGCATTAATGCTGTTCACAGCATGGGAGTCATCACTGCTTTAAGGACAGTTTTGACACCCTCATCTCCCGAGAATTTACAACTTGCAAGAAGAAAAATTAAAGCCATGCACATTTACAAGGAGATTAGTACCTTCCTGGTCAGAGGAGATATAAGGAGAGACAATAATTCCTAGGGATTCACTCTTATTTCATAAGAATCTGATGCATGCTATCAAAGATGCAGGAAAATCTAAAGGAAAATGTAATATCTGTATTTCATAGCATCATGTCTTAGGCAAATAAAATCCACAGGTTGCCAGTACTTAAAACTCTTCAATTCCAGCAGTTTTGTTGAGGCCTGCTCATCTCATTGCCCAGCAAGACCATTTCCTCAACCCACTGATGTTATGAGAACGGAGGCCCTCATCTTTCACATAAATACTCTAGATCTCAGCCTCCTCCATCTGTAGGGCAAAATATTCATGTTGGTTGTGATTAAATAACAAGCTTCAGCAAATTCTGGTGGTTCAGCCCTTTCTTCCATGCCTCATTCTTTTGGTGACAAATCCTGTTGCTTTACTCTGCTATCCAAAAGGCTAAAATTGCTACCCAAATCTAAAATTCTGCTATTCAAAGGCTAATGTGCATAATTCTACTCACATTTCTGCTAACTGCTCTTCTAAAATAACTGCAATAATTTGATACAAAAATCATTTATGATGTGCCAGCCTCAGTGGGAGGCACGTTCAACACAGTTTTCAAATGCCATTTCTCTTACTAGATCAACAAAACACTAATTAAAAACTTCACAAGTTTAACAAAATAACATGAGTTTAAGACACTGAGTCCTTGATACGTGCTCTATAATCCTATAAATGCATTCAAAACGCCACCTACTATTTAAAAAAACACTAATAAATGTAAAAATGCAATTTGCTCAGTGCAAACACAACTTTGAGTCAACCTATTTTGGTCTCAAGTTCAGAATACGTTAACACATGACTACTAAGAAATGGAGTATTAGGTCAACAACCAATTCTTTTTTATCATTTTCACTGGGACCATAAATTGCTTCCTTTAAACAGCTATTTAATAATGATTCACATGACCTCAGTAGAGTTCCCAATGAAAAGCAGGACAGAGTATCTATCCAGAGGAGATTAGCATACAAGTTGAAAATACAAGAGGGGAGCTATACATTTATCCCCGCAGCAATTATTACTTAAATAAAACAAAATGGCCATCTCACATGGCTGAAGCTTTAAATACCTGTAACATCAGTTGCCAAAAAGTATTACAGAGTTTAACAGTGTTATTTCTTACTTTTTAATGGTACTTAACTCATTCTACAAAGGACATTAAAACAAATGAACAACACACTAAGCTTTTCAGTGGTTTAATTAAATTGGTATGGATTACAGAAGTTTCTTAGTACAATGTTAAAAGCCAACTTTATCCTAAAAAGAAACACAGAAAGATACTGCAAAAGGGAACAGTATTTATTAAAACCACTTTATTTTTTCTATTTTTTTAAAGCATGAAATCCTTATTCTCCTGAAATTTAAAGCACCTGTTTTGCTGCCCATCCACTGTCAGTCTAAGACACATACCCTGGATTGGCATAGACCAGATTTCTAATAAAACTCAACTGTATCACACATTAGAGAGCTCAGTGAGGTTTGCCTGAAATCATTGCTCAAACTCAGGCAGCTGATCAAGCCAAGTAAGGGCATAAGAAATGTCCTCACAGTCTTAGTCGGTGGCCCCGGTCAGCAGCCTATTGTAGTGCAGTACTTTACCTCCAATACATCAATTGTAGATGCTATATTTAGGGAGAGCAACAGAGCTTGGGCAGTTTCTGCAGTCCATCTTGCTCACTGTCTATAAGTTTGCCTGAACTCTTAGGATTTGCTTACACCATCTGCCTCCACAACCTCTACAGCAGTGAGTTCCTGACATTCACCTTTAAGCCATCTTAAAAACGAGTGTCCTACTATCTAAGTGCCTCTAGCTCCTCTACTACAGGATTTGATGAATAGTTTTGTGTAATTTCACCTAACACCTTAATTATTTTTTTAACTTAGCAATATCCTGTCCTTTTATGCTCAGTTTCCAAACACTGCAGGGTCCCAGCATTTTCATTCTCTAAGACGGCCGCTTCATTCCCTTGGCCACAATGGTGGTACCTAAAACTTGATCTGCATTAGCAAAGTGAGCAGTGCTCAGCAACATTTCTAGGTGCTGCGACAGTCGCCTGCAAAGATGAACTGTTATAGCAGTCCTGATCACACTTGGGGCTGATGCCAGCCAGCACTCTCCCAGATGATACTACAAACTGTTCCAGGCAGTTTGCAGACAGATATTCCTTCTGGAAGAAGAAACAGTTTCCTAGAACAGACTGGGAGAGTGCTGGCTGGCATCAGCCCCAAGTGCGATCTTGCTTCTGAGAACATTCTTGAGCACGCTTATATTACAAATACATAAACACTGCCTGACAGCAGCACTACAGTGCTTTGCCTTTTTGAAGGACTAGTAGTTAAGGGACATCATATTTGCCACTTGTGAAATGTCTCTTTCTCATCCAAATTACAATTTGAGCTGTCTTATTTGACAAATGCACTCCTATAATACAATAATTCGATATTTTTTATATTTATCTACTTAAACCCAAATTAAAATACAATTTTACTGTAGCTCAGGTAGTATGATCAAGCCTTTCAAAGACACACAACACTGAGTTTGACATGCTATCAACAGATATAACAATAATTTAACAACAATTTCATCTGAAGGTTCTCATATATGATTTAGTTTTACCAAGTCAGTGTGAGATGGGATGAGAAAGTATTCAGATCCTTTATCTACAGAATCAAAGGCAGCACAAATGCCAAAAGAACAGAATATCAATGCTTCCTATTTTTATTCAGTAAGCTTTAAACTATTGGCAGGAGAAACTACTGGATTCTTCTGCGGACTGAATTAGAAAGGGATTTGAATGTCTTTTCTTCAAATTTTTACCTTATTTTTAACCCTGATGATATTTGATAAAAATGGCAGAGGGAAAAAAAAAAAAAAAAAAAAAAAAAGAGAGAAAGGATATCAACAACAAGAAGTGGAAGAGAGGCTGCAGACAGAGCTGCAGCCACCCAGACTCAGAGCACTGCTCCAAAACAGGGAAAATGTTAAGGTTAAATGTTAATGCTCATCTCCAGAAAGATCTAGAACTAACATCTATCAGCACAAAAGGGAGGCTGCAGAAGCCTAAATGAGCTCCATATTTCTCCCCATCAATATGATCACAGCATTGTTTTCTAAAGGCAGAAGAGTAATGATAGAAAATACTGTCAGTCTTCATAGACATCAAACAACCTCTTAAGCACCTTAGCATGTTCCTCATGGTACATGAATATGCAGGTTAATGTATTTCTTTATTGAAGCCTATTTGGGGACAGAAGGGATTTAAAATATAGAGCTAGCTAATCCTGTTTTGAACATGTTAGCTTGCAGACTAATTAAATTTAGCCAAAAAGCCCATTAATTCCACTGAAATAACAATTAAAACCGACCCTTCGTTCTGTTAGTAAGAGACACGCTTCTACAAGTATCTCTGCTTCTCCTTCCATCCTGCTAAATGCAGTAGCAATGTGTCAGCAGTTTGCCACATTTCCAGACAATTTCAGTTAGCTCACATGAAAGGCAGTGTAAGACTTGTGGAATAACATTATAACACGCAGAGAAGTTTCCCTAGTGCTCTCAGCCACAAGACAAAATGTGAGGAACCAGACGTCTTCACAACAAATGGATGCTCTCTGAGGAGAACATGTCTGTCTTCCACCAGACAGGCAGTAAGGAAGACTGCAGTAGGTGGGCCCTGCCCACAGAAGGGAGTGGAACTGGATGGTCTTTAAGGTTGATTCTAACCCAAACCATTCTATGACGCTAAGTTCTTGGGAGCCTGGTGCTAGACTATAACTGATTCCGGTAAAGCCCCTATGTAAGGTGAAACACTTACAGGGCAAGAAAACAAAAAAAGCTTAGGCTCCATTCACAAGAGCATTACTTCACTGTTTTAGTGCAACATATTTCCAAAGTGGACACCATAAATACTATTAGAAGTCTAAATTATTTCTGCCCATATGAAGGGGGCAAAAAAAAGGCATTCTATTAGAATCACAGAATGTCTTAGGTTGGGAGGAACCCCAAAGATCATCAAGTTCCAACCCCCTGCCACAGGGGTGTCATCAACCTCCACATGTAATGTAGAACAGGCTGCCCAGGTCCCCATCCAACCTGGCCTTGAACACCTTCAGGAATGGGGCATCCACAGCCTCTCTGGGCAGCCTGTGCCAGCACCTCACCACTCTCTCCCTGCAAAGAACTTCCCCTTGACATCTATTAAATAAAACCTGAAATGAGTCAATGAAATCTACAAACTTACCTAGTAAAACTATTTAACAAAGAACAACTCATAGCAAATTTTACAGTTTTCTTCTTTTGCTCACCACCATACGTGTGCAAAGGCAGCTCTGAACAGCACTGTCAAAACAGGCAAGGCTCCCTTTTCAAACATACAAGTGCAAGTACATGATAAATTCAGCCAAAATTACACTGCTCTAAGGAAATAAACAATCACTGGCAGAATACTGCCTCACAAATACTCAGCTGCTCCTACCGAACACATACAGGATGAAACAGAACGTATCTGGAAAAAAAACTACATATGCAAAATATTATTAGCAATATATCAGATATCCAGAGGGAATACTTTAAATTTATTGTTTAGATTCTAGAAGCTTAAACTTAGTTTGAAGTAAAAAACAAAATGAAACAACAAAAGAAAACCCACAGAAAAACACCAATACAAATGACTGTATCCAGAATTATACTGACAACACACTGATAAGAGCAAAAAATATCTGAAATTAAGACAGTTCCCTTAGCTTCATCCTAATCCTGCCACATAAAGCTAAGATGATCTACCTCCTTTATCAGATTTTTGTAAGGCTTACAGAGAAGTGTCCAGTTTACCCTTATAACGTAAGGATGATTCTCACTGTTACACATCATGAAGCCACAGTTTCAATTCCCGTATTTCTAAAAAAGACAAGAATGAAACACCATCCTAACTCTTCTGAACTCACACAAACATTGAGATATTCAATTCAGATGTCAAAAAATTGGTTACAGTTTCAGTACCATCTGCTGCATTTTCAAAACAAATGGCATGTTACAAGTTACGTTGCCCAAATATGTGCATTTATGCCTAAAAGCTTTTCTACTTGTGAAAAACTATGCAGTGCCTGTTTAAAATATTGAGTTTTCTGAATATCCACTGCTTTATTTCTAACCAGTAAAGTCTTACCTGAAAAACCAAAGCCATCACTTTAGAGTTACTGGGATACAAGGCAAGCATTTTCTTATTCACATTAGAGAAAAAAATCTATAGATGTCAAACTCTTCACGTCTCTCAAGGATATACCTGCTCTCAAACCCATTCTTCAGTATTAAGGACCAGCAGCCTTTTGGAGGGGAAAATTAAAATGCTGAGTGTTTCAGTCCACACTGAGACTAAAGAAACCAGAGTAAAATTTCACTAAATACTTTGTCTCAGTGCTGTCCATCGCCTCAAAGACAAGAAAACCAAAGGAACCCAACTGAATATCAGGGCAAAGAAATCTCTGTAGTCCTTTCTCCAACCCCCCACTTCTCACTGAAGACGAGAGGAGCTGAGTTAGCTGGCATTTTTGTCTAAAAGGAGTTAGGGATGCTTTGTGAACTTACTTATTTTTCCAGAACGGGTGAAATTTGGGACAAGTTTTCAAACCAAGCTAAAAGCCTCTGGATATATCTAGCATGAATGCTAACAGATCTGCTGTTAAATATATCACAGGAAAAAAAAAATCCAATCCTTCAGCACCAAAACTGACTGATATTCTGGAATACAAACCAAAATACTGAAATATGTGAGAATGCAAGGAGAAAGTGGGGAAAAAGCTGGGATATAATGAACTAATTTCATTCGCTGCAAACACCACATAAAATAGGAATAACTAAGAGTAGGCTACATATGTTATATTAAAAGTACAGTTATAGTATATTTCAATGAAATGTGTAGGAAGAATCTTCCTGTACAACACAAAGGGTTACAAACTGAAGCATAATTGTACTGCTGTAAAGCAGAGTTCTGGTTTCCTCTTGTGCTGTTTTGGAGGACTGCATCTTTAGAGGATCTTCTCCCTCCCTCATATCAACTTAAGTCTGGAAAACTAAACAGATAAAATGTCTCAAATTGTTTCCTTCCTGGACGTTGAGACTGTAACTTAAAATGCACCAATCACACTCCATTTCTGTATTAGCAGAAATAATGCTCTTTTTTAAAGGGGGGTTATTAGGGAACTTACAAGAGCTTCAAGGCTGATTTTTTTTTTTTTATTCCTTTTTTTTTTTTTTTATCCCTATTTAGCATTATGTGGATACAGCTGCTACTTCAGTAGCAAATGATTGTCGGTATATATCTGAAATAACAGAGAGATGGCAATGAAATCATGTAATTAAACATGCTCGTAAGGTACAGAAATGGAAAAAAAAGAAAAAGCAGTGGTTAACTAAAAATACTGCAACTGAAATTAGCTCCATAGTACTGATGAGAAGTATTTTCAGCCATGAGGACACCATTTGATTCGTCTGTGAACATTTCACAAATGTAGGAAAAAAACTGTTGTTAATTCTCTTGGCCACCGTGACTTCAAAACGTTAGAAATCCCCAACTAAATCTGCTTATAGAGTGGTACAGCCAGGTCCGTTGCAAGATGCATGCTGTACCTTTAAAAGCCTGTCTGCAATGAGATTAAAAAAGGGTGCATTTCTGGAAAAGGGTGAATATAACACAATACACAACTTCCAGGCAGAGCCACATTTCTGCTCCGTCATTGGGGTATTCAGAACAATCACAATTTTTTCCACTAATCGCTCCAATCAAGATGTTAATTAGTGGCATGCTTAAATCTAGTATCCTATTTCAAAAGCCTTAGCGCTTTGACTTACTGTTGCTCGCATCCTTTTATTTCTCTCATTCAACTGGTGCTACCACAGTGACAAAGGCTGAAGGAGGATCCAACAGTCACCGCTCCAGATGCTTCAATCTGTTCCATTCACTCAATATGAGGCAATCTTCGGCGATGTGCTGAGCACTGGCACCCCTCAGCAGGGCACCTTAACCTGACCGTCACGCCGGAGCATCTCCCTCTACCTTTCCCTAGAGCTGTGCATCCAAACAGCATGTGGAGGCAGGATGGGAAAGGTAGGATCAATTAACAATATAGTCGGCAATACCTACCTCAAGCCTTCCTTCCTATCAAATTAGCCAACGTACAGTGAGCTTCCTGCTGTACACGAATGTATCATGTCACCATAGCAACTAAATCAACAAATAGCTGCTGCAGCATCTGCTTCTGGATCATCTAACGTCAGTCAACAGAAGGCTCGGGTTTAAGAGAACAAAGCTTCCAAATATATTCCATTTTATAAGTGCGTTTTTAATTTAGCCTCCTGATTCCCAGATAGGATACACTAGGCAGGAATGAGCCAACTTCTGACTGTATCCTTGAATATATGATGCTGCTCATGACTCGTGTGCAAATAAGCCAGTACGGGGGGAGGGGAGGGGAAGAGTAAGGAATACTTTAAAAGAGGATTTAAACAAGAAATTTTCTCATTTTCAGCAAAGAAGTGAGAGGTTGGATGTTAATACACTTGTTCTTAAATGCTCTGTTACTCCACACTGTGCATCTTTATTTGGTATTTTAGGCGGCATGAAAAAGAAAGAGAATGTTTCCCAGTTCTACTTTATAATTTACTATTTACATATATATGCCTGTCTTAAGTAATGCAGTAACCAGAAATACCTTTCATTAGGTATTAATATTCAAGACATTGCAGGCGACGAAGATTGTTTCCCTCTATTAGTCCTCAATGAAGAGTGGAACTGAACTGAAATCATCCAGTATTACTTTCTGACAATTTAACATCTGCTGCCTTTAATCCCAACAATAGCAGGGGTCTGTTGGCATGTTCTCACTTGTAGAAAGACAGCTATGTAGGGGAAAACACTCATCGCTTGCTCCCTGTGAGAATTTACTTCAAATACCACATATGGTATAAGCCTGCGCGCTTATGGTCTAAGTCCTTGGCCCCTAAGCAGACGTGGCAGATAAAAGTGCATCTTAACAACCTGGTACCTGCAATGTGAGAATGTCAGATCACCGACTAGGCATTGCCTGAGCTACAGAAAGATTAAACATTTTTTGGACAGCATTTTCTATACTTTCATATAAAGAGACTCAAGCCTACGGCTCAGTTAAAAGAAAGAATACTTTTCCAATAGCCTAATTTCAAATCACATTCCCCAGGATTCATCAGCACAACATTTTTTACCAAGTAAAAGCTTTCTAGGTCAAGATAACAGCTCTCCATATCCAGCATTATTTTATTACTGAAAGTATTTATGTTTAATTTTAAAAGGGGCTTTTTTTTCCATCTGCATATGGTCTTCTATTACATGGAAAGTTGTAGTTACTTTGTCTCCCCAGAGCATGGTCCAATGAACAGGGAAAAGTAGACGCTGAGCCTGGATGACTCCAGTACAGCTCTGAAGCTGATGTACTGTGATTTGTGGGTTGCTGCCCCATCCACATGGCCCTAAAAGCTACTGATCACAGAACACTGCAGGACTTCAGTGTTGTTATTCATGAGCTGCACAGGAACTGCCAGATGGAACCACAGCTGTGGTCCAGCTAAGGTGATGTCAGTCACAAACGTATTACAACTCGTTTTTCCTAAATATCTTGTCCATATCATTATACTAACAAGGCTAGGGACAACTCTTTTCCAGAATGAGACCTGATAACATTTAGAAAACTGGTTAAATGGAGAAATGCAAACAATCTATGTAATATATGTGACTGACAACGTAAGACTATAAAATAGGAAGGGAAAAAGAAAAGCCAATGAAGTAATATCAGTTATAAAAGATGGATTAAAACTGTGCCTAGGGCCTTTGGCAATCCAAAACAATTTAAGAATTTCATGCTTTTCAAGAACGTAATTTCCAACTACAAACCTGTTTTAATGCCATCTTTCACAAGACTACTCTAACTCCACCTCCCTTTAGATCTTCTCTTTCCCTACTTACGTTGGCTAATAATCAACAGAGTTCTGAAAAATTTGGGATGATTTCTGTGCTAGGCTGTATTAAATTATGGCAGGCTAAGCATACAATGGCTGTGGTATCTATTCAGAAAAGTAAGGCTAGAAGTTTTGTCTTCAATCTTGTCTTGTAGTATCAACTACAGAAAACTGGCTTTTCATCCTCATTTACAAAAGTCTGATAGATACTACTGTTTATACACTCCATTCAAGTACTGGAAGGCCACAATGAGTTCTCCCTGGAGCCTTCTCTTCTCCAAGGTAAACAAGCCCAGTGCCATCAACCCTTCTTCATAGGATAGGTGCTCCAGCCCTCTGATCATCTTAGTCGTCCTCTTCTGGACCCGCTCCAAGAGCTCCATGTCTCTCCTGTATTGGGGACCCCAGGCCTGGATGCAGTACTGCAGATGGGGCCTCACAAGAGATCAGTAGAGGGGGACAATCACCTCCCTCTCCCTGCTGGCCACTCCTTTTTTAATGCAGACCAGAACACAGTTGGCCTTCTGGGCCAACGTGGCTCTAACGTGCTGTCAGCACCACTGCATGCACTATGACCACTGACTATCCTAGAAGTAACTGGGCAAAGGAAGAGGTTGTTATATTAACTACTACTCAGTGGAGCTAACATTTGAAACTATACATTTCTTCGCTGCTTAGTGCAGTACAGGAGGTTGGAAAGATCTGATAATTGGTGATCATTTCTTCTGGCATAGGGAGATTTTGTTTTTAAAGTTCTTAATGTACTCATATGTTTCTTCACTAGGAGAGTGGTTAGGCCCTGGAACAGGCTGCCCAGGGAGGTTGTGGATGTCCCGTCCTTGGAGGTGTTCAAGACCAGGTTGGACGGGGCCCTAGGCAACCTGATCTAGTAAATGTGTATGTTTGGTGGCCCTGCCAGGCAGGGGGGTTGGAACTACATGATCCTTGAGGTCCCTTCCAACCCAGGTCATTCTGTGATTCTGTGTGATTCTGTGATATGTTTCCCCCACACACACACTTCTTCCACATGAAGAGCAGAGCTCTCCTGATATGAAAGATGAGCTGAAAGCTGATCACAGGATGAGAAAAAAAATAGATGGTTTGGAGAGCTGAAACCTTGTTTTGTAAAAATAGAAGGTCTTCTAAGAAGAACCAGTAAAAAGAGAAATGTTAAAACCTGCATCTAATTTCACCGACAAACACATTCAAGATTTGCCAGTGTCTACATACAGCCGTGTCACTACGCTCTGTGTCTCACACTTTATTGCTGAGAAATATTTACTTATTTTAATCTACTTTGTCTGTTTTGTCTCTTCTCTTCTGCACTGCACCATTCTCACAGCCTGGCTATGCAAAGTTTTATTTGTCTCATTTACAGCAAACCCAATCTGTTTCATTAGCATAGAAACAGGCTGTGGTTAGTAGAAAGTGCGCAGAAGATTTGCTACTTAAAGTAATCCCACTGAAATATCTTTAAATCATGAAACAAAAAGTAAGAGTAACAGAAGCATTTCAAAAGATCTATAGAGTGCAACCAACAAACATTTGTGCTGCAAAGTTTTAAGCTAATCTTTGTTTATCAGGAATTAGAAGGAAATTGTTAGGAGCAGTCAATAAACTCTGGAACTTTCTGAAACATCTGGTCCTGGCCAGTGGTTACAAACATTAATCTCTACAAATAAAAAATAGAAGATGTGAACCAGATTATTCTTATTTCACCATGGTTTGCTTTTTGAAGTCCAGTGAACTTGAGTTCTACAATGCTAAGCAAACTGAAGGAAGGACAGAGCTCATACCACGCAGGAAAGTGGTAAGGGCTAAGCTTCCAGCTAATACGGCCAGTCCCCTTGATAGGCACCTTCCATACATCAGCTTTATTTGAACTAATCAGAAGCAGAACCAGGGAATGAACTTTCATTTAAGCTGTATCCAGACAGATTAAAAGGTAGAAGACTGGCAGACTAACTTTGGAAAAGGAATTTAACAGAGATTCCCATCTGGAGTAAAAGGGACAAACAATTAACACTTCTGTTGCTCAAGAAACTACTAACACTTGGGTAGATGTTCAAGCACTTAGAGAATCAAAAAGTTCATGGGTGTTAATAATCTCTGCACTTAGGCTGCAAGCTATACCAGAAGTTGCCACATAAAATATTCTATGTCAAATACGTGTTATTTGGTGTTCCACTTGGCAAAAAAGCTACTTTGGATGACTGCCTACACCCCTAGACTTAATCAAGCTGTGAAGATCTAAATACTGTGATGATCTTAATAAGCACTCATTTGAAACAAGCTAAGCTGACATGCCACAGTCACAGCATTGCTAGTAGTTTACCTCCGTAAAATGTCTAACAGTACATTAAACGAGAACCCTACAAACATCTGTCAATGGCTTACAGGCTGGTTCAGCCTGGTTCCATGACTAGGGGGGCAGAGGGATTTCACAAAATCTAGCTGAAGAAACTCAAGAAAAAAATAAAAATAAAATAAAATAATAATAATAAACATATATATATATATATATATATATGTGCAAGTGATGATGCACATCAATGACATTCTTCACCTAAAGGAATTTCTTTGTCAGTAATATATGGACATGTTTGAAATGACGACCAACCAGCCTGACATTCATGAGAAACAATATACAACATTATTAGTAGTCAGGATTAACCTCTGGCCTAACACTTGAATACGTTATTTCAGAAAGGTTATAATGCTACAATTGATTCTCCCTCTGTAGGCTGAGGCAGAGTTACTTCAGCACTTACCCTGATCCCTTTCAGGTTTCTGCAGTACAAAAAGAGGATCCAGCAAATGGGAGACATGCTGCATGCCTCATCCTACAGTCAAGAAGTTACTCCAACATCAGGTTACTGGTGGAGAACTTCGCCAAGTGCTTGGCTGCTGAGCTCATTCTGGCTGTGCAGTGCTCTGTAATTTATACTGGAGTTATTCCAAGGGATTAAATGATGGGAGTGAAGGTAATGCTGCCTTCTTTATGTTCTGACAAAGATTTAGAGCACAAAAGTTACTCGAACAAGAGCAAGAAACTTGAATTAAAGTAAAAATGCCCTTTAAAAACAATCTCTCTTGTGCAATGCAATTGTAAAATTAAGAGAAAAATGTAAATAAACAAGATGAACGAGAGATGAAACTCTCAAGAGTTTATAAAACTTTAAAAATATGTAGGCCATCAGTTTGCAAAGCATATGGACAAGAAAAGAGCTCCGTCGTTTCCCAACATTTCTTATGACAGCTCAGTTTGGTGACACGGGAATATGTTAAAAGCCCGCAGTATTAAAGACAGCTAGTTAAAGTAGAAATGTTAATTCCAGGCTACAAAAGGAAGTGCCAAAGATCCATATTCTGAAAATATTAAAAAACACATTCACACGTATGCAAATAGTATGGCATGGGTTTTGATAGCACTTCTGAAGTAGTCTCTTGCAGCCCCCCCTTCTTTCTACCTCCCAGAAGTTCTCCCCATACATTCAGATTTGTGTTGTTCTGGGTATCGCTGGATGTGAAACCACTTCATGGACAACACAAAACAGTGTTAGGAGAGAAACTGAAGGCTCTGTCCTTAATTCAGTGAGGTTGGAAAGGCTCAGTCTGTACTGACTAAGTGATGGAAACTACACAGCCTATAAATCTTTCCTACATGTTTTCTCCTTTTCTTTCAAAAAGAAAGGGAAAGAAATTAGAGCTAAAGGCCTTTTCTTTTTTTTTTTTTTCAACTATTGTGCATAAACCAGAATTTACTTCTTCCCTAAGGACGTCATTCTGACTGCTCTATGAAATGTGTAATTCTGGAACACACAGAGGCTCAGATGGACTTTGCCCAGTTATAAATTGAGAAACTTCCCAGTCACCACGAGAAACAGGCTTTAGCCAGTAAGGGATGTACTTCAGACAACGTGTTCACAAAGAGTGTAATTTTTACATATTTTAAGAGTGAATTTCTGTCATTAAAGTAACTTAGTAATTGCAGTTACACTTTTGTTTTACAGAGAGATTACAATAGCCACCTTCTGAAGAACAGATGTAAGTACTGAGGACAACTCTGTAGGTTTTTGACTCTGACATTCAAATCCTGGGGTCTACTTAACATTAAATGTCCAATGGAAGGAAAGAAGCAGTCACCATGGCTCAGCCTAAACAGGACACTTCCAAATGTTGATGACAGAGGAGCACAGACGCAGGAACTGGGAGCACTTGCAACAGACTGCAGAGAGGAACTGGGCTACCTCAATGCCTGTAGCCACAAGCAGTTTGCACCTACTCGTCTCATTAAATAAAGTACTTTATTTAACATAAGCACAGTAACCTTACTAAAACAAGGCAGACATCAGCTTCCAAGACGTGCCTATTTCTCCCCATTGGCTGTACTTGCAACCTACAGTGACTAACACTTGACTTTAAATCTGATTTTCCCATGCCACCCACATCTCTGAAATGTCAGCTTCTAGAGGTTCATTCTATAGGGGGAACCCTGTCACAACTATCCGGGGAGGAATCTAACTAGAGACTAAAACTGAGCTAGGATTCACAGCACACAAATTAAATCAGATGTTTAGAAAGAAAGAGGAGGACTACTCAGAGAAGCTTTATGAAACTATTTAATCCCATGAGTCTTCTACTGAATACAAGTAGAAAGGCTGAGAACTACATAGCCTTCATTCTCTTTTCTTTCTTTTTATTTCAGATGGTAGATACTAAAATATATTCAGATGCAAATATAAACCGTGCACTAATTCCAATGCTGCTTTTTCCTTTCCATCAAAGAGCAATACAATATTCATATGTAACTAAATATGAGGGTATTTTGGATTCTATCACTTTCTGCTGAGAACAAAGCCCTCTTCTTCAAATGTAAAGCAAGTTTCCAATGCATCTGCAATCAAAGATGCAGCTTAAATGCACAAGAGAAAATTGCTCTCAGAGGTAAAAAGCAGTCTACATTTAAGACTTCACTCTTCCTGACCAAGAGAATATGAGTGATAGAGAGATACAGGAAGGATTTAATAATCTTTGGGTATTAAAAGTCACATCCTTACAGCCTTCTTAAAAAAAACTCGTAACCAACTTCTACAGAAAATATTTTTTTGCATATGAAATGTCCAAGACAAGTATTTTTAAATGTATTTTTCAGTGATGATTGCTACACAAAAGTACTAATAAACACTGCAGCTTGACAATCACCTTCAGTACAATGAAGCTACAGTATTCTACACAAAAGAGTGCTAGTGAATCTGGTGGACATAATTCTGTCGCATTTCAATGCTAAGAAGTCACTGAAGGATGGAAGAATAATTGTCAACTAAAACCAGCTTTAATGAGTCCCTGAAAAAGTCAGACATATACACCAATCCAATAGAGCCAAAGGGGAAGTGAAAAAATAAGACAGAAGCAGCCATGCACATACTCTATGAAATCAAAACAAAGATAAAGGGAAGGAAAAGAGCACAATATGGAAAGCTGTGGGAACATTTATAACAGTGAATGTTTTTAAACAACATTTTGCACAGATTTTTTTCTTAGAGGAAAAAGATCACGCAACATATGCAGTTCTAGGCTTGACTTCCAGCAGCGAGGCAAAGCCAAAGCAAGCTGGAACTTGATTATGTACCATATGCTTTTCAGAAACAGAAGTATCAGATGTAAGACTGAGGAAAAGCATTTAGCAATCTGATTCAGATCTTTATTACCTTTCTGCTTTAACTCCGCCCATATAATCAGAAAGCCATAAAAAGAAATTTTTAGAAGTACTTCCTTTTATAGCTGTCTACTGCACCTCTGACCAAAGACTATCAAAAGGTTAATGCCAACATTAAGATCAAAAGTCTTAATACTCAAAAAAACCCACTTTAGAAATACTAACCTGTAGATTTAATGCTAAATATCTATTTCAATTCAGAGAATTTCCACTTAACCTCACATACTACATGTACAGCACACATCCCATATATATTATACACAAATACCTGGGCTGGATGTAGCTCTGGGCAGCCTGGTCTGGTGGCTGGCAACCCTTCCCATAGCAGGGGGTTGAAACTAGATGATCTTTAATATCCTTTTCAGCCCAGGCCATTCTATGATTTGCTCTATGATAAACTAAGCATCTAAGGCAAATGACCAGCTTCACAACCTGCAGGTATGACTTTTTGGCTGTATCTCACTGAGAAATAAACTTGACTGGAGGTCAAACAATTTGTGCCCCTCAAAGAAAACAAAATGTTTAGGAAGGGGCTACTCAGAGTGCTGTCTACCTTCTTGGTAATGAAGGGGACCAGGCTTAGATTGGGACGTCCCTCTTAATGGCTTTAGTGGGAAGGTGCAAAGAGGGCCAGAACTGGAAGGCTGCTGCAAACCTCTGTCAGTAATTTATTGTTTTGTCTTGGGTAGAGCACTGGGTGCAGTAGAGACTGTCTGAAACAATTTAACTCTAATCTACTATCAGGAAAACAATGTATCTGTTAAAGAAAAATTGAACTTTCCTCCACATTTTCCCCTGTGGTTAACTCATCCTCACCACAAAACCAGGACTATCCTTCATATCCAACCTCAGCAATCATCAGTAAAGCCTCACCGCAGCAGTCAGCCTTACATGAAAAACCCCAAAGCACTTCTGTCCTCATACAATGCTCTCTTAGAATCAGCTGGTTTTTTTCAGCTCCTTCATACTTCATGCCCATCATTATCACTGAGACTTATGGAGTACACTTCCCATTCACACTACAGAGTGATGATACAGTGTAAAAGCAGTGCATAATAAAATGGGAGGAGCTAATGGGCTCTGCTTTCTCTTTTCCTCAGTTTTGTCCTGTGAAACTAATACCAGCTTCTGCGAAACTCATCTTGTGAATTGTTTTGTTTTAAAATACGATGGAAAGTTACAGCTTTAACCTGATCAAACACTTCTCTCCGGCATATGACCTTTCATCTTAACATGTTCAAATATTTGTACTACTGTTTCAAGTTTAAACTGCTAGCAGAACTTTAAGTACTTGAAATAGATCTTGAAGATACATACTGTTCTAGAAAAGTACTGAATGGTCTATATCTTTCCAGTAACTCATTTACAGCTCCCGCTGAGTCCAATCACATGGCCTTCAACAAGGCTTGCTGCTGGGTTCTTGGCTACTTGGGTCACAACAACTCCATGAAATGGCATAGGCTTGAGAAAGAGATAAAGGGCCTGACAGAAAAGGACCTCAGGGTGCTCATCACAGCTGGTTGAACATGAGCTAGCAGAGCACTCAGAGGTGGTTGAGAAGGCCAATGGCATCTTGGCCTGCATTAGGACTAGCTCAGCCAAGAGGAACAGCTGGTGAAGGGACTAGAAGGAGAGCAGATGAGATAATCGTGGTTGTTTAAGAGAAGAGGAAGCTGAGGGGAAACCTCATCTCTCTCTGCAACTAACTGAAGTTTTAAGGAGGGTGTCAGTCTGGCCTCAGATAACAAGTGACAGGATAAAGGAAATGGCCTCAAGTTGTACCAGGGGAGGTTTAAATTGAACAGCAGCAAGGATTTCTTCACAGATAGGGTGATCAAGCACTGGAACAGGCTTCCCAGGGAGGCAGCAGGGTTCCCAGCCCTGGAGTTAAGAGACATAGGAATGTGGCACTGAGGGACGTACTGGAGGGATGAGACATCATAATAAAAAAGAAAAAAAAGTGAGTTAGTATTTAGGTTAAAAATATATTTCAAAACATGTGAAAAAAGCCCGAGTGCAATGTTTTGTACTTCGATACATTTTGTTTGAGGATGTACACATACTGCTTTCATCAGTATAATAGAACGTGTTTGCACTGCATACACAGAAAGGCTTGGGCTGGAAGGAACCCCAAAGGCCGTCAAGCTCCAACTCTCCTGGCCACAAGCAGGGCACCAACCTCCACATTTTACAATAGATCAGGCTGCCCAGGGCCCCATCCAACCTGGCCTTGAACACCTGCAGGGATGGGCCATCCACAACCTCCCTGGGCAGCCTGTGCCAGCACCTCACCACTCTCATGGTAAAGAACTTCCCCCGACATCCAACCTAAATCTTCCCCACTTCAACTGAAAACCATTTCACTTTGTCCTGACGTTATCCACCCTTTCAAAGAGTTGACTTCCCTCCTGTTTATAGGCTCCCTTTAAGTACTGGAAAGATGCAATGAAGTCACTCTGCAGCCCTCTCCAGGCTGAAGAAGCCCAGCTCCCTCAGCCTGTTCTCGCAGGGGAGGTGCTCCAACTCTCTACTCATCTTCGTGCCCCTCCTCTGGACCATCTCTAACAGCTCCCTGTCTTTCTTGTATTGGGGACCCCAGACCTGGACACAGTACTCTGGATGGGGGCCTCATGAGGGCAGAGTAGAAAGGGACAATCATCTCCCTGTCCCTTCCGACCACTCCTCTTCTGATGGAGCCCAGGATATCATTTGCTTTCCAAACTACAAGAGCACACTGCTGGCTCATGTAGAGTTTTTCACTCACCAGGCTTCCCAGATCCTTTTCTGCAGGGCTACTCTCAAGGACTGCTCAATCCAGTCTGTATACATGATACTTGTAACTATGCATGTCTGTCTGCCTTTCCCATAGACAAGCCTTAATTTGGCAACCTTGACAAAGTAAATGGTGCCTTTAATTCTGGATTGCCCATGTTTTAGATAGAGAAACCTTTTTCTGCTTAATGATGGCTTTTAAATCACCAGATATAAAAAGGGCTTCCTGTAAAATTTCTTGCCGCTGATAAAGCACATTTGTAAATTCCTCATGAGTCATGTATCAGGTGGAAAGGAAGGACAGAAAACAAGTCATGACTTTCACTAATCACTGTGGAACACAAAACAGTAGGCAATGTTAGTTAGCACAGAAGGAAGAAAAAAATAACTTCAATGATCAGTGAAGGGCTTGATCACTGCAAGCTGAAAATGTATTTCTCCTTTTAATTGAAAACCACTAGCACTACTTGTTCCTCTTCCTATGAAGAAACTCCATTTATGAAAAGGGACACCTACAGTATATATGATGTTTTACTCTCAGAATCAACAACTCCCACAACTTCCTTCTTTAACCAAATTATTTGCTTGTTTTCCAGATTTAGTCCTGCTCGGTAGAAGAATCAACATTTTAATGAAAAAGTATCCCCAAAAGAACATTTAGGCATATATCTGACTCAAAGTCCCACACCATTACAAAGGATGTTTGACAGCACAGTTTGCTAGTCTTATTTCTGGAGACGGCAGAAGCAGTTCTTCAGTCTCAACAACTTTTGTACAGTCATGGCAATTAGGGGATGTCCCCAAGGACTGGAAGAAAGCAAATGTCACTGCAGTCTTCAAAAGGGGACTAAAGAAGAGGATTGAGGGAGCTCCAGGCTAGTAGACACCACACACTGAGCCTTGGAAAGATGAGTGGGTAAATCCTCCCAGAACTTATTTCCAAAACACACTGTGGACTTAGAAAAGTGACTGAGGGTAACGTATATCAGTTCACAAAAAAGAAACTGACAAATCCGTATAGCCTCCTACAGTGAAATTACCAGCTTGGTAAACAAGGGGAAAGCAGTAGATACCACTTGTCATGACTTCAGTAAGGCTTCTGATGCTGTCTCACATAACATCCTCATACAGAAAATGATGAGCTACAGTTTAGACATAGGCAGTGTGATGGACTGAGCACAGGCTGAACTGCCAGCCTCAGCAAGTAGCTATCAGCAGCTGTCCACCTCAGTGCTTGTCGTGGGGCAGAATAAGATGGGACACAGTGCACCACCAGTAAGTCTGCAAGTGGTAGAAAGTCTGGAGGAGGTGTTGATAGCTGTTATGCCAGCTAGAAAGACCTTGACAAGCAAATGAAATGGACCAGCAGGCATCTTCAAGCTCAGTGGAGGGAAACACAAAGTCCCACCTCTGGAGAAGAACAATCTCATGCAACAGTACACACCACGGTTGGAAAATGGCTTTACAAAAATGGACCTAATGTTCCAGGTGGACAAGTTGAATGAGAGCCAGCAATGCATCCTTACAGAAAAGGTCAACGGCTTCCAGTGTTGCATGAAGCAGAACACTGCCAGCAGGCCAAGGGAAGTGATCTTTCCCTCAGCTAGTAGCTATGAGACCTGGAGTAGTAGGCCCAGTTCTGAGCTCTTCAGTATGAGGGATGTGGATATATTGCAGTCTAGCAAATAGCTACAAAGATGCTGAAAGGACTGTAGCATTTAATGTGTAAGGAAAAACAGAGCTGGGAGCGTTCGGCCTGGAGAAGAGAAGGTCCAGGTGAGGATCTTTTTATCAGTGTGCACCAAGTACCTGGGAGCAGAGTGGAATAAACAAAACAGAGCCTAAGTCCTCCTAAGGGCACTAAGGACAGAACAAAAGATAACGTGAACAAATTAAGAACCAACAAAGCATAATAAATCATCTCACTCTGAGGGTGGTTGAACACTGAGAAATATACTGTGGAGTCAGTTTTCTTGAGGAATACCTAAGTCCCAACTGGATACGGCCCTGGGCAACCTGCTCTAGTTGACCCTGCTTTGCAGAGGCAAGATTTGACTACGTGATCTGAAGAGATTCATCCCAACATCAAGTAATCTGCTACATGACTATGAGAAGTTTTAAACAATAGTAAAAAAATTAACATTTTGGAAAAGGAAATAAATGGTGGAATGCTTAACTTTACATACACGTTTTGTTCCCTTCTGTTTGCAAGGCTTCAAAATTAAACTTTACAAGGCCAAACATGCAAGAAAATAGTAACATTCGTTTCTTTACATGTTACTGCTTCCCAAATTCAGTATCTGAAAGCAGAACTGGGAGAAAGCAAGACTGAGTATTGCCTCTTCTCTCTTTTTCCAGAATGTTCTGCCAGTGCATTTAATAAATGAGATTTCTCAGCATTTAAGCTTATTCTACAAATATCTCACTGCAGCCCAAACCCAATTTCATGAACTGCTGCAATCAATGCTCCAATTTCATTTTACATTCCTTTCTTATTTTTACCCTGCAAAACAATTCCTCTTTATGATAACTAAAGATCAAACAAGAGACCAGCAGACTCCTGTCATCACAGGCAGTGATCTCTCAGTCTGTTCAGATGCTCCATGACACTTAGTTTTTCCATCCCTTTTCTTTCATTAGAAGCTGTTCCAGAATCAAGCTTCTCTGGAATCTAAAATATTCTTCTGAAGTTAAAGATGGGGAGAATTATTATTTCTAAGTATATATATACAGTTTCTCTCTGGAGCTGACCCTTATAAAGCATTAAAAAACTTCAGATGTGATTTTCTTAGCCATCAGCTTGACTGTTTTCCCCTAACAGAATACCTGAAAAAGTATCCAGGCAGATGCAAACATACAAATCAAGTCCCACCATTCAAGATGCTCAGTTTTAAGGAAGACAGTCACTCTAGAGGCCAAAGTTGTAACCATGTGTGTGAGCTAATAAGCTCTAACATAAGGCAAAGCTTATCAATCATAACAAGATCATGTGATAATGTAAATACATAGCTTCTAAATTAAGACTTGGGCAAGGCTCAACAGCTTGGCAGCTGCCTAGTCTTGCATTTCTATGAAAACATTATTTCCAAAGACAGTTTTTCTGCCTCGCACTGTTAAAAAATAATAATAATAATATCTCTTTTCTGCACTGGTTCTATCTTCACCTCAGTCCCTCACATATATTTGTGACCAGAGCTGCACAAAAATATTCCATATGAAGATTTTCCTAGCATCAATATCAATGATGCTGTTGGAAAAAAGGGAGGGAAAGAAAAGATACTTAAGTTTTCTTACCTGTTGTGCTCCATCCCCGCTAACAATTGGGGAAGTTAGAAGAGGGATTTCACTACTTATAATCGAACTGGTATCCAGTAATGGTGGGTGCTCTGCCATCATCGACGGTACACAAATTCACAGGATCACCTGCAAAGAAAAAGTCACTCAAATGATTAAATTATACATATCTCAGAAGAGTTATCCTTCAAAAACAGCCTCATGTGAGATTTGGGTTTTTTCAATTTACAATGCTGAACACACATTAAAAGCTATGCTTCTTCATCTCAGCAAGCACATAAACTTGAAGATACTTCACCAACTAGGAAAAGCCGTACTTTATACAGAGGGTAGGTTTAGACCCCCTCTAGTGGCTGAACATTAGAAGATTCATCACAGCTTTTGAGATATGAAACCAGATTTTTTTTTAACCTTTGATAATAATAAAGACTTTTGCCTAAATTTGACTGGAACTACTGACCAAATGCCGACTGGAAAGATATGAAAACAGAAGCCTTAGAGCTTAGATATACAGCATGTTTGTTTATATCAAAGTGGTATCGACCAACATCTATGAACAGGGGCAGCATCAGTACTATTTTCTTTTTCGTCTTGTTATTACCCCAGCCAGGAACAACTGAAAGGTCCAAGTGAGATGAAAGAAGTCTTAGGTACAATCTTATATCTGTACTTAAAAAAACCAAAGCAGCATTGTTTTCATAGCCAGTAGGCAGCCCTTTAATAACTTTACTAGCAGCTAAAAACTGCAAGAGAAATAAAGAGAGGCAAGAGGTCCCTGAAAGCAGTGAGCCACTTGAGCTCTGACGAGCACCAAGTAACAGCAGCAGAAGGAAAATCCAGCTAAGCGTCCTTATCTGTGACATTAACCAGCCATTAAAAAAAAAAGAAAAAAAAAGCGGTTAATGTGCTGGTGTGGTATGAGGAATTAAGACAAGATGATGATTACAGTTTTTCCATGCAGGAAATGTGTATTATGAGTCTAATAAATGGCTTCTGTAATTCTACTTAATTAAAAATTAAATAAATAAATCACCAACATCACTGGGTTACGCTGGTTTCATGTACCCTTCTCAACCCTGTCCCACTAAACCCTCACACTTGGTTTCTGAAATAAAAGAAGAAAAAAAAGCAATCAACAATAATTAAGAAACTGATATTTCTTAACAAAACAAAGACAGATGGAAAAAAATTCACTAGAGGCAAATTGCGCATCCAGAATTCCCATAAGTCAATTACATTTTCCATCTTGAAAACAGTGTTTCACATCAAATTTATACATAAATATGCTGGGGAAAAGCTTACACAGAATTTCTGAAGCAGAACTGCCTCCCTCCACCAGCACTTACTGTAGCCTGGTGAAACAAATCAGGAACAACTTTTAAAGTTACATAGTTTGACAGTCAGTAAGATTACTTGGGATCATCTGGCTAATGAAACTCTCTTATAAACACTTCTAATACTAATACACCATCTGTTCAGAGAGACATTTACTAGTCACAGCGTATAGCTTGCTTTAAATGAAAAAATACCTGACAAAATGGAAGGGATGGAGCCAGCTGAATGACTCCAGCAGTATGTTCTAGAGGTGTTATTTGATTAACTCCAAGAGCTGCTGTTACAGCTTCCTGCACAGGTGTCTCAAACAATATCTCAGCTATACATATACAGTGCAGTTTGGCTGCTCCAAAGGTTGTCCTACCCTAAAATTATGAACTTGGAGAAAGAAAAAATAAAGCCTTCTGCAATGATCTTAGATCAATCGTTTACTTTCTTGGTATACTCTAAAGATTAAAGTTGAGGGGAGAAAGTCCCTCCAGGTTAAAAGTCTTTGAAACCTAACTGTGATTATTTAAGAACTGATCACTACTTATGCCAAGCCATTTCATAGAGACACAGAATCACTAAGGCTGGAAAAGATCATCCCATCCAACTGTCCACCTACCATCAACGTTCCCCCATTAAATCACATCCCTCTGTACATCTAAACATTTATACCTGCTTAATTAGACCAATTAGTCTCCCAGGCATTAAGTTTTCTTATCCCTACCTTTCTTTAAAAGCTTTCCCACACATCAAAAAAGTCCTCCAGGCTACCATCAGTCCCCACGGCTTGTGCAGGTGGCAGAGGGCTGATGAGAGTTACTTGGATCATCTTTCAAGCTAGCAGGTTTGAAGGTAAGCTTCCCAGGATAATATCCAATGACCACTTAATGCAAAATGAACACACAGCCTGGAAGCAGGGGTTAGAATTAAGACATGCTTTCTCCCACGGTACCTATAAACAGGCTTGCTCTTGTGACATCTCTTAATCTCACAGGTATAGAACTAGCTATAGAGTCAGAGACAAATTGATTACAATACTCCAGACTGTAATACAACACACTTCAGGTCTACACAGACATGGATTTCCCCAGGTTTAATTTGAATCAAGCTCATTTTTCCCAAGCTATCCCACTAATGACTGGACTCTTACATAAAAGAGCGCTGATTTCCTTTATCACACAGTGATTTTTGCCTGAATTTGTAGCTTGCGATGCATTTAGTACTTGCAATATTTGTTGGGCCTAAATCAAAGCACACCCATCAAATTGGACATAGATGAGAATTAAACATAACCCAAACCAATGCAAATATGACTGCCACGATCACTTCTGCAGCTCTTCCAGCACGTAAACAGCACTGGACGTATTTAACAGCTGTACTAAGCTTCTTTTTTTTCTTTT
This sequence comes from Coturnix japonica, assembly GCF_054131305.1. Taxonomy (NCBI): domain Eukaryota; kingdom Metazoa; phylum Chordata; class Aves; order Galliformes; family Phasianidae; genus Coturnix; species Coturnix japonica. The sequence goes on along the minus strand of NC_140663.1, from coordinate 153,988,142 downwards.
TCTTGCAAATGTATAAAAATGTGATTTAGGAGAAACTAAGGTTCCTATAGGCACCTAAGTACTTCAGTTTATTGCACAGACTTTAGTGCTTTAACTAGGACACAGCTAAGTCCCATGTTGGGTCTGAGGGTTTGATTTATTCTGGAGATGAAGCACTGCTGCTCACTGATAAGTCCTGACAGGAGGCACCAGGCATACTGTTATTCCTGATGTCCTTCACAACAATAATAGAAGTGCTACCTGTCAGGCTGCGTAATCAATCTAAAGAAAGAAGTAAATCAATGCTTTCTTGACAATACAATATTAGATTTCTTTGCAGTGCCACATGGTTAAAGCCTCACAAAAACGTGGACCAGTGTTATGTGCAATAAAAATCTTCTCCCTACCACTGGTTAAAAGGCACCAACCTGTAGACACTGGTGTTCACTGCCATACCCATCACAGAATCATAGAAGGATAGAATCATAGAATTACCCAGGTTGGAAAAGACCTTGAAGATCATCAAGTCCAACCGCAGCCTAACCAGTACCCTAACTCTAACAACCCTACACTAAATCATATCTCTGAGCACCACATCCAAACGGCTCTTAAACACATCCAGGGATGGCGATTCAACCACCTCCCTGGGGAGCCTATTCCAGTACCTAACTACCCTTTCTGTAAAGAAGTTTTTCCTAATATCCAACCTAAACCTTCCGTGGTGCAACTTGAGGCCATTTCCCCTCATCCTGTCACTTGTCAGTAGATGTGGTACGTCTACCACTTGCAGATGCCTTCCCTTTAGCTACGAGAACAAGAACTGACAGGAATGTGTAAAGGTAGAAGAACTGCATAGCAGAAGATGTCAGATAAAACAGAAAAGGTTAGCATCAAAATAACAAAAGTTCAATAAACCTATCTTGGGAAAAGATACAATTATACCATGTTTGATCTAAGGGTATCAAGTGGGCACAGAGCACTTATATGAACAGAACCAGCTACCTTGCACTCATAGTTTCTGAAAGAAGAGATCTACCCAGAGCTTTGAAAAAAAGACTTCCATATAACCTGAATCCTGGGCAAGTCTCAGAGGTCAGGAAGAAAACCAGAAGTCTCACATTAAATAGCCTACTGTAAAAGGGCAAACGGGACAATGTGCTCATGCCAGCCAACACCATCTGACACCAAACAGGTCCACAGTCAACTCTGTATGTTACTAAAAGACAAGCACGACTGGTGAAAAGAGCTTATCCAATTGATAAGAATCTGCTGGTGGAAGATAAAGGTTCTGATAAGAGCACTGGTATAACAACTAGACCATTCCCAGCATTACACATTTTTTCTCCCCCCAAAAAATCATTACCTGGATTAGAATTGGAATGACAGCTGTCAAAAATATGAATGGTAAATGTAGCATTACGGAGCAGGTAAGTTTCAAATAGGATGAGAAGGATTAGCTCTAGGCTTCTCATTGTAGATGTTTTTAACTTGATTCTCAGGAAAAAACAAAAAGGAAGTTAGAAGGAAGACTGGAAATGACAAACCATAACAGTGATAAAAGACTTAGTCATTTCACTATACTAAAATTGCATGAATACTTAAAAATATATTTTTTAAAAAGCCAGACATACCTAAAGGCTTTAAATCCATCAAGGTAAAGCTATTCTTTCTAGAAAGAAAGATTAACTAAATCCTGTGAAGGGCTGATTCTTAGAAGGACAATATAATAGAAGTGGACAGCCAGAAAAGCACAAGTTCCCCCCAAAAACTGCTAATGAGTTACACCCACAACAGAACCTCATTTAGCAACAAGGACAATATTTTTCCTGCCTCTGGCTGCAAACAAATTGGAGCACTACTGCAACAATTTAACAAGCTTTGTCTCCAACACCCTCACTTTCAACTGTTGGTATTTGTTCAAAAGAATACTAAGAATGACTGGGACTTCTGGACAATATTGTTCCATGTAGGAAATACTCCAGGATTTCAGATATTCGGACAAAGAGCACCACAAGATCTACTTCTGCAGACCTGGATGCAATGCTGCAAAAGTTACCCTCCAGCACCAGTAATCCACCTTCAGGTGAACAGAGGTAGAGACTGCATATGCCCTGATACAGACCAACACAGGTAGAGTAGCTGCAACATTTTCACCTTACTGTGAGTAAAACCACTCCTGCAGCTCTTGATGGTAGAGCTGTTTTTCATCTCCACATGGTTTCCTAATGCCAATAGGAATGTTCAGACTCAGAACTTGAGGTCCTGAGGAAGAGAAACAGCTTGCATTAGGACAACAGATGATTTAACTAGTCTTGTCAAGACCGCTGAAAGCTAACAGGTAGTAAAGAAGGGGGGAAAGCAAAGAGATAAATCTAAGGATTTACGGCCAACTAACCGCACCGTTCCAGTAGATTAAAAAGGACTAGAAAAGCAAGACACCTTAGATGAATAGACAGATAATGCTGTTGCTATGTACAGAAGCAGCTGAGACAATTTCCTGCTAGTAGCCCCTTAAAGGCACAGTTATTTAGAAATATAGACTAACTCACACACAGCATTACTGCTGCATAAACAGCCTTTTTTGTTGTTTCTTGGTACCAAATGTTCTTAGTATGAAAAAACCATGACATAGACATTCAAAGTGCAATGCAGGATTCTTTCAGAATCCACACTGAGTCTGTCCCAGCATTCCAGGAAGATGCTGTCTGTCCTGAGTTTGTTACCAAGCAGGATAAGTTAATGTTCTGTACAAGACTTTGCACTAAACCACCCATCCCTACTACCCCAAATTATACTGCTATTCATTTTCTTTATCTTAAGAAGATTTTCAAGTCTTCTGAAGGCTACCAAAGCTGAAACAATGTGAAAGCATTTATATTTCCTATATCTGACTTGTTAGAGACTCCGGGAGTGATGTCTGAGGAATCATTAAGGAATCTGTACCAACAAGCCAGAAGGCCAGATGACATTAAGGCTCAAAGGAGTTCTTACTCAATAGTTCAGTATACAAGTATATATTCCTAAATTAAAATGACAATTAGACAATCCATAAATACCTTTGGATTTTCTCCTTAAACACTTGTATTCCTCTCCGATACGTACAACTCTGACTGCTACTCGATCACTTGTTCGTTAAGGGTTAAGGAACACTGAAAGGCTGAGATCACTGGGCAGTGCATTTCCTCTGCACTGAAAAGGCTCAGCCTTTCCATCCCCAAGAGTCCAGCAGCTGATCTTAACGACAGCCTCTGAAAACACATCAGCATTAAATCAGCTGGATCACCAAGGTAAAAGAACATGAGTCAGCAGCATGCATTCTCATAGCAACGCGTGCTGGCAGCACGTTGGACTGCGTTAGCAGAAGCACGGGATGGGTGCTTATTCCCAGACAGTCAGCATTTACAAGGCAGCATCTGGAGAACCACATCCAGCTTTGCTTTTCCCAGCCACCCCCTCAGTATGAAAGAAGTGCCCCAAAGACAAACAGGTTTAAGCAAATAACAGCCCAGGAAATGCTAAGAAAACTGGAGAAGACTAGGGGTCACCTACCTGCTGGATTCCACTACCTACAGGTGCCTAGGGAGAGCTCAAACCAGTCTTCCTGGAGGCACACAGCAGAAGGATGAACAACCACAGGAATGGAAATTTTATCTGATCAGAAGGCAAAAAGGTATCTTCATTGTGAGTTGTGCGGTACTGGCACAGGCTGCCCTGAAAGGCTGTAAAAATATCAATCCTGGAGACCAGGGATCTCCAAAGTGGGGTGCATGTATTCAAGGGGGTGGGAAGCAGCCCCTTGGGGTGCAAAAACATGTTTCTTGTACTATCAGTAAGTACAAGACTTCTCTACCTCCCTAATTAGTACCACAACATTCAAGGCAACTTAATCCTCTGATACTCTAATTCCATCGAATCTGGAGACCAACAGATATGTTTATTATTACAGAGACTGTACACAAGGACCTTGATTCTACAGAACATGAAGTCAGGAGGTGAGCAGTGAGAAGACCAAAGCACGCAACACAGAAAGGTAAAGCATAAGGAACAGACTCCTTGATCAACACTGAACATTTCCAAATAGGATCTTGATATTAAACTACAAGTGACAATAATGGTTCCACTCCAAGATTTCTCTGTCAGTAGAGCAGTTTCATACATGCTGCAGCCTGCATCATGTTACAGCTGCCAGCACAAGGTTGCCATGAGGTGTTTTCCTAGTGGGCCTCAGCAGACAGGTGTGCATTCCTTCCTCACCTGGCTCCTCCTGAAGCTCTGCTCCCCAGGAACCACAGGCACAGCATCCTCAGAGGCCTGGGCAGCTTCCAGTAAGGAGGGAAAGCTGCTTTGCTCAGGAGGCAACTCCTTCTAGGCTTTGCCTAAGGTCAAGGACTGAACTTAAGAGAATCCAAAAGGCTGTAAAAGCATCATACAATCACAGTGTAAGAAATGCCCTACCTTGCCTTTCCCAACACAAATACAACAGGTTCACTTTAAGTGGGCAACATGGCAAACAGCTGAAATACTGAAGACATGTAGCGCTGCTTAAAGCCTCACATCTAAGCGACTCTTCAAGATGAGAGCTAATATTTAAACTTTTCCTCTGCTTTACATGTTCATAAGTACTCACCGTGCCCATTCTTTGATGACTCCTGAGAGATAAATCTATCATTTCCCACAGGTCTCCTCCTGCCAATTTGAAATCTGTAAAAATGACCATCCAGATTCCTCCTTATCTTTCAAATCAGCCAACCCTCTGAGAAGACACCAGATAAGGCTGACAGTTAAGGGCCCAGCATGTACAAACAAGCTAAAACAGAGGAAGTCCTGAGAACAGAATACACTGCTGGATCCTTGAGGTGAAGAGAAAAGGACGAAGTGTATGTGACAGATGTTACTCATGTCACTGCTGAGGTACAGGGATGTTACTGGTACAGAAACATAAAATATAATTACCCAGTGATCCATGAGGTGGCACATGAGCTATTTAAGCTAAAAACAATAACCAAATTCTCTTCAGCTTATAAGAAAAGAATCACAAGCTAGCAGAATGACCACAGTTAGGTGTGGCAATTACAGTACAGCAGCTTTTGTGCTTTTCAATTGGAACCAGTTTTTCTTTGAAATTAACATCCAATTTCTCTAAAATATCTGCTTTGCTTTCTCAGCTTTTCCTATTTTAGAAAAGCGATTCCTGCAAAACTTGGTGAAATGTTTTGTAACAGAACAAAGAATTGCTATTTTTTGTCAGAAGAAAAGTGCTTTGTGGAACACGTCTATTTCACTGTAATTTGACAGACTCCTTTTAAGTGATGTGAAACAAATGGTTATTCCCTTTAGTCTCGGTGTTTAAAATGCCACAGCTGCAAACAGGCAGATATATAAAACCTCTAAGAAGTGTAGTTTTGTAAAGTGAATCAACAGTAACAAACCGACAACAGTAGAAACTGCAAATCAGAACAGTCGGGAACAAAGATACGTTGCAAAGCATTTTCATAAGCAATGCAATTCCCTAAAGGAAAAAAAGAGAATCCATAGCCTCTACAATGAGGTAAGGAAATACTTCACCCATAGCTCACAAGTAGCGAATGTGTGTGACGCCAACACAATTCTCAATCATAGAATCATAGACTTACCCAGGTTGGAAAAGACCTTGAAGATCATCAAGTCCAACCACAGCCTAACCAGTACCCTAACTCTAACAACCCTCTGCTAAATCATATCCCTGAGCACCAAATCCAAACAGCTCTTAAACACATCCAGGGATGGCGATTCGACCACCTCCCTGGGGAGCCTATTCCAGTACTTAACTACCCTTTCTGTAAAGAAGTTCTTCCTAATATCCAACCTAAACTTGCCCTGGTGCAACTTGAGGCCATTTCCCCTCGTCCTGTCACTTGTCACCAGTGAGAAGAGACCTGCCCCACTCTCACTGTAAGCACCTTTCAGGTACTGGAAGAGGGCAATAAGGTCTCCCCTCAGCCTCCTTTTGCCCACACTAAACAGCCCCAGCTCCCTCAGCCTCTCCTTGTAGGGCTGATTCCAAGCCCTTCACGAGCCTCATAGCCCTTCTCTGGACCTGCTCCAGTACCTCCATGTCTTTCCTGTGCTGAGGTACCCAAAACTGAACACAGTAAACAAAATCCCAGAAACCAAATACACATCTCTGTTCCTCCTGGTACTGCAGGGACACGGATGCTAGAAGTTGTACAATGAACACAACACAATTATGGAGAAAATACCAATTTGTGAGCAACCCTGAGTTACAGTGGAACAGCCACAACTGGTTCCAAATCCCTCTCCACAGTCACCATCTGCTCTCCTCAACACAGCAATAGCCACAACTGTAAGGCTTTGCTGGGGAAGCCAAGCATATTATAATAAGTCAATACTTGCATCAGGTTGTCTTCATGCTGCAGGTTGCAAACTGTAATGATTTAAGAGCAGCCTGAAGTGCAGTTCATGCATTCATGTCATCGGTACAATAACCTATAAGAGAACGCACGGTAGGTAACTGGAAACACTCCAGATGTTCAAGTTTAATGCATTTCTATTTATGAGCCAGCAATTTTTGAACCTCTGCCAAACAGGCCAGGCTCTTATTAACAGCTAATGTAGGAAACCAAACTTCTGAAGGTGAGCGCTGCATAGAGAACTACTAAATACTGATAAACCAGTCTTCTGGAGAGGGATAATATGCTCATGGATGCTCACACTTCTCATCTAGTCTGGCACTTAGACTGTAAAATGCCTGATTGTACGTATCATGATCAATGAGACCACCTGAAAACATCATGTTGTGGTTTTTAATGCTACCATTACTAGATTGTTAATAAACCACCCACAGCCCACATCTGGATCAAGTACACATGAAGCGATTGCATAAAGAGTTCAGTACTTTCCAACAATTTGCTCCTCCCTCAAACACCATCAGAGAAGAGAAGCCAAAACTGGTTGTGTAACTTCTGGGAAGCAGTAACTGCAACCACATAACAAATCAGGGAGCTAGTCTGTTCATTACATTCAGATCTACTTTGATAGCGTGCGTTTTAAATCAATGAGCGAGTTGTCAGCACCGCAGTACATGCTTAGCATCAGTCCTTAGCAGGCTCGTCAATGTGATTCAGTCACACCTTGCTTGGGAGCTACAGGACAGCTTGCAGGTCTTGTAGAAGGTAAGCACTCTTGGGAAGGAGCCTTAAAAATAAGTGAGGCTGAACTGCGTAGCATCCTTGTTACACAAATTAATAAAAGACATACAACACAGTTCAACTTTACGCCACATTGATCTAAACTACATGGCTGGTTTGTTAGTTTTACCCTCCTCTTATTCTCAAGAACTCCTTTAGACTCTCCTAGTTTTACTTTTATGAGGGCTAAATTAGGTTCTCCTACGATTCTGCCAGGACTGGATTTCCTTCAGTTTATTTTCTGAAGATCACAAGGGTTGAAAAACATCTCGGCCTTTCCCAGTTAACCGTTTCTCTTGCCTACATTTCTGTTTCAGAACATTTGCAGAGAAAACAAGCCTGTGCAATGCCAGGAATGAAGCTCCTCTCATTTGTTATCAGCTCCCTCTTTCTGGCTGCTGTATGTAGTAAGAACAAAGTTTTTGTATAATTCCTTTAAGGCAAACTAAATAACAACAATGTATTTCTTTTATTAAAATGTGCTGTAAGTGGTCAGTGAGACACATTTATTGCAGACAGGTGCTGGTCTTGGAGCTACCAAGAGTGCACGATTCAAGAACAACAAGCAGCTTTTAAAGAATTCTTACCAAGCAGCCTCTTCCTGCATGTTCTAAAAGACAAAAAACGATGCTTCCAAAGCACAGGTTAACATAGGATCAATGAGGCTGCAGATCTTCAAATTCAGGTCTGTGCTCCTATAATGAATGGGGTAATAGCACAGAACATGGCAAGACAAACATATAGAAACTACTTTCCAAAAGAAAGAATACACCCAAAAAACCATACCTGAGTCTTAATAGCACACCTTTCAGATCTACCTGTTAGGAAGACTTTTAACTGCTAACTGGTACTAGCAGCTCCCACCTGCACTGCCATGAGCAACTGGCCAACAACACAGTGAGTTAAACTGGAGAACAGAGCTTTAAGATATTCTTCAAAACTTGGCCAGCGTTAAGCTAGATCAGCTCCCTGAGCCATTTCACTGTGCAGACGTACAGATGCCTGCCAAGCACAGGAATAAGTGGACACAGATCAACTATTTCTTTTTAGCATCAGTGCATAGCACTTGTGAATGCAATAGTAAAAAAAAGCCCACAGGCAGCCAATCTGGCAGGTGCTTCACGTCCCTAGGAGTAACACATGCAGTTCAACTGCATCTTAAGGTGAAGGCAACTCATTGAGTTAAACGTGCAATTGATGCCCGAGTTCTCCATAAACAGAGGAGTCTCTGCAGCTACAGAAGGGGAAGATCAGCAAAGGCAGAGCAGCACACCTAGGACTAATTGTCAACAGTCAGTATTCCACAGCCTTTTTCAGTCTTCCTTTCCTAGTACTTTCTTGCAGCTTGCATTTGCTCTTACTGTAGAAGTCCACTAACAGCTCACTAATAGATACATAGAAGTATTAGCAAATAGTTACAGCCACAGTTCTCTCTCATTGCCAGGACACTGCATGTCACCTGTTATTGCTTGGAACTTCTTATGCTTCTATAAAGACATCTCATTTTTACCTTACAGATTACTTTGCAGCTACAGGCAAACTTCTGCTCATCATTAGTAATCAATTTGCAGCCCTACAATTGCTTCCTCACCCCAAAGTAAAGTTAATCCCCATGATGGTTTTGTTGCTAACATCTCAGTTTCCTCCTGCCAATTCAGAGTAGATAAAGCTCCCCCACTCAAAAGAACAAACACCAAAGAACGAAACCTTGCAGCCTGAAAACTGTCAAGTTGGAGAGGCAGCATTTATTTTGTGATCAAAGGATAAGATATGGTATTAGCTATGGGAAAAAGAGCAGCCTGGCCATACCCCACGCTTGTAGGATCTTACACTAACTCTTTGTTTACCACAGACATTGTATCTGCACACTGGGGAAACTCAATACCACTTACAAGGAAGTATTTACATATGTAAACTATACTGGTTAGGTTTTGTTTTCACTTTATACTAGATGTAAATATTTGTGAAGCTCATTTCCACCTCAAGTTATTCAAGATCAAAAGGCACTAAGAACCGAGCTTCACACTTCTAAACGCAACTCACGTATAACAATCAAAGCACATTCAGAAAGAGCTGCCATACAGACAGTGAAGTTGGCACTCTTGTGCCACGTACTCTATTCACTCCCTTCAGTTACCTGAATCCCGCTGCTATTCACAGCTGTCACAGTACAAATCCTTTAGGACCTTGTCACTTTCCCATACATCCATCAGTAGGGTTGTTTTCCTGTTTGCTGGTTGTTCTGAGGTTCTTTTCCTCCTCATAAATCACAGAGTGCATCAGTTCAGTTTTGTGACCTGTCATAGCTGCAAAGCACTTTTCTTTACATTATATTACAGAAAGTCATGTACTGCTAAGGAAGGAGGACTTACTTCAGTGTTTCTAGAAAGCAGAAGAGATTTACCACACCTTAGAAAGCGCTGATCTTCTCTTTCAGTGACAGATTGTAAGAATTAAGTTTACTGGTTAAGCTCGCATTGAAAACTTGTAGATATTTCGATAGTTCTTTACGTATAAATTAAGCAGGTAGTCAAGTGGAACATTTTCCCATTGCTCTTAAATGAAGGTTTGCAACTCTTACTTTGTCCTATGTACTTTAGAACAATGTTGCAAGGAAGGTCAGAGTATACTCTGCACTCCTACCATTATGCCAAACTCCTGTTGGGATTGCGTTTGGCACACAAGGTACCAAGAGTAACAATGTTAACCACAGTTGAGTTTGCCTGCCAAAGTTGGCTTTGGAACAGCACAACCATCGGGCCCAGTATGTCTATTTGGCTCTGTTTGAGAGGCACTGTGAAGACATTGGCAATGAACGTGGCATTAAAGTTTTAGTAAAGTGTTTGGAAAGCACGAGGATATATTCCATCCCTGAAGTTCTGCAGCAAACAGAAATACATTTTACACCACAGAATCACGCAGAATCACAGAATGACCTGGGTTGGAAGGGACCTCAAGGATCATGTACTTCCAACCCCCTGCCTGGCAGGGCCACCAAACATACACATTTACTAGATCAGGTTGCCCAGGGCCCCGTCCAACATGGTCTTGAACACCTCCAAGGACGGGGCATCCACAACCTCCCTGGGCAGCCTGTTCCAGGGCCTAACCACTCTCCTAGTGAAGAATTTCCCCCTAACATCCAACCTAAATCTTCCCGCTTTTAACTTAAAACCATTTCCCCATGTCCTGCTATTGTCAGCCCTTTCGAAGAGTTTACTCCCCTCCTGGGTGTAAGTTCCCTTCAGGTATTGAAAGGAATACACCAATACACCAGCAAAGGATAACAGCACAACCTTCACTCAATATTAAGGCACTAGCTATGAATTACAGTTTGTTATTGACAGAATGGCATGTTAAATTCTATTTCCATGTTGTCAAAAAAGTATATGACAGCTCATCAGAAACATTTTCACTGGTTCCAGGCTCACAAATACATGATGGAAGCACAGCTGGAACAGGACCAGATCTTAGGGGTGGGAGGCAGACTTCAAAAACATTTGTCCAACCTGAAACTAAATGCAGATTGACTGGAACAATTAAAGACGACAGCCTGCCAGAAACATGCAGCGCTATGAAGTGTTACAGACACTTTCTAAGCATTCTTCTACCCCATCAGCCCTACAAAACACAGACCCCCTGGATGGGGATCCAAAACACTGCTGCCCATAAGCAAAAGCACAACGTGTATCGATAAACATGTTTACGATAAAGGTTAAGAGTGTTTCCATGCTGGCATCAAGCGAACACCAGCATTAAGGAAGCTCAAAGTTGAATGTATTCGGCAAAACAGAAGGAAAAAGTGCTCATCTCTGCAGCTCGGGAAACATTGGCCCCATGAGCAAAGTAAACATTATTTGTGTTTACTGTACAAAAATAGCTGTTATGTACTCATTCCAAACTATTATCACTTTCTTCATCTACCAGCGGTATCTTTTAGTTAAGCTGAAAAAACTGACAATCCAAGTCAAATCTGTTTTTACTACATCTGGTCTTACAGGAAAAGCAATGGCTCTCACAATTCACCTCGACACCATAAAGTGCAGCTAAGCAGAACCTCACTACAAACTGCCTGAAAATTTTCCTCAGCCAATAGTCTTAAAGAAATGGACGATAAAATAGAGAGGTGTTATTGACAGATAGAACCAAGAGAATCCAACTCATATTTCAGATCATAGAGATGCACCAATGAAACATGACATGTTACCTGTAGACGCTTGAGCAGAGATTGAACTAGAAATCCCTTCACAATTGGAAGCTGGAGGTCAAACAAAAGGTGCAGAGCTGCTGGATGCTGGAGGGCAGACTGGAATTCCTCAGGTTCCACAAGGCAGGGACAAAGCACAGGGATGGCTGCAGACAACAATACTGTCTAGGAAGCAGGCCTGCAGCTTCATCAAAGCTGTCTTCTCTAATACCTGGCACGCACTACTTCAGAAATTACCTGCCAGCAAGTTAAAATAGTGAGATGCATAAAAGCACTGAGAAGTTAGAACCATTTAGGGAAAAGTATTGACCATGCTGAAAAATTGTACCTTCCCTGCAGTCAGGCTTCAAGGCTTTGGCTTCCCAGTTAAGTGCTATGACAGAACGTTGCAGTAGCACGTTCAGTCAAGTAGTTAAAGTTGCAATAACAATTAGGAAGGATCTCCATTAGGTATCTCGAGCCAGAACAATCATCATCATAACACTGACGTAGATCCAAATTCAAGCTAAATTAAATGGCCACAAGGCAAAGAATAACAAACAAAAGCATCCCAAGATCCGCAGAACTCACAGCCCAAAGCAGATGAGTTATTGGTCTGATTCATAATTCAAGTTACTGCAGTTCCATTACATTATTACCAATGAAAATCAAAAGCCTTTACGTTCACAAAGCAGTGGAAACTCATAGTTTGAAAAAGGTCAAGATGCCACTAAGATGAAATTAGATAACTTCAGCATTGTGTGTAAAGACCAGAACTTCAAGTAACTCTTACACAGAGTGTGTCATACAACAGAAGAAAGCCTCAGAAGGTCTCCACCTGCTCTGAAAGCCCTGAGACACTCATCTGATTCCATTTACTGTTATCTCCTGGAGTAATTAGCCTGTGACTGCCCAAAGCAGACTGCTCCCACCCTAACCAAGTGAACACACTGCTGAGTACCAGGCTTCCTGAGGTCAGAACTGTCTCTTTCAACCCAGGTTTCAGTAGCCAAAGCCTGACAGTCCTTGTGTAAGTGATTCACAATGTAAATTCCCACACTTCCCCCGGAAAAAGGCAGCAAGAAAACCATTCGGGTGCAGTCTGCCAAAATAAGTCCCACATTCAGACCTAGAGTCAAAATAACTTCCCAAGGAGGTGGTGGAGTCACCATCCCAGTAGGTGCTTAATAAACGTGTAGATGTGGTACTGAGGGATGTGGTTAGTGGGTATGGTGGGGATGGGTTGATGGCTGGACTAAACTTGAGCGGGGTTTCTTCCTCCAACTTAAATGATTCTACAACTTGCGTGCACTCTTCACACACAGAGCAAATCGAGACCACAACATCATCTTCCCAGGCTTGATCTGCACCCTCCCACTGCCCTGTGTGTTCAGTAGGAAAACCAGTTACCACAACCCCTACCCAACCTGCAATACTGAGCTCCGCAGGTACCTCCAGCTTCCACATGCACACAGCCTACTCCCCACATCAAAGCTCATTACTTCGACACTCCCCAACTGATTGGACTTCACAATTGTTTAAAACTATGGCTAAAATGCCACCGATTGCACTTGCTGATTGTGAAGGGCTGCTGAGTTGCTGTGATTTACGCTGTTACTTGTCATGGAATATACACACATCCATGATGGCTACAGCAACGTTTCCGTATAGCTGGGCTGCACAAAACACAAAGTTACCTATTGTCATAACAACAAAACAAGCTGGAAGCTCAGACAGGCTCGCTTCTACTCCTGCTAAAACCAACGCTACCAGACGTTCAATGACAAGCTGCTGTGAGATCCGAAGCCTTCAAGGCTGATTTAAGGCACTTACACATCCAATCAAACACAGACGTAAACGGTACAAAGAGCGTTTCCCAGGAATGACTTCACGGCACCAGCTGTTCTGGAAGCAGCCTGACACTCTGACACTCCGTATATCGCCTCGGATAGATTAAACTACCAACCCGTCGGGAGGTGGACCCCTCGTTCCCACCCGCTCTACGTGCCACCGACCTTCTGCTTATTTACTTCTCGCAATAAAAATCAGCTGGAAAGTTTCGTTTTTGCTTCTCGCTGGTTTCACTTTCCAGCTGCCCGCAAGCCGCCAAAACTTTCAGTTTGGGTTCAACCCGTTGCGATACTCGGGGAAGAAGGGACAGACACGAACACTCGGGCAGCACTCGCTGAGGTAGCGGGGAGGAGGCGGCACAGCCCTCACACGGAGCAGCACCCCGACCCCATTGCGGGGCACGGCGCGGTGCCGGAGCCTCCCTCCCTTCTCCCACCGCCTGTCAGCGCCGCTCGGGCCCCTCCCAGCCGCCCCCTCCCAGCAGCGGGACCCCCCCAACACACACACACACATACCCCGCCGGAAAGTTTCCCCACTCCCTCCCTACGGACACACGGTCCGGCCGCTCTCCCCGCCCCGACTCACCGCCATGGTCCCCCGGGCTAACGGTCCGAGCTCCGCCGGCGGCGGGCAGCGGCTGCAGGGCGGGGAGCGGGGGGAGTTCCCGATGGCGCAGCTCGGGCAGGGGCGGCGCTTCGCCGGCCGTTCCCCACCCCCTGCCCGCCCCTCAGCTACCTGCCTCACCCCTCCGTTCCCCTCCCCCTTCCCTCACCTGTCACTGGCCCCCGCCGCTAGCGCTGTCTCCGCCGCCTCCTCCCCGCAGCCCCAGCGCTCCCCTCCGCTTCGCCCGGCGGAGCGCGGCAGCCATCTTTGTGGAGGGCTGGGAGGGGCCGCGAGGGGGCAGTTAGATCCAATGCGCACTGCGCCTGCGCGGACAGCTGCTCCCGGCCGGGGGGCGGGGCCTGTGGGGCAGGTTCTTCACTCACCTCTCCCGGCCTTGGGTGGGGGTCGTGGGTCTGACCCCTCCTCATTGAGGTGTTTGTGCCCATACACACCGTGTCCAGCGTGCTGCTGGTGAGAGAAAAAGGGAAATAAAGCATCTTCTCCAGCTGCTTTTGTAAGGAGGAAGTGTGTTCCTGCAACACCTGCAGTGCCCAGCTGATGTCCCGAATGCTAATTGGTGATTCTCTTTTGCTTAACGTCTGTCCTTTTTCAGCCGTTGTGGATCGAAATGATTTTCCTACAGCATTGGGCTTAATGACCTTCTGCAGCAGCGAGCTGAGCAGAATGAGCTGCTCCATAAAGCGCTTCTGTTCATTTGCCTTCAAGTTCTCAGCTATTGAGTTAATCAGTTGCTATTTCTCTTGCATATCAGCTGTGCTCAGAGCACTTTTACAGCTTAATGGCACACAGAAGATAGCCCAAGGGTGCACCAATTGAACTCTGCCATCCTGGATGCTCACTGAAGGCCCCTCTTCCAGAACTCACCATTGGAAGCAGCATCCTACGATGTGGTTTGTCAGATCTCCAAAGCTGGAGAGACTGGGGCCTGATCGATATTTGGATGAGCCACCTCGTTAGGTGTTACGGACCGCGCTGCTGGTGATTCATCCGGTGGCTGTTGTCTGTCTATGAGTCAGGGCTGAACAAATGCCACTGCGCAGTGCTTGTGGGCTCTGCTGTCCACTTGCACAGCACTGGAGAGCTTTGCCAATTGGATCTACTGGGAGATCACTTGTGTGCTGTCCAGCTGCGCAGCATATGAGAGCTCTGCCAATTGTATTTGTTGGGAGATCATTTGTTTTCCTGGTGTCAAAACCCTCCCTTGCATCCCTTGCAGGTGAAATTAAGGGATCGGTGCAACGTTTTGTGTGTGTTGGTACAGATGGTGGTGAGAGGGAAAAGCTGAGAGTGGTTTGGACTGTTCTCCAGTCCAAAGGAAATTAATTTGTTCAAGGAAAGACTGGATGTTGTGTTGAGGGACATGGTTTAGTGGGAGCTATTAGTAATAGGTGAACGGTTAGACTGGATGATCTCTTAGGTCTTTTCCAACCTTGGTGATTCTATGATTCTATGATTCCCTAGCTGAGTACTGGACCACATGGTGTGCAGGTTTGCATTGCATGACACAGTCTGCTTCCTTCTTTTTTAGGTCACAGATACTTAAATGCCTGTGTATAGAATTCCATTTTCTGCTGGAAGAACATCTAAAGTCACCCGAAAATCATTCTGAGTAATATAAGGACTAGGGAAAGCCATATATAGTGATCTCTTTATCTCTTTTCATGGACTGATGTGAATAAATGGATTTTCTAAAACAAAAGAAAATTAAATTGAGATTATTTACCAGTCTAAATTGCATGTGCAGATTTCAGCTACTTGCAGATGATTGACCAAATGCTCCTGCTTTCATCCACTGTAGAACTTCCCAGAAGAAGCCATGGAGGCGTAATTTCTTTACTGTCTTGTGTCAGATAGACATCCAAGTACTCATGAAAATCATTTTATGAACTTGAGATGGTAGCTAAACCCAGTATATGAGACAAGAGAAGACAAATCCATCAGAAGATTTGCAGTTTATCCCTTAGGTTGTATAATTATTTGTCTGGTAGTGCCTGCTTTGAGTAGCCGTCTTTTCTGCAGTCAAATTAAGATACCAGCTATAGGGAATTCTGAAGAATGGATGTGAATATTTCATGTTTGTATTAAGTTGCATTAACTCATAAGAAACAAGCAGCAATGCAGTGCTTGGGATAAGGACTGGGCAACTCATGCTAATTTCAAAATCTGGGTCACTTTAATCAAATTTCCTTTTTTTCCATCCTTGCAGGGAAAGCAGAAAGTCTCAAATTCCGAAGTTAAAAGAGTATGACTGTTGCAGGATTCACCACTTCAACATACAGCAGTTGTGAGTTGAGTTGAGTTACTTGAGTTACTGCTTTTTCTATGTCCTTTCAGCTATCCTGTATCTTCACCTGAGCTGCACGACAGTCATCATATCTGTCCAGGTCTCTTTCAAAGGTACTGCTGGCCAGCAGGAGTTATTTACTGCCTTCTGATTTGTCTGAAATGAGTAGAACTGTAAAAATCCCTCTTTAATGTCGCAATAATGTAACAAAATTAAAGTTTGATGAGGACTGTATAATGCTAGGCGTGATTCACTTCAATGGTAAAATACATGTTTATGGGGGAAAAAAGAAGGAGCCTGAGATTTAATTGATATGATCAGCAGGGTCTCCTTAACTTGTTCTTTATTTTTATCAAAATATGGATAGGCACCTTAAAAAGACACAAATCCAGGAATCTCTGCCTTCTTTACCTGCTTTTCATGACAAAAATGGTGAAGACAATCATTCTCTGATAGGATTAAACCAGCTGAATATTTAGAATTATGGTACCAAAATGAATGGGAGGATTAGATGGATAAAAACATTAATCCAGTCATAGACAACAAAATTCAGCCATTCAGATCTGGCATTACGGGAGCAGCTTTAACATAGTATCAAGGATTTGGGGTGATCTGCTGTTTGTTTTATTCAGAAGGTGGGTGGAATATGCTATTTCCCTTCCTGATTCATCTCCTTTTCTGGAAGAGATGCCACCGGTTTTAACAGGATTACTTGGAAAATAGTGCATTGCTCAACAAGAGCAAGCATGGCCGATCATTTCCTTAAGATGTTCAGGTGCAAAAACAAACCAAACTCTATGAGAAAGAATTAATTAGTGTAAAATTTTTTCAAACATTGTGCCAAGATTAAGACTTCGAAAACATTAGCTGGAGCCCTACTGAAAGAGTGGTCTAATTGTGTAGCGTTTAATTACTTAAAGGTGTATTTGCCAACTGGAAAAGCAAAATAAAGACAGGGATTGCATGCACAGAAAGAGCGACTGCACAGTTTAGATCCTGAGTTCATTTATCTCACTTTATTAAAATAGAGAAATACATATATGGCACAGAACTACTTGTTGTAATACTACTTTTTAAACTTAAGTCAAAAGTCCCATGTAAGAGCGATGAAATGTTCCAAACAATGACATTCACCTTGGGATTCCTGAAGCTGGTTCTTTTGTATCTTGTAAATCTTAGTTGTTTCTGGATGAACGTATTGAAATCAACCACTAGTTGAACTATGATTTTTTTCCGTCATGAATTGAAAGTATCATTTTATATAACAGAAAGCTTTGAATCCGTACCTAAAGCAGTGATTGTCAACACCAACAAAGTGGTATTTATTGGCTTCATAACTTTTAAAAACCGCTGATATTTTTTTTGGCTTTGTACACTGGGGTAATTATGAACTGTCTTTAGTGATCCCTTAGCAAACTAACAGTTGGCTGCTAGTAGACAAAGTTGAATAATAAAGCAGACCTGGTCATAATGGAAACATTCACAAGAAGCATATTTTGAATTTGTGCTTCTTGGAATACTTTTGTTGCCTTTCTTTTCAGGTCATGATTAAAAGTTAGGCATCGTAAGATCTATTGGTTGGAAGCAGGAACAATTCATATGCTAAATTGAAAGTGTCCGACACACTAGTCCATATTTATTTAGGGATTTTTTTCTTTCTTGAATGTACAGAATTTCATACCTGAGCTTATTTTTTTTTTCTCACAGATTTGCTGTCATGATAAACAGTTTCCATTTCGTCAGATGGACCACCAAGAGTTCAGCATGAATTGTCTGAAAGATTGGCTTTCTTTTGGTACCTGGCAATATTTAGGATGGATTGACTGCGTTTAGGACTCTTTGACCTAGTTCAGTGGCAAGGAGGTTACCTTTCCAATTTAAGCAGCTCTGCCTCTAAGTTGAGGAGTTTTGAGACACACAAGATTTCCATTATCTTGTTCTGTGTTGCAGGGTTTGGGGGTTTTGCTGTGACTCCTTTTTTCCAGCCTTTTGAAGTACCAGGCTCATGTTGTGCTTGCAGACAAAGAAGCTGAAGAAAGTTTTTGTCGACTTCTTCACATAAGGGTGCATTTTAAACTTGTTCATTGAAAGGCCTCGCAGTGCAAGTCCTTGTCTGGCAAGATAACAGCCTGAGTTCAGTGTGCTCATGGAACATTAATTAGTCTCTTCATTCAGATTTTCCTGTTTTCTTTTTCTTTTTTTTCCCCTCTTTTTCCAATAGGACTGAATATATAGCATGTCGCCAACATTCTCTGTGGTTTTCTGAAAAAATTTAACTGCTTCATGGTGGCTTGGAGGAAGCTGGTTCCTCTCATACATACATGTTTTTCAAGTCTTTTTCTTCCAAATGAGGTAACCAGATGGTGCAAAAGCATCATCTGTGTGTTCAGACAAATGCCACTTGGACCTACAAACTCTGTGATGGTAGAAATCAAGTATACGTCACTAGCTTCAGAATAATGGAACCATTGAAAATTGACAAACCAGGATGAGCACAAAGAACACTCTTGTTTTGTGAAGTTATGTGCAGGAAAAAGCTCGAGTCGTGGTTGATGAGGTGTCTCAGAAATGTTAACAGTGTCAAGCAACTGGCAATTGGTTCCTGTGGCAGGAAATAGCGAAGGCAGCTCAGTGCTACAAGCAGTAGAAGCTGGCCTTATTGTTGTTGGAATTGTAGTTTCCTCCTTTTTAATCATCTGTGTTGTAAGTGAATTTGTTTTAGCCCCTGGAGAATACATATTCTACTTTTGTGTGGTCTCTGCATATTTAGTAAGAGTGGTACTGGCTAATGTACACATGGCTCTTGGGCAAGCTAAACTGCTTAGCTGGTCACTTGGTTTATGCAATTGTGTTTGTTACAGGAAGTCTGAAACATGGCAGGATGCATGTCTATGCTATAAGGGACTATTAAAAACAAAGACACCACCTCTGATTTTGGGAGTCTCAAAGCCTCAAATTGCCAGGGGCTGGGAAGATACTGGGGAGCGGTACCACTGTGCAGTTGCCCACTGCATTGCAGTGGGGTGTTGCTAGAGACAGAACTCCAAGCTTTGATCTGGCCCACTATGTCTGTGTTCATCTACATCTGCTCTTATGTTTTGTCTGTGCACAGTAGTTTTAAGAAACGATAGACAACACATGAAATCATTTTTTGTTAGTCTGTAAGGAAAACTATCCACTTGAAACCAATAGTCTGAGCTGGTGTTTTGTCCTGCTCTGTATGTTGATATAGGTGGTGATGATCATTAATATAAATGAGACATGAGTAGAAAACACAAGTACCTGTTAAAGTCTTGGATTCTCTCCAAGAAAAATGGGTCAATGAAGTCAAACCCTTTTGTTCTCTTTGAAGCATCTCTGTAGTTCAAGCTGATTCTATTTTAACACTGGAAACTATTTAATTCTTCTTTTCTTTAAAGTAACCTGTAATCTTTCCAGGCACTTCAACTAGAGACAATAGTAAACCCTTCTGAATGCTACTGTGGATACCTCTTTTCAGCCTGGGAGAGTCTATTGACTGTAGAAGCGAGTAGTTTCTGTTTATTTTCTCATGTTCTTGCAAACAAATATACAACTGACAAATGCTCCCTATAAAGTAATAACAAGATAAGGAACAAAAAGAAAGAAAAATAAATAGTCTGAACTTCTATTTGAGATTTTTCAACTTGAGCTCTTTGAATCCAAGCAATGAATACGCTCAGTGATGACAGCTCACGCTGGTATCTTGTACATCGACCAGCCTTCCAAATGATAAGTCATGTATATTTTCTTTTGGAAGGAGCTGTCTTTGGAAAGGGGGATCACATAGCTTGAAATTTTGCTTGCAACATGAAAAGAAAGAATAATATTTCTTCTGCATGATGTTTTGATGTTTGTTCCAGGGTAGATGAACACTACTCCAAAGTTTCTTTCAAATGAGAAGGGTCTGGAGATGAAATCAGTACAGTCAGCCTGGCTCAGTGTCCTCAGCTCAGTGTTGTGGTGAGATCCACCACCATCTCACCATGTAAGATACAAAAAATACTTGCATATAAATGTAGATGGTGCTGTCTTTTGAAAAGGGGAAGTCTAAGGTGTAGCAGGAGTCTCTTCTGGTGAAGCTATGATATAAAACTTTTGGGAAACAGGCATCGAACACATGAGAAATAATAATTACCTTTCACATGCTTTCTTTATAAAGTGTTTTTCTGTCATTGGAAAGCGCTTCAATGTTCTGAGCATTCTTCAAAATATGGACATGTTGCCAACTTGAGAAAATAAGGAACTTCTTCATTACAATTCCTGTTGCACAACCCTCTCCACCTCTGGTTTTCACCTCATACTCATGATTTAAGTTTTAAGGCCTGTCTCAGTGTGAGTCTGTATTCTTCATACGGGTAACACTTTGGCTGGAGTGTCAACATCAGACATAATGAAAAAGACATAGTTTGCTTCCGACCTCTTCATGCAGTGTTTAGCATTTTCAATATTGAAGCATTACTGCACAAACATCATTCTGGAGCGAGCAATTTGTTTCATGCAAAATTTGCTATGCCTAGTGAATTGATCATTTTGAGTTTCCTGGTAGATGATATGAGATACACTTTTTTCCATTTCAGATTCAGGTCACAGTGTGGCCTCTCATCATAGACACAGCTGAGCCTTGCTCTTGTTTTCCTCCAGGATATTGCAGAACTGGCTCTTTGGTCTTAGATCACTCACAGTGTCTTCCACTCTGCTATCTTTTTCTGTACCTTTGACTTAGACACTGTTCCTGTGTTTTACTTTCTGTGCAGTGCAGCTCTTCTCATGTTTTTGCTTTTCTCTTTTTTCTCCTGTTTGGTGATTTTTTACTTTTCAGACTTTAAATGAAAACGGGGAGAGGCCAAGTCCACCTGGATCCACTAGCAGCATAGAGAAAGGTCTCACAACATCTTTCTTTCTGCTAGCTCTTGCTGACTGGAGCTACAGAAGGATGCAATATATAAATCTCTTCTTATTGCTTTCTGTATATCTGTAGGGACTCAGCTCCTCTGGGGCTTTTACTTGTTTCACTTTTCAACTTCAGATTATTTTCTTTAATTTCTTTTTGCTGCTGGCACAAGGGCATGTTCATTAATCACTCAAGCCCAAGGTGCTCGAAAGAAATGGTCTTTATCTGGTGACACAGTTCCAACAGCTTTTGCCTAACAGAACAGGGGCTTTTCCAGAGCTCCTCCCCTGGATGTTTTCATGTGTCTGGAAGGAGAGTTTGCTGAAAGGTGCAGCTGGCTGCCACAGGGACAACAGTTTGGCTGCAAGATAAGCGCAGCAGTCTAGACAGATCTGTCTCAGCACACAGGATAAGATTATTTTGCCTATCCGAAGTTCTGTTCTAATTGTTCAGTGCGTGTTTGTATTTTTTGTGATGACATCTTATTTCTTCAAGGATTTTTACGAGCAGTAATCAGACTTGTCTAGCCTCACAGCCTTCTGCAAATCACAGTTTGCTTGGGATTTTTGGTCTTGCACTCAGAGCCTTTAGCCTCATTAAAGATGTTTCCTTTAGAATTTCCCTATTTCTGCTAGTGAATTTTAATGTGCAATAGCTGAAGAGTTTACCTTTATTTTGTTATCAGGTGTTTAAAGCTGCAGGGGATTTTGATGCATGGTGTGTGCTGAAAAGATAGGGAGCTACATCTGGAGTGCTAAAGGCTAATGTGGACAATGCTCTGATACCACGTGGTTGCAGAATTAATCAGTGCTTCCCTTGGGACAGGTTTACACATACCACAAGAGTAGCCCCCAAATACCTGCAAGACAAGACTTGTGGGCTGTTAAACAAAGAACCTATAATAAGGTCTTACTTACACCTTTTTCACTTTTCCAGGCATACTTTTGAGGCCTACAGACATTCAGCCAAAGAGCCTTATGTCAGATGATGGAAAGACCATGTCCAGCAGCATTTTAGAGAACCCTGTTGGAAGGTGATATAAATAGAATCACTCAATTGAACTCTGATCCTGTCTGAAATAAGAATACAGCAGAAAAAAGATTTAGAGAAACCAACAAAAGTACACTGTATGAGGCAGAGACAAAAAGGTCAGGTTGTTAAGTGTTATGAAGAAACAGACAGGGAATGAAACAGTGGGTATATGCAAAATTTTTCCTAGTTTCTCTGAAGCCATGAGCTCAGGGGAGTTCCCAGAGAGGCAAATATGGCAGTACACCTAAAACTGATTAAGTGTCTCTCTAAAAAATGCACTGACTTTCAGAACTCGTTACTCAGGCAAAAGTTTTAGGAGTCAAATAATAGAAGAAAACCTGCTGCTACCACAAATAGACATTAACACACAGGAGGTTATAAAACTTCATGTTCCAGGATGAAAGGCAGCCACTTCCTATTTCAGGTCAGAAAGACGCTTCCCCTGGAAGTCACTGTTAAGGATTGTCCATCACAGGATTTTTAGCTCAGTCCAAATATCGTCAGTGGCACTGTTTGACTGGATCAACCGCTGTTTGAGAACTGCTGGTCTACTTTGCTCTAAATTTAACACCCCTTTTCATGTGCTATGGTCTGTGCTACCCTAATTCTATTTTCCTTCTATTTATTTATTTATTTATTTATTTATTTTCTCATAAAGGAATGTCAGCAATAAGAGAAAATGATTTCCATGCTTTTCAGGATACATATCTACAATATCGTTTAATTTGAGCTTTGCGTTTGGAGGAGACAGTTTTCTTTCACCTGAAATACAGCAGGCTAAGTTCTGTTTACCTGTGGTAACAAAAGCCAAATGGAAGCAACGGTCCCCAATTAAGTACCAGTGAATTTGTAGAGCATTTCAGGGCTATAAAATGCTCTTACATTTTTGCTGTGGTAATTACTGTGAGTGAGCCAGCTGCTGGTTAATGGCGCTCACTGACTCACCTTCCTGTCCGTTCTGACTTGGGAGGATGGAAAGTGGATGCGGTGTTGTCAGAAGGGACAGCAGCAGATGAATGCCCCCGATAACCCATTAACAGAGCATCAAACGGTCATCAGTGCAGAAAGCAGAAAAACACAATTAATTCTCCAAAATATGAGAAAATCTGCTGTCATTTTACTCCTCAATCAAGTCAAAGTTGATTCAGCTAGTTTTTTAAGGGGTGGAATATTAAGTACATTTAGACTTTCACAGACAGTAATTTCTGATCTGCTTAAAAGGGTGAAGAAATATGAAGATCATGTTTTGCACCCTTCCTGGAATACTGTGAAGATTCCTGTTCAGAGAGGAACATCTCCTTGATCTAAGTGATCTCCAGCTGCCATCATGTTGTTCACAGTGATACACGCATATTTTGAACCATGTAACAAAGCTTGAATCATGAAAGCTGAGGTCTGTGACATGGAAAGAGGCCTTGGTAAATCAATAAAGCTGTATATCCACGTGGTAAAAGTAAGTGGGATGTTATCTTTTGGTTTATTAGGTAGATTTATTACAGAGTTGTAGCTCTCATCTCACAAATAGCACAAGTCTTACTTATTTATCACTCCATACTTAAATCTCACTCTGAGTGTGAATTTATTTTTCACAGGGAATATTAAAACAAACTCTCCTGAACCATGATGCTACTTGGAAAGTAACATCTATTTAAAAATATAGAGATATTCCTATGGTTTTATGCAGTCAGTAGCTCAAAATAGCTTGTGTCTACCACAGCACAGCTATCATGGATTTAGTTGTTCCCACAGAGGGTCTTTGTTATGTTTGAAAAATACCAATTTTGAAATCAGAGGATCTGGTTCTTATTTACATGACTATGCCAAGAGGCCTTATGGTTGCAAATGACATTGTGCAGACCTCCTAGTCTTTAGCACAGGAGACTTTCACAGCATCACCCTGCTCAGACTTCCCACAGTGTATGACCCTTCTTCTGGCAGCAATGAAGCAGAGCCCTGTGGTCCTTTCCCTGTGTGCTGGATGGCATCAGCCCATTGTCTATGTGTCTTTTATGAAATATGTGAGCTAGCTTTTTCCTGGTACTACCAATGAAATTGCTTTAAATACTTAACTTTGTCTAAAAATCCTTGTAAATATTGTGTAGATCATTTTCTTAGTGTCTGACTATGTTGCACTTTCATATGTGTAAGCATGAGTGTAGTTGTGTTCACAGATTCCTAGAATCATATAATATCCCACATTGGAAGGAACTCACAAAGATAATTGAGTCCAACTCCTGGCTCCACACAGGACCACCCAGCATTCAAGTCCTATGTCTGAGAGCACTGTCCAAATGCCCCTCGAACTCCAGCAACTTGGGGCCTGCTGTCCTCCATGTGAAGAACCTCTCCCTAGCATCCACCTGACCTTCCCCTGGTGAAGGTCTGTGCCATTCCTTTGGATCCTACCTGATTATTCTTGTTACTTCTAAGAAGGCCAGTAAGATCACCTAGTCCAACTATCAGACTTCAGTACAGAGTATCACTTTTCCAAAAGGTGTTGGTCCAGGTCATTAGTTGTGAGGCAGTTTTCACTTCTTAATATCTCAGTACTTCAGCTGTAATTTGTTACTAGAGATGCTGCTAATCTTTAGCCCCCTGGAGCAGGTCTTTCCAGCCTTTACCTAACTGCCACCTCCATAGGCCTATGTGAGATCTATAAATCTAAGTTTAAATATTTTTGGGTGCTTTGCTTACATGCTAATATGACATCTGTCACAGAGTGTTGCCTGCTTCCATCCCAACACCCAAGAAATGTCTGCTTCCTCACTGTATTTCAAGGGAATTCGTTCTAGTTGCTGACTTCTAGAAGAGCAGTCAGATGGTTTGCATTGGGATGAATTACAGTCAGAAGGGCAACAGATACAAGATTAGATCCTGTGTAGGCTCATGCAGAGTGACCATAGAGCCTGCCTGCATCTGGTGTTCTTCTTCCTCTTCTTTGGAGTAGGCAAGCACTCATGAAGTTTTGGTTTCATATATTAAGGTTTTCTTGTTATCTATCTATCTATCTATCTATCTATCTATCTATCTATCTATCTATCTATCTATCTACCTATCTATTTCAGAGGAGAAGTGTTTTAATTTGGCTATCGGCTTACAATCTATTTGACCACAATTTCCATCTCCTCTGTGTCATCTCTCAGCTGTAATATTTTCTTCACTTGGCTGCAAACTTAATGAAGTCATTTGCCACAGAAGATTTTGAAACATATTATTTATGGCTCCAGTCTGTCACCCTCAGACAATATTCTGGGATGATGCAATGCAGCTGTACACAATATTTTTACATTTCTCTACACTTTGTTAGTTTTTTTTCTGTACTTTGCTTGCCCTTTAAAAACTATAAAAGACAATACTTATTATATCTCGTGTTAGAAGCCTGTGAAAGTATACATAAATCTTATAGAAATTATCCTTTCTTTTCTTTTTTGAAGTGCTTAGATTAATTCCTGTAATGCAAAAGAGTTCAATAAGTTCTGATAAATTTGTTTGAGTCAATGAGCTAACTCCATGATTTTGTCTTTGTTATATCTGAATTTGGACTTCCAAAGTACTTTTGAGACTTTTCATTGATAGGAAGGGAAGTGACATTTTTTTTTAGCATTCTTGAATGAGTGAGTTCACAGTTTACTTGTCATACGAGACTCATTTCCTCATTTGTTCCTATTTTAAACATATACTTATCCTCCCACTGTTCCTGAAAAAGTTGTGCTTCTTCTAGATACTCTGCCTAAAAAAATCCCTAAAAACAAATGCAGCTCCCAACCTGGCAGACAGTGGGAAGTGCCTCTGAATAACAAAATGAACCCGAGGTTCAAGCTGAATATCAGGAAAAGGCTCTTCACCAGAGGATGATGGGCATGGAATGGGCTCCCCTGGGCAGTGGACATGGCCTCAAGCTGCCAGAGTTCAAGGAGTGTTTGGATAACAGTCTCAGGAATAGGACTTGAATGCTGGATGGTCCTGTGTGGAACCAGGATTTGGACTCAGTGAAATCTCCCCTCCCCTACCCACCCCTCCCCTCCCTTCCGTTCTCCTTTCCTCTCCCTTCCCCTTCCCTTCCAATCCCTCTCCCCTTCCCTTTTTTCCTTATACTCCCAACAGGAATCAAATCCACCATACTTTATTCATCCTTATACATAAACCATTCTTGTTTTCTTCTGTTGTCTTTTAAAAACGTATCAGTAAAATAACATTTCACCTTCATAGAATGATATCTTATAAACAGAGAACTATTTTCTGTTCCATAGACAAAACATCAAGTCTCTGGTTGCTCTGCTGCAAATGGAGTTACATGGTCCTTCCAGCAATTTTTTCACTGACAGAAACAATCATAGGTAAAATAGTGATGTTGCTTCCCTGGAATTTGTAAAAAAGGACAGTGATATTTTTCTTTCTCTTTCACAGCTTTTATAGAGGAAAATATCTCCCAGCAGAAAACAAAAAATCAAGATTTGATGGTTTTTCTGCACCTTTTCAAGCTATGCTTCCATTAATAATCTCCCCACATACTGATTTTACAGACCTGTCTCTCTTAATGACAAATACACTTGACAGAATTATTTGGCTAAAATATAGTAATTAATGGGTGAGATGGTGTTCCTAAGATTTAGAAATGTGTTAATTAAATACAATTGTCCACTAGGTAATGCATGCACAATTTTACTATAAATGCTGATTTTTCTAATTTGTCTTTTCCTTGTTCTATTTAAATTTAATTAAAGCAGTCCCGGCTGGGCATAAATGGGAGATAAAGACAAGTTATGAACAATGCAGAAGTGCAAGCTAAGCTCATCTGCACCACATGGATCGTATAGAACATGGTCAAGACTCCCCAATGACTGTCCTGTATTACTGCAAAGAGAAAGATCTGGGGATTTTTCAGACATTGTGCTTTGCTAGTCTGAAGGAAAGCTGCTCAAAATGTGAACTGGAGCATTGACAGTGATAGCAGTTTTGGCTTTATCTACAAAACAGTCTTACCTCTTGAAAATTATTTTTCATTCCCAGTGGTCAGAGCAGATGGACTGTAGAGGTGTTGCAGAGGCTTCTTTTCCAGATAAGGAACTGGAAGCGGAGAGAAGAGAGTTACAGAATGTGAGTGGACAGTGATGGACACCAAGTTGAACACGAGCCAGTAACGTGTCCTGGCTACTAAGAAGATATCCTGGGCTGCATCAGGCAAAGCACTGCCAGCAGGTTGAAGGAGA
Organism: Coturnix japonica; assembly: GCF_054131305.1. Taxonomy (NCBI): domain Eukaryota; kingdom Metazoa; phylum Chordata; class Aves; order Galliformes; family Phasianidae; genus Coturnix; species Coturnix japonica. Next base: position 153,960,877 of record NC_140663.1, on the reverse strand, counting down.
TGATCCTTCCCCTCTACTCAGTACTGCTGAGGCTAAACCTGGGGTGCTGGGCCCAATTCTGAGGCCTCTTGTACAAGAGAGGTATGGATATACTAGGAAGAGCCCAACAGAGGACTGCCGAGGTGATGAGGAGACTGGAGTACTTCTCCTGTGAGGAGAGGCTGAGAGCTGTGGCTGCTCAGCTGGACAGGAAGAGGCTCAGGGGGATCTCATCAACGTCCATAAATCCCTGATGGGGATGGTTCCAAGAGGCCAGAGCCAGGCTCGGTCAGTGGTGCCCGGTGCCAGGACCAGAGACCGTGGACACAAACTGGAACACAGGAAATTCCCTCTGAACTCCAGGAGCACTTCTTTGCTGTGCAGTGATGGAGCGCTGGCACACTCCTGTCCTTGCTGGCACAGGGGTTGGAGCAGGTCCAGAGATCAAACACTACCTACCTCAACCATTATGTGATTCTGTGATTCTGTGAAGTATGGACATTTGGACAATAACATTGTCTTCCTATACAACTAATGATGGAGAACAGGCCCCAGTACTGGTTTCTTACTCTGAATTGTACTCATGAATGTCTTTCTCCTTTCCACTAACTGCTGAAATATCCTTGGAAGGCTGGTTGTGTAATTTAGGCACCTAAGTCCTGAAAATTGCCAAGACAGGAATGGTGCTACAATAATGGATTTGTTTTTTTGAATTTGCCTGTGAGACCTGCTGGCCAGTAAATACTGACAGATGTGTTGATAAGGAATCATCAAGCTTAGAGTGGGAAATCAGAGCTGACATCTCAGTGCCACCAAATCATCAGATACTGAATTCACTGGAATTGGTATTTCAGCCCAGTGGGCAAACTGCAGCAAGACACACATTCATCTTGTCCCATCCTATCCTGTCCCATCCCTTCTTGTCTTATCTCATACCATCTTGTCTCGTTCGATCCTGTTCCGTTCCATCCTATCCTTTTCATTCCTTTTTCTTCCTGCCCCATCCTGTCTTGTTCCATCCCAACCCATCCCAACCTGTCTCATCCCAACCTGTCTCATCCCATCCTGTCCTATTCCATCCCATCCCATCCCATCCCATCCCATCCCATCCCATCCCATCCCATCCCATCCCATCCCATCCCATCCCATCCCATCCCACTCCATCCTGTTCTATCCCATCCCATCCTACTCCATCCTGTTCTATTCCATCCCATCCTATGCCACCCAGCCCTGTCTCATCCCATTCCATTCCATTCCATTCCATTCCATTCCATTCCATTCCATTCCATTCCATTCCATTCCATTCCATTCCATTCCATTCCGTTCCGTTCTGTTCCATCCCATTCCAACCCACCCTACCCCATCCATCTCATCCCGTCCCATTCCATCCTATCCTATCTCAGCCCATCGCATCTCACACCATCTTATCTCATCTTATCCCATCTTGTCCTGTCTTGTCTCATGCCATTCTGTCCTATCCCATCCTATCTCATGCATTCCATCCCATCCTATCTCATTCCAGTCTTCCTGATGAAATGCTCTCAATACTTTGTGTGACACAGAGAAAAGATGTTCAGATCCACAGATCCAGTTTACTCAACTCACGTAGAGAAAATTCAGTGAAGAAATGAACATGGAAAGCAATTTGTCTTTTTCATGTCGAAATTTGTATGACAGTGATACTCACTTAATTGAAAGCTGTGTTTTCCTGCAAGAGAAAAAAGAAATCTGTCTGTTCTACCCAGCAAAGATCATTGTGGTTGCTAGAGAAAACAGTCTTTGAAGATACTTCAATGAATACACTGCTCTTACTGTTAATTTCCCCCTGAATCTCTCACAATATAATTAAATGTTGGTCTCTGTAATCGATTACTGTTAGCTATTACTTGGACATATCATGATATTTTCGAAAAGGTCAGAGATCACACATAAAGATTTACAAGAATTCTCATCTCAAAGGAAGAAAGCTTGCCAAGTGGTTTAGATAAACCTGAAGGCATGTCTGGGCTGCGCATAGTGTTCATAATCCCTGACATAGATCTGCCTAGCTGGGTATGTGCGTATGGACCAGGGTGATGCTGAGGGAACACACAAGCTGGAGTCCCAGGAGCAGAGCATCCAAAGTTGTGTGGTTGTCCCTACAGGGGTCTTGCCTTTCTTACTGGAAACTGTTGCTGGTGAATCTGCCCTGTTTCTGGCTCCATACCTGTTGTTTTCAGAGTCAGTTTGGTGATCTTGTACCAGAATCTTCTATGCTCGCACCTTCATTGTGTAGAAATGAGGCTGCTCAGGGAGGTGATGGAGTTACTGTCTCTAGAGTTGTTAAAAAACTGCATAGATTTGGCACTGAGGGACACAGTTGGTGGTCATGGTGGGGATGGGCTGGTGGTTGGACGAGGTGATCTTAGAGGTCTTTTCCAATCTTCGTGACTCTACAATTATATGATTCTGTGAACTATTATCCCTGGGATTTTAATCTAGAACCATTGGGTAGCTGTTAAATCTAAGTGGGTCATCATGTACAAACCGATGCCTTGTTCCTTCTGGATGAAAACCATTTTTAACAAAGTTATTCAGTGACATGTATGTTTGCATTTGCCATAAGGGAACTTTCTCATAGATCTTGCCAGCGTAGGCACAGAAAGAATAAGATAACTGGTACAAAGAGGCATGCAATAGATAACCGCTACACTCCCCTGAACCGTTACACTTGAGTCACCCTTTAATCCTAAGAAGCCGCTGAAGCCCTGCCTGCTGTGTTAAAACAACAAATATATCTGAGTAAGAGGGACTGGCTGCTGTGTGAGGCTTGCTTTCCCTCATTGTACATCTGTATCAGCCAGAGCTGTTTGGTTGTCCTAGCAGGGTGAGATCAAGGCAGCACCTTCCATCTGTCCCCAGGAGCTTGGCACTGAGGGGATCTTTTTCAAAGTCATTTTTCCCTGAAATTAACTTGTATGACTCACCCGGACTCAGAAAAGGGAGAGTGTGTGGGTGTGAGAGGTTTACACAAGATTATTACACTCTCTCAATATTCCGCATTTCTTGTCATCCATCTGTAGTTTCAGAGAATCCAAAAATTAACCTTGGATGGGAAACAAAGCCCAGCTTTTAAATGTGCTGCAGTTTTCTGGTGTCTTTTCTTTCATGTTCTGAGGCACTTTTTTGGAAATATACTTAAGTGACTGGCTACAAAACACACTTGAGATGTGATTTATATGGAGAGGACAGCTTGAGACACTCCCTCGGAGCACAGCACACAGAAGTTTGTCTTGTTTGGCTTGTCCTGAAGGGAAAAAGAGAGCTGTGTGTTTTTCTTCTCTGTCTGGAGAGAACTCACCTCAAGATGCTGTTACTGTATTGTAGGGAGCGGGGACTGTGTGGTTTGCTCAAGAGTCTTTGGAAGGGTCATCAGAATACTCTGTTCAAAATTAGAGGCAAGCTGTTTTTTGAAGATGCCCATTGGGGACATGGTGAGCAGCAGCTCCTGAAAGAATAAATAGAATTGTTTGAGTTGGAAGGAACCCTTAGCAGCCATCTGGTCCAGCTCCCCTGCAATGAACAGAAGACAGCAGGAGGTACCATCTTATTAGGTAAGACCAGTGTAGGTAGAAAGAGTTAGTGGAGGCACAGCAGAGGAGGGATCACTGTGATGTCTCACCTACTTCAGTCCCCATGTGGAAATATTTGAGGAGCAAAAGGATAATGTTGCACAGCCAGCACCAACAGATGGAACAAGGGATGGGTTTTTCCCTGTGAGCTTTTCCCTGGAGGAGGAAAGAGGAAAAAGTTTCAAACCCTCGGCCAATTATTTAGTCATACAGTTAATGCCAAGAAAAATCACCTGAAGGGGAAAGACAACCAGGAAATGATGGTGTAGATGGACCCTGGAGTATGGAGTGAATGGGAAACTGTGTGAAAGAGAAAAGGATTAGATCACAGAAGGAGAAAGAAGACAGGTGAGAAAATGGAACAGAGGGAGAGAAGGAAAAGGGACTTAAGGGACAATTGTTCATTTTCAAAAAGGGAAAAGAAAGAATAAGAGTAGAAATTAAAGTAATGAGGAGAAACTGGAATCAGAAAAAAGGAGCAGCAGAAGAATCTGGTCAGAAAATGAGAATTTAAGAGGGATGTTCCTGTAGGTCAGGGATTAAACAAATCTACTGAAGTTTTGAAAAGAAAAATAGGAAAAGAAAAAAAAAAGTTGCAAAAAAAAAAAAAAAGAAAAAGAAAAAAAGAAAAAAACAAAGTGAAGGAGAGTAAAGCAGGAAAGTAAAGCAAAGTTAAGGGAGATGGCTTTTTTATGCTCTAGTAAGCTTCATTCTGAGCTGTCTTGGTATAAAATATCTGACAGTATGAGGGGGACTCTGGGAGAATTGAGGATTGAGGAAACCAATCTACCTGTCCTTAGAAGACAGAGGTGCTGAATGAAGCTCTGCAGTGGGAAGGGGAGGTGGTGGCTACCAGTGGTCTGTCCCAGCAGGTGAACTGCTGACCCTTCCAAGTTTCTGCAGAGCCTTTTAGAAGACCCTGCCTAGTAACACCAGGCCCAGGCTTCAGTTCTCAGTTTACAAAAACACATTGTCTTGAAGCATATCTAGAAACATGGCAAAGCTGAGTTGCGCTGCCTGGCATCTCACATCTACAAGTCCTCATTTAGTGGGACAAAATGCATTGCCAGAGTGGTACTGCGCTGTCTAAAAAGAGGGAAAAAGAGTATAATAATAGAATAACTTACATTAAAAGGACCTCTGCACACCTGCAAAGTACAACTGGTGCTCCATCCCCAGGTACTTTGGTTGTGCTCCACAGGGCTTATTCCACTATATCAACATCTGTCTCGCACCAAGGACCCTGCAGTTGCACAAGTGGTTTTGGTGCACAGGCATAGGATTTGGGGCTTATGTGTGTAAGAGCAACACAAATTTGAAGGTTACACAGTGCAGATGTTGAAAAATCTCAGAAGCAACCCTGTTATTAAGGTTTCAAAATGTAGGCATTTCCATTTTAGCATAATTGCATAGAATGTGGGAGCTCAAATCCAAGAAAAACACATTTCTAATAGCCTGAAAGTATGCAGCTTAAAAGTGATACCCATTTAAGAAGTGATTTCTCCCACTTGATATTAAACTGGTTCCTTTTTTTTTTTTTATTTTTAAATTATTATTGTTTTTTGTTTTTGTTTTTTTTTAAATCCAGAGGGCTGTTTTGAAGGAAAGGAAGTGTTGCTCTGTCACATGGCTGTTATTGTAGAGATCAAAAATAGCAAAGTACGCCAGACAAAATTAGCATTGCTGTGCATTCAGATACACAGCTTCTTATTTGCTCTTTTACTACGAAATAATAAAGTTTAGAGCCAGATATTTATGATTCACCCACTTGTGATCAAACGAAGCCCTTTTACTTGAGGCGAGGGAAAAGTCTCTTAAACACAGACACAGACACCAGATGGCTCAGGATATTTGTCTTTTTCTAGGATAATGTTAGAATGCAGAGCCAAAATCTAGTTCAGAGGCTGCCCTGAGGCCCCTTGGGGTTACAGTATTTAAAAGAAAACAGGCAATAACTCCTGCTTCAGGACTACAAAACTCATTTCCCTGACTCATCTTTCCAATACCATTCACAACGTCATTTTGAGAAACAAGAAAAACCAATGACCAAATCCAAACATTTTCCTTGAACGAAGCTGCAGTGAGGCTGAGCTTTTATTTGGCCTGCAAGCTATAGAGTGACAGACAGATACGATGGGAAGAGGGCACTTCCCCAGGAAGTGGAGGAATGAGCATCAGATAAAATTGCAGTATGTGCTGTATTGTAGAAGTGGTATTTGTACACCTTTAAGCAAACCAGCCACTTTATTCCTGGTATCATCACAGGGAAGTTTAGTACTGCGTAGCCAAATGCATACCATTTGCATATCAAATACTTGTTACATAAATATTTGTCATCTCTTCTTGTTTTGCTACAAGCTTTTCAGATTCATTTGGGCTGTGCCTCATGATCCAGATGCTGGGCTCATTTAGTTGTGTTCAGTTCCCCTTCTTTCTGACTTCCTCTATGACTTTTGACCGAAGTTTCTTTGTACTTTAGCCCACAACTAATGAAATAGGAACAAGGTCTCTAGCTGGCCAAGGAAAATGCCTTTAACCCTTAGGAAGATCTTAAATTGAACCACAGAACCATAGAACCATAGAATCATAGAATCATTGAACCACAGAATGGTTTGAGTTGGAACAGACACTAAAGCCCATCCAATTCCAGCCCCTGCCATGGACAGGAATGCTTTCCAGCAGCTCAGGCTGTCCAGGGCCCCATCCAACCTAGCCTTGAATTCTTCCATGGATGGGGCATCTGCAGCATCCCTGGCCAATTCATGACAGTCCCTCACCATGCTTGGAGCAACAATTTCTACCTAATATCTAATCTAAACCTCTAAATTTCTAATCTAAAACTCTAAATCTCTTAACTTGTTACCCCTTATCATACTACTGCACTCACTGGTAAAAGTCCCTCCCCATCCTTCCTGTAGGCTGCCTTTAGGTACTGGAATGCTGCTGTAAGGTCTCCCCAGAACATTCTCTTCTCCAGACTGAAAAATCCCAACTATTTTACCCTCAATTCACAGGACAGGTGGTCCAGCCTTCTTATCATTTTTGTGGTCCTCCTCTGGACCTGCTCCGAGAGGTCCATATCCTTCTTGTGCTGGGGCCCCAGAGCTGAATTCTGTCTCACCAGCACAGAGCAGATAGGCAGGATGACCTCCCTCTCTCTGACAGCCATACTTCTTTGTATGAAGCTATGGTTGGCTTTCTGGGCTTTTCTGGGCTGCAAGTGCATGCTGGCCTTGTGTCTTGAGATTTTTATCTGCCGCTGTTTCCAAGTACTACTTCTCTGCAGGGCTCCTCTCAGTACGGTCATCTCTAAGTCTGTATTCATCTTTGGGATTGACCTGACCCAGGTACAGGACCTTGCACTTGGCCTTGTTGAACTTCATGATGCTTACACAAGCACACCTCTCAAGCCTGTCCAGGTCACTCTGGATGGAATCCCCTCCCTCCAACATGTCGACCATACCTCACAGTTTGGTGTAACCTACGAACTTGCTGAAGATGAACTCAATCCCACTGCTAATGTCACCAACAAAGATGTAAAATAGTATTGGTCCCAATACAGACCCCCGAGGAACAAAACTTATCACTGACCTCCACCTGGACACTGAGCCCTTGATCACAACTCTTTGAATGCTACCATGCAGCCATTTCCTTATCCATCAAGTAGTCCATCCATCACACACATCTCTCTCTCTTTCAAAGACAAGGATTTTGTGTGGGACAGTATCAAATGATTTACCTAAGTTCAGCTAAATGATGTCAGTTGCTTATTAGCCAGGTAACAAGACTGTATCCAGAGGATTTATGAGAGCCATTAAAGAGGTAATGTACTGTCTAAGTATCTAAGAGGGGATGTCCCTTTGACCAGGCATGCGCTTACCCACTAAGCAATGAGATAAGAGGTTTTCACTTTCTTCCCTTGACAGTACTTGACATGCATTTTTCAGGCTGTCTCTAAAAAACTTACTACCATAGCCACTTTCTAGGTCTTTTGTGGCTCAGTTAACTCACTTCTGAGCACTATAAAATGCTCACACTGAAGATGTTGCAAGGAACACACAGGGGAAGGTGCAAGAGAGATTTCACACATCTTATTTTTTTATTCCAGTGTACATAAAAGACCTTATTTACTCTAAGAAAAAGATCACTTTACTCCAGACAGGTCAGTAGATCTGCTGCTGTCATACACCTAAGAATGAGCTCCTATATCACAGAACAATTTGAGACTCTTCGTAATCTGATCACATGAGCAAAATTTACTCTTGGCTTTGAGGGAACTGAAAAATAACCCATCTGATAAAAAAGGATGGTTTGAAGATGCACTGGTCTTTAGCCACATTCACTAGCACTTATAAAAGATAAGATGGCATCTCATGCTCTTGGGGTAGCAGAAGTTAATGAGTTCATGTTTCCCTGCTGTGATGCCTGTTAGCACCAAAACACAGGATGCTATTCTTACCTATCACCGAGTTGAGATCAGCATAGCCACTACCACAGTGATGTTCCTTGAAGAGCAGAGGGATGATTCTCAGGGTATTGAGAAGATATTTTAAGATCAAGATATTTTCAAAAAGTGCCAAAATAATTGGAGGCGTTTTTTATTTCCTTTTTAGACATTTTTAGTGAGGCTTGGCTATTGCCATAATGCTTAATTTATAACCAAGCTGATTCCAGATAGACTGAAGGAAATTTAAAGGAAAGTTTTGCTATATTTTTCAATGCTTATTCTTTTCTAGGCTTCAGGATGGGTTTTCTGGGTCATAACAGTTCTGCAGACAGCATGAGCATTATGGCAGTGTTGGCAACAATTATCCCTCAGAAGATTTTTTTTGTAATAGGCTGTTTGCGTTCCCTGGTGATGCACCTTCAGTCCCCACCCACACCTGCTGCTGTGTCTGCTCCGAGGGATGGAAAGATTGATTCTGTCTAATTTTGCCACCCACTCTGAAACTGTTGGTTCATAACATCTGCTGAGGCTCTTCCATTCAAGCCATATTTTGTGAATGGCAAAGCTGCCTCAAAGACAGGCTCTGAAATGCTGAGCCTCTTCATTGTAGAGAATTCCATACAGAAAAGTAAATCAAACACTCTTTGAACCCACTGTGCACGTGGAAGCAGTGTGTGTTTTATTTTAACTTCTCTGCTTCTGTCCTCCCATAGAAGGGCAACAAAGCTGTGAAGGTCTGGAGCACAAGTCCTGTGGGGAGCAACTGAGGGACCTGGGAGTGTTCAGTCTGGAGAAAAGGAGGCTCGGGGGAGACCTCATCACTCTCTGAAATGACCTGAAAGGAGGTTGTCATGAGCTGGGGATTGGTCTCCCCCAGGTAACATTGATAGGATGAGAGGGAACGCCCTTAAGATGCACCAGGGGAGGTTCAGGTTTGGTAATAAGTAAAACCTTTTCTCAGAAAGAGTGGTGGGGCATTGGCACAGGTTGCCCAGGGAGGTGGTGAAGTCACTGTCCCTGAAGGTGTCCAGGAAATGTGTTGATGTCAGTGGGCAGTATTGGTGATAGGTGGACAGTTGGACTAGATGATCATAGGGGTCTTTTCCAACCTTAATGATTCTATGATTCTGTCTGATTCTAGCCCTCCACATGTGCATGCACATATACATATATTGGGATCTATGAGAACAATTCAGTGTTACAATTTTTAGAACTGAAGCAGGGAAGCAGATGAGTAAAGTGCTTTAAGCTGTGAGGGCAATTCAGGCTTGCCTTTCCTGAAGTAAATTTGGTCAATACTAGACATGTTTGTTAAAAGTGTCACCGGATGCTTAAAGGGCAAGCATTAGTCACACTGCTTCAGAGTAGTGTGGGGAGTTGAATGTGAAGCTTGATTCATAACCTGGATGAACAGAGGATGCTTTTCAATGAGAAGGTAAAAGAGGCAGCTGGAACATGAAAGAGTCTACAACACTCAACAACTGTTACTCCACTGCAAGGGAATCATTCTGTGGTATCTGAAAATGACTTCGGATGACAGTGCCTGTCATCACGTGGAATAACTTGTGACTCAGCACTTGCAGCCACCTTGGTCATGGACGGTCTTCATAAGATGTTTTCTGCTTTACAGAGATCTGAAAGCTCATGAAGTTTGGAAATCTCCAGTTCCATTTGCTTTGCAGAGGGAGACTTGATGCTAATGCTGCTTCCCTGAACAAGAGACAGAAAACACAAATGTCTTGCTTCAGTGCTGTAGTGCGGAAAAGGCAGCAGCTTTGCCCTGTGCTCTGACTGGTTCTACAGTGAATGGTGACATTTGACGAGCTCCTCACTGGGAAGGGAAATTTTACACAATTGTGCTGCCGTCTTAAAGGTCAACTGTCCCTCTCTGACATCCTCCTCTGTAGCAGAAGAGCTGGCGTTGTGGCATGTGGTTGCAGCCAGGGCCTGCACAGGGTCTTCTAAATAGCCCTCAGTATTGCGTAGATCTGCACAAGTCCATTAACACACGCCTCTCAAATGCCCATAGTTCTCATTTAAGGATGATTTAAAAATCAACTATACATTCAGCTCATGCAAATCTGCTTATTCTCTCATTTTTTAGTGTGGAAAATTCTTTGCATCAGAAATATCCCGAGGCTGGAAGATCTCACAGTAATGTAGAAATGTAGATTGCAAAAGGCTTTAGCCTGACCTCCTGCTTGAAGCAGGGATATCACACGTTGGGTCACATCAGCCACAGCTTTGTACAGCCCAGTCTTGGAAACCTTCATGGCTGGAGATGCCACAGCATCTCTGGGTCCTGGCTCCAGTGTTGCATTACCCTTCCAATGCAGAAGCTTTTTATACCTGCAAGAAATCCTGCAGCAAAGGAAGTTTTCTTTATTAATAGGATTTTTTCTTTGTTACATGTCCAGAGTCCTCCATCTGGGACACACACAGATGACTGGTGTGAGTTGGTGCTGCCTTTCAGCCGTACATGTTACAAAACTTGTATGATCTTGGACTGCAAATTTAAAGCCTGCAAGGGTTTGCAGCAAACAAATTAGCTGTGCAATGACATCATTAAACTAATAACGAGAAGTTCTGTTTGCTTTTTGTTGCATAAATAGGTGAGAGCCCCTGAAAGGGAGCACTGAATGACTCATGAAAACACTTCACAGTGTAGAAAGCTTAAGGCTCTTCCAGACTTCATAGAATTTATAGAACCATAGCGGTTGGAATAGATCACTAAGAACATTTCATCCAACTGTCAACTCATCCCCACCATGCCCACTCACCATGTCCCTCAGTGCCATATCCACATGGTTCTTGAACACCTCCAGGGACGGTGACATCACCACCTCCCTGGGCAGCCTGTGCCACTGCCTTCCCTCTCTTTCTGAGAATAAATTTTTCCTAACATCCAACCTGAACTTTCCTTTGTGCAACTTAAGGCCATTTCTTCTCATCCTATCACTATTACTTGGGGGAAGAGACCTATCCCTACCTCGCCTTTCACTACAGAGCTAAGATGTTGCTCTTCAAAGAGTTAACTAAGCAGGAACCCAAGTATAAGCTTCTGACAGGAGTAACAACAGAGCTGGAGTGCACCAGCTCTGCCATGGGTTGCTGCCTCAGAGGCACGGCTGGGAGGCAGGACTGCCCACCTCCAGCCATTTCAACTTGGGGTGGGAACCTCAGCAGCTGCTCCTCACCAACAGAACCTGAGTGGTTATCTGAGGCAGAGTGGGAATAGAACAGCGCATGTCCCTCCTCTACAGCTACCTGGGGGCAGGTTAGCCATGAGGCAAATGGCTGATGTGGGACATCACTGCCATGCATCAGCTGAGCTGGCGTCATTTGTATGCATGCCTATTTGCACGGCTTCAGCTTGTCACCCTAAGCAGTGTTCTTAGATGACCTTGTTGTGGCGGCCTTTGACAAGAAGCCAGCTGGTGGCATTGCGTGCTGTGGGGTGGGTGAGGAGCACACTGCTCACCTGCTGCGTGCTGACATGGGGACTGCTGGCAGCTCTGCTTCATGCCGGGATCTGTCAGGTTTACAGAAGCATGCTTCATTTCTTGCCTGAGGTGTCAGCGAAATGTTGCTTGCACTCTTCCCCAGCTTAAATAAAAGAGTGCTGTGTTTCAGTGGTAAGAGAAAGGGCCTCTTCATGCAGCTTATCTGCTGGCTTGCAAAGCACCATGGACTTTTCCACCATGCATAACCACTACCTAACACAAACCAGTCTGCATGGTCACTGGGGGTTTAAATTTGAAAGTGCCCTTCATTCTTCACCTGATCTGGGGGGAAGAAAAAAGCCCATAAAGCAATCTAATACCACTACATGAAGCACAAATCCTCCCTGTCTGAGGTGCAGAAATCTCAGCAAGGTTTATTTATTGCTCACCCACATCTACCTGGTCACTTCTGCTTTTCCGTCGTGGTAGGATGTGCCAAACTACGTCCTCAGGCTGAAACTGATTGGGTCATGTTTGCCACCCCTCTCTAAATACAAAATGGTGCTAAATTCTTATCCAATTTCAAACATGCATTTTTGCACACATAAATTTTGTGAGTCTTACTGTTTGTAAAAAGCCCATGTTTATTTAGCTACTGTGTAGTCCAAACCCTTCAGTTTTCCCTATAGCTTATGCTTTAATGCTCTGTTGATGGGCTGTGCCCACTCCTGAAGCTGTGTGTGCAAATCCTGTTGATTTTAATGAAAACTGTATGGGGTATCTGAAACAGAAGTAATTTCATAACACTGTTCTCCTTTCTCCCCCTCTACTCTGACCTGGTAAGGCCTCACCTGGAGTACTATGTCCAGTTCTGGGCTCCCCAATACAAAAAAGACAGGGATCTCTTGGAAAGAGTCCAGTAGAGGGCCACAAAGATGGTGAAGGGCCTGGAGCATCTCCCCTATAAAGAAAGGCTAAGCGAACTGGGTCTGTTTAGCCTTGAGAAAAGAAGACTGACAGGGGACCTGATCCAGGTCTATAAATATCTGAGGTGTGGGGGGCAAAGTGGCGAGGCCAGACTCTTTTCAGCAGTGTGTGGAGACAGGACAAGGGGAAACAGCCAGAAACTGGAGCATAGGAAGTTCTGCATGAATGTGTGCAAGAACTTCTTTACAGTGAGGGTGACGGAGCACTGGAACAGGCTGCCCAGGGAGGTGGTGGAGTCTCCTTCTCTGGAGATATTCAAGACCCGCCTGGACGCCTACCTGTGTGACATGGTATAGGGAGCCTGCTTTGGCAGGGGGGTTGGACTCGATGATCTCTAGAGGTCCCTTCCAACCCCTACAATTCTGTGATTCTGTGAACTGAATTTTTAGGTCATTGAGAGTGAAGGGCCAGCAGGTCAGTGGTTGGACTTGATGATCTTTAGTTGTCTTTTCCAACCTTAATCATTCAAAGATTCTATGACTTACCTTTAAAGTCATCCACCTGCCTCTGGTAAATTCCTTACAAAATTCAGCTCACTGTCATCACCTGGAGAAGTCATGAAGATGGGGCTCAGTTACTCTAGCCAGGAGTGACTCTTCCAGAATTTGTTTGGCAGTTGTCCATTATTTCAATCGATTTATTATTATTGTTATTGTTATTATTGTTGTTGTTGTTGTTGTTATTATTATCATTGTTTGCTGTTGCTTCTGCCATTATTATTATTATTATTATTATTATTATTATTTGCTGTTGCTTCTGCCATGTCTGAGAACAGCTGTTTTACATTTCCAGTCATGCATGAAACAGGCTGCCCAGAGAAGCTGTGTGTGCCCCATTCCTTGAGGTACTCAAGGCCAGGTTGGATGGGGCCTGGGCAGCCTGAGCTATATGATTCCTATGAAGCTGGACATCAAGTTTTAAGAATGTTTAGTTGATCATTTAGGCTCATTTATGTTTTCACTGAGCCCCACTCTTCCTCCAAAAGCCCTACTGTCCTCTGGAGGACTCAACATTCTGTGCTGAGCTTACTCCAAAGTGAATTAGTGTCTAACACACAGGAATACAATCACTCCTTGGAAGCGACCTCAATTAGTCCCAGCTGTCACTTCCCTGAGGCAGCACTTTTTGGGAGTTATCATTAGGGAAACTAAGCAGTTCCTTCCCCTTTCCTGTGTGCTTTCCAGTAGAAGATGTCTACATGGTGTCAGAAAACATTTCCCAGTCAAGTGTTTGCTGCTCTGGTAGTGAAGTGGTTTGTTTTTCAGTAAAAGATTCACTGATGCTCACAATGAACAAATGTTCAGCTAGAAGAAGGCTTTCCTCCATATACAGCAAAACAATTGCTTCCAAAATTTGATTAATTTTGTATGAAAATGTCATTTCTAAGAGTGAGTGGTTGACAAAGCCTTTCAGTCTACCTGTCTAATCCAGGCTGCCCACATGTGTTGTGACTGAACTTTTTACCAAGCCATGACTGCTCAGTGACTTATGTTAGAAGATCACAGGCGATTCAGTTGAAATTCTAGCAACCTCATGGCAAAAGACAATGCCACACTTGGTCTCAATAAAGCATATTACAGTGCGGATAGATATATCTTCTGAAGTGAGTCCTCCAAGTAAGGACCACAGGGTCTGTCAGGGAAACCTGATGGAACCTTTGCTACCAGTGTTAAAAGTCAGAGCATCTGCATGGAGCAGTAGATGGTGGCAATCAGTGCATTCAGTTCATGCAGTCTCCTCTCCTGTGCTGCATCTGTTTTCTGCTGTTTTCAGTACTTCAGCGTTCACATGAATGTTCAGTGTTTCCCTCCAAGCTTTCTACAGTACAGGATGATTTAGACTCACAGCTTAAACTCACAGAGAATGGATAAAACCTCCTGTAAGGTTTCACTGTGACCTCAGGGTAATCATGTATTAATCTCTCCAAGGAAGCAGAATGGCTTCCTAACATGACTTAATCCCAAGGAAAGAGCAGGAACCAGAGACAACCCGCCAGGCTTTGCCACTGCTAGCTGATGTCGTTGAGCATTTTGGAAGTTAATAGCACTCAGGATCTCAAAATCTTCTGGCCTGCAGATCTAGGCCAGACTCATCTACAGTCCTCTATTATGGTGCTCAAGGCATAGGGCTCAATTATTACCTGAAGGGTCTTAATGTGTTTGAACATACTATTTTAGTGATAAAATAATGACCATAGGATTTATCCCGAGGTTTGGTGTTGCTGAGAAGAATGTCTATCTAATTGCTGTCAGACAGACTCTTGGTATGAAAGGGCCATGACCTGACCCCCCCCCCCAACCCCCTTTTGCTGGCATCCTAACAGTTTAGTTCTTACTGTGTTATTTTTAAAATTTATTTCCTAACCAAAGGAAAGACATTGATTTTCTTGAATCATTTTCCTGACTAAGCAAGGGGCTCTGTTATCTCTGAGCCAAAGAAGCATTCATTTGATATTCATTCTAGACAGCGCAGTGATTCATTGGCATTACAGAAGAGGAAAAAAGCTCAGAGTGAGCAAATCAAGTTAAATTCACAAGAAACAGACTAAGCTAGTTGCTTCAGGTCACTAAGATGTTGAAGGTTTGCTCTGTGTTACTGAACTGGTAGATCCCAACTTAAAACCTTCTGGTGCTTTTTTTTTGTGATGGTTTCTGGTAGAGTGGGTGAGGAGATGTTGAAAATGTGGAAAGGACCAGGAGGCTCAATGCTGTGTTCAAGAATCTGGTTTTTAATAAGCTGAAGAGAAAATGGAGTCTATTTATCCGCAGACCCTAAAGGCCTGAAATTCACCTTTAAACCACTGTCTCAGTTTTGTGATTCAGATTACTTCCTGACATGCTAATGTCAAGCATTGCTATTTAGTAATTGTATTGCTAATTTAGTAAGAGTAATAAGAACTATAATGTGGTTTCTTTATTATCACGAACACTCAGGACCAGATCTGTTCCTTGTGTTACTTGATTTTAATTGACTTTATGTCAGTGACATGGCTCATGAATTTGCACCAGGCTCTCATAATCTAACAAACATGAATGTAATTGCTGTAATATTTAAAGGGTATGGTGGGAGAACAATGTTGATTTACATTACATACACAAGGAGAGATGCCTAAGAGGTGATGGGAGACAATTCTTGTGTAGGAAACATAGCATGCCACCCAGCAGAACAGTATGGCCAATGGCATGGTATCAGGGAAGAGAAATAAAGGGCTCCATGCAGAAGAAACGGAACATTGCAGCATGTACACATCAACAATTTGGGAATGGATTTTTTGTGTTAGACCATTGCCTACAGTTTCCCCCAGAGGGGAAAAACAGCATAATTACATTACAGCACTCCCCATGGGCAGTGCAGGGTCCCTTTTTTAGGTTTCCTCTGACCTGGTGCTCACTGGGTTTTGCAGCAGAAATTAATTTCTCTGTTGCTTTAGATCAACCAGCTACAACTGCTCTCCATTTTAAAGGTTGTCAGGATGCTGAAAGACAGCTATAATTCTCAGAGAAGTGCACTGAAGCCTCAGGTCTTTGAATGCCCGCTGTCAATGGTTTATGGGCTGGTTTGGCCCAGTTCCGTGACCAATGGGGAGGAGGGATTACTCAAAATCTGCACCTCCAGAAAAGGGAAACAGGGGACCCCAAAATAATTAAAAACAGCAGCAACAGTCTGAGGAGAAATAAACTAAGTTACTAAATATGGTATCGGAATGCATGATAACACACTCTAATACAATATAATTATAATTGAAGCTAATAAATCAAATATAATGAGAGAGTATCTGAACACTGTAGGCCTTACAGTAATACTGAAGTGATGCGCGCAGTTGGGATGGGCAGCAGTGAGGAGAGGCAAGGGATAAGAGCGACTAAGAGAAAAACCCAATCAAGTGACCTTGTCAGGAGTTCTATCTCCTCTCTGACCACAAAGCCCCCTGGGGAATGTAGTTCTTCTCTTCTGGACAGGTACCCAGAACTGGAGCATTAACACTTTAACTCCCAGTGTACTAAATGATGTAATGATGTGGAATACCAGTAACCGAAGTTTAGAAAACCATGACACCCTGTAGGATCTTAAGGCACTCACAGTCTAGGCTTCAAAACTCTGCTCCACCTCTACAGCTGAATCATTACAGGACACATAGTCAGAAGTTTGTAATATGTCATAGCAGCAACTAGAAAGTTATTTCACCTCTGTTAACATTTAGGACTGATAAAACAACCCTCAGTGATGTCATCCTGCAGAGGAGCAGGTAGGCTATTGTACCCATACTTTCAGTTTCAGGAGTAGCTTCAGCCACGCAGGTCACACAGCAATTCCCAAGAGCACACCCTGAACAAGGAGTCAGCAGGACGAATAAAACAGAAAATCTTTCATCACTAGACCTGCTGTCCCCTTTCTTGGAAAGACGCTTTGACAGCTCATGGGTCAAATATGTCTCCACTTTCTGGACAAACTTGGACTTGCTGTTGTTTGCTGAACATCTTTTTGAAGAGGAAGAATCTCAGTAATGCAACTGAAAAATGTAGAGTGAACTTGCCCAGGTTTGTCTGATCTTTGGGGAGAGAGAATGTTCTGCTGCAGGTGCAAGAAAGACACTGGGAAAATGGAGCAAGTCCTGCTCAGGCCTATGAAGGTAGTTAGCAGACTGGACCACAGGGCATGGAGGTGGGCTGGGATTAGGCCAGAGAAGAGGAGGCTAAGAGAAGATCTAATTGTTGTTTTCCCAAAATGAAAGGCAATTAAGAGAAGATGGAGCCAGGCAGCTCTCTGGGTAGCTGGAGAAAGATGAAAAAGGATGAGCTGCTTCAAAGCAAACCCCGATTACTCTTAAGGAAAAGAAATCAGTGAGGGTGGTCAAACACTAAAACAGGTTGCTCAGAAGGCCCCAAATCTGTCTCTGTAGATACTAAAAACTTGACTAGAGAAGGTCCTGAGCGACCGGATCCAGCTTTGAAGATAGCCCTAGGGGATGAGAAGTAATTTTTAGAGGTCCCATCAGGCAAAGTAATTATACAAGTCTGTGATTTCTTTTTTCCTCTTTCAAATGTCCTAGACTCACCCATGTGCTCAGTGTATACTTAGGCAGAGTGCAAGCCCTTTGGAAAGTAGCATTCCCAGAGCACAAGAGAGAATGGGTCCCATTCATTTCCATAAGAAGCTCTCCAGTGTACCGAAGAAGGAGGGGCTTATGTCATCCTCTGCCCCATCCACAGCCTCTTTGCTGTTGGCTCTCTTGCACAGTCTCATGCTTATATGCTGTGTCTAAAGGCAGCAAGCAAACTTGTACTTATTTATTCTAGAAAGGTCACTTCAGACGTTGTATCTGGATTCTGGGAGGTCCAGGCATGACTCAATCTTCCAGCTTAGCTGATTTAGGTAGCAAGAAGCCAACAACATTGCTCATGCTCACACATTCAGTGTGAGTCAGTGGCTTGGCTGAAAGATGTAACTGCAGGCTGCTGGCTGCAAGGTCTTTATTCTGTGACCGGATGCCTCCTTTTTGGTTGAACCAACCCCAGTACTGACTTGGTGCTTTCAGAAACCAGCCACAGCAGTATGACCTCTAATAGATTAGACCTACATGATCACAGGGCATTCTCACCAAGAAGCTGCAGACAAATGTGTGTGTCAAGCTCCCTCCCAAGTGCAAGTGCTGGCTTGTGGAGAACACTCACAGCCCTAATTCTGCACTCTTATGTCACGACACTGAAATTTCCAGATAGAATTTACTTATTTTTCATTGCAGTCCTTCTACTGTGCTTCACGATGGACCAAGTAGACGTTTCATGGCCTGCAAGGCACATTACTTGCTTGCACAGCCCCACAGAATGACTATATTGCTTTGGGCCATTACCTGAGGGCATGTGATTCCTGTAGTCAGGACCACTTGAGGATGAATTGATGTTTAAGGTCTGTGATACATAACCTGAAACCCTATGATTTCATCAAGGCAAACTACACTTGTCTCAGAGCATACTTTGTGATTTCACTTGTCCATCCTTGGAGCTTTTGAAATCAGGCTTTACATGTTTGGAGGAACTTGAGCTCCCAAGCTTTTCCTATGACCAAGTTTGCAGGTTGGCACAATGAATGTGAAACCAACAGCTGTTTCCTTCCTTTATAATTTCTCTTTTTAAGTTGCTTGCCAAAAGGGATAACCTTCAATTATGGCTTTCATTTACAGTGTTGTGTTGACTTTTAACCAGATAAACTTCTTCAGCCTCCCACCATAAGTCGCCCACTTTCTGTACAGGCTACTTTCCTCCCATGAATGGCCGGTCCCCCTCATGATTAAGCAACAACTATTATCTTCTCATAACAGCAACAGAAAGAATAGAATAAACTGGAGCTATGACTCAGTGCTTGGCAGGCTGCAGAGAAGAGGGGTCTGAGAAGTGATGAATATGTTGGGGATTTGTACGCAAAAATTCAGTTTTTAAATACACACTTAGCTGATACAATTAATTAAAAGATAAAGTTCTTAAATACTAGACTAATCTAACTGGGACAAGGGAATAAAGCAGGTTATATTTCTCTAACAGTATGCAAGTCAAAATAGCAGTATCTAGTACTATACATAAATGCCTTGGCAGAATCCTTGTGATAACCCCGATTCTTAAGGCTATGTCAGCTCTTTATGTAGCACACAGCTAGCTGATTCCTCCGATATTTTTAATGCAAAATCCATTTTTAATTCATTCCTCTCTTATTTCTGAACTACCAGTCACATTTTTCCTCAGGTATATATGCATAATTCCCATTGATTTTAATGGCAGTGGTAAAGTACGAAACCGAGAACAATTTGGTCCTATTTAAATTCTCTTTTTAAATGAAGCTTTACCGTGAGATGGCTGTGCCCAGACGAGGCTTCCAACAATGTGCTTTGTTCATGGAGCTTCATTCTCAATGTCAAAACCCCTTTTTCTGAAATAAGGAGACAGCCTCCAGCAGGAACATTTTACTTACAGCCTGACTTAGTATTAAAGAAATGAACACTTGTCTCAGAAACTTTTCCCAGCCTACATAAAGCAAGAATGCCTCCAAGGAAGCAGCTGTAGGTCATTTTCCTTTCCACAGGAGTCACAAGAGCCGGTGCTTTTGTGGAACTGGATGGGAGTTAAGCCAGTGTCAGAGTCCCAGAGTCAGAGTATATGAAATGATGAGGACAACGGGGTCAAACTAAGAAAAAACACAATGCTGACAATCTCAGAATGAATGAAATCATAGCAGAGATGTGTGGGAGTCTGTGAAGAGATGGATAACAGAATCATAGAACCATTAACGTTGGAAAAGGCCACTAAGATCATCTAGTTCAACCATCAACCTACCAACCACCAGCGGATGTATCAGTAAAGGCTCACCTAGGAAAAAATATGACTGGCAAAATTCATTTTCTCTTACTGTCAGCCACATGTGAAAGGCTACATGCTCTTAGGTTGCTGGAGCTCTGGGAGATGCCCTCTGCCATTCCCCCGGATGCTGTAAGTTTGAGCTTAGAAATGTTTGCTGGGAATGCTGGCTCAGCTCATTCCAAAGCCTTACATGTGCCCACCTGGCATTCCCTTGTACGAAGCCAATAGTCTGCAGGGTGGTGCGGAGCTGAGCATGCTGCCATGGCTCCATTGTGCATCCCAGGCTGAGCTTTGTGCAGCTGCAGATGGGGAAGAAGAGCACTCCAGTGTGTGAAGGATGGGTCATTTCTAGCAGCTCCACTTCTGGAATGATGAACTTAATCTCCCTTGGTGGCTCTGCGTCTTGGGTTGTTCACTGTGGCCACGTGGGGCAGAAGGCTATGCATGGTCATGGCTGTGGTGCCGGAGCCTTGACCTGTATGCTGAAATGTCCATACACTCCATGCACTGCTCTCATATCTCCTGTGTTGTTTCTCTTTTGTCTGGCACACTGACCCTTGCATGGACCCAATGTCCTGAATTAGCCTCAGAGCATGTGGTCTCTGCAGGCAGTTTGGTGAATATCTGCAACTTGTATTTGCCGCGAGACTAGGGATGAGGAGGAGACCGCCATGCCAAGTGGCTGCAGAGACAGAATTAAAATGGAAAACACAATATGTGGCATGAACTGTAGATTGTCAGGAGTGTAAATAGAAATTTCAGCCATGTGTGGAATTAGGAGAGATGAAACTTGACATGTGATGCTCTCTGTGTAAGTTGTCATCTGACATGGAGAGCAAGGATGAGATTGTACTAAAGACTTTTCAATATAAGTAATTCCAGGAAGATTAATGTGTCTGAATCTTCTTCCTGCTACGGGAAATCTGCTTCAAACCCACTTGTTCAATTGAAGACAGTGTGAAAATGTGTTTATACTGAGGTTTAGTGCTTGAAGAAAGCTTGGTATTGTGTTTGCCAGCCACTGAATCTATTTGAAGGAGATGACTTTTATTCCTCCTTCAGCTCTGAGAACTCTTCCACAATCTCTCGGCATTGAGATGGCATTGCTGCTGCTGCAGCATTTGCAAGCACTCTGAAAAATACTGAAATGCCAACAGGGAGTGTGCAGTCCTTATGTTAACAGCGACTTCAAGAGAAATGGACTGTGTCCTGGATTTGTATTCATCAAGTGTCTCTAAGAGACAGGTTGCTCTTACATTGAGACCCAGGAGTGTGGCATGATGGAGGAAGGCATTTAACTTGCTGTTATTGGAACAGAAAGCTACATGCCTTTGTCCTAGGAAACCAGTTGGAAGAAAAGAGGTTTGGTTTCAGGGACCTCTGTGATTTATAGTCATAGCTGTTTCCTTTTTCTTTACACAAACCCTTGTGTAGTGCGCTATAAAAAGCACAGGAAAGTCAATTTTTATTGGAGAGTGTTTGGAACAGAGCTGTATGTGGGAAGGAGCTGCTCTAGCATCTGTACGGGCATTGCCAAAGCCTTCTAGGATGTTATGAATGGCCAGTCATTTCCATCTAGAATGAAGGAGTAGGAAGGGTGGGGAAGACCAAACTAGAACTGCTGCTTGGGACTGCAGACACCTCCAAAACTGGTGATGAAGGAAGGGCTGCAGAGACGTTACAGAGCATGAGATATTCTTTCTCTGTAGTTTTTGGTGTTTCAGCACTGGCTGATATAAATGTAGCCCAGACTGCAGTGGGAATAAGCTTCACAGTGTGACATCTTTTAGGTTTGCTTTTCACTGCAAGCATGAGCATTTCCAGTCAATGTACACTGACCGGAGAACTTTTTGATATAGATTAATCCATCTTCATGCTGAATAATAAACCTTTACATTTAGTTTCACTATTATGTATTATAAAGTATGTTTTAGGGGTCCTGATGTACTGATTCATCTAGAATGGTCTCTATGACAGGCTTTGTCTTCCTCATTTCTTACCTGTTAAGCAGTCCTCAGTTAGGTCATGATCTTTGCCAACCTTAACAACAGGCTATCAAGATTCTGTAAAATTTTGGCTCCTTTGCACAAAACTGTGTGTCTTTGCTCTCTCTCTAATATTGCCTTTTTTCTGTCTTTTTGGGAGAAGAACCCAAGAAGCTATAATTGGGATAAAAACACACTTATTAATCCCAGCCCCAAATTAATTATCGAGGACCTGATTCTGAAAATGTCAAAAGGAAACAGAGAAGCTTCATACAGAGAAGCTTCATTTTGCTCTAGGAACCTAAATAAATTATCATGGATATTGTAAGTCTGCACTTGGGGTGGGGAGGGGCTGGGGGGGAAAAATAACCAAAACACTGTTCTTCTTCACTGCAAAAGAGTTTGATCTCTGAGCTAATACAAGAAGGCCATTTCCAGTGTAGTCCTCAGGAGGCTCTCAGAGAACATCTCCATGCTTCTGTGAGGTGAAATGGGGGAGAAAAAGAGAGATGCATAGATATTAAAAATGAAAATTATTTCCTAGACTGATATCTTCTGAAATAATACATGATTCCTGCTGGTGTTCACACCTACAATTTAGCAATTTCATTTGTTAATCTTGTTAATATACCGTTTTCCCTCTATTTCAGTTAATTAAAAGAGACAGATCTGACCTGACAATGGTCTCCATGGTGCTTGTACTCACGCTTTCCTAAACCCTGACACACTGCTGTTTGTTACCACAATTTCTCAGGTTTCCCGTTGTTTTTCAAGCCATTTTTCACAACTGAATAAGAGCTGACAGGGGATAGCATACCAAACAAGGCTGTGTGAGTTTTTGCTTTGAAAGCAGCAGTGGCGAGAAAGCCATCATTTGGTAAGATTACTGAGCAAGGTTGTCTGATAAGCATTTAACTGACAAAATACAGGCTGATGGAGTACAGAGCTGCCTGCAAATGTACGGAGGAAGCCAGAGTTTCAGCCTCGCTCAAAAAGCAAGCAAGATCATTCCACTGTCTTCTGTTCCTTTAAATCAGAGCAGTATGAAGTGGCTTTTCATTGTGAGTCCTGATATATTTGCATGCGTCACTGTTTATAAAACAAATGAAGCAAAAAGTAGAGGAAAAGACCTTGTTAACCCTCACAGCTTTGCAGTTTTTCCTTGACTGATTACGAAGTTCTTTCCAAATACTAATTAAACACGTGAAAAGGCCACACGTGCTGATATATTCCGTCAGCTTTCAGTGCCAAGTATCTTTACTGCCAACAGGCAAGAAAAAGTTAACAAATGGAAGAGATTATATATAGAAATAATTCAGCTGGTAAAAAATGATGAGCGAGGAAAAATGAGATCCACTATGTGGAGCTAAAAAGGAAGAAATAAATTAGCAGGTTTAGATAAAGTCCAAAAGAGCTTCTGTTAATGGTATGGCTGAAGTACTTTTATTATATACTTACATAGGTCCTCACCTGAAAAAATAAATAAATGCCATTGCACTAGCTAGAAGACAGAAGAACTTATTAGTGGCATGGAAATTACCATAGAATTCTAGAATCATAGAATCACAAGGTTGGATAGGACCTACAAGATCATCTCATCCAACTGTCCTCCCATCACCATTGCTACCACAAGCTACTAAAGCTACTAACCCGTATCTCATAGCTCCTCATCCACACGCCTCTTGAACACTGCCAGGGACGGTGACTCCACCACTTCCCTAGGCAGCCATTCCAGTGTCTGGCCACTCTCTGAGAGAAAAAGCTCCTTCTTATGTCCAGTCTAAACCTCATCTGATACAACTTGTGGCCATTTCCTCGGGCCCTGTTTGTTGCCTGGGAGAAGAGGCCAAGTCCTTCCTCATTGCAACCTACCTTCAGGAAGCTGTAGAGCACGATGAGGTCCCCCCGGAGCCTCCTTTTCTCCAGGGAGGGAAGGGAGTCATCCAAACTTGGCTTGGCTGGCAGTAAGGGCTTCTCCATCTCCAGTGGAATTCCCTTCTCTTGGGTCATTTGACTGGCTCCACAGAGTTGTGATGACCAGTAGCGAAATGGTCACAATCTGAAAATGAAATTCTAGCAAACAGGCTTTGTGTTAACAACACGAAGAGTTCTTGACTCTTGGACAGCTGTTTCTTCCATCTGTATAAAGATGTTGTATTGAGAAGGCTTCACCTACAAGCCTAAGGACCTTTCTTTTCTGTTAACAACATAAGTTGCTCAACCACCAGTATGGACCTTTTGGTAGGAAGGGCTCATTAGGTATCTGCTGATGGAAGATTAGCAGCATGTAAAATAATGGAACTCAAATAATAACTTCTGGAATGAGCTGAATAAAAATGTGTAATGGGAAGAATGAATTAGAAAACAAATCACAGTAATTCCTTCTGAACATGATAATTTTCTTATAAATAGAAGACAAACGGCAGAACAGAAAAC
This sequence comes from Coturnix japonica, assembly GCF_054131305.1. NCBI lineage: Eukaryota > Metazoa > Chordata > Aves > Galliformes > Phasianidae > Coturnix > Coturnix japonica. The sequence continues at coordinate 153,936,640 of NC_140663.1, read as the reverse complement.
AGTGGCTTGCCTTACTGAGATCTGCTCTGACAAATGACTATGTACACTTATTTTTATTATGTGGCCAGACTACTCTTACAGTGGAAGGATTTTGGGATGAGGAAATGGTTACTGTTCAAAACAACCCCTGGTCATTGCAACAGAGCTGCTGCAGATACAGAAAACAAGAGGATAGTAATCTGCCTAGGGGGTGAGGTAATGGGATTAGGCAATAGCCAGATTATGCAGCATATTTTCTTAAAGAGACAACTAATATACAGACCGTGATCTCTTCCTCTTTCATTCCCAGAAATAAAATGAAATATATGATAACACAAGATAGTGGTTATGCGGCACCAAAGACAGATTTACCTGAGTCTCCAAAGACTGGCTCAGAGCTCCATACTGGGAACCTGAATTGAGGCACTCAGCCATATGTATGAGTTGTTATCATGGAGATACCTTGTACAAATTAAAGTGGATCCTCTCAGCACTGATTCATCCTATTTAAACTATGCAGGGATTATTAGATAGTAAAACTGTACAGGTCACCAGGAACTGAGATGTTCAGAGATTCACAGTGAACTCAATTCATACATTATTCCCAAACAAACAACTGACTAAAATTTCCAGGACTCCAAACTCTGAGCCTCGCTGCACAGAAAAATTCCATAGAAGACATTTTGGTTCAACCTGTTTAAAGGAACAGTGTCCTTGCTTTCCAGAGCACTTCTGAGGAGCACGGCAAAACAACTACTTTATCTACATTGCCACTTTTTACAAAACAGTTACCTAATCTCACTTCAGTGCATCATATCCTGTGCTTTCTTCAGTCACAATGAGTGCTGCCCATCCTTGTGCACAATGATTTATCTGGGCTTGCAAGAGGATGGAGGAGGGAAGTAAAAGGGAAAGAGATTCTCCTTTTTTGAAGTGGGTGAGATACAAAAAGGGTGATTTAAAGGGAGAAAATCTGGCACACAGAGAGAACTGCTTGTGCCTCTGCTCTCAGTGGAGTTTTGAGTCATTCATGCAGTGCAGCAGCTAGGGAGCCTAGTGACTCATACATTGCTAACTATGGAGAAAAAAATATATATTTTCTGAAACATTCAAGCATTACTCACATTTTCACTTTCTATCAGCTGATTCTAGTAGCCTTATTCCACCTTTTGGGAGCTGCAATTTAGTAAGCTGGGTTATATAAAAGATAGAATGGGCTCAAGTTCCCTTTGAAGCAATAAACTACATCTGGCATCAGGCACCTTGCCTTGATTATCAAGTATTTGGAGTGCTCCTAAGTTCAGGATGGAAGCTATTACCTTTAACAGGAAGGAGCTGGGGAAAGTGCAAAACCCATGTTATACCAGACTTCAGTGGCTCTTGATCACTGTTTTAACTTTATGTTGTGTTTGTCATCCCAATGACTTTTCAAATGGTAAACCAAGCATATTCAGGGACTTCTTGGCCACTCCTGAGCTGTTGCAATTCCTTGAGTCTTCAGTACTTAAAATCATGGAACCACAGGTGAAAAAGAAACAATCTACTCCAGGCTGAATAAGAACAACTCTCTGTCGCTCCTTGCACATGATGCACACCAGCCCCTGCTCATCTTGATGGCTCTTCCACTGAGGTTGCTCCAGTGTGCCCATGCCCTTAAATATAGGGGAGCCCAAAACTAGACACAGCTAGTTTTGGGCTCCCCAAATGGTCCTGATGTGGTCCCACAAGTGCTGAGACAGGGACAGTGATCACTTACCTTAACCTGGGGGCCACACTCTTGCTAACACAGCCCAAGTGTTTGTTTGGGCTTTGCCACAAGGTCACTGTTTCCGAACAACGATGTGACATGGGCAGTACAGATGCATAGTACAGATGCATAGTGCTAAGTTGACCCAAAGACATGTTATGACGTCTATATATGTTCGTGATGTCCATAATTCTATCCACTTTGTGGAAGATTGTAGATTATTTCATAGATCTCTGGAGTAAGACCAGAAAATCTTGATTTATGAGAAGAGAATGAGTCACTTCAGGTTTAAAGAAAAGTGAAATGAGATAGACTCTTTCTGCAAATAGTGCTGAGATCTATGGAGAAGTGCTGTGTGAGAGTTAGATGTTGTTTCATGCAAGTTCTTTGGGGATGTTTTTGTGGTGCCACTGTTACAAAATTCTTCCCCAAAGCAGATTTCAACATTTATGCTGCATTGTTCTAGGAACTTACTTAATATTATAACATATCATTGTGACCGGGAGCTTAATAGGAATCAGATGAAGACTCGGTATTTTTCAGGAGAATGGGAATATCTGTCTCATATAAGCAAGGAATATGAGATAAATAAAAACTTTGTGAGTTCTGGAAAGGTTGAGGACCCTTAATAAGAGGTGAGTTTGTGCTCAAAATAAAAAGAGGAGCCATTTCTGTGAGAGGGATTATTTCCTTAACTCTCTGATGAAATTTCTTATTCCTTCCTCTGAAGACCCTGACAGCCTTTCCCAGAGAAAAGAACTGGGAAGGTCCAAGATTTCCAGTGCTAAGAAATATGTCACCAGAAACCACTGAAGGCCTTCCAGTGCATTCCCATGACTCTGTCCTCTACCCGAGAAACCAAACACATTTTTTTTTCTGTAATTGAGTGGGAAAGAACCAGAGGTGCTCAGATGCTGAAGCCCGGAGGAACACAGGATTTATTTCTTATGAAGGCTTAACAGAACACTCAAGGATGAAAATGGACACAGCAAACTCTGCCTGGCTCTGCAGTATGCTAGAATGTCAGGTATCAGTCACCTGGGCAAAAAACACAGTTAATCTCACCTCCAACTTGTGATGCACTTACTTAGACATCACTCCTTTTCCTAATAAATAAACATCTACTGAATTAAATTAATGGTTTTCAATGGATTGGACTCCTAAAGTCTGGATAATGTTTACTGAAGTCAACAAGCATCTGTGGGGAAAAATACTGCTCCATCCTCAATGTGATACTCAATGTTCAGAACCTTCCCAGGGGAGATGTGGGCATCCCCAGGGTTTAGTCAAGCGTGTTCTGGAGTGTGCACATCTCAAGAAGAGACAGATGGTTGTTTGCTTACCAAAAAATATGTAGGTTAATTCCATAGAGAAATATCTATATCTTTACCTCATTGCACTTCAGGGGTAATCTGAGTAGAACAACTTCAATGGTAATTATGGGAAGCACTGAGAAGTCAGGTCACTTACTCATGGTTCCTGTGAATTTAGGTGTTTAATATTAGGCAATGCAGTTGGAAATTGTTAACCAAGAAGTAAGGTAGCCTTACTGCAGAATGTCTTTAAGGCTTTGAAAGGTAACTGTGAGGAAGTTAATCAAGAGCAAGACAGAAAATGTCATTATGTCACTAAGCCATGGGCAGCGTAATAGTGAATGCAAGATGTAATTCTGGCCCCACCATTTCAGAGGTAGAAAACATCTAGAGAAGGGTGGAAAGGACAATCCAGAGTATTAAATGGTTTCATGACTAAGAGAAACAAGCTGGATCAGGAGTCTTCATCTAAAAAAACAGTTTGTGGAAGGTCTTTAGAGACTTGCATATCAAATTGGTGTCAATTTTGAAGTGCCGTATAGAAGGCAAGCAGAGTAGAACTTATTCACTATTTCTTCAAGTATAAGGGATAGAGGAGCTCTATCAAACAGTAGGGTTGGCACAATCCAAAGGATGTCTTTTTTTTCCTCCAAAGAATAACTACAGAATTTTGGAACTGGTTGCTGTGGTTATTGTGAAAGTGGAAATCCTACAGAGATTGAAGCCATAGTGACCAATTCAGATCTAAATGACTATTATATTGCAGATACAAACTCCTGCTCAGGATGATCCCCAACACCTCCTTTAACAGAAGTCACCAAGAAGACAGATTACTTGTATGTGCCCCTGTTTCTGCAGTTCTTCCTAATCCTTCCCTGCTTCCTACTGTCACTCCTGGGGGACCTCTCCCTGAGTAAGGCAGAGTTATGCATTTTTCTGGAAACCCTTTTGTTTGGGATCCTTGCTTCCCACAGCAATGGATTTTTTTCACTCACAACATGAACAACTTCATATGCCTCAGGGAGATGAGTAGGAAAAAATGCCCATGGGTAAGGAGTGATGGGTAAGCAGAGAGTGAAAGAATGGGAAGAGAAAGGAGAATGCTTTTGAGGGAAAAGGAGGGAAAAGCAAATAAAGGATCTTCAGAGTAAATATGTATTTAGTTTGCAGAAGAGGTAAAGGAATAAGATACGGATATGAAGAATGGGGACTGAGCTGGACATTGCCTGTAAAGTGCAGAAAAGAGGAGCTGGTGGGTAGAGCCAGGAGATGCTGGTTGACCCTGATGGCTGAGGGACCCTGCCTGGGGTCTCCAGAGCCATAAGCAAAGACAAAGCAGGGCAGATCTGCAGGGGGCAGAGCTGGAAATGCTGGAATCTGAAAGGCAAGGGAGGTGGTGTAGTGGAATCAAAGTGGAGGACACTATGGAGCTGCATGGGAGATGCTCAGGTCCACCAAAGTGGTGGCTGCACCTTAGATGGTGTGTGGGCTGAGGCAAATGGCCTTAAGTTGCACCAGGGGAGGTTCAGGTTGGATATTAGGAAAATCTTCTTAGAAAGAGTGGTCAGGCAGTGGCACAGGCTGCCCAGAGAGGTGGTGGAGTCACTGTCCCTGGAGGTGTTCAAGAACTGATTAGCTGTGGCACTGATGGATATGGTCAGTGGGAATGGTGGTGATGGGCTGAGAGCTGGACAAGATGATTAGTGCTCATTTCCAAACTCAAGAATTCTGTGATTCTATGGTGGAGAGTCCTGTAGGCACTGGGATATGATGAAGGGGGGACCACCTTCAGAAGAGCCAATCTCTCATCCTTATCCATCTCTCCTACCTTCCTCCTGCCTCATGCCACTGTTGGGCAGGGATGGACACAGCCACAGCATGGACCCATAAAAGGAGCTGTATAACAGACACAGATTTTGCTTTGCCAAATGCCACCAGGCACACACTGTACTGAGCCATCCAGCAAGGGAAGGAGGGCATCTCCTTATCACTCCCAGCATCTCCTCCACATTAAATCTCTGCTTCAGAGTGGAAACTCTGAAGCAAATGCTGCCATTCCCTATTACTCTGTACATTAGGTGCCACAGGGAGGTCCTCCTGCTGGGTGTCCAGGAGCTACTCTAACTCTTTGTATGCACTATATACTTTCATAAGGAATCAGCTTCACCAAGGAATTAACTTTGCTGGTTTCTCTCTGCTGCATGAATAATCACAGGAAAAAAAATTTGCATTCTTTCAACAGTGCGTGGGAATGTTTAAATTATTAAACTCTCATTTAATTAAGGGATGAAAAAACAACAAAAATCATCATTCATGTCTGATAGTCTAAGATCCTTAATTTCCTTAAATGAAAATGTTGCTGTCAGTCTAGGTTCACTCTAGAAAGATGAACAATTTGTTTAATCACTTGTGAAACGGAGGATCATGTTGCCTAGTAGTCTGTTATTATATTTCAGCCATCAAATTGCAGTATTTTTGTATTTGGGGTATTTGTAGTTTTCTGTTCACAGAAAACCAGAATCTCTCTAATAAAAAGAACATTTCTTCCTCTTCTTCTTTGCTTACTCTGTGGTGTAGGCTAGCCTACGTTCCCATCTCTCAGCTGGATGATGCTGAAATTAAAGAAAGATCATAGCTAATGGCTCTCAGAGTTGCTCAGGTTTGTGAAGAAGCAGTGAATGTACAAGTGTGGAAGATGCGTCAGAGCTGTGGGACATCACTAAGGCAGTGCAGCTACTGGAGATAATGCTTCAAGAGGGGGTGGTGGCAAGGAACATTGATGACGCCAATAGATGGGGCTATTCTCTTGTACCTGCCCCAAGAAAGATTTGCCCATAGCTCCCTCTATATCTGGCAAAAATGCAATTGTAGGCTGTGGGTCGTCCCATACTAAGGTAACCATCTAAATACATTCAGACCTACCCACACATGAAGAGCAGCCTAACTCCCTGGAGAGTTAGAGGTGCCACGCCATGCCCTGTTTGCCAGCAGGGAGCTCAGAGGGAGAGAGAACACTGGGCCATGTTCTGAGCTCAGATGCAACATGCTCTGGTTTGGGCTGGAACAACCTTTCCCCTGCATATTGCCGAGACACCTTGGCATTTACAGCTGGGGAAGGGCAGTAGTATGATTGGGCTACAAAGCATGGGTGAACGCAGACACTGATCTGCCCTTGATGCAGAGCACCTCGTTGACCCCTCCAATGGCCCTTCACGCCCAGAAAGCAATAAACTCAAACATCAACATAGCCTCTTCCAGCCACCTCTATCCCAGTGTGCAAACAAAAGTCTGTCTGGGAAAGGTCACAATTTTCTTGGGTTTCTCCCTCTGCCCTGCTTCCTGCCTCCACCACTCCACAAGTGTTGCACAAGTTTGTGGCCATGGCCTGGTATGGTAGGTCCTTCATTGCTGACACAGACACAGGTTCAGGATATTTTCTTTACCATGTGCCTTCTCATGGCACATTGCCTTTAGTCAGTCTTCTTTCAGGATCTTCTCCACCCTGGGAAAGACCCCAGCTAATACAGCACTGACCCAACAGACTGAAGCACCAGACCAGGAATTTGCCATGGGATGGTGATATATTTGTTTAAAAAATGATCCACCCCAAATCCCAGAAGATTGAAACCACCACATGGTGCCCTCAACTAATGCTTTGACTTCTTAGATACAATTCATCACACTTAATTCAGGCAGGGTTCCTTTAAGAGCTGTTTGATATCAGCAGACCTGTCAGGAGTTAATGGTATATGACATACTGAATCATGGAATCACCAAGGTTGGAAAAGACCTCTAAGATCATCCAGTCCAACTGTCCACCTATCACCAATATTTGCCACTAAACCATATCCCTCAGTACAACATTTAAATGTTTATTGAGCACCTCCATGGTTGGTGACTCTACCACCTCCCTGCGCAGCCTGTTCCAGCACCTGACCACTCTCTCAGAAATATTTCTTAACATCCAACCTGAGTCCCCCCTGGTGCAAATTGAGGCCATTCCCTCTACTCTCACTGCTAGTTATGTGGGGGGACAGTCCAACCCCTTCACCACTACCCTCCTTCAGGTAGTTGTAGAGAGGTCTCCCCTGAGCCTCCTCTTCTCCAGACTAAACAATCCCAGCTCCCTCATTCTCTCCTTACAAGGCCTGTGCTCCAGACCCCTCACCATCATATGCAGTACCTTCAGACTGAACTCTGTACATATGGATCCCTTCCAGATCAGGATATTTCTCTGAAGCTATGAACAGTCATTTCCCAAAGTCTAGTCTCATCCCTTCAATATGTGGCATCATTTCTCTTGAGCTCATACTTATGCACAGCCTTAAGCTCTCTTTCAATGCAGTCATCTAAGAAATGACACAAATTAGGTGGAAGTGAGGAGGTGTTCAGTGGCTGGGTGAACAGAGGGAAACTCAAGCTTTCCATTGAGGAGGCAGCATGAAAGACCAAATCCTCCTCAAGGACAGCACAGGAAAGGAATGACACGGTGTGGCTGCCTGAGACAGACCAGACATCCTTTTAGGCTCTGTGATTCACATGACATTTGTGCCTTATTTTCAGCTTCTCAAGCGTCTGTAATCTTGCTGTTATTATTTTTAGCTCGCTTTGCTAAAGAAACAAGACTGATGTGATGAGGCTGCCTGTCATCCCTCCTCCTAAACCCCATGAACTCACTGCCCTCTTTCTGTCCAGCCTAAATGAGGGTGGATGGTCTCACCCATGCCATGAAGATAGGCTGCATCACACCCACCATTTTGCAGCTACGAGGGTTGTAATCTCACCCAGGTACTTCCAGGAACCCCCCTCTCCTCTCCTCTCCTCTCCTCTCCTCTCCTCTCCTCTCCTCTCCTCTCCTCTCCTCTCCTCTCCTCTCCTCTCCTCTCCTCTCCTCTCCTCTCCTCTCCTCTCCTCTCCTCTCCTCTCCTCTCCTCTCCTCTCCTCTCCTCTCCTCTCCTCTCCTCTCCTCTCCTCTCCTCTCCTCTCCTCTCCTCTCCTCTCCCTCCCCCGCAGTGATCACCAGATGCCAAAAAGGTCTTTATTTGTTTCCATGCTTTTTTCCACTTCAGTCAGGATCTCACTCTGCAAATGTCATGCTCAGTGTTCCGTCACCCAAATTTCCATTGCAGCCACAGGATCTGCTTATCCGTGGGCAAAAAAAGGCTTTCCCTGTGTCAGAATACAAATTGCAGCCATGAATTCACCCTTGGCTAAATCGCGTGTTTATTCCAGCTGCGAACTCTGTTCCTGCAGGGAGGAAATCATCACCAACATCAATTCCCCATGCGGGGAGGGCCTCTGGAGGGAGCAGCACAAACACTGCAGAAAAGCAAGCCTGATGTGCTTGTTATTAATAAAACACCCAGCCCAGCTTTAATCATGGCTCAGAACAGCATAGGAGGTCTGGTTTACAAGGCACAGTACATGCACTTTTTCTTCCCCAAGTGGAATTTTATGAAAGGTGATAAAAATGAGAAGAAAACAGTAGAAAGTCAGAGGAAAGTGGAAGAAACCTTTGCAGCAAAAGTGTCCATTCTTGTCTCTGTGGTGTGGAACAGAGGAGCAGTGCCCCCATGTCCCTGTCTGCATGTTCTGGTCTCTCCCATGATGGCATCCCATGCACATGTCCTTCTGACCCTACCCCTGTTCCATCTGTGATGCTCAGACCCAGTCAGTGCACTGTGAATAGGGTCCTTCACCCAGGAGGGGCCAGGGTGTTCTGGTGGTCATGAGTCAGCAGTGTGCCTTTGCGGTCAAGAAGGCCTGTGGTCAAGAGGACCATTCTTTGATTCAAAGTCTGTAAGGACTTCTACACCTGGTATACACTTACCTCAGTACTTCCTCCTACAGCTCGAGGAGGAACGATAAAAGCTTTTGTTTGTCCTGCTCCCTGTTTGCCTGGTCCCAGACCTGCTGGCTGGAAGGGCACCATCTCAGCTATTTCACCTCACTGGCTTCTCAACAGCATTTCCTGATGTAATGGAAGACAGCAGAAGGGTGTAGGTTTTTTCACTCTTAAACACCCCGTGTGAATATTCCCTTTGTTTACACTCAGATCCATTCCAAGCTTTATTTGAGAAATTAATCACTACATGCATAGCATCCTTCTCCTCCAGGTTAACACACAAGGAAACCCTTTGCTACACCATTGAGGTTTCCTGCATTTGCCCTTTGCCTTTTCACATGGTGAGTTTGTGCCTGGATTACTGAGACAGTTTCTCCCAGCTCTGGTGACAGGAGATGAAGCAGGTGAGTAGTTCAGGGCCTTGCTTCCCACTCCTGCCCTCTCACAATGCAGCTTCCCAGCTCACGTGCCCAAGTTACCAAAGCAACTCTGGCATTTCCTACTACCTGACACACAGTGTTTGTCGCAGCTTTTCTTAGCAGCATTCAGAGAACACTCACTCCTGCCCGGTGAGAAATGAAGCAGACTGGCAGTGCTGTAGGCGATGGGGCTGTGCTCTAAAGCACTGGGCATTGCACACTGCCACACCATGCAGGGGCAGAGATTTGCCCTGAGGAATCGCTTCCCAAGCAAGTGATCTGTGAAATGGGGATAATCTTACCACCCATTGATGGCAGAGATCAGGAGATGAATGTTTCTAGTGTTCACAGGAACACCGGGCATCAGCAGCACCTCCCACCTGGGGCTGGGAGCTCATGCATCTGAAAGACCCAGTCATGTTCTTCCCTGTGTTTCAGTCTCTGGAAGTCCCTGGGAATACCCAGAGCATTGCTCATGGCTTCAGTGCCCAGCAGGACCCTTCTCTGTGACTCAGTGCAGCCACATGTGACTCAGCTCTGAAAAACAGTATTATTTTTCACTGATAATTTTGATAAGTATAACCTTAAACTGGGCTACATTACAGATGAGAACCCAAGAGCATTTTTAATCTCCTGTTATTTACTTGTAACACTATGAATCACAGCACCACACAGTGTACATGATCCTCCCTGATGATATAATTGCAGCAATCTATACAACGTGCTTTCTTAATTCACTGTATTCAACATTCACCTTTTAGCAAGACACGTGTTAATTTTCACATGCACATTAGTGAGACTGAAGCCTCAGTTCAAGGCTAAACACAGCAATTGAAAGCAAGAGTCCTGATACAACACCCACATTGTGTTGGCCAGCTGCCTGCTGTGTTTCATAAAATCATAGAGTCATTTGTGTTGGGAGGGACTTTTAAAGGCCATCTGGTCCAACTCCCCAGCAATGAGCAGGGACACCTACAGCTACATCAGGTTCTCAGAGCCCCGTCCAGCCTGGCCTTGGGTGTCAACAAGGTTGGGGTATCTGTCCCTGCACCAGGCAACCTGTGCCTGAACCACTGCACCTATACAGTAGAAAACTATTTCCTTACATCCAGTCTAATCTCCCCTGTTCTAGAGTGAAACCATTTCCCCTTGTCCTGTCACAACAGACCCTGATCAAGAGTTTGTTCCCTTCCTTCTTACAGCCCCTCTCAATATACTGAGGTTTTCTGACCTCCTCCTCAGCCCTGGCTGCCATTCTGATGGAGAGCAGCAACGTGTGGATGGTGCTGTTCCCTCAAGCTGGACTGTGCAACACATGACTTGACCTTGTTCTCAGCTTTCTCTCCCTGGGCATGTTTACAAGGTGAGAAACACATTGGGACTGTTGTGAGTTGCTTGTTTTTCATAGTGGCTGTCTCAAAGCTATGTGCTGGTAGTGCTTGGGCAATATATTGAGTATGGCTGTCCACCTGGAACCCTCACTGGTGCCCTCAGCTACCTCCCTGAAGGTGAATCAGGCCAAAACTTGTGGAAAACAGAGTACTAAGAAGTCAGTTTCCCCCTGGTGCAGCATCTGTTCTAGGGACAATGGGGTCAGCAGAGGTGGAGCCAACAGCAGGAGCTGTGGGTGATGAGGTCAGGGAGAAGCCTGTCATCCCATCTGCCTGGGGAAAGTAGCAGTAGTAGGATCACAGAACCATTAAGGTTGAAAAGACCAGCAAGATCAACTAGTTCAGCCACCAACTCATCACCACCGTGCCTACTAACCATGTCCCTCAGTGCCAGGTCTACATGGTTCTTGTACCACCGAATGAGTAGCATCCCTGTATCCTGTGTATCACTAATTTATCCCAGACTTTGTCAGAAGTGTAAGTTTGTGTTTAAGTCAGTATTGTGTTCCCAGTTGTGCTTCCACTCTCCTGACAGTCACCAGTACAAAGTTCTGTCCCTAATCCATTTCTCCGTGTACCACCAACCCTTGCAGGAGGATGCCAGCAATTTTCCAGGCTTGCCACCACACATCCAGCCCACAGCAGCTGCTGCTGCATCACTGAGAGACCTCCGAAATAACAGAGGTGAGCAAACAGTGCCCAGGCTGATCAGCAAATGCTGCTACAGGTGCCTTGTGGTCAGAGAGCGGATCCTACAAAGCCTTGGATTTTCTCTTGTTTTCTTCCCTTCTCCCGCTTCCTATTTTCATGCTTATGAACATGCAAATGCAACAGGGAAATTTAGGAAATCTGTTTCTAAGGCAACTGATTAGGTGATGATGCAAGTTACCTTATTATTTGAAAGTCAGGGTGCCCTGCATTGCAATAATCTTCTTCCAAAAGGGAGAAGGGCAGTTTATGTAATACTGACCCACTCAAAGGCAGAATGGCCCTAAGAATATCTTGCCTTGAGAATAACCATGTAGCAGAAGCCAGCAAAGTCCTATAGGGTGACTAGAGGCAAAATCCTTTCTGCAGAGCTGGGCATTTTTCACCATGGTGGGAGCTGCCATACTCATCCTGGCTCAAGAGCCAAGTGGAAGTAGACTGGAAAGCCCAATGTGCTCTCCTGTTTCTGCAGGGCACTCACATAGACTGGGGATAGCATCCCCACGTTCCTGTAGCCCACACAATGGCTGCCAGCAATGAGAAGCTCACTGGCTTTGTTTCCTGCTTTGATCCCCTCACAGATGAGGATCATCACTGCCACCTGTCAGCTTCCTCCTCTTCATGTCCTCTAGCACAGTCCACTCAACAGTAATGTAAATACTTTGAGTCATGGCACATCTGCAGCTTTGGCTGTATATTTGTTTGGGTCCCCACAGCACCAGAACTAGACTTCATTCGTATCCCCAGACTGCCTGAGATGAAGTTGTCATTAAAAAAATTTCTCTGAAAGAGTGGTAATGCATTGGAACAGGCTACCCATGGAGACTCCACCACTATCTTACCGATTCCTCTCCTTGCTCCTCCTTGTTATATCCCAGGTCCTGAGTGCAGTGTTGCAAGCAAACCTGTTTTCTGAAGCATTTCTGGTGCTTCAGTTTGGTCTTCTTCTTATTCCTCTCATGCGTGGAATATACTACTGTAGGGGCCTGTTTGTTGCTAAACACATGATCTGCAGAATTTAATTTGCCACTGGACCTTTTTGTTTTAGGGCAAGGCAGAGCTTCTGGTGCAAGTCCCTGTGTGTAGGCTCATTAGGGAATGCAGTGGTCTGGGTGCTCAGACACCCACTATGCTCATGCTCCTGGTCCCAGGGTAAGGCTGCACTGATCCTCTGCCCTGAGCAGCTCTCAGGTGCGCATGTGCACAGCTGTGTATGTTCTGCAGTGATTTCCCAGTGGGCTGGGGAAGAAAAATGAAAAGTAAAATGAAATTGCAAAGCTGTGTCAGCTCTGTGGGAAATTGTAAGGTAATATGAATAGCAAAGGAGAGAAAGTAACCCCCTACCACTTTCTAAATAGAGCCAGAAAGTGAATACAATGCTAGTAAAACTGAATTGATCATCACTTCTTTCTGGAGGAATTCATACACTTAAATTAGGCTGTTTTCTTTCTTGTCTTCTTTTCTGGCATTTAAATGCAGCACCTTGGAACACCCTGTTACAGCAGGACAGGGACCATGGCTGAGCACTTTCAGAGCCCCTGTTTCCAGCCCCTCTCACAGCCACATGCCATCCTCCATATAGGTGGCACCCAGAGACCTGGTGGCACGTTTTGCAGAGCTGAGTGTATGGTTTTACCTGGTGTAGGGCCACTGATTGGCTCAGCACTGTGAGTTACTGGGGTTTGCTTGGATGGTTCTCTAGGGCCAAATATCATGAATAGCAGCTCAGGTAGAGTATCAATTCTGTGCAGGTCTCTTTGCAGTAGAGAAAGATGTCAGGGCCTTCCCTCCTTTCCTAGCCCAGCTTCATACTGCTACCCTCACATAATCCTCCTCAGAATTCAATGCTTTTAGTTTTAGCTGCAGTGAGGAACTTAGCCTCCATGCCATACTTTCATCTTTCCTAGAGGCAAATGTAACTGGATTTTGGTTCATGCTTTCTGGGAAATATTGGCTCTTGTTCAATTCAAGCAGGCTCTGCATTGTCTCAGTAGAGTATCCCAAGGAGATGAAGCTTTCCATAGGGTTTATTTGGGCTTTCTCCCTTTTACATATTTATTTTCCCGATCATAATATAGTTTGCTGGCCAAAAGGAATTGAAAAAATGCTTTTAGGATGAAAACTTTTAATTTTTGTTGTCATATTCATTTATTTATTGCAGTAATTAGCTATTAACTGTGATGACCTGTCTACTTCCAACTTTTCATGCTGCTGTAAGAGCTTTCTTGTCCAGATGGATCATGTCAACTTCATTCTGAAGGGTACCACAAAATGAACACTTTTAGGACTTCTGATGTACTTTTTGAAATCATTCTGGTGTCAGATATAAACAGAGGGCAAGCAACAGAAATTCGCTGTCATATAAATACCCACCGAGAAGAAGAAGCTAAGCCCTTTACATACCCATCTGCCCACCTCTGTCATTTTGTTTGTTCCTCTGCTTTTTCATCTAGGAGATGATATTTGCACAGGAATGTTGTTTCAAAGCATTATACAATATTATAAGCATTTTAGGTGAGAGGGTGCTAAATGAATACAGTTACTCACTTGTAGTCCATGAAGCCCAATTGACTGAAGGTGTGACCTTGTTCCTGCCCATGCCAGTATCAATCAGGAGGTAACAGCTCTAAGAGGCAGACATGTTGTAGCACTACTTTTTTTATCTTTGGACTGGAATATGAAAACCAGAATTCCCTGCAGACTCTCAAAAGTAAAGTTTCGCCCTTTTCATGATGATCTCAACTTCCAATTAGCAATTGGACTTCCAATGAGTGATCTGGCTTCCAACGAGTGATTGGACTTCCAATGAGATATTTGCCTTGCAAAATACGAACTTTCCTTTTGCACCCCAAGCACTGCATTTCTGATGTGAAGGAGCATTTGGGCCAAGAACCACATCCCCTTTCAGGTTCAGAGCCATCTGCAGGTTTGGTACAGGTGCAGAACACACAGTTTTCTGGGCTATTGAAATACTTGCAGAAAGCGAGTGGGAAAATCTGAGCGCAGCCAATAGAGGTGTATGACACCCAGAGTTAGATTGGTGTTAGGAAGGAGCAAATCTGCCAGGACCTGATGTAGACACATCCTGGTCGAGCAGCATCCTGTTACCTGCACACTGTGACAGCATGCTCATCAATTGCAGGCAGTAGTGCCAAATCCTATTTTCCAGGCAATCTATCTCAACCGTCACTGTAAAACATTATATAACTCTGTTCTATTTGCTATTCAGCATGCATCACGCCTTCTTGAGGCTTCAGTCTAAGACCTGGGCATATTTTGCAAAATCAGGCCTAGCCTGTTAAAAGGTGCTTCCTGGTTTTGCTGTTGTGGCTGCCTACATGCTGTCATCCAGCCTTGTAGTGCCATCCCCCATTCACTTTCATGGTGCAAGGACCATGAAGCATCACCCTGAAAGACTACTGAAATATGCTGCTGAGCTTAACGAGGTGGGCTTTGCAGTTAAATGTCTGGAAGAAGTAAATGCATTCAGACAACGGTGTGAGTTGCTCAGCTTTCCAGAGTAGTTTTCTAAAGTGCTGGTGCTGTGGTAGAACCACAATCAACCCTCCCCTCCATCTTCTGCTCATGAGGAATACACAAATCAGAGTGCTGGGTAAATGGAAGGATATGCTCAAAGCAGCGGAGCTCATTGCTTTGAAACTCCTGTATGCGTGGTGACAAGATGTTTCCCAGTGGAAAAAAGCTCTATCAGCAGGAAAACAAGTCAGCTGGGTGGCACTGACATGTATTTGCAGGAGACATGTTGGCAGTGCCCAGACCAAGTGACAGCCTGGGGCATCTCAATTGGATTCCTTATCTCACTGCTCCTCCTTTCAACAAGGAAGCCCCAGCACTGGGTAACTGAAGGCATCTGAAAGGATGTTAAGGGACCAGTCACCCTACCTGTGTTGTCTGTGTGGCCAACTAAGAGGAGGAGTATCTCCCAAGAGCGGGCTACTACAACAAACCTGGAAGCTTTGGGTGCATCAGATTTCCATCCACATCCTGCAGTGTCTATTTGGGCTGCTGCACAATCTCTTGTGCTTTCAATATCAGCTTTCCCTGCATATCAACTGACATTTGTTCCTGCTTCTTCACATGGCTCACAGTCCAACATAGCCCAAATTTCATGACGGCTCCCTGTATTGTTTCTCTACTACTTCCTATTTGGAAATGTAGTGAGAGGCAGAGAACAGGTTTGAGACGGGGCAGTCTGAGAGGTATGAGAATGAGGGTGAGGAATGGGACAGACCAAAGGTCCATCCAAGCAGGACTCCCATTGGTAGAATAATGCAAAACTGGGTGGGAGGAGAGTATTCCTGACCCTCATGCAGCTTCCCAAAGGCAGAAGCTGCTTAGCTGGAGACCATGTCTGGCCCACGGCATTTCATAACCCTGTGAGAACATGAAAGTAGGAATAATCACAGGTCATCGTACCGCTGTGGGCAAAGTGCATTTCAGCCTTTTTGTAACATTCTATGTAGGTATAAAAACTAAAACTGAAAAAAATGCTGGAAGTAAACCCTTTAAAAATAAACAAACAAATAAACAGACAACCAAACCAAACTAACACCACAGTGCTGCTAATGCAGTTCTGCCCTGGGGGAGCAGATGGGGGAAGGGACGAGCCACACCTGGCTGTTCAAAGCGGCTTTGCCAATGCACTGATAGGCAGCACTTCAGATCTGATGGAGAGAAGGGTCACAGCCAACAAGAGGTAGAATTCAGACGTGGCTCCAGCTTGCACATCTTTACTGTCTGCTATCTGTATCTATACAGCTCATGCACACAGACACACAGAAGCTAGTCACCGTAGGCTAACTCTACATTTAAATATTTGTGAAGAGCAAATATCACATTATGTGTTTTGGATAAGAAAAATCACTCTTTGCGTTGAGTTGGTTAGACGGATGACTGGCCGGGGTGAATCACAAATGTTACAATCCAATACATGATTCCAGATTGCGCCGTGCTATGGCACATGGTTATGTTCACTGATTTGATGGCTTATTTAACTAATCAGCACAGCAGGAGCATTTCGTTTTGACTATTTCGATAAATGAAGGCTCTGTAATTTGCACATGCAGCTGTAATAGTTGTAATGCTTCATTCCTGCTGCGCTGCTTAGTTACATAAACCATCCAGTCAGAATCAATACTTATTTACTGTACCTAATCAACACAGTTTGAATTACAAACATTCTGAATTTGTGTATACGCCGAGTATCTGAGCTGTCCCTCAGGTACCAGTATCTGAGGCTTTCTTAATCTGTTGGAAAGGGCAGCAGAAAATGATGTAAAAATCGGCTGAATAACAAGCAGCTCTTGTGAGGGCTTTGTTAGCTCTTTTCATGTGAAACACACTGATTTGACATTCATAACAAGAGGCTGTTGGAAACCACAGAGGAAAGCCTTAAGAACAGCTTCTCCTCCATGGCACAGACCTTGACTGGCAGTTTTCATGCGGCGCTCAGTTCTGCTGGATGCAGAGCAGGAACACGGGTCCGAAGCTTCTATAGGAGCCTGCAGTTACCTGCCAGCCCCTGGGGTGGCCATAGGCTGGGGACACAGCAGGGTTCAGGAATCACAGGCTGTAAGCAGTGCTCCCACAGGAGGGCTGAAACAATTGGTCATGTTCATTTCCTACGTGATGCAGTGTCTCTACCTAAGGCTCAACCCTATGAGCAATGCTATGCTTCATAAATCCTCAGCTTGAGCTTTCACAGATCACAACACAGCTGAGACTGGCAGGGCCCTCTGGGTTCCTCTGCCCCAGCCCCTGCCCTAGCAGGGACACCCAGAGCAGGGTGCCCAGGGACACATCCAGGTAGCTCTGGGAGATCCCCAAGGAGGAGACCCCACAGCCCCTGGGCAGCAAACATGTTTAATCAGAGCAGATGGAAAGCAAAAGCTGGTGGTTGCTGGAGCTTGTGTTCCTTCTCATGGCACATGTGAGGTCACCTTCCATAGCTGGCTCTGGGCTTCACACTGGTCTACTCAAAACTGAATTTTACTGCCTGAGAAAGGCAGATGAAATGAGCTTGCTTAGGGAGGCAGGTCTGATGTCCTTGCTGCCACAGGTTAGGAAAAGCTGTCTCTTTTGGGGAGCTCCTGGTGCTAGAGCATAGCCTCTGCCACCTATGGCAACTGCAGCATGGGGAGCTCTGCATTTTTTGTTGCCTGATGCTCAGTGCCCAGTGCTTGAGCAGAGCACTAAGTGCAGAAACCCAATCCCAGTTTCATTGCCCTAGAATACTTGAGTTGTCTGCTTGGAATGGCAGATAGGGCAGCAACGAGGCACTGATCTGGTTCCTTGGGGCCTGCTAGGCTTCAGCTTGTAAAGCAAGGATAAACAGAAGATCTTTCTTGTCAGTGAAATGGTTAGATATTGTCTCCCTGTCTTTGAATGCACTCAGAGATGTATAGAAGGAGCACATGGATTCAGAAAGTTCATACAAAATGAATTTGCACCCTCTCCCTGGAGGAGAGCACCTGCTCCAAGCCTCTGTGCGGCATCATGGAGCCAGACACCCCAGAACCAAAACACCTTGCAAACAACAGCCCTGTGGCCATCAGCTGGCCTTATGAATGTCCCTCTTGCTTTTCCTCAACAGAACTAGCAGATATTACAACCATCATGTCGGTCTGCTCCTCTCTGCTTAGCAAGGTAGCACAGCCCATAGAATGAGTTTACAGAGCTGGGAATGTCCCAGCAGATGAAGAGCTGTGACACTGATATCATGACAGCTTTTGTCCCTGAGATACTGACAGACATGTGAAGGCATGGCTTCAGCACCACGTTCCTTCTCCATGGTTTACAAGCAATAAACCACACTTTTCTCTTAACACAAATCAAACCATGTGGGCCTGTGAGACCTGAAAAGTGTGTCTTCAAGGCAAGAGCAAGACTTCAGAAAACAAATGTTGCATTGTTTAGGAATAATTTTAAGATCAGCATGAAGAGTACTACATAATCCAGGATTATGATTTATTTTTTTTGTTATTGGATTGTTTATTATGAGGATCCCTCTGAGGTGCTTGGAAAAGTCTTGAAGTCCTTCCGGCATTTACTGAAGATCACAGAATCATGGAATCATAGAATGGCCTGAATTGAAATGAACCACAATGATCATCCAGTTTCAACCCCCTGCTATGTGCAGGGTCACCAACCACCAGACCAGGCTGCCCAGAGCCACATCCAGCCTGGCCTTGAATGCCTCCAGGGATGGGGCATCCACAGCCTCCTTGGGCAAGATGTTGTATGTTTGCGTGTGTTGCTGAGCTGCAAAGAGCCCAGGCTGGTACAACTTTTTAAAAATGCATTGTGGCTGCTGATATATTTGTATTTGAGTTATTACTTTGCTGATGGGTTTCTGTTCATGAAATCTGTACATTTATGAGCTCCTCTTTGGGCACAGGCTGTGTACAGAAGCTAGTGGAATAATGCCACCATATGCTTCAACATTCCTTGTTGCACTCAGAACGTGTTTTCAGTCCTTATCTATTCTCCATGGGTGTTTCAAGGGATGGAGCTGAGGTGGGTGTGCTGCTACCAGCCCTGGCTGTGCTGATGGCCTTGGGCTTTGCTGGGTGCAGATTAGAAAGAAATGTAAGTACATTCTACCAAGACACAACAAACCAATATTACAAATTTCAGAACGAGGTCTGACAATTTCTCCACTGCTTTTGATTCATGTCTGCTGCCAAGCACTTACCATACAGGCACAGGACTGGAAAAAGCTGCAGTTCAACTGAGTTCAACTTAGGGAAAGTAAATGAAAAAACTCTTAAAAAAACAGATGTAAAAATGAAATGCAGTGAAGTACTGTTAGACTC
Organism: Coturnix japonica; assembly: GCF_054131305.1. Classification (NCBI taxonomy): domain Eukaryota; kingdom Metazoa; phylum Chordata; class Aves; order Galliformes; family Phasianidae; genus Coturnix; species Coturnix japonica. Next base: position 153,917,403 of record NC_140663.1, on the reverse strand, counting down.
AATAAAGAAAAGGCTTACATTTTTCTGAAATTCCCTGATCTTCTTTATCTGTTTGCTCCTAGCTGCAGAACCACCCCCTGCCTCTGTAAAACCTCAAACTGGCTTCCTGATTATCATCACTGTGCTCAGCACAACAGGGAAAGGACACCCTTGGCCATGCTTCCTACCACACAGCCCAGATTCCCTGCAGGGCATCAGGGGCTCACTGGGAATGAATTAGTGAATAAAATGCAGAGCAGAAATTTGCCACATTGTCCTTGACCCACACCTGGCCAGACCAGGTTTGCAGCAGACTAAGTCAGAGATGTGGGAGCAAAGGGATCTTTGTGGGATCAGGGGAGCTCACCAGCATGACTTCCAAATGGGGCTGTCACTATCCAACAGAGGGCAATATCAATATGTATTTCAATATGTGGCTCCAGGATGGAGTTATGTCTTGCTGCCTCCTGCTCTCCCCTCAAGTACAATGGGATGATAGGGCATGTAGCCTGATCACCAGCAGCAAAGCAATACTCTCAGCCCTGGTTTGTTCTCTCCCTGTGGCTGCAGCTGTACAGGAAAGCCTGGCAATTCCCAATGCTTGTCCTGAATGAAGGCAAGCCTGTGTGCACGGGCACATCCTTATTTGCCTCACTAGCCCTTCCATGTGCAAGATCTTTCCACTGAGATCGATCAATGTTGACTCTCTCTGATGGGTTGCCCACTGTGAAAGTTTGCCCCACAGCAAGGCTGGTGGGGCAGCCATGGCTGTGGTAGCTGGGCAGGGTGGAGAAGTCCCACAAGCAATCCTAAACCTTAGAACAGCAGAGTCCCCATCCCGCCACATCCCTAAGGCATGCTCTGACTGTGCCCAGCCTCAGCAGAGACCACACCTAGCTTGCTTTACCCAAATTTTGGGTTGGAGATGGCTGAGAAAATCTGAACCTCCTTACATACCCACCACAAAACATGTGGTTCTATGTGTACTTACATCCCCACACATATTTCATTTGCTGGGCAAGTGCACGCCACCACTGATTTGGACTCAGACCACAGAAAAAAGCTCTTTAGATGGAGACAGATGAAGCATAAACCTAGGAAAGATAAAAGCATTTAACAGTGTTTTCATCACGAATTTGTTCAGTGTTGCTTTTGTTCATGCATGTGTGTGTGTGTGTTTTGTTTATTTTTCACAATGAAGAGCATTATGTTTCCCCGGTTTTCTGATCCCCATTTTCAAATAGCTGTTTTCTCATCGAGAGAGAAGAATTGCTATCACTCATTCCATTCCTGAAAGACACTCCCTTCACTTTTATCTCACATTTCTGCCAAGAACTGTGCATATACCTATATTTATTTCTGTTACTATCCATGACAAATGAGAAGGCAGTTCTGGCATGAACATACTTGTTCACATGCTGATTCCCTATTTGTTTGAATAAAATTCCTTCTGCAGACATCTGCCCACCGATCCATCCAACTCATCCATCCACACAAGCAGAAAAACCCATAACAATATTTGCAGAAAAACAAGTAAAATGGAGCACAGTTGCAACTGTAATAAACTGTAAGTAATAGAGAACCCTATTTTTAGATTTTTTGACAACCCATCTCTCCCTGATTTATGCTGCACTGCCTGTATATTTATGATGGGAAAACTTCATGAAGAAAACACACGTTGTTAGCTGGGTAGTTTAAGAAACTCGGTTGTCTTAGTGCTTCTGTTTACCTTCAGAAACATTAGGGGGCTGACAGAAAAGATAACTTGGAGGGGGATTCTGTTGAAATCTTTCATCGTGTATGTGTTTTCAAGCAGATGTTTTAAATAACAGAAAGAGTTCAGCAACAGCTTTCCAGTGGAAGTCATGACGGTAAATAAACCTATGCGTTTTAAGATGAAAATTTAATCCATGAATAACAGAGTAGTCTTTTCAGTGCTCTTACAGCTTGGTGGTGGTGACTGAAAGAGGCTGAACTTCACACAGGAAGACTCTTTCATCTTTACACTTGTGTAGCTAGGACTTTAATTTGGTATGTGGGGAAGGCATATGGACTGCCTTTTGAAGTCATCCTCCTTTCTGTTCCATTGGAGGTCATATCTTCTCCTCACCTGGAGAAGCCCAGAGTTTGGAAAGGAGATGTCTCTGTCAGTCTAGTCTCTTCCAATGTTACTGAAATTTGTTGGGTTTTCAAAGATTGATACTGACTTTTTACTCTGTTTCAAGCCTGCAACAACAAAGAAGATGAAAATGTGGCCCAAGTGGCAGAAGAGAGTATCCTGATGATGAGATCCATCACTTGGGATGTTTTCCTCAGGATGTGTGACATTAGGATAAACATGGTGCGAGCAAATACTGGAGGGAAGAGCTCTGCAGTGAAGCACAGTAAAGCACAGGTGTATAATTTGGCTGAATCTTCCCTATCAAAATCAGAACAGGGACATGCCACAGTACAGCCCTGGGCTTATGATGTTCCCTTGCCCTAAAGATGACCCAGGATAGTTTCTGTGATTTATTCCTAAAGCCATAGAGTTCTTGATGTTTCCATTACAAGGTAGTGTTTATATTAGCTCATGGCTCTGATGCAATCGCTAATTTACTGGTTGATCTGTGCTGTGACAGCTATGAGCAGCCCCTGGGCTGCATCCTGCCCTAGGATACTTTGGGTTTGGTCTTTTCACTAGTTTAAGGACGATGGATCCTCTGTCAAAGCTCTGACATGATGCAAATATAGGAAGGAAAGAAGTAAAACTCATATGTGAATGGATTTTGGTGCCTTTGGTTTTAACATTGAGTCTGTAGCACGTTCCAAGACTTGTAGTTTATGCTGCCATTAGAAAGATGTGTTGATGGTTGTAGATGAAATAATCTTACAGAGTGCTGCAACTTACCCTCCAATTACTAAAACAGGATACTTATGATATAGAAATGGAATCGGTCATCTAGGACAAGGAAAGATAATTCCCTGTCAGTACCCAGTATTTCCAGGATAACTTAGGGTGTGCACATCACAAAACCTGGCAGAAAGGAGAAAACAGACATCTGACATTTCATTCCATGCTTTTCAGCTTCCAATAGCAATGATGAACTGAAGCCAAAGCAGTTGTTTGGAAATTTATGATCAATCAGGGTTATTGGGCTTTGGCTTTAGGTTAGGAGGTCTCCTGGGGGTCATTCATCTCTGTGAAATGCTCCGTGTCTCTATTATTGATGTTTAAGTGATGAGCAACTGTGAATTACAAGAGTGGCACTGATTTATGTCAACTGGCTCAAGCTTTGTAAATCAGAAATAAATTTTGGCAAACAGAGCACTAACTCACAGAATCACAGACTCACCAATGTTGGAAAAGACCTACAAGATCATCCAGTCCAACCATCAACCCATCACCAATAGTTCTCACTAAACCATGTCCCTCAACACAACGTCCAAACATTCCTTGAACACACCCAGGGTTGGCGATTCCACCACCACCCATTCCAGGGCTTGACCACTCTTTCAGAGAAGTAGTATTTCCTAACATCCAGCCTGAACCTCCCTGGTGCAGCTCGAAGCCATTCCTATCACCAGGGAATGGTGATGTCCTATTTCCTGTTTCCAAGAAATGAATTAGAAGTTTGTTCCCATTTACCTGTACCTCATTGTTCCTGTTGTAAAACTGGTGTCTGGGATGATTTGAAAGTCATCATGAAACAAATATTTTCTATGCTGTTGAAGGAAGGAAGGAAGGAAGGAAGGAAGGAAGGAAGGAAGGAAGGAAGGAAGGAAGGAAGGAAGGAAGGAAGGAAGGAAGGAAGGAAGGAAGGAAGGAAGGAAGGAAGGAAGGAAGGAAGGAAGGAAGGAAGGAAGGAAGGAAGGAAGGAAGGAAGGAAGGAAGGAAGGAAGGAAGGAAGGAAGGAAGGAAGGAAGGAAGGAAGGAAGGAAGGAAGGAAGGAAGGAAGGAAGGAAGGAAGGAAGGAAGGAAGGAAGGAAGGAAGGAAGGAAGGAAGGAAGGAAGGAAGGAAGGAAGGAAGGAAGGAAGGAAGGAAGGAAGGAAGGAAGGAAGGAAGGAAGGAAGGAAGGAAGGAAGGAAGGAAGGAAGGAAGGAAGGAAGGAAGGAAGGAAGGAAGGAAGGAAGGAAGGAAGGAAGGAAGGAAGGAAGGAAGGAAGGAAGGAAGGAAGGAAGGAAGGAAGGAAGGAAGGAAGGAAGGAAGGAAGGAAGGAAGGAAGGAAGGAAGGAAGGAAGGAAGGAAGGAAGGAAGGAAGGAAGGAAGGAAGGAAGGAAGGAAGGAAGGAAGGAAGGAAGGAAGGAAGGAAGGAAGGAAGGAAGGAAGGAAGGAAGGAAGGAAGGAAGGAAGGAAGGAAGGAAGGAAGGAAGGAAGGAAGGAAGGAAGGAAGGAAGGAAGGAAGGAAGGAAGGAAGGAAGGAAGGAAGGAAGGAAGGAAGGAAGGAAGGAAGGAAGGAAGGAAGGAAGGAAGGAAGGAAGGAAGGAAGGAAGGAAGGAAGGAAGGAAGGAAGGAAGGAAGGAAAGGAGGAAAGAAAGGAGGAAAGAAAGGAGGAAAGAAAGGAGGAAAGAAAGGAGGAAAGAAAGGAGGAAAGAAAGGAGGAAAGAAAGGAGGAAAGAAAGGAGGAAGAAAGGAGGAAAGAAAGGAGGAAAGAAAGGAGGAAAGAAAGGAGGAAAGAAAGGAGGAAAGAAAGGAGGAAAGGAAAGGAGGAAAGAAAGGAGGAAAGAAAGGAGGAAAGAAAGGAGGAAAGAAAAGGAGGAAGAAAGGAAGGAAAGAAAGAAAGAAAGAAAGAAAGAAAGAAAGAAAGAAAGAAAGAAAGAAAGAAAGAAAGAAAGAAAGAAAGAAAGAAAGAAAGAAAGAAAGAAAGAAAGAAAGAAAGAAAGAAAAAAGAAAGAAAGAAAGAAAGAAAGAAAGAAAGAAAGAAAGAAAGAAAGAAAGGAAGAAAGAAAAGAAGAAGAAAGGAAGAAAGAAAGGAAAGAAAGAAAGAAAAGAAAGAAAGAAAGAAAGAAAGAAAGAAAGAAAGAAAGGAAGAAAGGAGAAAGAAAGAAAAAGAAAGAAAAGAAAGAAAGAAAGAAAGAAAGAAAGAAAGAAAGAAAGAAAGAAAGAAAGAAAGAAAGAAAGAAAGAAAGAAAGAAAGAAAGAAAGAAAGAAAGAAAGAAAGAAAGAAAGAAAGAAAGAAAGAAAGAAAGAAAGAAAGAAAGAAAGAAAGAGAAAGAAAGAAAGAAAGAAAGAAAGAAAGAAAGAAAGAAAGAAAGAAAGAAAGAAAGAAAGAAAGAAAGAAAGAAAGAAAGAAAGAAAGAAAAGAAAGAAAGAAAGAAAGAAAGAAAGAAAGAAAGAAAGAAAGAAAGAAAGAAAGAAAGAAAGAAAGAAAGAAAGAAAGAAAGAAAGAGAAAGAAAGAAAGAGAAAGAAAGAAAGAAAAGAAAAGAAAAGAAAGAAAGAAAGAAAGAAAGAAAGAAAGAAAGAAAGAAAGAAAGAAAGAAAGAAAGAAAGAAGAAAGAAAGAAAGAAAGAAAGAAAGAAAGAAAGAAAGAAAGAAAGAAAGAAAGAAAGAAAGAAAGAAAGAAAGAAAGAAAGAAAGAAAGAAAGAAAGAAAGAAAGAAAAGAAAGAAAGAAAGAAAGAAAGAAAGAAAGAAAGAAAGAAAGAAAGAAAGAAAAAGTGCTGGAAAATACAATACACAATTATCTTCTGCTGTGCAGTTTATTAAACAAAGTCTCTAGCCTCTTACATCTTTTAGTCTTCATATTGGCATGAGCCTTGAAGGGGAGCGAGGCATAAATATAGGGGGAAAAACAATGAGAGAGTGCATTTTTGCATAGTTGTCTTCTTCAGCAACATAGAAAAAAAAAAAAACTAAAAAGAAATTAATCAGTTTTTAATAGATTGTGCACAACACAGAAAACTGTTCTAAAATCTTTAGTTTAAAATCACTGTGATCAAAGTGATACTTAGAATTTAAAGGAAAACAAAATAAAGAGGGAAAGGGGAGCACCTGTGAGCCACAATAGTTATTGACCAGAATGCAATGTCCAGTGCATCTCTCAGGAAGAAGCCAACACAGCACTGGATATGCAAAGTGTCTACAGCCCTAACCTGAGAAATCACTAGGAAATTCCCCAACTTTGGGTGTAGAAACTTGCCTCAGCTGAGCCTGTCAGTGAGTGCTTTCCCACGGCAGGGTGATGTGTGCACTGAACCGCGGGGTTGGAACAGTTCTAGCGACTAACTTACCACTGACCTCTGCTGGGAGGAATCGCATACATTCAGCTTTGTGTCACCGGTTCTGCCTTGCTGGTACGTGATGGAGAAGCCTCTGGCAGTGCCAAATTCATATACATGCTTGTGCATATATTTATATGTTGTATATGCACACCCATGCTCTGGAGTCTGCACCTTCCATCCTCGCTTTCACTGGGATTACCTGCATGACCAGTAAGCACACAGAATCATAGATTCATAGAATCATTAAGGTTGGAAAAGACCTCTGAGAGCGCCTAGTTAAACCATCAACCCATCCCTGCCATACCCGATAGCCATGTCCTTCAGTGGCAAATGATATTAAATAATTACTACGGAGTAATTATTTAATTACTCTCTAATTATTTAATTACAGAGAACAGATCAGTTGAACCCACAGTGGAGCAGCAAGAGAAGTTCAGGATGTCACAAAATTTTGGTCAATAATACCCAGATCAGAAGTTGTACTGGCCATATATCACACCGTCCATACAGAACAGGACTACATCTGGAATCTTTGTCATTGAAGTCAGTTTATGATGGCACAACAAATCACTGAGACTGAATGAAGAATGCAGACAAACAGGATTTATTCCCTTATTGAAATATTTAGCAGCACTCCAGCTATCTGTCTATTGCAGGAATTTATTGCCATGAGAATAGAAGACGAATCAGATTTTAAGACTGGAGATAGCAGTGAAAAGACAGATCTTGATTTTATTGAAAAAGAAATGACAAGATTTAATGAGACAAGATTTAGTGTGGATGAAGGAGAGCAAAGAGTCCAGATCACAAAGCAAAGGAAAGAAAATGGAGTTGTCTGCTGTGATAGATGATGCAGAAGAGGCCAAAGGGACAAGATCTGGCTTTCCTTTTGATGAGTTTGTGCTGGGGTGGCGATGGGAGAAGGTATAGTTGCCACTGTGGAATATGTGAGAAGTGAAAACAGAGAAGTGAGAGAAGAAATCAAGAGGCAGGAAAAAAACCTGTAAATATGGAAGGATTTGGGAGGATGCAGCCATTAAAAGAGGGGGGGAAAGAGTGAAGCACTTTTTTCTATTGCAGCCATTTGGACGATCCAACAGTATCTTCACCTTGGATGTTTCCTATCAGAGAGGGAAGCTGTAAGAAACAAGATGCCAACAAGAAAGGGCCAGACTGAAAAAAAAACAACCCCATCTTGTTAGATATCTCGTAACACAGCAAGAGTTAGTGCCACTTTTAGACAGTGAATGTGAAGGCACTGGATGGAAAACAGCGTTAAGCAGCCACAAAGATAAATTCAGTGCTAACCAACGCTTCCGTGAGACCTTCATCTGCACACTTATGCCATTTGCCATCCTCCAACTGGTAGGCAGCAGAAAGGGCAATTGTGGCGAGTCCCATGTGAAGGCAGAAAACCACATCCTCTGTGCTAGATCCCTTTCTCATCTAAACCCAGGTTACTCCTCAACATTTTGATACTGATCTAGTTATTCTTTTCTTATGGGAAGGAAAATACACTCATTGTAGTGCTTCGAATTCCTGTGGAAATTCTTGAGTCCATCTTTCTGCAACTGAAGGTCTTTGGGGCAAGGTTACAGTGGCAGTTAAATGCAAGCTTCTGTCAGCCCTTACACAGAACTGACTGTGGTACTTCTTTCTCACACGCGTTTCTGTCATATTCCATAATAAAAATATCTTTAGAGAGCTTTGCTTGGCCCCTGTGGCCTGTCCCAAGTGGCCTGTCCCAATGTATGCTCTTGGGAATGCTTAAGTTCTTGTGAATTTCCTGACAATACATGAATGGATTTGCCACAGCTTATAAACATGACGGAGGCCAACTTTTTACATGGTTTGATAGTGGTAGGACTATATATATATATAGGACTAGAGAGGAGATTTTGGTTAGATATTAGGAAGAAATTCTTTACTCAGAGAGCAGTGAGGCTGTGGCACAGCTGCCCAGAGAAGCTGTGGTTGCCCCATCCCTGGAGGCGTTCAAGGATGGGTTGGATGGGACCCTGGGCAGCCTGCACTTCTGGGCGGCAGCCCTGACACCCAGGAACAAGGGGAATGGAACTAGATGGGCTTTGAGGTCCCTTCCAACCCAAGCCATTTGGTGATTCCATGATTCTATGATTCTTGTCAATTGTAACTTGACCACACAGAAAGCTTATCTGGCTGATCTGCCAAGAACTGAGGGGTGCATCAAGATTTCCCATCTAATTCTGAGATCGCTGAATGCAGAGAAAAACAAAGCTGCCCAATGAATATATGTTAGAAGCTGAAATTATGAACTAGTCCCAGCTTTTGGGTGGTAACTGTGGGACAAGGTAAGTAGTATATTGATGGGAACTAAATTTCAGCACAAAGCCTAAGGCTTTTGACAGTATAAAACCTGACATTACTGTGCAGCCAATATTAGCCATATTAATAACAAATGCTGCAGAGCTAGCAGTAACTTTAGGAAGAAGAAGACAAGACTAGAATTGCAATGCTGCAGAGCTAGCAGTAACTTTAGGAAGAAGAAGACAAGACTAGAATTGCAGAAGGTAATTTAGGTATTTTTAGATTTGTTTATTTTATTATCTGAAATAAAGTAGGAGTAAACACTATAAGAGCTTTGTACAGACAGTGGCATAAATTGTACTCACCAATATTAAAGCAATTACCTATATAGATTTAATATCGGTGATTTGTTGCAGTGACTGATATATAAAGTTTGACTATATTGCTATGATGTGCTCCTCCTATAAAATCACTAGGGAAGGATCCTGGATATTTAAGTACCAAAACTCTCTGTTCATTCTTTATCATGTGAGGTAATAGCTGAGTTCACTGATCTGATTTGACAGATCTCAGTTTGAGAAGAAAGAAAGTAATAAGTACCTGACTGAGTGTCTCCTAGGTTGATTTGAGGTCCTGATAGTATCTGTTAATCTCTGCTGAAAAGTGAGAAGCAGAAGTCACAGTTTGCACATTTCTTTGTAGTTTAAGCATTTGAAGTGGTGTCCAGATCCAGCTTTGGACTCCTCCGTATAGGCACCCATGGTACCAGGAATCACCTATTCATATTTGGCACCACGGAACCTTTGCAGAGTCGGTAGCTAATACACAGTAATTGCAACAGACACGTATCAGGGTGTTTTGTCAGGATATCTCCCACCATTTTAAATGACTTGAGTCTGACACCATGAGTGACTACATAGGGATGTATGGACAACTGAAACCAGCTCCATGTTAATGAAATCAGAGGAGCTTAGAGAATCATTGAGCTAACATTGTCTCTATTTGCATCCATAATGATTAGTGCCATTTGGGATGCCCTTATGAATCCCATTATCATGTCTATGAGCCTTATGTCAATGCAGAAGAGCTTCTAAATGGCAGTGGACTCTTATATGTGTGTGACTAGATTAAGCATTGAATTATCATCATTGGAAATTTTGACCTCTCACTGACATGGAGACACCCTTACCTGGTTGTGATCCTACCCAAGATGGTTGGATGTAAGTGTCTATGAGCTGACCTCATATGGATATCTTCTTTGATTTATGCAACTGAAAAACTTTCCTGGGAGGCTAGCAGTTCTTAATCCTGCTTGCTAAATTGAGTTTGGAAGTCTTCATTTCATATATGGCAAGAAAGAATGAAAGAGGTTTGTATGTATACGTGTGTGCTCAGGTGTGGAAAGAAGAAGATAAGGAAAGTAATAGCTGCATGGCTATTGCACACTTGCCCAGATATTTAGGGTGCAAACCTTATTGCACTTGGCAGGTACAGCAGGGTCAGCTCTGATTGTTTTGTCTAGATGATATCATACCTTCCTGGGTGACATCAATCTCTGCAGTTTGGAACTAGATGATCTTTGGAGGTCCATTCTATAATTCTATGATCCTATTCCTGAAAGATGGAGTCAACATATTCTGATGCTCCAACAAGGAGAGCATGATATTCAGCCTTGATGGCCATCCTAAAGGATCACCTTCTTGAAAACTGATGTGAGTTCTGAGCCCGTTCTGTAAATTTCAGTGCTCTTTATCTTTCCTGGCACACTGACAGTTTCAAACCTAGCACTGTGCAAGGACTTTGATTGACAGTAACCATCTCCCCTCTTATCCTTTCTCTGGAGTGCTGGTGGCTAGAAATGTAGGAGCGCAAACCTCCACTATCAGATGTCACTATCATTCTACAAACATGGAATTACTCTAACACAGCAGGAGCTGCAAGAGCCCAGCACAGCCTCCAGACAGGACTGGCAGGTATTTTTAATTATTTGAAAATATCACTTTAACAGCCTTAAATCAGTCAGAGCTGACACAGGACCGTATTTGTCCTCAAAACCCAAAGGGTTCTTCCTGCATTTTAATGCATAGCTTGAGCGCGTGCAATTTACTGGTACAGTGTATTTTTAGCCAGAAGATAGGTTTCTTTTGTATTGGCTCAGGAAGGTGAAAGTTTATCATTTAAAGTGCTTGGTGATGCCACCTGTACCTAGGGATTTACTTTTATGAGCTCGTTCTGTGTGCTGCTATGCGACAGCTGCATCTTAAAAACTTGCATTGCTTTGTTGAAAATAAAATTCATATTTGGAAACAACAAACTGTGTGCAATGCTTAACAGTATAACAGCTATTTCAATTTCTAACTGGTAGAGCAGGACTTGCCTCATTTTTCTTCACATTTCTACAATGCTACTCATGTCTTAAGATGCACATGTGAAAATCTGAAGAAGCCACTGACCTCTGTGGAGCTACACTGAGTTTATACTGGTGCAACAAGGCACTATTCATACTATTCATACTTGTTGGGCTCTTCTTCCAGCTGGCAGTCTCCAAAGTCTGATAAAAACCTGCTCACCACACTTACAGATCAAGAATGTGGCTACTGCTGTTACTGCTGCTGCTCTAAGAAATGCAGCCATTCAAGACGTTGGCTGCATTTTGCATAGTGGGGAGTTAAAACATGACAAGTTTGAGTGAGCAGCTCAATGTGGCACAATGGGGAAGTGGCCAAGAGTCTGCACAGGGCAGAACAGCAACAGGGATCATCCGACGTAGGCTTCTGGTGCACAAAGGTAGCTTCACCCCTCCTTTAGACATTTACAGTATACTTCAAACCTCCAATAGATGTCAGTGGCTCAGGGTTCCTTATCTCACTCTGAGATCAGGTGCTGCAACATGGTTTGTGTCCATGAGCTTAGTCACTCTTCCATCTGCAAGGCCATGTGGACACACTATCTCCTGATGGTGAATAGTCAAAGTGCTGCCTTAGGCTGTCAACACAATCACACTTGTGCAGAAAGGATCAGTCTTGAGCAGGAAAGGAGAAGGTTCCCTTGCTAGAGAGTCAGAAGCACAAAAGCAGTTTGGACAAAAGCAATCCTTTGTCCGAGAGTTGTCCTCTGAATCACCCACATTACTGTTGACTCATTTCTACTTGATGGAGAACATGGGAGAAAAACAACAGTCTCTGTTGTTCTGGATCCTGTACTTGTCTTGATTAGTTTTCATGTAGGTTCTACCCTGTTGAAAGCAGAAACAATGCCTCTGGCCCCAAATAGCATCATTGAACATTAAGTTAAGTCAGGGCTTGGCCAAGGCCACAAAGTAGGGCCCCTACTAGTGTAATTTCTGCAGAACACCAACTGTGAAAGAAGCTGCTTCTTATCACGCTTTTCAGTCTTCTTTCCAGCTATTACTCATGTGTCTTATTGTCTCACACACACCCCACAGCCTTGAGAAAATATTCAGGCAGGCTCACTGCTGCTGATTCTTCACATTGTTAAGAGCCCACAGCTCTAAATTCATTCTAGCTTCATTCCAAGAACTAATATTTGGGCAGATCTATTGGACTAGTGTCTCCTAAACTCTTCTGTTCAATCTGCTTCTCTAATATGCGACATTTAACCATCACATGATAAGAATAAGCCGCTCATAGAGAGATGTATGTTAAACTTTCCATACCGCTTCTTTTACTGCAGCATGCAATTTGCATTTTCCTCTCTGCTACTGAATGGCTTTGCTTCCTGGATTAAGCAATAACTTTGTCTCCTTTTCCCTCTCTCTTCTGTCTCCTTTCTTTCCTTTTGCTCATGCCTTTGTGTCACCCTGTTTCTCTTTTTTCTTTTTTTTTTTTTTTTTCATTCCACTATGTTCTGTCCTTCCCCTTTCCCCCCTCTTCCTTTCCTTGGGTCTGTTCCCCCTCTCCAATTTTCTGCAGCAGAAGAATCAATCAGTAGTTAGCATCTATTTCCAAAACACAGTTATAGCTCTATGAACAGAGAGCAGCTTCCAGCACCAATTCCCATACAAAGATATTACTCACCAAAGTCATAATTTTGTCAATGTCATCTTGGCCTGGTCTTCCTCACCCAGTCTGGAATCCGCCTTGGGATCTTCTATGCCCTCAGTGACGACAGCAAAGAAGCCGTGTCTGCCTGGCTGGCTCCATGGCTCTTCCCATTGTGGGCCAGGCCATTTGGTGCTCAGAGATGGGATCAGTGACCTCTGCCTCCAGCACCCGCTTCTCATTTAGCAGAAATGAGAAATTCAAAGAGAGCTGTTCCACGGAAGTCTAAGCTTGACTTCCCAAGCTGGCTCACACTGTGATGAGTTATCCTATTTTAAAAAAGGTTCTACGTCTGATTTCTTTCTTACTTTCCATTATTTTCCCTGCCTTGCAAGTTATGTCTCTTTTCCTCTTGTGTTCTTTCTATGCTTCTCTATATTGACGTTGTTTATTGCAGTTTCAGTCATTCATCAAGTTAATATAAATAAGCAGTTTCTTGATAGTCATAACTTCAGAGATTGCCCATTTATAGGAAACATTTATAAGATAAGATTTGCTCTGGTCCATCCCATGGGCCACAGCACTTAGCCTTCTTCCCCAGGCTGGCAGAGATCTAGCAGATGGCATTGCGGGCTGAAGAGCAAAACATCTTTAGTAAGTCTTTTCATACTGGGCGGCAATGACTGACCAGATCTTGGTTACTACTGCTACTGAAGAGGGAGAAAGAGAAGTATATAGACAAGGCTAATTGTCCTCTCTAAAGATCACAACTGGTAGTTCTGATGGAAGAAGCTGGAAGCTGGGGGCAACTTTGTAGTGTGGGTCCTCCGGAATCACACCTGAAACTCAGCCATTTTTACCTTGTTATCAGAAATCCTAACACAAAAAGTGAGCACATGTTAAAAAGTTTAAAGCACAGGATTCTCATATCGTGGTGAAAAGCCCATGGGAAATGTAAAATGGAAACATCTTAAGTGGTGCACAATGTGAGACCACTTATCTTTGAGCATCTCCACATTACTAGGTAAAAGAGAGCCAGACCAAGCCCAGAAGCTGATTATCTCCAGATGTCCCTCTCGAGGTTTTTCTGAAAATCACTGTGGGTGTGAGCTGACCTAGAATGTTTGGCCTCGTCTTTTATCCATCAGAGTAGACACTAATGTAGAAGCACAGTAGTGGATGCACTGCCTTCCTCTGTTAGGAGCAATAAAAGGGGGCAAATGGAGATGTATTACCGGGCCACAGGGCAAAAATGAGCCCTTGGAGCATCAAGTAACAGTGATAATGGAATGGAATCTATGGAATCATAAAGTGGCTTAGGTTGAAAGGTAACCTAAAGATCATTCAGTCCCAACCCCCTGCCATGGACAGTGCCACCCAGCAGCTCAAACTGCCTAGGGCCCCATCCAACCTGGCCTTGAGTGCCTCCAGGGATGGGGCATCCATGGCTTCTCCAGATAGCTGGTGCCCTGTGAGTAAAGAATTTATTCCTAATATCTAATCTAAATCTCTCCTCTTTTAGTTTAAAGCTCTCTGTCCTGTGCAAAAGTTGGTCTTCCTCCTGTTCATAAGCTCTCTGCATGTACTGGAAGACTACAACGAGGTCTCCCTGAAGCCTTTTCCTTTCGAGGCTGAACAATCCCAAATCCGTCAGCCTTAATTCATAGGAGAGGTACTCCAACCATCTGATCATCTTCATGGCCCTCCTCTGAATCTGCTTCAACAGCTTCACATCCATCCCATACTGAGGGCACCAGGCCTGGATGCAGAACTCGGAATGGGTCCCTTTGAAGGAAGAGTCCTTCAAGCATCCCTCTCCCTGCATCTCTTTTGATACAGCTAAGAACACTGTTGGCCTTGGCCACTGTTTGTTCAGATCAGGATGACATCCCTTCCTCATTATCCTAGTGATAGACTAAAACATAAATGCTTCTTTTTGATAATGTATCTTGCAAATAAATATCATATTGAAAGAAACTGTGGAAGGCACAGGAGAGAGTCAACATATGAACAAAGCACCTATGACTGCATTTAGATCATAAACCAGAAAACTATTTCTTGCCACCATTGGGAAAAAGAGTTTCAAAGAAACATTTTCTTAGAGCAGTCTAACTGCTTTTCAGGTGTCTCTGATCAGTTTGTGTGCATAGACATATGATGTTGTTTGTGAATACAAAACAGCACCATCCCCCTGGAGACCCCTTTCAGTGCTGGGTCTCTGTGGTTTTCATGAACAGCAACTGGGAGATTTAAGATGGGATTTGTCTTGCCCAAGAGTAGCAATCTGTAAGGTAGAAAAAAGGCTCAGTGAATCACTCAGAGCTGCCATTAAAGTCAATGGAGCAACTCGCACATCCCCTGCATTAGGCTGGAATAAACCAGCACTGGGAAAAGCCCATCTCCTTCTGGTATATGGGGAAGGAAGAAAGACTTACACATTAATCTTGTAAGCATCTGAAGATCAGAAACTGCTGCTGTTTTTTTCTGTGGTAAACTCTGCAAAGTACAATAAGAGGGAAAAGCTGTGTTGAGTCTCATGGGTTGGTTTAGATGTGGCAAGGGCTCTACAAAGCAACCATCACTAAAGTCACCTATGTGTGATCACAACCACTCCAATGGTACGAAAGGACATGGTAACCAAACCCAAAACCAAACCCAAACAGCAGAAGTGAAGTGTGCATCACAGTGCTTATGGAAGATGCTATCTGAAATACATCAGAAGAGAGATAACAGTTCTGATTTTCCATTGCTCAGCTTATTAGGAAACCACCAGCAACTCTTAATTACCGGAAACGCTGACAACTCTTGGGCCTCCATCTCACAGGATGACTCATGAAGGAGGTGGAGACATCCTGATTGACGCTACAGCTATGAAACACTGACCTAATATCCAACCCGCACAGCTGGCACCAGTGCACAAAACCCCAATTGGGCTGGCAGAACAGCCTCTGTGCTGCAGGCAGATGACCTGCAGGGAGGAGAAAGTGATCTTCACAAGGACTGAGCTGTATGCATCCTGAGGGAGAGAGCTTGCTTGAGGTAGCTCTTGCAATGGAGCAGTTCGGGGAAAGATTGCAGGAATAGTGAAGGTCTCTTACAAAAATACATCACAGGCCCATGGGGAATTATTTCTACCTTATTGTGTTTTATGGGAAAAAATGAAGTTGTATCTAATGTGCTGCAGTGTTTTCAGAAAATATACTGAGCTTTCTTCAGAGCCTTCCTGCTCAAGACACATCTCCAGCCAACGCTATCTGAAGTGAATCTCCTGCACACAGGCAGATGTGCTTGGCATGCCTCAAATGCACGTAATCGCAACGTGACCTCTTTATATTTCTCTGAACTGTGTGCTAGTATGATTTCTATCTCAGTGTGGTTTGCAAGGTGGAAATCCCTGTTCTTTAAGTCAGTGCCTTGCTGGCTGCCACACAGTTCTGCTTTGAACGTCAGGCTTTGCTTCCCCATTCACCACACGTAGGTTCACTCTGTACCACAGTATGGTATACAAATATTGAGGCCTAAATAAACTGATTCATTTTAAATTACCTGGCATGGGCTAGAAAGCGTCTGGCTGCATCAGGACATAGCTTCATGAACATGAATTTGACCCTCATAGAATCATAGAGTCATAGAATAGCTTGGGTTGGAAGGGACCTCAAGGACCATCATGCTCCAACACCCTTGCCTCAGTCAGGATCTCCAACCTCCATATCTAATACTAGACCAGGCTGCCCAGGTTCCCATCCAACCTAGTCTTGAACACTTTCAGGAATGAGGCATCCACAACCTCTCTGGGCAGTCTGTGCCAGCATCTCACCATCCTTATAGTAAAGAATTTCCCCTGATTTCCAACCAAAATCTTCCCCCCCTTAAACTTAAAACTTCATGTAGTTTTTGTCTCTGTGCTCACTTCTTCCCTGCTCAGACGTGACTTAACTTTTTCACCTCTCATAGAAGTTAACATATACTCTAAGATTCTTTCCTGTGCTTCTTGTTTTGGAGCGCTTCCTAAATATCCTGCTTGGATTTTGAAAATACAGCATCAGTGCAGTTTTCATCTGATTTTATATCTTTCCATGTTTGCTAGAGGCAGCTGGGCATTCCCACAGCATATGAGTAAAAGTCCCCAGAGCTGCAGAACAATCTGTGTTCTGTTACCACCTCCGCTTATAGCACATCTTTTCTGAAACAATAAAATTTGATTGTTTCTCACACATTTGTATATGGGAAGAAGATATAATACTGTCTTCTACTGGAGGAAGATTATATTGGCCTTCAAATCAATTTCAATTCCCCTCGAGTCTTCAATATAATTTTATTTCATCTTTATTTTTGGGCATTACATTTTCATCGCTTCATTCTACTTTAAAAATTGGAATTCTCTCGATGCCTTCCACAATGATAAATTAGTTGTAATTGGGAACATTGCTCTTGATAGGAGAGAGTGGTTTTAGGTTAAAAGTCCTAAATATTAGAATATAGAATAATAAATATAGAATCCCTTTACTTTCTTCAGTGCTGCTTTGAAGGGTCCGTTTTTTCTCTAGATCTCCCTCTTTCCTCCATGTAAATTAAAGCACTCTCCAATGGAGTTTGCACAGAACTTCTCAACATTTAATGTTTTAATTTGATTTATTTTTTTAACATCTGTCCTAGATAATAATGGAGTATACTCAGAAAAGACACTCATCTTAAAGAGTTTGGAACTAGTTACCAAATATTTATTCACTGGCTTTACAAATGAATATCTGCGGTCATGTATATAAATACATAAATGTACAAAAAACTCATTGTGTGTGCCTGTATGTGTGTATATGTTTATATACACACACATACACATGTTTTTAACATGCTACACACTACATAAGTGACAATGCTTACCCCTCTTATTTTTTTAATTTTCTGCTCCTGCATTTAATTTATGGATGCTAAATACAAAATCCAGGACAAATAAATACGTACCGAGAAACCAGGGATATAAACACAGTCCAAAGACAAGTATGTCATGGGACCATGTGATGGCTATGATAATGACCATAAGAAGCCAAGAAAATAACATCTTGAAATATACTGAGAATGAAAAATGAAGAAAGTTCTCAGCTACGAGCACAATCCAAGTAACTTGGGCACATTCCTGGATGACTTCAAAGGCTCCTTCCTGGCAGACTGATTCAAACAAAATGAATTTCTGAAATGGAGATGTTGCCATGACTGTCTGTTCCTGGCAGAAGTTCTGTGAATTCCTTACTTTTCATTTGATGCTTTCTGAGAAAACCTTTGGCATTATTCTGCAGACTTTTGGTTTCTCTTTGTCCCGTGTCTCTGGTTCCCTATGAAACGTGCAGCTGAGTGAGCCCTGAAGTGAGTATTAGCAAAGCGAAGGTGAGTGCTCACATTTCCAGATGTGGATCAAATGCATTTGTTGGTGTTATGCCTTCCTCCGAGCAGCCACAGCAGATGAACTGGGGAAGATTCCCACACAGTAGAGCTGTGTTTCATAACATACACAATTTTCGGATTTCTCATTCCTCAGCTTTCTGAAACAGATGTGGCCTGACCGCAAAATGCTGTTGGTACAAAGCACATGGAGGCAGAGAGCCCAGCCACCCCTGTCAGGATGGCTGCAGGCCCCTCCTGAGGACCAGCCCAAGATGCCTTCCACACCAAAGAAGGCCCTGTCTGTGCTTGGTTTCTCTTTGCAACTCATCCTTTTCAAGAGTTCCAGGAAAAAATATTTTAAGGGTATTTTGCTCATGGCTGAGATATTGCTTGCAGGCTGTATGTTAGCTTTTTTCGCCTTTCTCTTTCTTTCTTTCTTTCTTTCTCTTTCTTTCTTTCTTTCTTTCTTTCTTTCTTTCTTTCTTTCTTTCTTTCTTTCTTTCTTTCTTTCTTTCTTTCTTTCTTTCTTTCTTTCTTTCTTTCTTTCTTTCTTTCTTTCTTTCTCTCTTTCTCTCTTTCTCTCTTTCTCTCTTTCTCTCTTTCTCTCTTTCTCTCTCTCTTTCTCTTTCTCTATCTCTCCCTTTCCTTTCCTTTCCTTTCCTTTCCTTTCCTTTCCTTTCCTTTCCTTTCCTTTCCTTTCCTTTCCTTTCCTTTCCTTTCCTTTCCTTTCCTTTCCTTTCCTTTCCTTTCCTTTCCTTTCCTTTCCTTTCCTTTCCTTTCCTTTCCTTTCCTTTCCCTTTCCCCCTGTATTTTGGCAGCTACAAGGATAAATCCAGAGAGAATGAGAAAAATAATTCAGCCCAAGAGCCATCATACATCTTACAAAGGCCTTTATTACTCCAGCTGGAGCACTCTCTTTTGGTGGTCCCTCATCACTAAAAGAGAAGATTTAAAACCAGCCCAGAAATGTGAATATGCTCTAAAAAACAGCACTATAAGACTGACTTTTTTTTATCCTTTCTTTTTAAAATTTTAAATCTCACTGAACCTTATTGCTGGCAAGACACTGAATGTAGCCATTTTGCACAGCACTCAGTTTGAGTTGATGGCAAGCGTGGAGAATTCCCTATATAAAGGTGACAGCAGAAGCTCCAGAAGGTGGAGGTGGTGTTTGAGGACATTGTTCTGTGCTTCTATGTTGGCCTTTCTCAGGTGCACACCCACTTTCTCAGGTGCACACCCACTAAAGCCTACAATAGGAGCAAGCACTCTGACCAGCCATGTTTGTGGACATTCCCATTCCCTGGGCATTCTCCAGCTGCATCTGATCACACCAGCACAAACTCACCCTGCTCATTAGTCCTCCCCGCATGGTTATGTTCTGGCTGACACAGAAAGGAAAACCAGATGGGAGAGACCAGGTGGGAAGGAGGTGCTCCAGCAGGCCAATTGTGTGCATGACAAAAGGAGTACACCCAAGTGATGTTTCTGTCTTATCATCTTCTCTAAGCTCTTAGTGCTAAGTACAGCTCAATAATGGCCTCTTCCCAGTCATTTTAACTTCAAATTTATGATTGCACATAGGTAGGGCTTTTTGCTTGAACTAGCTGGACTATGTAATATAGGGAAGCGTAAGAGTGGATGGGAATGGCAGGGGAGAATACACTGCATAATTTTCAGAGGAATGGGATGTTCAAGCCAACACTCAAAATCAAAGAGGCTTAAACACACCTGAAAGTCTTTTCCAATCATAGGGTCTCTCATTTTACTTTCAGGGTGATTGCAGCTCAAATAGCATCCTTGGTCTCATAGAGACAACTCATCTCTGTGCTTGCAAGGAGAAGGATGATCCCAGGGTCTACCAACATGGCTTGTGGTTCCTCTTGCTGTTTTCTAGCTATCTGAAAGCACCTTCTTTCTGGAGGGATCCTGCAGACCTGAGTCACAATCAGCAAAGCTCAGCAGTGTGCAAGGAGATTAGATGAGCAGCCAGCTTGTCAATGAGGAGAACATCTTCTTCAGGTTGTGATATGCAAGGGAACAAGTATTAAAGTGACAGATTTTCCTCAAATGCCAGTTCCACTGGTACACAATACTTACAAGAGCCAAAAAAGTGTTATTGTTGTTTTTCTCTGGATTATCTCAGGAGTCTGCAAAGCCATGAGCAAAGAGCAGCATGCTGAGGCAAAGACAGGCAGCATCTAAATGAGCCTTTCCAAGCACCGTTCTCCAAGCAAAGCTTTTCCCCTAAATCAGCCAGCAGTAAGCACTTGTAAAGACCACTGTATCTCTTCATGAAAGCCTTCATGTTATTGTGCCCTCTTCATTCAGCACCCAGGTCCTTTATAAGGCAATACAGATGGCAAACACCAAAGTTTGGAGCTTTATTTCTTTGAAAATGGGGCCTTGACTTTTTCTTCCATGAGCAAGGATGTGACTTGAGTGACCAGGTCTGGGCCCCATCCTCAGACAGCTTTCTACTTACAGCTGTGATATCAAAGGAAGGGGATGTGGTGGTAGAAAACATGCCAAAAGGGAATTTGGGACGAAGGAAGCTATTTAATTCCTTTGGCCTCTAAGGAGGCTTTTGGCAGGTGGATGTACAGATGCAACAACATAACATCAGCTGCATGTAGTTAAATATATTGCTTATCTTTGCAGATATCTGGAAAGATTCTTATATATACACAGTGTAGTGGTGTGAAAGGTTGGGAACTGCAGTCGTATAGTATGGTCAACATTGACCAGAAAGGCAAAATGGCCTAGAATGTTACTGGACTCCCTCAAGGCATCTGCATTTGCACTTTTATTACACTCGTTGAAAGAGACTGTCTTTTAAACTGCCTCATATACCACATAGGAAATCACAATATTAGTCCAGGGATGAGGTCTCTGTGGAAATAACAACGTACTCCTCCCAGATGCAACTATACTTTATTATTTTGGGTAGATTTTATTTCCACTCCTGTCAACTGAAGGTGCAGCAGGTCACTTCTGTCCTGACCACCCCAAGGGACTGAGAGGAGTGTCAGCAGCTCTAAGACAAGGGGAAAAAGTCCAACAGCTGCTCTGCTGCCAACACAACATGCTGTTGCAGCACAGAGCAATACACAGCTTGGAGGGGATGCTGAGTAGAGAAGTATTTTTCTCTTTCCCTTAGACTCTCTTAAAAGCTTAAAGTATAATCCCTGTTGACAGGATGTGCGTTGAGGAAGGCAGAAGATATGACATGAAAATGAAAATTACACAGGATAATGTATGGTTTGTAATAATTTGTTACTTGTATTTATATAAAAACAGCATTATGTATGTTATATACTCCTTATGAGACACTACATATGTACAGCAGATAATGCATAGATATTACAATGTATAATATGTATAAATTGTAATCCTTGCTCACATTATAATTTAGACTACTATATATAGTGCATTGCTTATAATAATCTTCTCTGTTAGATAAAAACAGGTTGCTCAACAATTCTTGTCCTACTCACACCCTTGCCTAGTTGAGGGGTAATTGTGGGGTTTTTTTCCTTTAATCTGTGACACTTTCATTTTTAATGCATATAGAAAATACTAAGGAGCGGGTTTGTCCTCTGGGAAGGCATAGAGTCACATGTGGAAAGCAGAAAAGACAAAGGCACGTCCATAGTTCTCAAAAATTGGCTGCTTCCCTGTGCACTGCAACACTGCTCCATCCGGCAAACATAGCCATACAAGGGCCTCCAAGGATGAAAATGCAAACATGAGGAGTGATATTGCCTTGTGCTGAGGGTCAAGTGGTTCAGGCTACAAGATTACTTCAGAAAATCTATTTTGTCTCTGGTGTAGCTTTGGATGAAAAAATTACTTTGGTCTAGAAACTCCAAGGATTTCTTGAATGACTGGAAAACACACATAGGAAGCTAAATTTACAGTCATTTACGGGTAATTAAATCATTTATGATCACTTAAAAGCTTCATTTTCTATACTTAGGTCTCTCTCGAGCTCAAAATTTTACTGTTGCTTTCATTTTCTACGGGTGTAGCTATTCATAGTTTTTGTCTCTTAGAAAAGAGGAAGCGTATCAAGATGCTTTTTTCATTGTAGGTGGTCCCTTGAGGGATCCAGTGGCACTGTAAGTAATTTAACTGTTTTCTGTAATAACCGGTTTTATAATTTTTATAATAAATACAGTGGGAATTTTTACTACATTTTTAATTTCCACAGTGAAGATCACTGGTTTTATGCACTGCATGTAGAAACATACGAGGGTTTTGAATGGAGAAATAGCAGTAAGTGTGAGCATGGCATGTCATGCAAGTTCTAAAGCTGTGCATTAGGATATCTGACAAGGATGATCTTCAGTCCTTTTGCAAGTAAATAATACTTAGAAAATCTTCTACTCTTATCCACACCCCAGATTTGGACTCATATTCCCAACCATTTTCTTGGTGAAGTGAAGAAGGCAGCGGGATGTTCTCACACATCCAAAGACGTTTCTCCCTTGTGAAATGATATCCCATTTAACAAAATTTCAATCTCCACACTTTGTCTTTCTCCCCCTGCACTCCTTGTTAGCTGTGCAATCAATACAAAGCATAACTTCAGCAACTAGTAAATCTAGTTTATTGAAACTTAGTTTTGACAGTCCATTCAGTTTGCTGACAAAGTTGTATCATAGTCTATGCAAAAAACCTTAGAAGTGGGATAAATTACTCTTTAGATGCAAAATGATCCACTAATAGGGTATATTTGTATAGGCATGGTTGCAAAAGCATTAGTGAGATTAGGCTGAGGATAACCACCTCCCTAATTACTTTCCATTCCCTTGTTGAGGTGTACAACATCTCATCAGAGGATCCGAGATTGTCAGTTGTCCCTGCTCAGGATAAGAGAAAACTGTAGAAAGAGAGGCTGCCTCCTTTCCTTCTTTTTACTTGTTTGCTCTCTCTTTTTGCACAAGCTCTCATCTTGATCCAGCTGCCATTGCAATTCAGAGGCATTACTCCCTGTTCCATCAAGAGCATGGGACTCAGCACTGCAGGTGTTCATATGACTTCAGTAGGTTAGCTCTAAGACACATAAGCCAATTTGAGGTATTGAATTAAGAGTTTGGAACATGAACATTACTAAGATTTAGTGATAAAATGTTATGCTTACATCAAAGACAGAACAGAATGACTAAAACACATTGACTCTTCAATTGAACACAGCCCTTACATAGCCAAGAGAAGTGTGATTTTCCCAAAGACATGCCAAGTACTTTTCCACCTGACCAGCAATGATTTGTTTTCTGTGAATTTGGGACAGAGCTGAAAATAGCCAGTTAGAGTTATTTTTGCTTGGTAGTAATAACATTCAGTTTATTGAGTGTTTTCTCCAAGGAAGTTCAGAGCATTGAGAAAGCACCTTCATTGTCAGAAGCCTTCCTCTGGGTGGATTTCACAGGGAGGGAAGGCCTCAGCCTTGCTGAAGTTCTCAAACAAGAGGCTGTTCTCCTGGAAAACATGATGAACTTTCTCATCTTAATTTTTTTTAATTCAGCATTCAATGAGGTCAAGCAGAGTTTGGACCCTGTTTTCACTTAATTGTGACCGTTTGGATTTGCAGGAAATATGTTAGATAATAGGGACTTAAAAATGCAGACAGCAGTGTTGTGATATTTTCCAAAGTATACATAGGTGTAGCTCCCCATTGCCTAAATGGTTGAGTTTGTCTCTGGATCCCTGCATGGAGATGAGCTGCCAAACCTCCGGTCCTCCTGCTCCATGCCAGCTCCCATCCTGCCCTCATTGCTAATCATCACATCATTCGTGTCACCCCAGTATTCACACTGTTTGCTGGAAATTGTCACCTCGCTTGGTAATCAGTGAAATATTATGCAAAATACATCAGTGGTCTCCTCAGAGGGGCATATTTAGACATGTTAATGCTTTCTGAACAGGATGAGCTATTGTGGGTTTCGTTTGGCTCTCTTCTTGCTTTACAGAGTCAGCCACAGCAGACAGTATCTTCACTGTTTATATTCCTATTACGTATAAACTTCTGGCCAGAATTTGAAGAGAGGTCTGGCAGGGGACTATGAAGATGTTGGGTGGCACAGCGTCTAGGGCAGGCACTTCTACATGCACACAGGTAAATGGAGAGCAGAGAGACTCTCACATGAGCAGTTTCCCTTCAAATCAACGTCTGTGTATTGTGAAATGAAAGAAATGCACTCCAGTAGCAAGGCAAATTCCTTTTGTTCCCTTGTTGTGAGGAGGGTGGATATTGAAAGTACATCTGTAGCTCTCAGTAGAAGTGGATCATAGATCACACCCAGGCACCTGACCTCCAATCACCTGCACTGCTGAGCTCCTGTCTTGGTATTGACCATCCTCACTGAACTTTATCCCAAACACTTTTCTTCCCAAGATGCCTGGCACAGTGCAGTATGGTCAGCAGCACATTCATTCATCACGTAGTATGGATGCAGTCTAGATGTCTTGGCAGGAGTGCAGGAACGTAATACTGCAATTCTACACAAGCATCCTTCGGTATAAACTTCTGATTCTTGCTTTGAAATTTTCAGCTGCAAAGTAATATAGCACAGGGTCCAGGCAGCTGTTGGTGGCAGCAAGGCAGAGTGAGACCACCTGTGCTTTGTGCACGAACAGATTGGCTGGGCTGCAGCCACCGAGCACTAGGTAGACTGTCCGCAGTACGTGGTACGGAAGGAAACACAGAAAGAAGAGGATGAGAGTGATGATGATGGTTGACAGTGCTTTCTTGTGACAGACTGCCTTCTTGCGCTGGGGTGTCTTGGACTTGAGCAGCGCTCTGATGGCAAAGATGTAGCAGATGATAATTGTGCAAAAAGGCAAGATGAAGCCCACAGCAAGGACAAAGCTGTTCATCATGAGGAGCCTGTGCGTGCTGCTGGGGTGGAGGTCCAAGCACTTGGCTGGGTTTTTGTACCCGGCAATTACTTTGCTCAGCAGAGGACTGGAGGCTGCCAGAACGAAGACCCATATCACTGCACACATTATCTTGGCATACTTCATGTTACTTACTTTCCAGCTCTTGAATGGGTAGACGATGGCCATGAAACGAACCACACTGAGCACGGTGAGAAAATAAATGCTGCAGTACATGTTCACATACATGGTGTACGTCATGATCCTGCAGAGGATATCACCAAACACCCACTGTGATCCTAACAGATAATAGGTGGCCCGGAAGGGCAAAGTGCTCACAAACATGAGATCCGAAACTGCCAAGTTCTGCATGTAGATGTTTACTGAGGTCTTCCTCTGGGAAGGCTGGAGGAAAACATATATGGAGAGGCTATTTCCAACACTGCCCAGGAAGAAGATTAAGAGGTACGCAATGGGATAAATGACTTGCTTGAAGGCATCCGTGCTACAGGTGAATGAGCTGTTAGTGGAGCTGTCATTTAGCGTCATCTCAGAAAAATTCATTGTCTGGAGTGGGAGCTCTCTGCCTTTCTGCAAAAGTATAAAGAAGTAAAGTGAGTGCAGAGCTGCAGCCTCTTCAGGGAGATCAGTGCTAGGACTGTTTCACATGGCAGAAATGAGAAGACACGTTGGAAATTAAAGCTTCCTGAATGACTAATCACTGTGATGTCTCTGTAAATGAACACACCAGCTCTAAATGGTTTCAGTATTACAGCAGCTGGTTTGTTGTTTTTTTTTTTGTTATTTGTTTTTTGTTTGTTTTTTGTTTTTGTCTCAAATTATGAGAGAACTGTCTTTTAGAAGTGGATGTTATGCATTCATTTTAATGGCAATTCCCCGGCCTTCTCAAAGCAAAATAAGCCAACTTGACATTGGCCATTTTGCAGCAGGAGGTTATGAGTTCCTGGATACCACCCATGGAACCTTCAAAAACTGATCAGTAAAAGAAGTCATCATCCACCAGTAAGTCTGAGCTTCAAATTAGGATGGAAAGTCAAAGTAACTGTATTTGCCAATATGAACCAGCCTAATCTTCCTAGAACGATATCTGCTGTTGACAGCACGTCACTCAATATGCCTGAGTGATAGCAAGAACACACTGATGTACTTCAATGTGTATAAATTAATGATGTTTTGATCTGAAACACTATAAATACTGTTCTCATTCAAGGTTCTTTTTTAACTCCCTCCCCCTCATACTGTATTTCTTCTTTCCTCTAGTTAGTTTCCTAGGTCTCTATTTGTGGGGTCTTTTCTTCATTCACTACTTTTCCAGCCTTTTGTGTGCTCATTTCTTTCATCAGACATTCATCTATATGGCAGCCTGAATTAGCAGCCCTAATAAAAATGGCCTGTGGAAAACAGGCTATTTCCATAGAAAGTGATATTTTCACTCCCACAAGGCTATATTTCAATCAAATCAAAACAACCGGTCAATAAAACACTCTAAATAGTATACACATTTTTTTTTTCTTTTTAATGTACTTGCTAAACTCCTGATTTTTTTCTCTCTGATGATCTGTAAGTAGTAGTATTTTAAAATCATAGAATTATAGAATACCCTGAAATTGAAGGGATCTGTAAATGTAATCAAGTCCAACTCCTAAAGGGAGGTCTCTGGTTCTGCTACTTGTTTAACAATGGGACAGAAATGCCCTCTCTGCAACTGCCAGCACATCCCAGAAACGCACTGAAAAAATTTAGCCTAAAAAGCAGAACAATATGAAATTTCCAAGTGCATGAAAAAAGTTTTAATACATCCCAGTGAGAAAGATAAGGGCCTAGTGGTATATGCTTGCAGGTTATGTCTTTTTTTTTGGACCTCACAGGCTTCATAATTTTGAATAAAGTTATTTGTGTTCTTGGAATTTCACTACGGGGAAAGCTTGGGCACCTTGGACTACCACTTACACACTATAGCACTGGCAACACTGCTGTAAATGGAAATTAATTTGTGCACTCAGATACTTTTCTGTGGTACAAGAGCTGCTCTATGTTGAGGGCAGCCAGTGACCTCTTCAGGGCTCTGTGTCGGAGTACAGATCCCTTAATACAGCAACCAGATGTGCCCCAGAAGTTATTTTTTGTGGCCAAACAGAGCATGGGAAATGGAGCCTGCCCAGGCTGGGCTCCTAAGAAGCAGAGCTTATCCCCTGTAGCAGGATGGGAATGCGGCAGTTTGGGCTTGGGGAACAGGGGCTTTCACTAACAACAATAATGTGACCATCCCTGCAGGGCTTGAAACCATCCCTCCAAGAAACAAGGACAATAATGTCTATAAAGTGTAGGAGTGCTGAAGACTGGAACTTGGCAAACTGAACACTCGTTCCCCCCTAAAGAAAATCTCCTCCTTATTTGAAAGTCTCTTCGCCAGTGTAGAGGATAGGCAACGTAAGCTTCCCAACAAAACAATTGCAGTCCAAGGAGATCTCATAGAATCATAGAATCACAAATGGCTTGGCTTGGAAGGGACCTAATAAATCACCTAATTGCAAGCCCCTTGCCATGGGCAGGGTTGCCACCCACCAGGTCAGGCTCTTCTCAAGGCTCAATCCAACCTAGTTTTAGTACCCAGTACAAAGTTACTGTCTGACATCAAAGTTTTCTGTGTGGGATCAGGAAACATCTCTTCTTCTAATGGAAGTTGGCCCCCCTGTTTTACAGGGAGTCATCACAGATTGATGTACTTCAAAGAGAAGAGACTTTTGATGGTGCGTTGCTATTAGGGCAAGAGAGAGAGCACATCTGCAGAGCAAAGGAAAGGGTGGCTTTCCTGAAATAACTGCTGTGTAAAGTATATCAGTGGGAGCCTCTGTGCCATGCTGCTGGCTTGATAGTAGTGATAGTGTAGGATATACAGGTGAAGGAGTGGCACTGTGCAGGAAGGACTGTGTAACTAGCAATTGCATACAAATATTATGACTGAAAGTCCTTGTGGACAGTCATTCCATCTTCTCATAATGAAAAAATTTAGTACTAAGGTTATGCTACCAAACTCCTCACCATGATAATGATAGTCATAGGAAAATGTTAGAAAAGCTGAAAGCAGGTAGTAATGGTAGGGAATTTCAAGTTCAGAACAAGATATGCAACAAATGCCTAATTCCTAGGACAAATGGTTCTACAGTCTGCAAGACATGATGCTTTTTGATCTTTAGTGCTGCACAGGCCCCAGTTCTGGCAGGAGGGAGGGAGGGAGCACTGTACCAGCAATCATGATAGGACTCACAGTGTCAGTGTTGTGGGAGAGAGGAGCAGTCCCAGGACCAAGAAATCGACATCATTTTAGAGGGAATAGGAAAACAGTAAAAACAACAAACAAACAATCAAAAGAAACCACACAAAACCAAAACCACACAACAGCAACAACCAAATCACAGAGGATTCAACAAAACTTCTGTAAGGTTGGAGGAGCTGGATGCACTGGACATACATGTGTAGGAAATATCAAACTGAATAGACAGATGAGAGGCCAATAAGTAATCAGGACCAGATGACATTTGTATGAGTACCCCAAAGGCTCTCAGACTTGGACTGCTGTCCAAGGCACATAACCCACCATTATAATCATGTGCCATTCCAGGGGACCACTGCATCACTAGGGCAGCTCTTCATCTACAAGAACAGCGTGGGAGAGAAGCCTGGGGGCTGTGAGTCAGCAGTCCTGATGCCTGGGAGCCTACTGACCCCCAAGACCGATTTCCATATATATGAGAGCTGCTCCAAAAGTAATGCCTCCTGTTTTACTGTTTTGGCCCATGACATTAGAGTCAGAAGGCAATGGTATGGCAGTAGATGTGGAACCTACCCAACAACATCCTGTTACATTTTGTTGGCAGATGGCATCAGAGGGACAATCTGACAAAATGGTGTCTGACAAGGACGTGTGTTTGAAGCAAAGGAGTGTCACAGAGCTCTTCCATGAGGAAAAAATTACACCCACTGACATTCATTGATGCCATGCTGGAAAGCTGGCAGATGAGCATTTTAGTAGAAGGTGATAAATGCTGGAGCAAATAACCTAAACCATGCTTACATGATACAGAACTTGAAACTGTTACTGTGAGGAAAGGGCATTTGGCATCAGTGATAGACCCATCATCGACTGTTTGCCAAAGTCATTTCTGCATAAGCTGCAGCGGAAGCAACAAGAATTTCAAGAAAATGAGTCACATCACCAAGAAGTCTGGGTCAGCTGGTATAAAATCACCTTGTATAAAACCTTCCTGCATTCCCCCAGTGAATGTGCCATGCAGTTCTGCTCTCTGCACCCCCCAAAAAAAGACATTATAGAGTTAGGGAAGAGGCAGAGAGGGGTGAGTGAAATCAGCAAGGTGACGGAGCAAGGACTCAAAAGTATGGGTAAATTCAGCATAGACAGGATAGACATGCAGTCAAGCTTTACAGGTTCCTGAAGGAGGTGGATAGTGTGAATGTACCACTACTGATGTGTTCCCACATGGGGTGCTCATCAGGGCTGTTGGGAGTCTATGGTCAGGCAGATAGAAGAGGGCTGTTTTCTGTGTCATCTCCTCTCACTGGGGGAGGTGAGCTGGAAGAGGCTGCTGCTAAAAGTGTAAAAGGGAAACTCTCCATTTCCAGACTGAGAAGTTTCTCACATCCGCTACTTTGAAACCCTGAGATCTCTATAACACAGAGAACATATTTTCGGTGAGGTGTTCTGCACATGCAGTGATAAATAAAGGTATCAGAATGTTCATTCAAAATACATGTCTTTTTTGCCCTAAGAGATTAAATATATTGATCCGTTTGTATGTCAGGAAAAGGAGGTGCTCCGTGCATCTATCACAACAGTCCTCTGTCAGAAGAAGGCTTCTGCCACAACAATCCCATACTCATAATATTAAGGCAGTCATGGCATTGCTGCTATGTTTGGGATTGCTTGCATCTGCCTCTGTATCTCGAGAAAACCAAAAGTTTTGACATGTCTCAAAGTTCCCATTAGCTTTCCTTCTGCTGTCTTCGTGTTGTGTTTTAAGGAGTAGCGTTACCAAGAATAAATGTAGCAGAATGCAGTATTTGGAATTAACAGTGAATTACATCCACCAAAACATGCAGTGCTTTATTAACCTCGCTGCATGCACAATATTACAGATAAATAAATTCAGACTCTAACTCCTAGCCTCTTTAATTTTAAGTTTGCCATTGACCACATATTTTTGTCATCTCGTTAAAAGCCAGCACTCACTTAATCAGACCCACTACTTGACTGTCATCTTCCATCTGGAAGCACTGCAAGTTACATAAATCCACCCTTTCTGCCAAAGAAAATTCTCAAGCCCAACTTTGTCATAGAGAAATTTAGTTAACGATCACAGCTTCTATCATATGCAAAGCTTACCGCAAGCAATATATAAGCAGATTGTATTTTCTTCACTGCAGCTATTCTATCTATGTCAGAAAAAGCAGGCAAGCCTTGTCTTACCTCAGCTGGTGTGCCTTCTGGTGTGCTCGGTCTCCTTCTTCTGCCCACTGTTGCTTACCACTTTCAGTTTTGTTGCTGGAAATCAGAAGCACAAAAACTTGAAGCAAAACCCGAATGCTGTTTACGCAGAAGCCACACAAGAGCAAACAGTAGTAAGAAAAGGAAGTAGGTCCTGATTAGTAGATCTTACGTTTTCTTAAGAGAGAAATGTTCTCAGCTCAAGGAGGGCTGCTAGCAATCGCACGGCAGTGTCGCATGCGCTTTGGCCCAACAAAAAGGGCCCTGCAGCTAATGTAGCATCTGGAAACTGTCTGGATTCCTGTGTTTGGGCCGCACTTAAATATCTGCACTCTCAGTAACTGGCATTGCTTGATTTCTTAGGATAGGTTCCCGTATGTCATTCACATGGATCACTGTAATTGGAGTCTGTGGAATTACGAAGCATTATTTCCCAGGCTTCTCGTGCAGAAATGAGTGAAACCATAAGCATGCTTCTAGGGGTTAATGAGTAACCATATTCAGCACAAGCAATTCAAGGATGAGTTTGTGGAGCCAAGGGACTGCTTTTTTTTTTTTTGACCGCTGATAGGGAGTAAATACGTTGCTATTTTAGGCCATAACAAGAAGCTGCAGTGAACGCCTTACTGCAACAGTGATCACAGGATCATAGAATCATAGAATTGCTCAGGTTGGAAGAGACCTTAAGATCATCAAGTCCAAACACAACCTGACCATACTACCCTAACTCTAACAACCCTCCACTAAATCATGTCCCTGAGCACCACATCCAAACACAGATGGCACAGATGAGTGCTCCTAGTTTACTGCAGTTGTGAAATAGGGTTCTATACACACGGCAGATGTAACTGTTTATTCTTCTGTTCTGTCAACACACACGGGAGGACCAGATGTATCTCTAGGTGCTGTGTTTCATTTCATAAACATCAGGAAATACCTCTGTGCTGTGCAGTGACAGAGCACTGGCACAGGCTGCCCAGTGATGTGGGATCTCCTCCTTGGGGATCTTCCAGATCTGCGTGAATGCAGCCCTAGGCACCCTGCTCTGGGTGTCCCTGCTGGGGCAGGGGCTGGAGCAGAGGGACCCAGAGGGCCCTGCCAGCCTCAGCTGTGCTGTGATAGCTGGCAGTAGGTCAGGAATCCTGCTATGTACTACAGTTCAGTAGCTGGAGAGTCTCCCAGCAAACCTCACCACCTACACTTACAGTCGTTTACATCCCAAATTGCTTTGGACAATCCTGTTTGTAATCTCCCCTCTGTTGGCCACCTGCACTTCACTGTCATTTATTGCTAGTGCTCTTCACTTTAGCTGTATACATGGACTACCAAAGAGGTGTAATAGCCCTATTGCTCCCCATGTGGGGCTGGAGTTGCAGCAGGCAGTGGCTGTGTAGGTGAGTGTCACCAGAGCTCACAGATCCCTGCACCAGGGAGGAGGTACATACAGCTTGTAAGCAGTGCTATAAGCTTTTTAAAGCATAGACCTGAAGGAGGACATGGAAAACCAGCTTATAAAGGAACTAGACTAGTAACTTCAGACCTTGCCTGCTCTCGTTGCACTGAGGGCCTTGCATAGTTGTCCTCTTCCAGTTGCTTTGCTTACTGTCCCAGTCCAAAGTCTGCCAGCAAAGTTGCTCAAATGTGTGCTCTCAAACCCTATTTAGCCTTGGAGATATTCACCCCAGACACCTGAAACAGGAGGTCTCAGCTCATTCCCTTTGGATTGAAGCAGAGTAGGAAATGATCCCACAAGTGGCTTGAAGGACAGCTTTCAGTGTCAGAGCCTTTTGGGAGGAAGCAGTGGTGCGCAACAAGGAGCAGCATGGGAACTACCACTTCAGACATCAAAGTCATGGCCAGAGGAGGGCTGTGGCTTCTGAGATGCTCCACCCGCTGAGATGGTATCTGATCATACAACCATAGAATTATATAACAACTTAGGGTTGGAAGGGATCTAAAAGTTCATCTAGTTGCAACCCCCCTGCTGTGGGCAGGGCTGCCACCCATTAGATCAGGCTGCTGAGGGCCCCATCCAATCTTATCTGCATCTTATCAGCAAGTAACAGAGACAGCACAGAGACAGTCAAATAGCATCTCTATCACATGGCCCGTGCTGATAAACACTGAGTCTGATAGGCAGGCTGTTCCCATATACTCAAGGTATCTTCACTGCCAGGATAATTTCTCACATTCACATCCTTATACACCCTGTTTTCTGGAGTGTACTGCTTCCTCTCTTTTGTAAAGGAATGCTGTGTTTTGCTTTTAGCCTGGGTTTGGATAGATGGAATTGGCTACCAACTCTCGCTGCACCAGAAAAACTGGATTTTGGGTGACTGCTTGAGATGTTTTGTATAGTCATTGGATGACTCAGCTTCTGAGGGGAATTTATTATATTTCCTTACTAATAAAAACTTCAGCAATTCTGGAGAAGTCATGGCAGAATGTCACAAGGAATCAAAGTCTCATTACAAGATGACATATGCACATCATACTCAACAGCTCACAACTCCAGTTATTTCTGCATCTTGACGCCTGGTAAACTCACAGAGGATCCAGGGCACAACAGAATGCAAGCCATCCATCTGGTCTGCATTTACATGCATTCTTGTCTCTGTTTCTCTTCCCTTTTGCATTTCTGGTTCCCAACAACAGCCCAGTTTCACGAGAGACTGACTCATTCTTTTTAATTCTCCTTCCCCATAGACCTACTTTCTCTCCAGCCCTGTGCAGGAGCATTGCCCATGAATGATGGGTTTGCTCTATTCAGCCCACAGTGGCAAGAAAAACAACCATTGCAGGCCCCCTACAGTCACGTAGATTTTATGATGGTCCGCTACCTGGTCCATTTCTCTGTCCCTGAAGTCTCTGGACAGGTTCTGTCTGCTCTGCACTGCAGCAAAAGGGGCTGCCTTACATATACCTGGGCAAGGCTGGGTCTCTGACACAACGCATAGCTTGACAGACCCATGCAAATTCATCAGCCAGTGCCTATGGAACAAAGAGACATTTGTAAATCAGCACCACGGCCGTGGGAATGGTACATGGGAGATGGGGCAACCTGCTGCATCAGGGCAGCTATCAAATGATGAAGGCAAGTCAAATGAAGAAGTCTGCATATTTTTCCTGTTGCTTGGTCAATATTTTGCTATCTACAGACACAAACAGAGTTTCACTTCTGTAAATCAAGGGACTTTTCTGTTAAAATGGATCCTTCAAGAAAATACCACCATTGAAGATTTTAGTGCTGCGCTTCTTCAGCACAGCAGCTTAGCCTACTAACACATATCTATTTCCAGAGACTAAAATTGCAAAGCCTATGTTCATTTTCTGTTCAATCCAGGAATAAAATGTCATTGAATGATAGCAGCTCATCTGCTGTCAGCCATAAGGCTGGATAGATGGGCAGATGAATGTGACAGCTGCATGAAGAAAGGTGAAGGACTATTGGCAGTTTTAACAGGAAATATTCAGAATGGAAAAACACAGCAGGTTTTCAAGCTGTTTCTTTTTGCAACATTAGTCATGACATTTTTTTTTTTATCACCTGTAGTCTTTTCTTAACTGTTTTGTGTTCCTCTTTATTATATTGATGATGAATGTTAATATTTAAATGGAATGACAAGAGACATCTAATGTTGTTTTTATATAGAATAGACATCCTAAGTTCCCTACTCAGAAAGCTCTGCTATGGACTGTGTTTATCTTGTAGTTAACGCTGTGCTATTCTGCTGAAATCTTTCTTCACATAAATATAGAAACCAGAAGCATAATAAACATTGTTTAATGCCTTTCTACTGTCTGTTTTACAGTAACCATGACACAACAGATGGACAAATAAATATCGTAAGGGTTGCAAAGTCAGAATGATCAGGTTTAGGTATTCCATGTCTTACATTTGGTGGTTAAATGCCGCTGTTAAATACAGCCTGCAAGTCTTTCCACGTAAACACCAGACAACACCAAATACACTTTCACATCAAGGGAGTCCTTGCTAACTTAACCTCAGGAGGTATAACAATAGGAAGTGCAAAGACTTACCCTTGGTGGGGAATAACCCAACTGGGAAGCAGCTTGGCTGAGAAAGACATGCAGGTCCTACTGGACACCAAATTGAACATGAGCCAGCAGCTCACCATTCTCTCAGTAAAGAACTTCCCCTAAACATCTAATCTAAATCTCTCTTTCTTTAGTTTAAAGTCATTCCTCCTTGTCCTATCACTATCTACCCACGTAAAGAGTTGATTTCCCTCTTGTTCATAAACTCCATTCAATCACTGGAAGGCTGCAGTGAAGTCTCCCCACAGCCTTCTCTTTTCCAGGATAAACTAGCCCAGCTCCTTCAGCCTCCATAGGGGATGTGGTCCAGCCCTTGCTTCATCCTCATGCCCCTTCTCTGTTGGAGACTCTCTAAGTTGTATTTTAAAATACCAGATAAAGGTAGAATATATGTGTGCCTTTGAAGGAGAGAATACTATGACCTTTAGTCACAGTATTTATTCAGAATTTTAGGAAGGCATCTAAGCATTTGACCACTGGGTGTTAAAAATATCCGCTTCAACAAATGAAATTTCCAGCTTCATAAACTGTTTAGATTATGTATTTCTTTTGCAAAAAGTTTGCAAACAGTGTACCCCCATGTAAAAATGAGAATTAATCATCTCTGCCACATATAACATGCTTAGTGAAATCCTTTTCACTGGCATACATTGAACAGGACTGACTGAGCCAGCTGGAGGTGGCGGTGGCAAGGATGGGAGAAGAAGGGGGAAAGCACTGCAGCACCAGGTTCCTCTTCCCTCATAGGACAGAGGTCACTCACATATCGCACCGTACCATGCTCTAGGAAGCTGCTCACACTGAGCCAACTAATGCCATCTTTGGTCTTTATATCTTAAGCCATAGAATCATAGAAAGGCCTGGGTTGAAAAGGACCACCATGATCACCCAATTTCAACCCCCCTGCTATGTGCAGGGTCACCAACCACCAGACCAGGCTGCCCAGAGCCACATCCAGCCTGGCCTTGAATGCCTCCAGGGATGGGGCATCCACAGCCTCCTTGGGCAGCCCATTCCAGTCAAAGTCTGTGTTTCTTTGCAGGAGACATGTAAAGCCTGGGGTGTGCTACCACCCCATGTGCCCAGGTCCCTAGCTTGGAGGCACCTCAGCACTCATCTCTGCAGTGTTTTGCCACCAAGTTACCTTGTTCACGAATACAGTTTGTGCCTGAAAAGGTGTGAGTAGTCTGAGGTGGGACAGCTATTAAAAAGGGTGTCGGTCAGTCAAGTCTGCATGGATTCTTACAGTAAAGCCAGGAGATAGCTCACTATGTCTTGAATAAATTGCCTCCTGTTTTGCTTTCAGAGTCCTCACTGAAATGAAGTAAAGGCGAATTATTCATTTTCTGGAGAAAGAAAATAAATGCAAATGCATGATTTAATTCAGTTTTGTTTGGCAGAGATATTTCAGCCAGTTTGTTGTTGTTGCTTCAAGACCAAAGCTGTAATTCTTTTGAAATCTGGAGCATGACACCAGAGAAGAATTAGCACAATGGTTTTAGTTTGATGTAACATTCCCAGTACCCAGCGACCAAGTGCCTTGGTAGAGAATAAACAAAATGAAGTAAGCTGTTTGTTCAGCATGTTCCAGCACTGGCCCATCTGCCTCCTTTTGTGCTTGCAGTCCCTCTGCCACAACTTTTCTCATCCGCTGCTGTCAGAAGTATGACTCATTCTTCACATAATAGAGTGGGGAAGAAGCAGAGAAGTTTTTATATATAATAAAGCTTTCTCTTGCCCAGGATCTCCTGTATCAGCTCTTATTTTACTTCTCATTAAAAAGAATTACAAAATGAAAATGTACTTGTTGTAGCTTTAGTTATCTTCAGTACCCACTGTTCGTGCCACAGTTCTGCTTGACTCCCTCCGGGACATGGATAGTGGGCACAGTGGTGGTGGGTTGATAGTTGGACTAGATGATCTTAGTGGTCTTTTCCAACCTTAATAATTCTATATTATGACTCTATATTGTTTGGAAATGAAGCTTTGCCATAGTTGATTAAAGGACAAGGCATTCAATCAATTCCCAATCCACGACAGGGCTAAGTGTTAGCAAAGTTTACAAAGAGTGACTTTGGTGGATGGAGGGGAATTCTACTCTCATCTATCCAGTAATGTACAAGCTAAGATAGCACACTTCCCTGGGTGTACAGAGCTGGTATGGATGTCCAGTTGTGGAGACAAGGGCTTGTATCTGAGGGACTTTGATACCAGAAGCCGCTCCAAAGTGGGGACAGTGGACAAAATTGTCTCTGTCATGTTTTGAATCTGTGTCCCATCACCATAAAAACCATGTCCACAATCAGATGAAATATTTTCCACTGGAAGACTCTGTACATTCTGCCCTGCTGGTGGCATTTTCAGCAGATGTCTGTCTTCCTTGTAGTTATGCTGTACTTGGCTTCCAGCAAGACCAAATGCGAACTCCTAAATTAAGGCTGTGTTTTCCTGGAGCAACAGAACAGATCTCCCTGCTCTTCCTTTACACATGCTAGACTGGTTTTAACAACACATCTTCTAGCTGACAGACAAGAAGCAAAACACACAGCAAGCAGTCATCAGATTTCCAATTCAGATGAAATCTCACAGCTTTTTTGACACAAACCTCACAGCTTTCCCATGAGATCCTCCTATGAATCAGGCAAGCGTTGCTACTGCAAGAATCTCACATGTTAGACTAATTTCCCCATGATGAGAACATCACTCGCCAAGCAGATGGTAAGAGGAGATCCAGCAAGCCAAGATGTTCTTCCAGTCTTTTGGAAACCCCTGATCCATAAAAGTGGTACATGTGGCACCATGCCGGGGAGAGGTAGGCTCTCACATGTACAGATGATCTCCAGTCAGCTGGAGGATGTCTCTGACCAGCAGTTCAATATTTCTTACTGCTCAGTGCTGAGAAATGCAGTGTTTCTATGTTGCTGTGATCATTGGTACTCATATACAGGGCTCAGGAGTGGAACTGTGGCCTGTCAGCTCTGACTGAGTTGCTCATAAGCTTTGCCTGGTTATTTTATGATAAGAAAGTTATTAGAGAAAGTGACAGGCTTATGTAAAAGAGAATCAAGACAAAGTTGATATGCTTTAAAATTAAGGCAGGTCTTTACATTTTGGATCTTAACTCGACCTGACAGATTTACATGATGCAGTCTCCAAAAAACATCGCCTCGTGGAAAGCTCCAAAGAACATTGACTTCAATGAGCTTCTTGCAATTCACTTGCTGGACTATACACATTAATTTCCTAGACACCTCTAAAATGAATTAAGTAGAATAGTAGGTATAATTCCTACAAGCTAACTAAATTACTTCTCTCCAATTTGTATCAGAACTTACATCATTTTAGTGCCATCATGTTGTTATTTAAAATTTCATTTCATTTCTAATCAAAGTCATTCTAACAAATAACCCAGATGTTCTAATTTAACAATGGTATCAAGTTTTTACTTCGTTTTTTTTTTTTAATAACTTATGATGTTCACTAGTACCTCTGAAGATATAATAATGAAGTAATCTCCACATATCAGCATAGCAGTGCCATTTTCTTACGTCAAGCAAATGTCCTAAGTCTATGGTATGGAATCTGCTTTAGGACTAAATGATCTCCAGAGGTCCCTTCCAACCCCTACAAAACTGTGATTCTCTGCTCGCATCTCTGCAAAGCTTAAATGCTTCAGTGGGATCAGCAGCATCATGTACAGCATCCTCCAGATACATGCATAGAAAACTCCTCTTTGACAGCCGATGCTGAAAATATCTGCAAGTGTAAGCAAATTAGCTCTGGGAACCAAATACTCCCACTTCAGGGATGTTTTCTATTTTTCCATTTTTCATCTATTAAGTGCACAGATCCATCATCACTTGCATTGCTGAAATGTATTAGGATTGTGAGACCAACTGCTAAAATTAGGCAAAAGATGAAAGGACAATTTTACCATGCCAAGAGTTCACAAATGAGTGATAGAGGCTTATTTTCTGTTTGATATGACAAACTGTAGTAAAGCTAATAGAGTAATGAAAGATCCTTTTGCTTTAGCATGAGAAATCTGAGCCACAGCCATTTATAAAGATACTATCCAAATTATCTTTGACTGTTTCTTGAGATACAGAACACAATTTCTTTTGTGTTTGCAGGCCATAACCATAGAAACACAAGTGCTTTACTTTCCTTTATGCTGCTATTTAATGGAAAACAAACAACAAAAAAAAAAAGTGGAAAGTGGATCTGGTAATGAATAGCTGGCCAATACATATTGGCACAGTGTTGGGTGATTGTCATGCCGTTCTTGTGTTCACTAGCAACATGAGAGGCCACAGCTAAAAAACAATGACCACCCTAGCTGCTGTACAAAGGCAGCCCAATTTAAAGTACGCAGAATGACAAACTACACATTAAGGATATCTTGAATCTTAGCCATTTCTGTGTGCCTGGGAAAAAAACAACAAGCAAACAAACTATCGAAGATGAAAGCATAAGAGTTGATATAGCCACTATACAGCTGTCAGGTTCAGTTTTGGAAGATCAAACCTACAGAGGTGCACACACGCTTGTAAGATGGATGTGGACAAGAGAAAATAAGATGCCAAGAAAGGCCATACAGAATCAGTCAAAACTCTCACTTTGCCTGGTGTCCTGTGTGTGGCATGTGGCAGGGACCAATCAGGGACACCTGTGGAGCAGTTCAATAAAGAAGTCAAGTATGTGGTGATGCTTCTCTAGAAACAGTCATTTAGCTGTCAATAATTCTTGCTTAAGGATTTGCTGCAGGAGAGTTGTCAAGAGGTATAACAACACCTGATGTTATTTTTTTCCTCAGTGAATTCGCCCATGGCAATCTCTGGCAACTACTACACAGAAAGAACCTCTGTAGAACCACTTATCATGGAAAATTTTGCTGCAGAATTAGATTGTGACCATTGAAGATGTGTAATATATATATAATATAGATGTATAATGGAGTTGCAGATGTGAAAAATCACGCTTTTTCATCTGTCTCAAACTTTGAATGGAGTGTCTGCTAATTTTTGCACACTTACATTGTTTTTAACCCTAAAACTCATCCAATTTAGTACAAGCTGAGCAGAGGAGCTCATCATAGCATGGAATATTAAAAACATTTGTGCATTATGTTGGCATGGTAACATTTGTAGGTCATTTCTTTCTGCTTCTAAACTAAGCTGAGCTCTACATACAACTATTCTCACTTTCGAAAGATAGCAGCCAGCTCAGAGCCCATCATCGTATTTATGAAGGCAGAATTTATGGACAAGGAAGCTATCAGTGTGTGTTATTTTATATGTCACTATTGGACTTTTTATTTAATTGCTCCGTTATTTGGACTTACAAAGATGCTTGTGTAGATCTTCATAAGTCAACCCTCATCTCTGCTATTCCGTAGTCCTAATGGCATCTTCAGCTTTTACCTCCTCACTTTTTACCTTTATTTATGCATTATTTATTGATATGTGAAACAATGAAGTTCTAGCAAGGATCTCTGAAACACACTGGAAACATCTTTTCACTCTGAAGGTCCCCTTGGCAAGGGGCCTTCCTTGATGTCTTTTGAACATTAAAGTACACTGAGACCAGGTCTCCCTTATTCTCACAATTTTTCATTCAGAGGTCCCAAATATATCTGCATTGTACAGTTTCCCGCTGGAAAAGTTCTTCCTCTCTATGACTGGTTTATGCATATATTCACTAATTCTCAGTGTTTCCATATCAGTGTTACTAGTAATTTGCCCGGTATACACATCAGGTTTCAAAGAATTGTAGAATCATAGAATGGCTTAGTTTGAAAGGGATCCCAAAGTTCCCTGCCATGGGCAGGGCTGCCACCCAGCAGCTCAGTTGGCCCTACCCAACCTATCCTTTCATGCCTCCAGGGATGGGGCATCCACAGCTTCTCTGGGCATTCTGTGCAAGTGCCTCACCACCCTCTTTTGTAAAAAAGCTTCGACCAAGTCACAGAATTTCAAGGGTTGAAAGGGACCTCAAGAGATCATTGAGTCCAGCTCCCCTGCTAAAGAAGGTAACCTACAATACATTGCACTGGTAGGCATCCAGATGGACTTGCAAGTCATTGCAGTGTAGATACTGCCAAGCTGCAGAATGAAGAGCTGAAGTTCATACTACCTAGAAACAGAGTAGAACTGAAAATTGGAGACCTACATCCATGGTATGGCCACCAAAATACTGAACAATATAAAAACTGAAAAGCAATAGAGGAGGGCTATGGTCTGTTTATGAAGGATGAAACAGGGCAGATGAAGGCGTATGTAGGGGAGAGATTTGACTGTACAGCCCTTGTTGTTAGAGATGCTGAAGTAGAGAGCCTCTGGGTGAGGATCAAGAGGGCAGATAGAACAGCTGATATTGCTGTGGGTACCTACCATCAACTACCCGCCCAGGATGATGGAAGAACTGAGCTGTTCTACAGGCAATTAAGGAAAATCTCAGGACTGGTTACCCTCATCCTTATGGGAGACTTCAAATTCCTAAACATAAATGGAGTGATCATGAAATAGCTGACTTCAGAATTTCTGGAAGAAGAAGAAAGGTTAGCAGAGTTGCCACTACAGAGCTCAAGGGAGCTAACTTTAAGCTTCTCAGGGAGCTAATTAGCAGGTTTCCCTGGGAATCTGCTCTGATGTGCCAAGGGGTTCATGATGGTTAGTCTCTTTTCAAGAACCTCTTTTTAAAAGCCCAGGAGCAGTCAATCCCACTGTGTGGCAAGTAAAGCAAATGGGGCAGAAGACCATCATGACTGAATAGGGAATTCTTGGAACTGGGGCAGAAGAAGAAAATACGTAACCTCTGGAAGGAGGGTCTGGCTACACAGGGAGACTACAGAGCTGAAGTTTACAACTGCAGGGAGAAAACAAGAAAAGCCAAAGCCCAGCTTGAATTGATGCTGGCTACTTTGGGGTCAGATGACAAAAAAGCCTTTTTCAAGGTAAACAGCAGGAAGAGATCAGTGGAAAATATTGTAGTGACACTTGGAGAATATGGTCACCTAACAAGTAAAGAGGAGGAAAAGGTGGAGGCATTAGTGCCTTTTTTTTTGTCTTAGTATTTAACAGTAAAGACTGATCTGGGGCTGCCAGCTGAAGGACCGCGACTCAAGGATCAGTGACTTTCCAACTGTATTCACTGGAGTTGTAAGGGAACAGCCATATCCGTTCAACATTTATGAGGCCATAGGGCCTGACAGGGTCAGACTCAGAAGAAGAAAGCCTTCAAAGATGGAGACCTCTCAACAGTTCACCAAAGGTCATGGGAGGCTGGGGAGGTTCCTGCAGACTGAAAGCTAACAAACATTATACCCTCGTACATAAAGGACGTGAGAGAAGACATAGGAAACTACAGATTTTCAGGCTAGCATTAATCCCTGGAAAAGTTATGGAGAAGATTGTCCTGGGGGGATGTTAAATGGCATTTAAAGAACATGGCTATTATCAAGCGTAGTGAACATGGATTCGTCAAAGGAAAGTCCTGCCTTAGTAATTTGACCTCCTTCTACCACAGTGATTTGGGTGAAGAAGTGGAACACATGGGAACAGCACAAAGCTGTGCCGGGAGAGGTTTAATCTGGCCATTAGGAAGCATTTCTTCATTGTAAGTGTAATCAAACGTTGGAACAAGCTTCCTAGAGAGGGGTTGATGCCCTCATGCCTGTCAGTATTCAAGAGGTGTTTGGACAATGACCTTGTTAATATGCTTCAGATTTTGTTGAGTCCTCAAATTCTCAGGCAGCTGAATTGGATGGTCTTTGCAAGCTCCTTCCAACTGAACTATTTTCTTTTCTATTCTATTCTATTCTATTCTATTCTATTCTATTCTATTCTATTCTATTCTATTCTATTCTATTCTATTCTATTCTATTCTATTCTATTCTATTCTATTTTCTATTCTATTCACAGCCATCTGATAAGCTTCCTGCTCTTGCGCATTTTCAGGATTTACTAATAATTCGAT
The DNA here is from genome assembly GCF_054131305.1 of Coturnix japonica. Taxonomy (NCBI): domain Eukaryota; kingdom Metazoa; phylum Chordata; class Aves; order Galliformes; family Phasianidae; genus Coturnix; species Coturnix japonica. The sequence continues at coordinate 153,875,115 of NC_140663.1, read as the reverse complement.
GCTTTTTTTGTTGTTTCCTGTATTCTCTGTATTTTGTCTGCCTCGCTACTTTTTTTGTACTTAACCACATCTTACAGCTCTTGCCTTTCACCCTATTTGGCCACAACTTTGGCTTTTCAAATGAAGCTTTCTTGTTTTGAATAACATTCATTTCAACCATGTTTATCTAAGCAGCCTTCCTTTTGTCCATCCTCAAATCCTTTTTTGATTAGTAGAAGGCATTTGCTTTGTTCCTCCACTATGGTGTATTTAAGAGGTCTCAAAATGGCAGGCAGAGATTCAATTTTGACCTTTAAACACTGTGTTAATAAACATCCTCACTTTTGTGTAGTTCCCCATTGCAAAGCGTAACAGCTGTAAGGGTGTTCTACTTGTTTCACTGGACTTGGTTTTTTTTGTTTGTTTGTTTCAATCAAGCACTGTAAGTTCAAGTACCTCATGGTCACTTCAAAACAGCTCTTCCATGGTAACAGCACTTTTATGTGGCTATATGTTAATGTTGCTCCTTCCTGAAGGACAGACTTCTCCAACTGACCCTGCTCTGAGCAAGGGATTTGGACTAGGAAAAATACAGAGATGCCTGCCAGCCACAGCTATTCCGTGATTCTATAATGTAATGCTATAATAATGACATGCTGTATATAATAACAAACATACTAGAAAACAATGTAATATGAATATAATCATACCAGCAATATGCAAATACAGAAGGGCTGCTCCAAAAGTGTTGCCTCCTATTTTATTATATTGGCCCAGGAAATAGGACATGGATGCTGGTGATATGGGAGTAGAGGTTGAACCTTCCTTCCAGTATCCCATTACATTTTGTTGCTGTGTGACAGATGGCAGCAGAGGGACAGTCTGATAAAGTGGTGTCTGACACTTCGCACACTTCATTATCTTGTATTAGATTTCTGATATACTTATTACACTGATACCATGATTTATTTTTTTCAGTTCTACTTCTCTACCCCATTTCCAGACATAAACAGTTCTTCTACATTTAGGTTGGAACTAGAAGATCTTTGAGATTCCTTCCAACCTAAGCCATTCTCTGATTCTATGATTTTCCATTTGAGTATTGCAATAGTTGTTAACATTTACTTTGCACTATACTCAGTAGTAGGGTTTTCCACTGGTGAGTAGCAGATCCCAAACCACGTGCACTTCCTTTTAAATATTGATTTGTGACTTTCTTGAGTTGAAGTGTCAATAGCATGATTGCCTTGTAGTAATGGTGGATGGGAAGCTGGACATGAGCCAGGAATGTGCTCTTGCAACCCAGAAAGTTAAACCATATCCTGGGCTGCATCAAACACAGTGTGGCCAGCAGGACAAGGGAGGCAATGCTGTCCCTCTGCTCTGTGCTGTGAGACCTCACCTGGAGTAATGTGTCCAGATGTGGAGCCCTCAGCACAGGAGAGACATGGAGCTGTTGAAGTGTGTCCAGAGGAATGGAACATCTCTCCTACATGAGAACAGGCTGAGAGAGCTGGGGCTGTTCAGCCTGTAGAAGAGAAGGCTCCGAAGTGACCTGATAGTGGTATTTCAGTATCAAAAGGGGAGCTGCAGGAAAGAAGAGGACCTACTCTTTAGCAGGGTTTGTGGTGACAGAACAAGGGGAAATGATTTCAAGCTTAAAGAGGACAGATTTAGGTTGAATATGAAGAAAATGTCTTTTTACAGTGAGGGTGGTGAGGCATGGGGGCAGGTTGGATAGTATGAGAGCACCCCTTGATAGAGATTCAACTTATTGTGGTTTTCACCCCAAAATTAAAATGTGTCAGTATTAAGTTACTCACGAGTAATTCAATTAAGATCTTAATTAAGGATTTAACTCCTTAACGTAATGACAAAATGTTTAATTTTAACCTGAAATGTGTATGTTTTATGCACGAGAATTGGTTCTGACAGAAGCATGTTGATACCTGGGCTTTGCTGAAAATGAAATGAAATTTGTCTTTTTTTAAAGCAGTATGACATAATTATTTTGGTTACATTTATTGTAGTAGCTAGAAGGGCTCAGAAGACAGGCAGGTATCTCTTCTTGCTTGTATCTCACTAATCAATAGATAAAAACAGGTTGAACAGCAAAGCACATAGATCAATGCTAAGAGCTGAACTGAGAGAGATGGGGTGTTCTCTTTTAGGAATTATGGTTTATTCATAACAACAATGTCCATTTGTATCTAAAAATATTTGGAAAAGAATGAATAAAAGGTCATGCTGGCAATGGTTTGATGGCTGGAATAGATGATCTTAGTGGTCTCTTCCAATCTTAATGATTCTGTGATTCTGTGACAGCAATAGAAAGAGGTGGTCTGCTATTAACACAGCTATGAAAGGATACTGAGATTTCATTCTTCAGGGCCTATGGTGGTAAAGCAGAGCTTGGCAAAACCTTGGATGCTACCATTCTGAATAGTCCTTGGGAGAGGATAAGGCCTCTGGTGCACAGGTTAATTCAGAAGGAGGAAGAGTCGTGTCTTTTAAAGGTTATTGTGGGTTTGGGGTCTGATCACTGCACTGTTAAAATCCTGCCCTCAGCAGAATAAGACCCAGGGTATGCAAATCACTTCTGGTGAACTCTTAAATCAAGAAGCACAGTAAAGAATGGTTCATATAATAGATCTCATTTGTTTGTAAGAAGGGTATCAAAGAAGGCCTGTTTTAGGTACAGAGATGTAAGAAAGTAGCAGGTAGGCAGAAATTTTTGCAGGGAAAGACAGATGTTGTGCAGCAACAGAAAGGACGCTCCAACAAAAGGAGGTACCAGCAGGGAGAAAAAGAAAGACAGAGGCACTGGAGATTGAGAAATGGTCCCTTTTCATTGACCTCATGCTGATGCTGGATCCTGACTGGCAGGGGAAGTATGAGGAAACTGGCCAGGACTGGGTACACTGGGGGAATTCATTGAACAAAGAAATATCATTGGCTACTGAGACAGCAGGAGAATGACAACAGGGTCATCTGATAACTATGTCCCCATGAAGGCATCCCTGGGATATTCTAAGTCCAGGGACCAAGGAGGTTCTAGGTGCATTTACAAATGGGTCTGAGTATTTTAAGATTTGAGATGAGTAGTGTGCACTGGTATTTACAGGAAAAAAAGATTCAGATACCATTAACTGGGAAGGTTTCCCACTGAGCAATTTAAAAATAGAGATTTCTGGGAAAAACAAGAATCCATCAAACAGTTGTTTTAAGAAACATAGTCTACAATAATTTGATGGTAATAATGCATACCCAGAGATATTCTCAGACATCAGAAATGGTCCCAGATTGCCTACACTGAGAAACGATTGAAACAATCTGGTTGTTACACAACTGTAGTGCAAGTTGGCTGCCCCAGTTTCCATGCATGATTTGGAAGTTGCCAGGGACACTGGAATAGGTGCTTGGAAGAGGCAGATGGTAAGAAAGATCGCAGGAGTCCAATCTTTGCATTTTCAACCTGTTTAGTTGAATGTCTTAACAGTTCAGTGCATTTATCGCTAGAGTAGCTGTAGCTATAGGGGGTAGTGTAGATCCAGGAGGTGAGCTGAAGAATAGGAATGACTGAAACTTATTATAACAATAATCTCCTTTCTCTTGTATTTCAAAGATTCAGGATAAAGGCTGAGTCAAGATCTGGCTGACAAACAGCAGATTTCCCTAGTAAATAAAATATTAGATTATGAGAAAATAGACAGATCCAAATTGAGGGAAAGGATCATTGGCCACAAAATCAGTTTAGGTTGGCTCCTGGTGCAAGAAGATATGGAAAAATATACTAATAATTGACTACCAAGCAAAGACACCAACACTAATAGCAAGGAGTAATCAAGTGTTCCTGTTTTTAGCATAAATGTCTGCGCCAAGGAGTCTGTTCCAAAGAGATTTTATGAAGCCACTGTGACTTCAACAGTAGCTGGGGTTAAAGCATTTCCCACTAAAAAGGCAAAAGAGAGGAAATCTATGTGGAGATTTCTGGGAAAAGAGTGGATTTGTTGAAGGAGCTGTTTTGATGGGATATGTTACTAATCTGTATCTGAAATAAACTGAATTGAATGAATTAGGCAGTGAGCCCATACTCCCTTTTACTCTGCAGAGCTTTCATCCTAACAGACAGTTAAACTCCTCAAAATTGACTTCCATGGAAGATATGATGGAAAATTTAGCAAGCAAGAAAAAAAAAAATCTCACAGGATGAGATAAAAATAACTTAAAGGAAAAAAAAAAGAGAGAGAGAGAAAGAGAGAAACACAAGCAAAGGCTGTTCAGAAGCAAAGAAAGAGAAAACAATTATTCTCTACTCCCATCAGCAAGTAATATTTGGCCATGCCTTGGGAAGCAAGGCTTTAATGCATGCAGTGGTTGAGCAACCCTTTCTCCTTTCTCTTTTTTTTTTTTTTTTTTTTTATTGCTGAGTGTGTCAGCATACAGTTTAGAACATCTCTTTGGTAGGGTTAGATCTGCTGCCTTGGAGAAGTCCCCTCCCCACCTCTTGCCCACCACAGCCTACTAGTTTTGGAGGTGTTTGGAGTGAGCCTTGATGTTGTGCCAGCAGTGCTCAGCAATAGACAAAACACTGGTGCCATATTAGTGCTGTTCCAGCTATGTGGAGAACACCATCAGCACTATGACTGCAGTTTGATTCCATCTTTGTCTTTTCAGTCTGGAAGGTCAGATACTTCATTTATATAACCTCCATTTGACGCCAGAGCTACTCTTGGGCTGGCACTTCTCTGCCTCTGGTTTGTAACTGCACTTCTGTCAGGCAGTGGAGTGAGGTTTCACTCATCAAGATATGTGCACAAACATGTTTACAAGGTGCGTATGGCTTTCTTAAGTACACAAATTACTGAAGGACTCTCAAAAGGAGCAAATGACCCGCATAGACTATTTTAGAGTACATCTGACTGTGAAATGCTGGGATAACTATGCTGAATGAAATCTTTATCTACTGAAACACACTTGGATGGCTCCCGTTTGAAGGCTGGTTGTCCTTAGCAACTTCTTAGAAAAAAAGAGAAAAAAAAGGCCTTCAGGAGATGGTTTAATAATTTTGATCTAAGCAATCTGAAAGCTAAAACTCTACATACACCTGATGCATGTATTGCCAAATAGGAAAGGTTCTTCTTTTCAGGCGAAGTTAGTTACTTAGGCAGTAACAGAGGTTGTTTGGAGGGAATCAGTATGCATTTATTCCTGGTACATATGGATATAATGGATTCATCAGTGAGAAAATCATGAAAGTGAATAAAATGTAAGGATATTAATTCTGAAATAAGTTTAGGCTTTTGTCTTATTGTGATCATATGCCAAAATTAAATTAATATTTGAGGCTTTGCATATCTTGCTTTTTCAATTCAGTGGTGGAAAGAACTTCTCCTAAGACACCACCTTCAGAAAGGTATAGAAACAGGGCTGGAAAATAAAAAGAAAACCTAAAATAAATATATTTGGGGAAGTATTCAGAGACATTTTCATTTTTACACTGACAGTACTTCCTTCCCACACTCTCAAACTGATAATATTATTCCCTACCTGAATTGTCCAGGAGACAAGGATTGCAGAACATATAAATGTTACTTAAGGCAAAGGGACACTGAGTCTTAAATGCAGTATTTTCTTTCTGTAAGTACTTGTTTCTGGTCATTAACTGAACTGGTAAATTTCATGGCACCTTATATAGTCCTTCCAGAATTACTCTGTTGCAAGTAATTGTTATTCTACATCCCGCATGTCAGCTCCCAAACCATAATAGGACAATGTTGCAAAGGTTCATTAAGTGTTTGCTCACTCTCCTTCCCAGTACTAATGAAGAGTGATGGGCTTTTCAGGTTTTATTGTGGGTGAGAGATTATATGTCAGGGATGATCTGAGAGGTGACAGATTCCTGACTGTCAAAAGGGACAGATTCTTTGAGGAAATGCAGCTGTCAGAAAGGAGCCCAATGGTGATGTTGGACAGCAGAGCCAGAAGAGCTCCAAAGAAATTGGAATTTGGAGCAGCAGTTGTTCAAACTTAAAGAGCCCAAAGTGTGGACAGTGGGCTTCTTAATACAGCGCTCCTTATATTTCAGGTTAGAGAATACACATAGGTGAAGGACAACATTCTGAAAAACAAGTCTCCATGTTGATTTGAGTAAAGAATGGAGGTGGGTTTATGGTTTCAGGAGATGTATTTTACCATTGTGTGCAGTTTTATCAACCAACAACTTAAATATATGTATAGCTTGCACTAAAAAGTACTTCAACACCCTCTACAGGATCCAGAAACCAAAAATAAAGTAATTGACACCTGCATTTAGTTCAGATGAATTGAACTGAATGACAAAGATGATCATAGATTATTCATGCAGCTCTGTAAGCCCTCATTCTCCTGACCTCTAATCTCATCAATAAGCAGCTATTACATGATTTAGTTGTTTTTTTTTCTCAAAAAAGATGAAGAATACAAGCCCCTTCTGTGCGCAGGTGAAGCCAACTCAAAGCAACCAAGGCTGATTCAGCAAGAGACAGGTAAAATCAAGAGAAGCTATGATGGCTGTGGCAAACCTCACTGCTCCGGGACCCATAGCACAACAAGGCTTCCCAAAGAGGAATGTGTCCTTCTCTGCATGTATAGATGGGACATGCAGAAGCATACTGACTCCCTGTACCCCCACCAAAGTTACACAGGGTAACACATGTTCCAGGAGAAGCAGGGTTAAAAGCAGGGCTTCTTGTTAAGACCACATTTGTTTCAGTTTTCTGTCTCCATATGTCTACAAAATCTGACCTGTGTGTTGCAAAACCTGTCTATCTAGGTTGTCTCTGCCAAGACAAAGGGAGGACACTGACACCATCCGAGTGAGGACAAGTTGTGATTGTGAAAAGCAACTACTCAAACAGAAAATCTGTTCAGGTGTGTATATGGGCTGAAAGGTAAATCTGGATCTCTTGGCACCACCAAAGCAGCACAGAGGTAGGATATGCCCTGGAAGAAGTGTGTAGGTATGAGCAAGGCCAGATGTGCTAGTCAGGTCCTGCCTGGGACAGCCCATCCTTGTGGCTGCATGAGGACAGTAGGGATGGCAGAGGGTTTGACCTCGAGTTACTGCCCACAGTGTGATAATGGGCTTGCGTAAATGCAACCAGAATGCCTCTGCATCCAGCCACAGTGCCCACAAGCTTAAATACTTCCCATAAAAATGGATAATTTGTTAGCCACGAGCCTCTTGCTGTTTCTTGTAGCTAGTTTTCATAGTGTTTCTTAACAGATCTCATTTACTGTGAGCCAGAGGATGGTAAAGCCCCTATTAGAGAGACCTGTTGATAATGAAGCTTCAGTTCATCTTTGAAAAGGTCAGGCTTCTCTCTTGTGTGTTTGCAAAAAATGAGAAACTGCATTATAAAAATAAAAGTACCTGGAAAGTGACTTAGAATCACTTCTCCAACATGTGCCATTTTCAAGGTGAGCTGGTCTTGTGTAAGTAGGGCAAGCAGTTCCAAAATGAGCTGGTCTTGTATGAATAAGGAGAGCTGCTCTTGCACTAACTCTTAAGCAGTTCTTCGGATGCCTGTTTTTCACATGATTTCCCCATTTGCTATTTGAAGCTTTGGAAAATGCTGCCACAGTGGCTTCGGTGAGAGGTTTCAGAGCTGTGAGTTAAAAGCAAGTTGCAGGGCTGCAAATAGCAGACCCACGGCATTACTAAGTTAAAGGCACTGGGTGCCAAGCCCATCTCCAAGATGGGACACAAAAGCATTGGACCCAGGGCATGAAGACCCACTGCAACATGGGCACCTCCCCCCTGCACCATGCAGACAGCTTCTTTCTGCTGACACAAATCTCTGCATCAAAGCAGTGAGTCACAGACAGATGTTTTCAGTACAAGGTTGCCAATGTGGAATGAGATCCCAAAGGGAACCGAAATGATGCAAATGGTGATTAACCTTCAGGTGTTCTGCAAATCCTCCTCCTTACTTCAACAGTCCCACTTGAAAGGCCAGAAAATCCTGGTTCTACTGAATTGGGTTTCTGAATTACACACGCTGCAGAAAGCCTCGTGACAGACACAGATTCTGACTAGCAGAGAAACAGAAAATTATTAGCCAGAGTGGGTGCTCTTTCACATCTTTATCAGTGACATAGACAGTGGGATCAAGTAAACCCTCAGGAAGTTTGCTGATGACATCAAGCTAATTGGTGCAGTTGACTCAATGGAAGGAAGGGATGCCATCTAATGAGTCCTGGGCAGGTTTGAGAAGTGGGCCCACAGGAACCAAATGAGATTCAACAAAGGCCAAGCACAAGGGCTTATGAACACGAGGGAGAACAACATTTTATACTGGCAAATAGTGATAAGACAAGGGGGAAAGGCTTTAAACTAAACGAGGGGAGATTTAGAGTAGAAGTTAGGAAGAAATTCTTGACTCAGAGCATGGTAAAGCACTGGCACAGTCTGACCAAGGAAGCTATGGATGCCCCATCCATGGAGGTCTTCAAGGCCAGGTTGGATCAGGCTCTGGGCAGCCTGAGCTGCTGGGTGGCAGCCATGCATGCAGCAGAGGTTTGGAACTGGATGAGCTTGAAGTCCCTTCCAACCCAAACCGTTCTGTAATTCAGTGACTCTATGATGAATCTGTGATGCTACGTGAATTTGGATGCATAGGTACAGACAGGTTCCATTCTGCTCTTAGAGTGTCTGATCTTACAGGGCTGCTCTCCTTGTTGGCCCAGGAGTTTGAATAATGTCATTAATCTTTATATTTGGCTTAAATTAACATGTTCCCTACAACAATAGTAGAGCATAGAATAGGTATAAAAGAAATACTAAATATATATATATATATGCAGAGTGCAGCTTACACCATAAAGCCAAGACTGTGTGAAAAACAACATCAGATCTCAAAAGTCAGCAGAAAGCAATGCAAAACTGCATCTTGACAAATACCTGTTTGTACAAGAAGCCATTACAATAAAACCGTGAATGCCGCATTCACGAGCAGAAAGAAGCCTCAGGAGCGAGTCACTGGCGCCATCTAGAAGAGGAAAGCGTGCACCAAGTGAAAGTTAACTGGGAACATAAAGAGCAGCTTGTCCTGCTTTGCAAAGTGTAAAGCACTTCTTGTGAACACCAGTTCCTATGAATTACAAGGACACTTGTCAGTGAGGAGTGTTCTCCCCATTCCCAAGCCTCGGTGGTATTGAAATAAAATACAAGTGAGTCTCTGCTCAGATATGTGTAAGATCGATGGCACCTGACAAGGTCTTGGCATAACAATCCTACAACATAGGTATCAATCAACTAAGGTTTGACTGGTGGGACACAGAAACAGAATGTGCTGTTAATTAGATGGTTTTGGCTTCAAATGGCAATGACTGAGGAATGTTTTTGGAGTGTTCATTGCCTATACATCCGTTGATTCTCTTCTTCTGACCAGAAAAGGAGCAGGAAAAGTGCAGCAAGTGCTCATTTTAGCAATCATAAACATTAACTCTACCTCTTTCTATTAACTAAGCTTATGACTTCAGTGTTTCATTCTTAGTGTGTGTGATTTAAACCATTCCTAGCTATAATAAATAGCCAGTGTTTATGGGGGTTTTTCCAAGCTCAGTCTAATCAGACAGTTTGTCTGTGTCTCCAGCAGCAGCGAGATTAAATTAAAACCCCAAAGTGGACCCCAGACTTTCTGGCCTCTGAGTTTTCAAAACATTCAGATTTGAATGAAGATTTCAGTATGGAAAACCTGAAATGTAGGAAAGTTGGCAATCGTGTTTGATTTTACCTCTGAACTTTGAAGGCTGGCACGTTTTCTTCTCTAAGGTAAGCATATGTAATAGTACTTGTGGCATGACCCAAAGCCCCTGGGACCAACGTTTTAATGAGGTTAGGCTTTTCCTTGGATGAGAAACCTACAAACAAAGCCAAAACGCTGCAAGAAAAACTAATGCAAGGGGAAGTTATTTTATTTGAACCAGTCCCACCTCAGTGCTGGAGGTGCTACCCTGCAGATGTGGCTTCACATAGGAGCCAAGGTGGTTCCTCACAGCCAAGAAGTCTTTCTTATGGAGATTCCTGGAAGGAGTTATTCCCATGAGCTTCCTCCTAAAGGCTGTGGTGGTTGAGCAAAGGGAAGGCACCTGATGTGGCTCAGGGAAAGGAAAACTCAACAGAGGTGGCTGAGGGAAGAATGGCAGACTCAGAGAAAAGGAGAGCTGTGAAGGAGCACCTGAAGAGATGGAAATTGCAATCTGGAGTAATGAATGAAGTGAGAGAAGAAGATAGTTATGTGGATGAACTGAGTTAATGCTGACACGGAGGAGGAAACTTTGCCTTTTCCAGGAGAGAAGTCCTAGGATGCTCACTTGCACAAGGCCTTGCTGGGTGCATTTCAACAGCACTGGGTGCCTGTCCAGAACCTGTGATATAGCACAGAGCCACTGGTAAAGGCAACAAGAGCTCTCTTTTAATCCACGTGTAGTGCAAATTACACTGACATCAGACTGGATGATTTTGGCAGAATTACAGATTAAGGAGTTCAGCTCTCAACAGACAAATTGGGAACTGCATTATCCCCCCCATCTTAGAGGACCTTGAAAATAATGTTACAACCTGTGAAGCTTTCAGACTCTGAAGTTGTGTGTATTGTGATGAATTCCACAGGGAAATTAATCATTGCTTTGGGGAGAGGAGCAGAACAGTTTGCAATAGGCAAGGCTTGTGGGCCAGTCTTATTTCACCTGATTTAAGTACTCAGGATACACAATATAGGCCCCTTGTTCACATCAGATGCTCTTCTGCAGAAGGGAGAGGAATGCCTCCAAAGACTAATTCAGATTTTATGCTTAAATTGCCTCTAGCACTGATTCCAGATGGAACTTTGAACAACTGTCCCCTGAAAGTAGAACTTCTGTCACTTCCTATCTTTGGAGAGCTGAGGTCTGAAGCCTTCACAATCTTCTAGCACATCTTATTGATAGCTCTCACTTATTCAGGATATCTCTGTTGCTAGATTAATGACATCGGGAAGGTATGTGAATTGAACAAGCCCTATTCTGCCCCATGCTAAAGGCAACACTGATATTCTGCATGTGACTCAAAAAGAGTTTACAGGCAGTCCCCCTAATTCAAGCACAGCTTGTGTCTGCATGCTGCTTCTGCAGAGCACACCTCTGAAAGGCATTGGAGCAGCTCCTAGGAGAAGTCTCACCTGCAGCAGCACCTCACAGCAAAACACCTCTGGCTGGAGGTGCTGATGAGGTGCTGCTGTTCATCTCCCCCTTTTCCTGCAGTTCTTGGTGGAAAAGCCACACTGCAGCATATCCAGAGAGTGCACAATTATATACGGAAACATTATTTATAGAGTATAATTATGTAAGTATCACTCTGGCTCTGGCACGAGTTGCATATGGCATCATTCTTCCTCTCTACTGAGAGAATTATCCACTGTAATGATTTACACAGTTGAGCATGAATATTTGACTCAAATCTTTGAGTTACTAACATTATTTTAGGACAACAGCCACGTCAAACTAAGTTATTTTGGTGAAGTTTCTCTGGAATAGAAATACTTCAGGAAAGATGATTCTGCTCCTGCTTCCTACATCTCCCCCTGTATGTAAGCAAACAGGTACATTTTACAGCTACCAACAACTGACAGTATCCAGAGGTGGATGCAGCAAGCGGTGTCATGTCTCACAAAGCAAACACAACGTGCATGGTGTCATGTAACCTTTCATATGCTCTTTCTTATGCTCTTTCAGGAACACAATGGGAATTATCAAATTACATTTGCTGTCACTGCAAACTAGAGGTAATTAATTACAGGCAATCTAGAGAACGATCCAAAACCAATTACACACTTCAATATTGAGGGAAATTTAAAGCTTTCTTCTTCCTTGGCTTATTTTCCAAATCTATCCTTGTTCTGTCAAAATACATCTCTGCCATCTAATTATTGAGTAGTTTGTGGTCAGAAGCCAAACATTTAAGCCATTTTGAACCAGCTTTGAAATGTCTTCCTCCACAGTAGCTCTAAGTGGGCACTGCTTTCTTGTTTTCAGTCACTTAAGAATGAGTATCTTATTACATTCATGATCTGATTTCATTTTTGAGGCATTGGCTAGGGCCACGGGAAATATTAAATATGTCTTTTAATTCTAAGTGGTAGCACCTATCTAAACACAGATTTTGCTGAGAATTCCAAGACAACTGGAAGACAGTATTATAGCAATATTCAAACTTATTCTTACATACCATATTGCTAAATTCAAACTGGGTATTGGCTTCAGAGCTCCTGAGAATAATCATCAGTTCAAAGTCTTTTCTCTTCACAAAGCAAATCAGCTCCAATTCTTAGGACCAATTAAAAATTATAAGAGGAAAGTTCTCAGAACAGCCAAAATAAGACTTCCCCTGTGACTACTCTTGTATGCAACTCGTCAGTATTTGTTCCTAATTATACTTTTACACATTGCAGTATCTCTTGTCTTGAAGAAATGTGTGGAAACAGCAGCTAGTCACAGTTTCCAACAACATTATGGCATATAAAATCTATTAGATGTGTCTCTGGAAGGCCATGGTCTATCAGTGAAATTGCTCATGGAAGCAGCATACACCATAAGGGTGCAGCTGCTTCTCTTGGACTTGCAAGTGGGCATTTGGAGCTGAGGTATATCGATGAAGGAAGATAACAGGAAGAACACACCCAAGACACTCCACCTGCTTTTCTGTCTTCACTCACCCATAGCCATGAGAAACTAGTCCTAACTGCACTGTTAAACTTGGTTAATGACTACTTTTTGTCCTTGGGACAAAATGAAGCATAAAAAGTCCTGGGTGTTTCTGGCATATATCCATTATATAAGTCTGGCATATTGGGTATAAATCCCATCACAAACAATTCCTGTAATTCTTCACTGTCAAGAATTCTGTTTATAAAGGACCACAAAAAGAGGGGGTGACCACGAATCATATCATATCTGACTGTATCTGATGTACTTTGCTATGAGCAAATTAATAAACAAATACAGTGATTCTCTTGTCTACCAAACCTGATGTCCTTAAGACAAAACACCTCTGCAACAAAACTGAGAGCAACAACTTCCTAATTCTTTGATTTGCTCTCAACACATCTTAAATTAGCAGCCTGCTGACTGCTTTAATTTGCATTAATAAGCCTATGTTGGCTGTACATGGCAAGAGTGGGACACAATTCTGCCAGCTCCCTGAAATAAAACTGCCAGCACAAATGGAAGGTGTTTAATTAGGAAGTATTTTCCAAAACCTTTCCATTATTTTAAACAGACCCACACCAACCCACACTAACTCTGCTAAATTTGCCTGCAGCTCTCTCTTCTAATCCCAAAGACTTATGTATGAGGTCTGAAATCTATTCATCAAGAGGGACACAATGTACTGTCTTCTTTGGTTCACTGCAAGTTTGGGTTTCTGTCAGCCTAAACACAACTAACTGACTTAAAATTGTGGCTTAAAAAATAAGAGACTGTGATGTATATAATGTATGGGGAAAAGAAAGAGAAAAGTTCATTTATATTCAGGAAAATACAGACTTTTTTTGTTCAAAAATATCTTACGTGCTCAAAACAAAGATCAGTAAGGCAAAAACAAACAAGCAAAAGGCAGTTAAAAGTTTGGCAGCAAATAAATGGCCACAAATTGTATCAGATGAGGTTTAGACTGGACATAAGAAGGAACTTTTTCTCTCAGAGAGTGGTCAGGCACTGGAATGGCTGCCCAGGAAGGTGGTGGAGTAGCCATCCCTGGCAGTGTTCAAGAGGTGTCTGGATAGGGAGCTAGGAGATATGGTTTAGGGGTTTTCTGTAGGTATGGTAAAGAGAGGATGGCTGGACTAGATGATCTTGTAGGTCCTTTCCAACCTTGTGATTCTATGATTCTATTGAAGCACTGTATTGTTGCTACCCAGCAAATAACTTGGTCTACTCCAACACCAGCTTGCAAATTTGTAAGTATGTTCCATGGTTGAACGCGTGATGAGGATTAACAAAAACACAGCCAAGATGAGGTGAAGACTGTTCTACTGCAGAGCGTTAATAAGTTTTCTCCAAGAAAAGAGGCCAAAACTTTGAAGTAATGAAATTACAGGCAGTGCAAATCAGCCAGATATCTGATAGGAGACCAATCAGACTAGCAGGATAACACAGCCATAGAATGTGCAACCCCAGGCTGAATTACCCCTGCCTTCCCTGAAGTGTTTGGTTGCAGCCACTTCCCCTCTAGAAAAACTACTTAGTTCTGAGAGGGGAACTGCTTACCCAGCGAGTGAATTGATCTCCGCACCTGATTTTTTATCTTTTAGGTTTGTGTTTCAGTCTGTCTCCTATGTGTGTACATTTGTACATTATCAAGGTCAGAAAGGCCACAATGCCACTTGAGGTTTCCACGTGTAAAGAAAAATACGCTAACTGTGGTGCATACAAAGTGTGTACTATTATCTTCCACAGGCATAGATGCCCTGTTGCCAAGTTCAAGGAGTTTGAACAAAAACTCTGAGACCAGATTGCTTTTCCTGGAATTCTTAAAAGGGGCCCCGAAAAGCTTATTGAGACAGCAAACCAAGGTCAAAATGATCCTGTTTTCAGTCTGCTTGCATATTTGCACAAGTTTAAAAAGCTCTTATCAGTTCATTTGAAGAGGGCAAAGCAGAGAAAAATAAACCAGGAAGGAGAAAATAATAAGGCAGACAAAGAAATTACTTCATCCTATAGCACCTCCTATAGCACCTCAAATGCTCCTTAAGTCCCCCTGTGCTGTCCTAATGCCACAAAAAAGCAAACACTGGGGCACATAGAAGCTGCCAAAATCAATACATCATGGGCTGAGTCTCCTTGTTTGTGCATGGGTAGAGTCATTTGATGTGAATTCTGCTCCATCTAACTGCCACCTTAACAAATCTGATGGGAGCACAGCAGTATGAAAAACATTTACCCCCTGTTTAATTTGGTCAAGTCAAGAATATAACTGAGGGTAAGGAAAGGAGAGAGATGGGTAAAGGAAATGATTGTATGGACCTCTTCTTTTATTCAGCAAAGCTGGTTTAAGAACCCAGCAAAATGCAAGTGATGAGGAACTCCCACAAAATAGGAACAGAGAGAAACAGCACTAGAATCATTATTAGAGAGCTAGACAGTAACAAGAATAGATAGCAATAATTAGACTTTCAGGTCTGGGGATTCAGAAAGCAATTTGCATTTTAAGTAACCCAATACATATTGAAACTAATAATATCCAGTGCCTTTTTTATTTTTGATGTCACTGTTCTAAAGAGAGATCAAGATTTTCTTTTTACTTATTCATGTAGATAATATCTTAATTGTAATTTAAACGTCCAGAAAAGTTACTGATTTAAATTTAAGTGCTCTATGATTGTGCCTCGCTTTTCCTGATAGAGACAGAGAACAGATATGTCTAATTCTGTGTACAAATCAGAGTAAGAAAGAATTGTGTGACTGTAAGCCATTTGCTCTGATGAATATCAAATAAAAAACACAAGAGTGATTTTTTTCTCTTCACACTTATGTGCTTCACAACAGGATTTCTGCACACATCTCCTAATAGACAACTTCAAGTCATAATTATTATAAATGTCAACCAGAGGCTCAGTACATTTCAGCACGTTATCATGATGCTGCTTTGCAAGCAGGCGCGTGCCCCAAAATCGGAGTGGCAGCCAGTGATGGATTGACTCTGTCAGACAAGGATTTCTAAGCCAGACTCCATCTTAATTTCCCTCTGTAGTCAGCAGAGTGGAGGAAACATTGCCAGGATTTGTTTTATAATAAAGTAGATATCTAAAATAAAATAAATGACCCCTCAAAATAACAGTTACTCTCTTCTGACCATGAAAATGCATAAGGGATTGTAGAGGTCTACGCTGCAAACACCTGAAGGTAGGTAGGAAAGATGCTCCCACCCACAATGTCTGCCTGTGTGAGGACTGGATCCAACCTCACTGAGGATCAGGCATTTCTTTGCAGCTCACATTATTACAAACCATTTTTTTGCTTAGATCATGGCTTTTAACAGCATGAATGAAGGAATATCATAAATTCATTAAAGAGGGAAGACAATTGTTCTTCCCCTTCCTTCTGGGGAACAGAGCCAGATTCCTCCTGATGTCACACAGTACAAAGACTCAGTTCTTGCCTGTCATTCCTCATGTAGGTTTATTTCTATCTATATTCATTTGCTTTAGTGATCTTTGGCTGTCTCGGAAACATTTTCTTTCTGTAGAGCAGATGGGAAAGCATGCGTGTTTTTTCACAGTTAACTTATGGGTTTGATTAGCCATTTGGATTGAAAGAACTAAAAGAGGTTAACGCTGTCTTTACAGCAGCTGCGGAGGGAATAAAAACGAACAGAGTAAGAAGGATTGCAACCATAGTTCCTCAGAAAGAAAGAAAGAAAGAAAAGCCAATATTCCTGCAAAGAAAGAGTTTCTGAAGGATGGTTCTCTGCATTTGAAGCCCCTGCAGGGGATAAAGACTCACAAAGGAAGTATTTTTGGCAAACTGGAGCTGGGAGAAACTCCTGATGAAATTTTCAATAGTTCCATCCCAGCTTCTGCACCCAGAGGTCCAGATGGCTTCCAGATGAACTATTGCCATTTTGACCACACCCCACTCAGCCACATTTGGCTTGTTTTCTGTTCACTGAGATGTGCTAATCTCAACCCTTACCCCTGATGTATGTCCTGTCGCTTGTCAGGCAGTATGCTCAGAAGTCACAAGCCTTGCTTCAGCCCTCTGGCAGCAAGTCAACCAGTCAGCAGGCAAAGCTGGATAATTACTGCTTAGCCTTAAAGAGCTTAACGTTTGTTTGCACGGACCTGTGTCCTGGCAACACCAAGGCACTGAACCAGAGAGCAAACTTTCTTTCCCCTAAATATTTTCTGTAAGGGAAAGGACAGAAGGGACCATAACACAGACATAAAATGGTGATTATCTTGAAGGATTAGCAGAGATAAGTAGACTATCCTCTAGCACTGACTTGTTGCAATTATAGAGAAGAAGATACTGCTGGGCTTTATTCCTCATTCTGGTGTTACAGAATACTGCACATGGCTGCTCTGGCAGCCATTTTTTGAGAACTACCTTTCCAGAAGTGCTTAGCAGAAGGCCTTACAAGAAGGCTGTAGCAGAGACAAGCAAAAGACAGCCAGAGGATATTGGGTAGTCACAAGACAACGGAGTTCTTGGTATACTGGACAACAAATCCAATGCCAAGTTACAGTGATTTGATTATAGCAGTGAACCTTAGCTGCACAAATATCTACTTTTAAGTGAAATATACTGAGTAAAATGCAGACTATTCAAACATGAGCGCACTAAATGAAATGCAAACAATTTAAACACGAGTATACTTGAGAAGGGGGAAAGCACACTTGTAAATTAACAAGGGATGGTGCCTTTCATGATTACCCACACCCACTGATGAAGTTGTCAGCCTCTCATACATCAGATGTCTCCTTTGAGCTCTGGGCAGCAGCCCCTGCCCAGCCAACAAGAGGTGCCCAGAGCTCAAGTTGGGAAGGTACTCTTTATAGTGCTGCTGCTTTTGATCATCTGGTCAATGGGCTGATGCAAGAGCACCAGAATGTTTCTAGAAGGTTTCCTCATCCATGAATAGTGGACTGTTGTGTAGTGAATTGTCTATTCATAGCTCTGAGGAGAATGTTGTCCATTCATAAACAAATGAATAGTTCAACACAAATGTGTAGCCTAATCCACTGTCATATCTAAGGATCACTGTGCACTCAGTCACAGATTTCTTTGTACAGTTTGGCTATGCGAGTACTCTGTTGTCCTGCTGTTCCCTGCCATACCTGAGGAGAGGAGCATCTCACCATACAGGCGGCATGTTCCATGATGCTGGTGTACAGTGTGTTAGAAGTTACACTGGAGCAATAACAGCAGCTGCCTCCTGGCATATCATGCTCGTGAATTAATGTGATCTGATGTTCACAGAGTGGAGTTCTATAATGATGTCTGTGGTCACTGAATTATCACATCAAAGTGGGTAACCAGGTTATACAAACTGGTTCCTGATGTGAAAGCCACAGTATCAGAAAAAAGCCTCAGTACCTTCAACCTAACTACACTCATTCTTCACTGTTACGTTGTTCATACTCCCATTCAACTCCAGTGACATTCATGCAATTGCATTTGCATTGTAATCTGGTAAGTACTAAGGTGATTTAAAGCTATGTTCAACGTGATGGATGCAGAAAGACAGAAGCAGCAAGGCAGTATAAGCATCGTCAAAATAGTGAGAGAAGCCGCATCCTACCTCATTAGTCAGCTCTGCTCAGCAAAAGCAAACTTAAACCCAGCTTCAGAAGGGTTTTACTGCCACTTCATGATAGCCTGGGGGAATCTGCAGAGGCAGTCTAATTTGTATGTTCAAGAAAAATCAGACCTACTTCTACAAGGTGTTCTCAAGGTATTTATCAGCTGTGTGAAACCTTCTCCAAACCATCTCAGCAAGATCATTTGGACAAGAAAGACGTGAGTCTTCTTTACAGTTCTTTCTGACAGGAGTGCTGAGCCAGTTGTCAGCCAAGGAAGATGGGAAACACAAGCAGCCTTAAATGAGCTTGGGGGAATTGTGGTTCCAATGCTAGCCATTAAAATTCAATTTGTTTCTTGCCTCCAATAAATTAATTTTACTTAAGATATCTTGACATCAGAATTAGGATTTGGGCAGGGCTTTATTCTTTTGAGTCTGTCCCAATAGCAAATGCTTCTCTGAAAGGCACAGCTTCCATCTTATTGTTCAGAATATCCTCATTTTTTCCATGGGAAGAGAAGCTGACAGGGTGATTAATTGAACTGTCACACAGCATGACTTGCAGTTAGAGAAATATATGAAAAAAGCTGTGAAACACAGTATAGACTAATCCCCAATGTACAAACAGAAAACCACCAAAAACCTTGGGGTGGTCCAGAGACCCTTGTCACTGGAAAAGATTGAAGGTTACAGGTATTCTCCACCTGAAAATGAGAACTTGAATTGTCTGTGGCTACTCCAAGGAACTCCAGCTCTTTCATTCCAGCTCTTTATCCTGAACAACTTTATTTTCATTTCCCCGTGTACTGTGAAAACTATTGGTTAGCTATATTATAAATCATATATATATGACTATATATATATATGTATATATATAGAGAGAGAGAGGGAGAAAGCTATAGCTATAGCTATATTATAGGTCATTCAGGGTTAAACATAACATGTTTAAACACACACAGTAAGTTCTATATCACATTCCCTACAAAGAGTGCTAAATATTGAATAGACACACTGACTCGACAGCCATGTGCTGACATTGGACTGTTTGAATTAATCAAAGATTTTAAAATCATTAATGGAAGGTAAGAAAATATTTTAGCGTAAGTAGGCATTGGGAATGTTAAGATCTTTACAGAGGATGCATTACAAGCCCATTCTTAAGGTACATAAAATTAGAAAGGTGATAGAGCAGGTAAGTCTTTTCCAGTTCACCTGTTCTCAACATGCTGGTCAATTAGGCCATGAAAAGCTAAAAAATATTAACTTTAAAGTTGATATTGAAGACAGAGACTTTAGGGATGCCTTAAATAGGCCCAGACTTTCTGATTTCACTTCATCTCAATTTTTTGTCAAATTTTTTTGACATCGCTCTTGATTAATAATTATGCCCATCGATATCTCTTACGTATGGCATTCTGTAAGTCATATTTAGAGCTGATACGTCAGTGATTTGTGCAGCATTTTAACTGTATGTTACAACCTACATATGCCGTACAGATGCTATGACAGGTATCCAGTGTTACACTGTAACGCTTCCCCAAGCAAAACAATTTATTCAGAGCATATGACATGTTTTCTTTTTAAAACAGATCCTTTCTGGATGTTTTAGTACATTATATATGAAAAGTATTTGATCTCTGACTCAGGGTGAGTCTGAGCATGCCCAGCTGCACAGCCAGCCCCGCATCACACTTCCTGGACTACTATCAGGCCAGGTCTTCCATCCCTCTGACCTTAAAAGAGAAACAAGAAACAGCAACAACGCTTCCGTTAAAAACAAAACACCCAGAAGAAAAAAAAAAAAGCAATCCCAGAAAGCACCAAGCATTTCCTCACAGGAAGAAAAAAGTGCATATCTGTGTTATCGCCAAAGCATAATTAAACATCCTCTGCATAAGGACAGAGAATGAAAAAGGGCCACTGGGGGTCAGGCCAAAGTTTTAGCAGACCTCGTGTTTTCTCCCAGCACTGGCAAAATCTGTTCCCTGGCAGAGAGTACAAGAAAAGAGCAGGGTAAGCAAATATGAAACTTCCTTTAAACATTGTCCCAGCCTTCGAATGTTTGTATCTCGGAGACTTCCTGACTCTCTGTTGAGCAAGCCCTGCTAATTGCAAACTTTCAGCACTCGCAGAATCTCACAGGAGGAAGTCGTGCAGGTTGAACTGCACTTTGTGATCAGAGTGCTTTTAGTTTGAACTAAACTACAACGCCGTGAATTAAAAACAAAACCTTCTGTTCTTCTGACAACGAGCTTTACAAGCTCACATTTTAATAGCAGTCGTAAATGCAATATTGCTCTTAGCTCCTGAGAAAACAGGACGTTCCTGTCATCCATATTAATCTAACACGTGTTCAAAAGCGAGTCCTTTATTTTCTTTAGCTCTTCAGCAGCCTATAGAATAACTTGCAAATTACTCTGAAAGTTTCACCTCTCATCACATTGTCGCCACCATATTTTTCACAAATTGATTTATCCATTAGGTTCAAAGGAAATGTCTCTATGATGCCTGCTCTGCAGAAAGCAGATGATAATAATGGATATCATACACTATCCAATTAGAGCTTTCACACCGCCTCATCTGTTATTTATTGCTGGAGTCCAGTAATGGAAAATCAATCTACTTTATCCTTGCCATTACTGGATTCTGTGCAATCAATTTGGTTTTGTTCTGGAATTATAAATCAAGGATGCGAGTTCATTTTCCTGTCCCACAAGCACTTTCAATTTCACATTTTCAGTGAGTGACACAGATGATTTCATCAATGTCACCCTCTTTCAGATGCCAGGATAGCTTATGGTTAACACAGCACTGGGTTGCGTGACTTGGATCAACATTCTGAGGCAATGTATGTATGTAGCATCAACTGGTCAGTCTGACCTGAAGAGAAATACAGCCATAAACAACACAGACATGAGCTAGGCTATGCCAGGAGGTCCTCGTGCTGGCCACCAAATGTTTAGTAAAGGCACAGTCGAACATGTTTAAAACCTTTGTGTGAATAGGAATGGGGATCAACTGCATTTAAGTGCCAGTCTCTTGTTAAAGCAACCAGGTAACTCCAAAAAATGACAAAGGTGGTTCTGTTGATGGAAGGCACAAATCTGATAAATTCTTAAATATGGCCTCATTCTAATACTAGTTTGCAATGACAATGCCTTAAAGCTGCTTAGAAAACATCAAACTTCTTCTGATACCCTTCCAGGACTACTCAGCATTGAGCGATTAGATCCTACATGAAGTCTTACCTTCCGTTCGGAAGCTGTTTTAGAAGCTTACTGAGCCCACAGCTGACAATGTATGAGAAAACATTTGGAACACTGAGAAACCTCCACCCTTCTGGGAATTCCCAGTTCCCAGAATGTCTCATTTCTGTAGCAATTTTATTTATTGTCATAAAGCTGGAATGATGGGAAATGGACAATATAAATTCTTGCATTGCATTACAACCACGTGTACTTTACCGAAAGCTTCTTTTGACAGGATGAGCACATTTGGCCGGATCACATACGTGTGTTAATTATAGTAAGGAAAACAAAATGGCAATAGTTATAGCAAGTCCAACCAACAGGAAATGGTTATCGAGCTGTGATAAAATGTTTATCAGGAAATGTTGTTACACTATCCAAAACATTTCCTGTCTGCAACTGTTTTTTGTGTGTGAAAATAATGTATGTGGTGCTAGAAATAGCATTATTTTTTTTTTAAGGAATTAAATAACCGTACTTATAGAAAATCGTTGTAGCCACACTTGTTGTTTGTGCCATTTCCTTCTTTGTGCAAATTATGAAGTAACTTGAAAAGAAAACTTAAAAAGAAGCCTTCGAATTAACCTGGGCATTTGTTACATACAAGGATAAGAAGCAAAGGCTCAACCTCTTACAGTTGTTACTTCATTTAACCTCAGACTGTTCCTCTTCATTTTAATAACCCCTATTTATTCAGCCCTTTCCCAAGTTTGCCTTATATTGAGTTTAATTTTTGATGAACTTTTTGTTGGTTATCAATGTCAACTTTTCCAATTAAAGGTATTTTTTAGGCATGGGATGAACTTCTTTAGGCAAGGATAGATGTACTGATATAGAAACAGAAAATAAATTTGCTTTATCTTAAAGATGCGAAAGCCACATCTGATCCATACTCCTGTTTCAAATAAACTGAGTTGCTCAATCATAGAATGACCTGGGTTGAAAAGGACCACAATGATCATCCAGTTTCAACCCCCTGATATGTGCAGGGTCACCAACCACCAGACCAGGCTGCCCAGAGCCACATCCAGCCTGGCCTTGAATGCCTGCAGGGATGGGGCATCCACAACCTCCTTGGGCAACCTGTTCCAGTGCGTCACCACCCTCCGAGTGAAAAACTTACTCCTAATATCTAACCTAAACCTCCCCTGCCTCAGTTTAAAACCATTTCTCCTTGTCCTTTCTCTGTCCCCTCTCATAAACAACTGTTCTCCCTCCTGTTTATACACTCCCTTCAAGTACTGTAAGACCACAATGAGGTCTCCCTGGGGCCTCCAAGCTAAACAAGCCCAGATCCCTCAACCTTTCTTCACAGGAGAGGTGTTCCAGCCCTCTGATCACCTTAGCATCCTTTCTCTGGACCCGCTCTAAGAGCTCCACATCCTTCCTATACTGGGGGCCCACATACACTCAGGTGTCCTTGGACGCTTAGTTCCTTTGTAGCCGATTCCAGATCTCCTGTTTTCCTCAGCTGCCAGCACACGGGCCTACAAATCCCCAGGTTTTACAGTCCTACTGGTACTTGGATCTCTTCCCATTATACACACAGACACAATCAATGTCAGTGGTAACTGGTCTGGACCTGTGGTTTACCCAGTAGACCTCTGGTAGCCAATTTGTAGATCCCTTGTGTCTCCAGTATTTACACCCATGCTCACAGGACCCATGAGCTTCCACATCTTTGATCCTATTTGCAGGCTACATGGGCTTGAAGCACTCACAGACATATGCACAGAGGGGATTGAGGTTTCTTAGAGTAATGAAACAGTCCCACTGCCGGCCTTAGGAGAAGAGAAACAAACTGCAGGCAGCCTAAATGAAAGGTAGAAAAGGAGACAGAACAACTGGCAGGTATGGAAATGCAGAAATAACTTGATCAGATTTTGATAGGAAGGCATCAATAAATGGAAATTACTTTTATGGTCAGAAATTTGTCCTTATTTTCTGCCTTGGATTCGTGTGACTTTGATTTGCTCCCACTGATTTTTATGTCTTTTCCATTAAATTAAAACGCTACTGATTACCTTCTATTTTCTCTTTGGAAGGAAACTATAAACTGTAAAAACCCTTAAACTGTCTTTTAATAAACTACACAAATCACCTCTTACATTATCTCTTACTTCCAAACCACTGACCATCTTCAAGCATGCCATCCCATTTTCAGCTTTTCTATTAAGGAATATAATAGCCTTATATGCAGTGTCCCAGTAGTTGTTTTGTTACACTGTTTACTGGAGACAAATTACCTTTTAACTTCCATTCAGTCTCTCTCTATACATTTAGAAATGACATTAGTCTTCCTTACGTCCACACTTCCAGTTATTCACCAACCTCAATCTTTTATCAAACGCTTCTAACTCCATTTCCTTGATGTACACCTACATTCACTGCTTCTAGACTTAAGGACATCAGTGCATTAAACCAAATTTTGTTTCAGTGGGTCAAGACGGTGATCTTTTTCACTGATTCTATTCTCACTGATTCTCTATTCTATATTCACTGATTGGTAATGGTTGGACTAGATGATCTTCTAGGTCTTTTCTAACCTTGATAATTCTGTGATTCTGATTCTAAGTGTAACTTTCAGCCTCACAGCCACCAGCTCAGTCTGCCCAGGGTCCCATTCAACCTGGCCCTGAGCACCTCCAGGGATGGAGCATCCACAGCCTCTCCTGACAACGTTTTTCAGTGCCTCACCACCTTCTAAGTACAAAATTTCTTCCTAAAATCCAACCTAAATCTCCTCTTTTTAGTTGTAAGCCGTTCCCCCTTACCAGATTGTCTTTTATTATCACATATCAGAGTTCCCATTTGGTAATTTAACTGAGGTATTTAAACTAGTACCACACATAAGCCATCAGTACTAAAGTTACTACACTAAGTATTGGTATTGGTTGGACTAGATGATCTTCTAGGTCTTTTCCAACCTTGATAATGCTGTGATTCTGTGAGCTTGATGACAGCTACACCCCTCAGCGCCGCAGGGAAGGCGGCTGCCCGGCTCTCCCTCCGCTGGAGGTGGATCCCTGGGAGGCGCTTACCCCCTTCCCTCCCTCCTTCCCTCCCCTCTCTGAGGAGGCGCCTGAGCGCGGCGGCATCCTCCCTTGTCTCATCGCGGGGAGGAGGAGCCGCCGCCTGCGGGGAAGGTAAGCGACGGAGCTATGCGCGCTCCACCGCCTCCCCCTTCCCCTTGTAGAGCGGCTCCGCTGAGGAAAACGAGGTGCTGCATTGCGGCCGAGCAGCCTTCAGATCCGCTACTGGGGCTGTAGCGGACGGTGCCGGCCGCCCCGAGGCGGGGGAGGGGACGGAAGGGGAGGGAGCTGCTCGCCTGCGCTTCCCGCCTTGCGCCCGCTGCTGTTGGCTGCGGCCCTGAGGCGGGGCGGGGCGGCGGGCGGCTTGGCGGGAGCTGCCGTGTGAGGGGGGCGGTTGTGGGGTCCTGTCAGCAGCCGGCTGTGGGAGGGTCTGATCAGGCGGGTCCCTCGCTTGGTGTTTTCAGTTGTATAAATGTCTCAGACAGGAGATGTACGCGTATTGCCACGGCTTGCTTGTGGCTGGTATTGGAGAGCTCGGTCCTCAGTGTGAATCACAGAATCGTTTGGGTTGGGAGGGACCCATAAGGGCCATCTGGTCCAATTCCTCTGCAACAAACAGGGACACACAGTTCGATCAGATGCTCAGAGCCCTGTCCAGCCTGACCTCGGGTGTCTCCACCTCTCTGGGCAACCTGTGCCACTGCCTCACCACCCATACTGTAAAAAACTTCCTTATATCTATTCTAAATTTCCCCTCTTTGAGTGCGATGCCATTTCCCTTTGGCCTATTACAACAGACTCTGTCTGTCTCCTTCCCTCTTCCAGCCCCCCTTTAAATAGAAAAAGACTGCTCAGATCATCTCAGAGCCTTCTTTTCTCCATGCTGAGCAGCCCCAGTTCTCTCAGTTTGTCCGTGTAGGAGATGTGTTCCATCCCATAGATCATTTCTGTGGCCCTCCTGGACACACTCCAACAGCTCCATGTCCCTCCTGTGCTGAGGACTCCATACATGCACACAGGTGAGGTCTCACGGTGCAGAGCATAGGGGCAGGATCACCTCCCTTACCCTGCTGGCCACACAATACAAATAGCATAATACATAAATAAAGATGTATTGAAATTCACGATGTTGGATGGGGAAACTCTGAAAAATGAAAATGGACAGGCTTAAATCTGAGTTACTTAGAGGCAAGAGTTTCTAAAGCTTCTTTAATCATGTAAGGAAAAACATGAGTAGAAATAAGACCACTGAGTGAGAAAGTTGAGGTAAAGTAGCCTGAAGTTTCTGCCATTTTATGGGGGAACGTTTGGGGTATATACCAGCCCCCTTTGCCTTCCTGGTCTTTTATGCTGGATTTATAGGAGACACTCCTGCAGGTGCCCAGTATTAGAGGGAGAAGAGGGAGGTTTAACTACAGCCACTGATTCACGCTGTGATAGTGTTATATATGATCTGGGAAAAAAACATATCTTGGTGACCCAATGTGCTGAAAAACTGTGTTAAATCTAAACAAGCCAGGAATGTAGAAGAGAAAGGTGTGGTTTAGTGTAATGCTTATGGGCTTGTTTAGTTATTTTTTGTTTGATTTTGTATCTCGTAGAAGGTGCATTTTGTAAATTGAAGCTTTTGGCTTAAATGGGAGTAGGAAGACCTTTCTTGGACATCCAAGGAAGTGGTGAAAGATTACAACTATAGAAACTGCATTTTTCTTTAACAGCTTGAGGAGAACATGAAGTCAAAGATCCTTATAAGCTAGACTGATCTATGGATCAGAATTTGGCTGGGTCGGGTAACTGCTGTCTAATAACAATTCGGGTAGGTTAGATACTCATAGAGGAGGCATAACAACATAAGAAATGCATCCAACCTAAACCTCTCTTGTCTCAGTTTAAGACCATTCCCCCTTGTCCTATCACTATCCACCCTCATAAACAGCTGTTTCCCCTTGTAAGGGGAAAGCTAGTTCTTTGAACTCTCATGTTGGAAGGTCAGAATGAAGAATCAATATATGTCAATTATACCGAATCAATTGTAGACTACATTAAATTTTATGCAGCGTTTTAAATGGACGGGAGCTAATAACTCCATCAGTTGTTCTTAAAAAAGAAATTCTTCAGCATCTCAGCTTAGAAATACATACAGGATTAATAGCCTTTTACCAATAAGCTATCTAAGAAAATGTTCGATTATTTTAATATCTTCAAGATCTGGAGATAATACTCTTTTTTTACTGCAGAAGTACGTATGTGGAAGTGACCCTGGCATCCTTACACTGGCACTGAAGGTACTTTGTGCGTTCACATTGCAGAATCAGAAACACTCGATTGCCTTCAGAAGGTGTTTTTGCAGTTGTAGAAATAAGGGAAAACATCTTAAATTAAAAATATTTTTTGATTAACAGTTTTAATTAGACTTTTTTTAGCTGCTGACCTTGGCTTTATTATTTGTGGTATTCCAAACCAGCAGATGGATAGCCGAAGCTTTCAGATGATCTTATCAGGGTAGCTGGAGGGTTTGTAGCATGAGAAAAAAGAACTTGAGAATTGTTTCTTCTGCTTTAAACATTTTTTCTCTAGTAGATAATGATGCATTTTTTTCTAGTCAGTTCCACTCTTGTTGCTCACTGCTAAACAATACACCATTCTACATCTGACAGCAGTTCCAAGGGGAAAAAGAGTAATTAAAACAAGGGATAGGAGAAATAAATAATGTTAGTATGGACAGTGTGTTTTATCATCTCTGTTATTTAAGACTTAGAAAAGTCTTATGGAATAAAAATATAAAGTTGTATTAAAGGACAGTGTTGAACCTGGCTTACAAAGCAATATTCTCCCTGTGTTCCTTGCTTTTGGTGTGTCCACGTTTCCTTTTTGTTTATTGTTTCCAGCTTCTTCACTGCTTTCATTTTTGGCAACTAATTTCTTTTTGGAGATGATGATATTACTTTAAAAATAAGATTTCAGTCTTTGAAAGGTTCATGGATTTAGTCACTAAATTAGTTGTACCTTTGCTTTTGAAAATAGAGTGCACCCAGAGCTTGCATCAGGAGCTGAGAAGTCACAGTCTGATGTCAAGAGGCAAGAAGGGAATGAGAGAAGACCATACATAGTTGGAAATAGCAGCTCTTCAACCAATCATTTACTGTTTTTCAGGGTCTGCCATTAAGAAATGGACAGGTAATGGACAGTGTTGCATCAGTGGAGAGATAAACTAAAAGCTGAGTTCTGTCAGTTTATGGTCAGTGCTGGACAGAGTATTGACATTTCACTGTACATGAAGAAGAATGTCTGTGAATATAGACTCACATATTTCTGGAAAGGAGATGTAATCTCTTCAGTGGGGGTAGCTGTTGACAGTATGACCTCTGTGGAGAAGGACCTGGGGGTCCTGGTGGATGACAGGCTGGCCATGAGCTAGTAGGTCATGACCACCCTTGTGGTCAGGAAGGCCAGTGGGGATTCTGTGGTTTTAAAAGGAGTTTGGGCAGCAGGTCAAGGGAAGCGATCCTCCCCATCTGCAGTGGTCAGGCCATGTCTGGAATTCTGTGTGCAGTTCTGGGCTCCTCAGTTCAAGATAGATAGACAGGAGTCTTCTAGAGAGAGTCCAGCAGAGGACTACAAAGATACTAAGGGCCTGAAGAATCTCCCTTATGACAACAGGCTGAGAAACCTGGACTATTCAGCCTAGAGAAAGGAGACGGGATCTGATCAGTGCTTATAAATATCTAAAGGACGGGAATCAAGTTGATTGGGCCAGGCTCTTTTTAGTGATGCCTGGCTGAAAAGGGGGTAATGAGCAGTAACTATAACGTAGGAAGTTCCATACAAACACAAGGGAAAAATTCTTTACTTTTAGGGTGACAGCACTCTGGAACAAACTTCCCATGGAAGCTGTGGAGTCACCTTCTGTGTAGGTAATCAGAGTCCACCTGAATGCTTTCCTGTGCAACCTGCTGTAGGGAACCTGCTTTGGCAGTTGATTGGACTAGATGATCTCCAGAGGTCCCTTCCCCAACCTCTGCTCTGCGATTCTGTGATTCTCTAGTTTTGTGATTGTCATTCTGTCCTTTCCTCTGAGACTACTTAGACAGTTTAGCATAATTTCATGGTTGCTCCTGTATGTGGCTGCTGAGAAATCAAGATCAGACAGGGTTAGGTCCCTGTCCTAAAGATGTCAATGCAAGTACTTTTTTGCCTGTTACTTTTTCCTCCTGCTCTTCCCAAAGTCTGTGGTTGAAGTTATTGGGACAAGATACTCCAGACAGACCTTTGGTTCAGCAGATGAGTTTCATAAGCGCTCAGATTAAGTGGGAGGAAGTACTTAAGTGGAGTTCTGGAATAAAAACACCTGTTGGCTTGCCAAGTTCTTAGAGAGAAAATCTGCAGGAGTGTTTACATTTGAATGCGTCAATGAACCTGTGTAAACACTGAGAATTAAGAGATGCAGTTAGACTCTTAATAGCTGGCTAATAGAACCAGCATGTATGTTCCTTAATACAATCTTATCTATACCACAAAGGCATACGTAGTTGTGCCAAGGCCATGGTTGGAGCAGATACAGAGACAGGGAAAGTCTTGACACAGACTACCAGAGTATGCCGTCCAGATACTTAAACTGTACTTGGATTCCAGATAAGAGATTTGTGAAGTTTAATATAAATATTTCTGTACTGGAACACTGTGTACTTCCACCAAAAAAAAAATGATGTTTTTTCTTTTAGATCGGCACGTTAGATTTTTTGGGGAAAAAGCAGCTAGTGAATATAAAGTGTTAATACATGAGAAATATATGTTGCTTACCTATTTACTTTCAAAAGTAAGTATTGCTCTTGTTTTTTGTTTTTTTTTTTTTAAGTAATGGGTGATTATTTTAAAGTAAGGATTCTGAGAGATTCTATGGGTATTTTAAAACGCTATGGATATACAGGCTTAATAACTTGTCTGTGCTAGATTGGACTTTTTCTTCTGTATCTGAAGCACTCAAATGCGCACATGCTCTATTCTGTAATCATTTGATGAAAGTACTGCTTTTCTTTACTTTATATGCAGTGGTTATTTTTCTGGAGTAAGTGAAATGTGAATAATCAGTAGGTCCACAAAGAAGAACATTTCTTAGGTAGGCTTCATGGCATATTTTTTCTTTCTTTGCTTTCAGGATCCTGAGGTCTCTGTGTACTCTTAAACCAGTTACAGGCTTTTACAAGGAATCAGAACAAATGTATTCAAATAGCATCATAATTAGATGTTCTCTGAGGTGTCCCACATACCCCTGTAGGACTGATTGGGAATAAGATGTCTACATATGCAAAATATCTTGAAGAATGGAACTGCAGAGTAATTTTCTCAGTTATATTTAAGATAAAGCAACTTTTGAGGACACATAAGTCATCTGAGTTCTTACAAAGTTAACTCAAAATTCTCAATATATATTACTGGAACTCTGAAAAAGTAGTGGGCTGGAGAACCTTTCATTCAGTAACTGCAATGGTCCATCCTAAGGTATCTTAATTTATACTAACGAATAAGCTGCCTTGAAAGTCAAATTATGTGCCTTTGTCTGAACAGAAGCAACTGAAATGAAATATCGGAACTTGAAGAATAATGGCTATCAGTTGTGCATCAAATGGCTTGCAGGTGAAATGCGGAAATACAGAGCTATGCGTTTGCTTAAATTAGAAAATCAGAAGTTTTATACAACTTCTTTGAAGTCTGGTAGTCCTATGCAGAGTAGCTGAGTGACGTGATAACTACTTGTTCACTGGATGTCATTCTGCCTTCAGCAGCTTCAGAAACAGAATGAATATTCTAACAGTTCTCAGTCAATCTTAAAATGTCCAAATGTTTTTGGTGTTGTTTTTCATACACTGCAATTCAGAATGAAGATAGAATAAAAACATTTAAAGGGTTATGCCAGAATTGGGAAGTTGTATCCATTTGCTTTTTCTTCGCTGAAAGAAATGTCTTGGCAAATTACATCAGCAAGGTTTTTAATTCGCTTTTACTACAATAAAAACACATTGGAATGTTGTGTTTATTAAAACTTTTTGAATCAGTGCTTAATTATGCTACTTGGTTAAAAAAAGTTTTCTCTGAGTATTAATATTTTGGTAAGAATATAAAAAATTGAGTCACCAATCATTGTGCAGTTGAAAGTAAGAACAAAATTATCCGAGCTTCATGATTTTTGTTTTCTCACCCAAACAAGTAGTTTGGTATTAATATGAAATGTGTGTAGTTCTATGAAGTGTTGTTGCAGCAAAATGATATAGCGCTTTTAACCACAATTCTCTCTCTGCAGAGGGGCACCAGCACAAATCCATATGGAAGATGAACCTCCTCCTTCTCAAGGAGTCAGTGTCAAGGTCAGAGAGTGGCTTCGTGTTGAGAATTCCATGCATCTCGACTCAAGAGAAAGAAGCATGGTTTTATTATTAGCTTAGCACATGCCAGTAGCTTTCAAGATAAGAAGAAAACCAAAACTGTAGGTAGAAATATGATACTTGCAGAAGAAATGTTACACACGTGATCCAGGAACTATTAAAATGTCAATACATTCATTTTAATCAGTTTGAATCTATTCTTTGGCTTACAAGATTGGTTTAGTTTAGTATTAAGTTTCCAAGTTATGTTCTTCAGCTTGATTGTTTCAACAACACAAACTTGCAATAATTAATTTTTAGAGCATAATTTGGTGAAAAGTCTTCAAATTTTGGTCTTTTTCTTTGTACACTGCCTGCAGAACTTAGTGAAACACGCCATTTAGATTCTGAGCTTCATGATAATGTGTTGGTAAGGTGATCTGTATGACAAAACTGAATAACCAGCTTTTAGACAGGTTATTAAATTAAATCATTTGCTCTGAGGACATGGGGAAGTAGAGTTTTGTGATCAAAACCACAGCTTTTCTTTATGGAACATGACCAATCCTCCTTCTCCTTCCTTAGAAGTGTATTTGTTTAAAGATTTAAATTCACAGTTAATTTAATGATTTATTTATTTTGTTTGAAATATTTCTACCTATGCTTCTGTGTGCATTTTTTCACAATAAGTGGCATTAGTCAAAAAAGTGATATCCTTACAACTAACACAGGTGACTGTAAACTGGAATCTATTCACAGCTTTGCTTCAGTCACAGATTTTATATATCTTTATATATATATTTTATATGTATATATTCTGTGATGGTGCATTTTGTTAGTCTGATACTTCCTAGAGGTAAGCAAGTGATGCAGTCCTAACTGTTACTTAGAATCATAGAATCATAGAATTACCCAGGTTGGAAAAGACCTTGAAGATCATCAAGTCCAACCACAGCCTAACCATAGTACCCTAACTCTAACAATCCTTTGCTAAATCATATCCTTGAGCACCACATCCAAACGGCTCTTAAACACATCCAGGGATGGCAATTCAAACCACCACCCTGGGAAGCCTATTCCAGTACTTAACTAATCTTTCTGTAAAGGGTAAATTGTGGTTAACTGTAAAGGGTAAACAGGGTTAACTATGTAATGCAGTGATAGGAGAAAATATTTTCAGACTCATCTTCAGAGCTACCAATTACTGCTGCTTTTCTTTCACATCCAGAACTTCTTTAATTATAGGAAAATAAAATTTGATGAGTGCTCCATGCAAAATTTGCTATTAAAAGTTGATACTGCAACATTTTTCTGATTCATGCTGTGCTAAAGCAGTAAAAAGGTTGAGTGAAATTCAGACATGAACTGGTTTCAGTGTCAGGAGAGAATTATTCTTCTTTTCCTTTGTTAGAAACTTGTTGTTTCTCCTTGAATAATGTGGAGAATGTTCCATTACCGTTTTCTTCTCATATTATATATCTACCTACAGACACAAGTATTCTTAGAAAGTAACTTTTGAAGCACAGACATTTTTAGAAGTAAAGGATAGAGGTTCATTGAGTTTTGTCAGCTTTCTGTTTTTAATGCATGAAAACGAATGTGTCTTTTTCAAGAGAAGTACATTCTTGGGCAGATTTTTCATGGTTTTATTTTAGCAATTAGAATTAAAATACTGTTTTGTGGTTGGGAATGCAGATAGTGGTGTTTCTCTGAATTTATCCTTTTTAATTGCACAAAGGTATATTTCTCTCTACGTACCTGTTTGATATAATTTGTCTGTAACATCAGGTTTTGGAAGCAACGTTATTGTCAGCCCTGAAGATGCTGGATGTTGGGAAATGGCCAATTTTTTCCCTTTGTTCACAAGAAGAGCTCAAGTTAATTCGTCAAGCCTGTGTATTTGGCAGTGCTGGTAATGAGGTGCTGTATGTAACTGAAAATGATGAGGTAATTGTCCAAGAGTGTGTGTGTGAACATGATGTATTTTGTAATTTATGTGTCAAGATTTTGTGAGTTACTTATTGAACACCTGAACTTTTTCATCAAAACTAAGACATTTGCAATTAAAATTACTGGCTTCCTACCATGATCAGGGAATAAAGAAAAGATGGAGGTAGATATTTATTGGAGATGCATGGACCCAGGTTGGAGCATGGGAAATTTCAGAGCAGTATTAGAATGTTTTTATTACCATGACAGTGGTTACATCTTGGAGAGCTTGATGGCCCTGGTGGTATTCAAGGCTCAAAAGGACATGGCCTTGAGTGAACCGATGTTTGTAGACCTTTGTTGAGGAAGGGACTAGTTGGACTCATTGACCTCTGGTGGTCTGTTCCCACCTAAGTTATGATTGTGTGATTCTTTTATAACAGGTTTTTGCGCTTGGCATGAACTGCAGCGGATGTTTAGGAACAGGAGACGTCCAAAGCACAATTGAACCAAAGAGATTAGATGTTCTGTGTGGCAAAAAGATAGCCTGTCTGAGTTATGGAAGTGGCCCTCATGTTGTTCTTGCTACTGAAGGTAAAGTATGATGCAAATACTACTTTTTCAGATTGGTTCACTTTAATTAGGCCACAGTTTCTACGTGAACTTGTTTTATATATGTATCTTTTGAAATTCATAGTCTCATGTTAATTGCTTTTGTCAGGGTAAAGTCAGAGGAAACCTGTTACTGTAAGTAATTTTAGTCTTAATTTTATGACTGTGTTTTTCAAAATACAGGATACAAAAAATATGTTTATGTAATATGTAGCTGCATTACGTAATTGTTTTTCTTACAAGCATCTTTACTTATATTGCAATAGGATGAAAACTGTATCATTTGAACTTTAAAAAATGGGAAACGCAGGGATAAGGCTTATAGAGAAATTTTGATTCATTCTCAGTAACCAAAGGATGAACTGAAACAGAGACTCCTGAC
Source organism: Coturnix japonica (assembly GCF_054131305.1). Lineage (NCBI taxonomy): Eukaryota > Metazoa > Chordata > Aves > Galliformes > Phasianidae > Coturnix > Coturnix japonica. The sequence continues at coordinate 153,841,252 of NC_140663.1, read as the reverse complement.
TATCATTTCATCTTTTTCTCTTCTGTTTTGCTCTGTCTCCTTTCTTTTGGCTTTCTGATTTCTTTTATGAAGACTATGTGGATGCTATCACTTTGGATTTGTGTTAAACACTATGTGAAGACTGAAGTAGTATATCCCTGGGATTAAGAGCCAGAAAGGACATATATATATATATACTTAAACTATGTACAATATGTTACTGAATTTGACTTCTCAGTTTGTAATTTCATGTTGCATAGTCATTGGAAAAGCAGATTTTCCAATAGCTTTTTGTGTTTTTATTGCAGAAGGAGAAGTGTACACGTGGGGTCACAATGCTTACAGTCAGTTGGGCAACGGTACAACAAATCATGGTTTGGTTCCCTGTCAAGTCTCTACTAACTTGGTGAATAAGAAAGTCATTGAAGTTGCTTGTGGCTCCCATCATTCTATGGTGTTAACGTCTGATGGGGAGGTGAGAAAAGCTAGAGTAAATCTTTTTTCTGCTAATGAAGTGTATTAGTCTACCTTCTTTCTGTCCTCGGAGTGATGCTGCAACAAAAATGTTAAAGAAAAATGGAAGTTTATCTACTTTGAAGTGTATGCAGAACATTGATTTTCGTGTCACATCTGCTTATAAAAAGAAATTACCATTTCTTCCTATGCAATACCCTACTTGTAGGTACTTAATATCAGTAAAGCTGATGTCAGGTTAAAAAATGACATATAAGAAGCTTTACCCACTGGAGGAAAAAGTGTTCTGTCATTTACTTTGAGATATTATTTGAATCCAGTTAGCCATTCAGCGTGCTTTGGATTCTGGAAAACTTAACAATGAAATCTTTTGGTATGGGTGCAACTGTTGTGCTGCCTCTTACCTTTGGTAGGAGAAACATTAAAGAATGGGATATATAAATTCTGGGAGTTGCATATTCTTGTTAGAAACAGTTAAATTATAAACTTATGTAGCTTCCCTGATCTGTAAAAGGACACATGAACTGGGTATGTGTTTCTTATACACTTAACACATTTTTCTCTCTTGAATATGTGCTTAGAGATGTCTGTTACATACCTTTCATTTATGAGAATTCATTTACAACAGGTATACACGTGGGGTTATAATAACTCAGGCCAGGTTGGTTCTGGTTCAACTGCTAATCAACCAATTCCTCGAAGAGTTACCAGCTGCCTGCAGAATAAAGTAGTAGTTAACATAGCCTGTGGACAGATGTGCTCTATGGCTGTGCTGGAAAATGGAGAGGTAAGAAATGCTAAGTAAATTTTCTGACTAAACTTTATTGTATGTATCATAGCACTGGGGTCACTTAAAACCTCTCTGTAATTTGCTGCCACGGAGAAAGAAAGTATTTGTTTTCAGAGTCCCTCTGACTTGCCTGCTTATACTGGTTGTAAAAATCTTTGTCATGAATTGACTTGCATATCTTCACAGTGTGCTTAAGCACATCTTCCTACCCATCATGCTTTTACCATCTACTTTAGAACGAAGTCAAACAGAGAAATTTTGCCTGATGAGATTTCTCAAAATTGACCAGTTATTACTTTGTATCAGCTACTGATGTTGGCTTTGACCTGAAGAAATTCAGCTATCAGATTTAGAATTGACTTAAAAATACAGTTCTGGAGGGGAAAAAAAAAATAGTGTTTTAAATGTCAGGAGATTTTTATAAATTTGGGGATTAAATCATGAAAGCTCTGCATGCGTATTTAATATTTCATGTTAGTTTCATTTTCTCATATATAAAAAGGTAACTTTTTATCACTGATCTATTGATTTTTCTGGTTGGCATTATGTTCTTGCAGAAATGAAGATGCTGAGTAATATTATGTCACTGCTGTCTTTAGCAGTTATGGAAAAATTAATTATTTGGTCTATACATCAATCAAAAATGTGAGAACAATCAGTGAATGCTATGTTAATTCTCAGTCTTTGTATAGACACATTCTAATATGAAGACAAAAACAACCAAGCCAGCAGAAAATGAATTTGATAGCATATGTTTGTTCTGCTGCAGTACATCAAACCCCTGTCATACTTTTTATCTCCATAGCTGTGAGGATATGAATGAGGATATGAATTATGGCCTCAAGTTGCGCCAGGGAAAGTTTAGGTTGGATATTAGGAAGAATTTCTTTACAGAAAGGGTAGTTAAGTACTGGAATAGGTTCCCCAGGGAGGTGGTTGAATCGCCATCCCTGGATGTGTTTAAGAGCTGTTTGGATGTGGTACTCAGGGATATGATTTCGTGTAGGGTTGTTAGAGTTAGGGTACTATGGTTAGGCTGCGGTTGGACTTGATGATCTTCAAGGTCTTTTCCAACCTGGGTAATTCTATGATTCCATGACAGGGATATTATAGTTTTCCTATTGCTTTAGTTCACTTGAGCTGAAGATTTTGGGCAGCCTAAATGCTCTCCATATTCATCACTCCAAGCATTTCAGGTTAGACCTAGGAAGCTGTTGACTGTTTGAATTAGGGCAGTGGAATAAACGTCACTGAAATGATCAGCTCTTGGTATTTTCCTTTTTCAACATAAAACTGAACCGTCTACTCAAACTGTTGCATATAGGTTCCAGTTTATACTTGGTTTAATGTCTTCTTTTGTGTTAGAGGAATCTTGAATAAGAAACTAACTCTTTGAAAAAGGGAAGTATTCCTGCTGAATGTGCTCTGTTCTGGGGAAAAGCCCTATGAATTACTTGTTTTTCCACTGTTATAACTTCTGAAGAGCAAGGTGAAGGGGAAGGATTGAGATTTTGATGATTGTACACTTAGAAGTATCTACATATGAAGTGCAGATCCTAAATTCCCAGGTGTGGGAAGCTGAAATATTGAAGGAAATTATTGTTGTTGGAAGGATGCCGTATTTATATTGTTTTCAGAAGAACTACAAACAAGCAGCTAAAATCCCTGTCTTTGTCTTTCAGGTCTATGTCTGGGGTTACAATGGTAATGGCCAGCTGGGGCTGGGCAGCAGCGGCAATCAGCCAACACCATGCCGAATAGCAGCTTTGCAAGGCATTCGTGTACAGCGGGTATGTGTGCAATGCCCTTCTCAAACCTTTTAGGAACAACAGAAAATGAGCTAAGGAATATTTATAGAATCATCACAGAGTCGTAGAATGGCTTGAGTTGGAAGAGACCCCCAAGGATCATCAAGTTCCAGCCTCCCTGCCACAGCGAGGGCCACCAACCTCCAGATCTGGTGCTAGACCGTATTTTTTATGTGAAGGAAGTTGTTCTTTATCTCTTTGTTTAAAAATACCATTGTGACTAGCAAACCAGTAGCTTCATTTTACCAGTTAGAAATACTTAAAGTAAATGCAGAATGGATATTAAAAGTTTTAATCTGATTTATCCAAAACAGAGGACTCCATCTTATCTGTCATATCTCATTATTCAGGGATGTCAGTGGACTGCTTGTGCTTACAGTATATCTGCTTTGCAGACTGTATTATTATTCACAAGCCAGTTTTGAAGAAGGCAAATTGGTTTTCGATGGAGTTTTGTCTTTCCCCCTCTCCTTCCTGAATGGCTGTTTATTTTGTGTGAGCACTGGTGGTCCTCAGGCCCACATGCTGAGAGTTTCCTTCCAGTGATATAAACTATCTCCACAGAGGGTCCAATTAGCACCAGAGCTGGCACAGGGAGCTGCTTTTGTGTAGTCAGCAGTCAGGGAGACCTCACATATTTTTCCAGTGGTGAGCTGTTCAGGTTGGAGTAATTGCCCATAGGGCAGGGGCAGGGTAAGAGTTGGCCTGTCTTTTTTCAGCATACTGTCTATTTGCCCTGTAGCTTCCCTTCTTTCTTAGTTCCTAGCTGTTCTTTCTTGTACTCTTGAGATTGTATGATTTATTTTTCCTCGGTCACTTTTTCCTTTGCTTTACGTTTTAATAATCTTACCTCTGTTTGCCATTTTATCAACGGCCTTCATAATGGCTTCAAATTAGTAATATTAATGTATAACGTAACATATGTCTGTCTGTATTAAATTCCTATTACATAAAAATGAGATTCTTCTGTTTATTATTCCTTACAGGTTGCCTGTGGCTGTGCACATACATTAGTGCTAACAGATGAAGGTCAGATTTATGCCTGGGGAGCCAATTCATACGGCCAGTTAGGTACCGGGAACAAAAGCAACCAGTCTTACCCTACTGCAGTTACTGTGGATAAGGACAGGTAATACTTATATTCAAGCAGTCAGACATTAGTTGTCATACTTTCAAAAGAGCTACAAAAATTACGGCATTTTAATGTATTTTTTTTTTGCTAGAAATAGCCTGTCATTTTTTACCTATCATTCATGCTAAATGTGAACAGATTGAAAGTCTGTCTGACACACAGAATCAGTGCATCTAAGTTTGATTTTCACTGAAAGTACTTGAATCCATCCTATAACCACCCCTGAGAAAGAGAAACTGAATGTTCTGGACTTTAATGTGCTATTTTCTGCTTCAGCTCACTCTGTACTTCATAGGTCTTAATTGCAGTTTCCCTTTGGTGGTTTCATTGTTTGAAGTCAACAATAAAAGCTTTATTGCCTCTGAACTGAAATTGTATTTTAATGTGCTACGTTTGACAAGGAATACACGCAAGGAGTGGACATCTGCAATTTGTGTTATATCTGCTATTAAACCCAGTTCATAACCCAGGGGAGAGAGAAAGGGAAGTGTTTCTTCTTGCTATTGCTGGCTGAAAATTAAGCTTAGATCGGACCAGATACTTTACTTCAGTCATTGATGGGTAGCGGGGTAATTCTTTCTATTGCTAATTCAAAGCCATATATTTATATGGGCTGATGTTTCAGTCTGTTCTGTGCTGCTGAGGCGTTGATTTTGGCCTCCTAATGTGGATAAGAGAAGTGTGATGACCCTTTAAAGACATCTGCGACTGTTACTGTAATGAAGAGAGAAGGAACTCCACTGTGACGATAAGACACGGCCTGATTTTGAACACTGCTATTTCTTTGTGTTTATGCTTTTGCTTAAAATTAAACTGATTTTTTTTTTATCCCCAGGCACTTTGACTGCAGTTGAAATGTTACAACATTTTAATATGGGTTTTAATACCGTGTATTGCCTTTCCCTTCTGTTTGCCAGAATACATATTCCTGGTGCTAAAGCCTGCAGGATTTGTACATGCAGCCTTAAACAAGTTGTTTCCCAGCTACATTCCCCAAGCAGCTGGAAAAACGAGCCAACAAGTGGTAGTTCAGACTGCAAAGCAGAGGATTGTGCAGTGCTGTATGCAGCGGGATTTATGAAATCCTAAATCAACTTTAGGATTACAGAGATAGCCTGCTGTAACTAGAATGCATTTAGAACCAGTTTTCAGTGCTCAGTTTGGTTTTATTTTTTTCATTTTCGAAATGGAAGTCTGTTAAATGTAGGCCCTAAGGATCGTATGAGTAACGACACTTTAGTATTTTAATTAAAAGAAAGCTGTTTAGGTTGTTGGTTTATGGCCATTTCTCAAATATTTCTTCACCACCAGCTTAATGCAACAGCTCACCTCGCTGTGCAGGACCACCGAAGGTGAGCAGAGACTTGGAGCTCTGGGAGAGCCAAGGGGTCAGCAGGGCATGTGCTGCAGCCTACTGCTCTGCTGCAGCACTGCTTGTCTTGTCCTGCTTGCCTGGCTCCCCAAATGCTTTTTCACCAAGAAACTTTCTGTGTGCACACTGTTTAAAAAAGCACTGACAACTGTTTTAAGTTTGCCACTTAAGATAGGAAAATGTTCGTACCATCTGAAGCGCATGTATGCTTGTAGATGTGTTTTGCACCAGGGAAATGCAGGAAGTATGAGCTTTTTCACTGTGTTTTGTTCTTATGACAGTGACTTGCTTTTGTTCTTTTTCTGCTTGTAAATCTAGAGTTATAGAGGTTGCAGCCTGCCACTCTGCTCACACTTCAGCTGCCAAGACACAGAGTGGCCAGGTGTACATGTGGGGCCAGTGCCGCGGCCAGTCTGTGGTCCTTCCCCACCTCACTCACTTTGCCTGCACTGACGATGTGTTTGCTTGCTTTGCTACCCCTGCTGTTATGTGGCGTCTTCTCTCAGTAGGTGAGCTTAAATATTTTTGGTTTAATATTAATAAAGTTAATAAAACTATTTGTCTTTTTATTTGCCTTTTTTTTGGTCATTTTATTTGTCTTGCCTTGGACTGTAGAAGTCATGTGGAGCTGCACATGGATGGGCATCTCAGTTGTTATCTGACTTTGAAGATTCATCACTAAATCTTGCAGAATCTTTTGAACTATTACAGTAGAGCTTCAGCTTTGCATTGGTCGTTAAAGTCACTGCACTTGCTCAGATAGCAGAGGTCTGAACCCACCTTGTACAGAATAAGATTAACAAAGTGGTTTTACAGTATCGTTATTGTTATTGGTACATTTTCTTGAGCATATTCCTGAGCAATTTCTTTTCCTCTAAATGAAAGTATAGGAGTATCGGAGTGTGTGTGTTGTGTTTTCTAGTGGTGTAGGTGTTTCCCTTTTGAAATGAGTGCTGGTTTTATTTATAGCCTGGTAGGCCTAGCATTGCCAATCCACAAAATCAGTGTAAACCAATAATACATGTTCTTATCCTAAGAAGGAAATGTTAGCACTCACCATCAATTACCCTTTTTATCCTAGAGCCTGATGACCACCTAACAGTAGCCCAGTCACTGAAGAAGGAATTTGACAACCCTGAAACTGCAGACGTGAAGTTCCTAGTGGATGGAAAATACATCCATGTTCATAAAGTTCTTCTCAAAATTAGGTGAGGCACAAACTGTGTAGTTGAATATACAGTCAACTGTATAGTGAAGTCCATTATGCTGAGGCATTACTGCTTAAAATCTGTACTTTGCACAAACAATCCTTTCCTTCAGGCTTCAGTTGCACCAGATCTTCTTCACTGTTACCGTTTTCTTCACTTCCTTGCTGTTCAGATGTTCCAAACACACTGCTTACTGCCAGCCTTTTCAACACTTTCCTCTGTCTGACATCTACCCTCCTTTGTACTACCTAAGCAGCCTTGACCCTGATTGCTTTTCCAGATGAAATAAAGTCTCACATCTTTCTGTTGCCTTCCTAGATGTAATCAGTTTCTCCTTCTGTCTTTGCTTGGCTTTCTCCATTGGGATGCTCTGAGACTTTTGTGTTTATTCTTGCCTTTCTTGCCTTCCGCAGGATCCTTCTGTTGTTCCAGCATCTTCCACAGATGCTCTTCAGATTATCTTTTTTCTTCCTTATCTGTCACATTCCTTATGCTATTTGTATCTCCTTATCAGCAAATTTGAATTTTAAGCTGGCTTCTCTTTTTGTTTTTAGTGCTTTTTTGCAAGTTAACACTGCTTTAAAGTGAGATTTGATATGCAGATCTACAGACTAATCACATAGTTATTAACATGCAGAAATTAGTTTTTAGTTGCTGGCATGACTCCTACTAGAATGTTCATGAGACACTGCTTTAGATCTCTCTTGCCAGCTGTTTTTTCCCATCTCTATTACAATTATTTTTCTCTTTTTGTAATTTTCTCTCACAAAATGCTTTATCATCTCATCCTGTGTATCGCTGCTTTTGCTCTCCTATCTCTGATCCTGATTCATGCTTGTGATTTCATGTATATTACTGCATAAATTAAGTGTCTGTGTTAATTCTTGATATATCTATATATACATATGTGTGTGTCTGTGTGTATTTTTTTGGTCTTTTCTGCCCTCCTCTTAGTTTTCCAATTACTGGCATTACTGTTTTCTTATGTACTGGTTTCATCCCATGTACATTGGCACCCACGTTGCTTATTGCCTACCATCTCTGTTTGGAACGCCTTATTTCCTCTCTGCCAGAGGCACTCCTGGGCTGAGTCACTCCAGGGTACTTTGTGAACTGAAGGATGAGGAGCAGTTGGGTTTGATTTATTTATTTTTAAGGGAGCAGCGTGCACCACCTTTCTCTCTGCCTTTTTTATTGTTGTGTGGTACCACTGGGACAGCTGCCCCTCCCAAAGGCCTGTTCCACAGCAGGATGAAAAAGCATGCTCATTACGGCTTAAGGATTTTAGAGCAGAAAGTACTAACAGCAGAAAGAAAATACATTTCTGAATTATATAAAAAGCTCTGAAGAAACTGATGTGTTTATACCAAGAAATCATATAGCTTGTGTTTATGGTTGTGTTTGGTCTGTTGTGACTGTTTCATCAACATCTTACTGCAGCTCTTCTTTCAAGCTTAACTCTTACTATAACAATTGTTGTCCTTCTTTTGTAGGTGTGAACATTTTCGTTCCATACTGAATAATGATGATGAAATTATAGAAATGAATGAGTTTTCTTATCCTGTTTACCGAGCCTTCCTGGAGTACCTCTATACAGACAGTATTAGGCTTCCTCCTGAAGATGCAATAGGTATTTGTCATAAGCAGAAACAACTCTGGGTTTCTGTTTCTGAAAAGTCGAATTTGTGCACTTTGACAGGATGAAGAAAGTAGGGCTGCTAATTTGTATTCTGATAACACTTAAATCTTCAGTTTGTCAGCAGGAGTAAGGGATGTGGAGCTGGAAATGTCCAAGGAGAGTGAATAGTGGATACAGTAAGATCAAAAGTTTATGTCCAGAAAGACTTCTGTTGCTTCTGATCTGAGGAACTGCTTTTTCCTTACAATGGCTCTTATGCCTTTGTAATACTTTCCTGTTTGAGTAACTGCAGCATTTTTACCATAAATGAAAAAGTAGTTGCTCCCCACATTAATGTGAGTCCCTAATCGATACCATGAATGGGGTGTAATACAGTGAACAAGGTGACAGAAGACTTTCATTCTAGTTAAGTGTTCCTTTCTGATTTGTCATCTAAGGACCTTGAAAAAAGGATGTTTTCATGTGGAGGAAGAGCAGAACAACTCTGATTAGTTCAGCCTAAAATAATGGGGCAATTGATCTGTTTGAAAAGAAGTGCACATTTTTTTGCACCAGGATAGTTAAAAAGTGTATGATTTTTTGCAGGTCTCCTAGATTTGGCCACACTGTATAGAGAAAACAGATTGAAAAAGCTTTGCCAGCAAACAATCAAACAAGGCATTTGTGAAGAGAACGCGATCGCTCTTCTTTCTGCTGCTGTCAAATATGAAGCTCAGGTAGGGAGAACTTTGCTTCAGGCGAACAGTTGTTTTCTGGGAAATGAAAGTATTCAATATAAACATAACAAGTTTAACTTACAAGTCATGATTACTTGCAATTGCCCCTTCTGGCTTCCCAGGAATTTGTTTTCCCTCACTTAAGCCATAAAATCTCCAGCTACAAGCGTTATCTTCCTTCCTATGACTTGCACCTGTGAGTCAGGATTCTTAATCTCCTTCCTTTCTTGTCATGTAGCACAACATGGCATGCACATGTCTCACTGCCATCTACTTCTCCACCTTCAGATTTTGCCTGTTCACTTCCTCAAGTTCTCCACCACATTGTCTGCTGCTCCCTTTTATAGGCAGTGAGAGAATTTACCTGAAAAGCCCTTCCCTGTTTGTACTTATATCAGAAATCCATTTTCACCATGTTGCTTAACTAATTACCTGTCATTATCCTCTTCTCCATATCCTGTCCTCTGGCCTGGCCTTGGCCCTGGGGTGTTTCAGTAGCACTCAACCTGTTATCAGCAGTGTCACAGGCACTTTATTTGTAAACAGACAAATACTCGGAAAGGTGTTTTCCTTTCCTCAGCTTCTTAATGCTGCGCTGTATGAATAACAGTGCAGTGGGTTTGGTTATGCAAGAAATCCACATTCTTGTTTTAGACTTGTTGTAACGGAGCAGCGTAGTTAGCTCAGGTGTCCTGATCTTTCTGTTCAAAATTTCTTCTGCTGCATAAGAATGAAACTAAGAGAGCCAAACACGGAACCTGACCTGTTAGAAGAGCCAAAAGGTGAGACAGAGCTTTAAACTTGGTGTGAAAGGGGGAGGAGGTGAAACTGGGGTCACTGCAAGGGAGCCTGTATTTAACATGCCAGTGCCTGTGGGAGGGGGATGTGGTAGTAAGATGCCACAGTCTTGTGTCTTGGTGAAGGAGGAGGACGACACACCTTTTTATAAAGACACATGGGTTGGTGTGAGGTTGGTGGCTGTGGAAATACCCGAGTATGGTCAAGAGGGTATTAGGGCTTCTCCCACTCAAAAGGTGGCCCAGATGAGGAGCATTTACACTAGTGAACACAGCATGGGTAATAAACAGGAGGAGCTGGAGGCCATTGTGTGGTTGGAAAGCTATGATGTAGTCGCAATCATGGAAACATGGTGGAATGACTCACACAGCTGCAGTGCTGTGATGGATGGCTACTGACTTCAAAAGAGACAAGCAAGGCAGGAAAGGTGGTGGTGTGGCTCTCAGTGTTAAGAAAAATTGCAAATGTCTGGAAATGTGAGATGGTGATGATAGGGTTGAGAGCTTATGGGTCAGAATGAAAGTGAAGGCCAATAAAACTGACATTACTGTGTGGGAGTCTACTACAGGCCACCCAACCAGGATGAAGAGGTGGATAAAATACTTTATAGAGGGTTGGGTGAGATCTCACAGCCTCTATCCTGTGTTCTCATGGGTGACTTCAACTTCCCAGACATCTGCTGGATTTATAATACAGCAGATAGGGAACAGTCCTGGAAGTTCATAGAGTGTGTGGGAGGTGATAACTTCCTGACACAGGTGGTGAAGGAGCCAACAAGGGGAAGCAAAATCCTGGACCTACTGTTTGTTAACAGAGAAGGTCTGGTGGGGGATGTAAAGGTTGGAGGCCGTCTGGGGCAAAGTGATCATGAGATGGTAGATTTCTTGGTCCTTGTTGAAGTGCAGAGGGGAGTCAGCAGAACTGCCACCTTGGACTTCTGGAGGGTGGACTTTGGTCTCTTTTAGACCATGGTTGAGAAGGTCCCTTGGGAGGTAGTTCTTCAGGGCATGGGAATCCAGTAAGGCTGGGAATGCTTTAAGAAAGTAATTTTAAAATGTAGGAGCTGACAATCCCCAGGTCACAGAAGATGAGCAGTTTGCAAATGATACCAGGACCTTGGTGTGCTGATGGACAGGTGGCTGAATATGAGCCAGCAGTGTGCCCAGGTGGCCAAGAAGGCCAGTGGCATCCTGGCCTGTATCAGGAATGGTGTGGTGAGCAGGACTAGGGAAGTCATCCTGCCCCTGTACTCGGCATTGGTGAGGCCTCATCTCGAGTACTGTGTTCAGTTTTGGGCACCTCAGTACAAAAAGGACATGGAGGGGCTGGAGCAGGTCCAAAGAACGGCAACAAGGCTTGTGAAGGGCTTGGAGAATATGCCCTATCAGGACAGGCTGATGGTGCTGGGGCTGTTTAGTCTGAGGAAAAGGAGGCTGAGGGGAGACCTTATTGCTCTCTTCTAGTACCTGAAAGGTGCTCACAGTGAGATCAGGGCAGGTCTCTTCTCACTGGTGACAGGTGACAGGATGAGGGGAAATGGCCTCAAGTTGAGCCAGGGTAAGTTTAGGTTGGATATCAGGAAGAACTTCTTTACAGAAAGGGTTGTTAAGCACTGTAATAAGCTCCCCAGGGAGGTGGTTGAGTCACCATCCCTGGCTGTGTTTAAGAGCTGCTTGGATGTGGTGCTCAGGGATATGATTTAGTGGAGGGCTGTTAGTTAGGGTAGTGTGGTCAGGTTGTGGTTGGACTTGATGATCTTTGAGTTCTTTTCCAACCTGAGCAATTCTGTGATTCTATGATTCGATGTAGCTGATATATATATATTTTTTCATTGTATCCATTTTAATCCTGCTTTTGCTTGGTTGTAAGATGCAGGATGGTGTTTAAAGCAGATGCTTACATAAGATGCATTGATAGACTGTTCCAGGCACAGGAAGCAAGTAGGAAAAAGGAACTGAAACAAAAACTGAGATGAAATATTGCAGTATGACAGCAGTGTAATAATGAGGTGTATGTGTGTAGGAGTTGCAAAGAGGAGGCTGGAAGTTTACATTGAGTTTCAGAAGGCACTCAGGAATAACATCTGATTAGTAGACTATAAGAATACCAGCTGCTGGTAGAGTAACAAGGTCAGTCTTAACCAAGGTATCAAGGCTAATAAGCAGTAACAGAAGGTATGAACAACTGAGACCAAAGAAAGGAATTGTGGTTTCAGTGTGCTGTGTTGGCAGAAGCCTGGTGTAATCTGTATCTTTAATTAAAGATACGTGTAAGTGTATTCTGAAGTATTTACTTTGTATTTACAAATTTCATCCTATCATCTGCCATCTAATGAGGCTGATCAAAGAAGGGTTGGTCGCTCGTATGTTGTCTGTTTATTAAATGATGCGTTTGGAATGGGAGAATGATGATAAATTTGCTGTCAGTCATTCATATTCTCAATAAATTCTCTTTCTTTTCAGGACTTGGAAGAGTTTTGTTTCAGATTTTGCATAAACCACTTAACTGTTGTAACACAAACTCAAGGCTTTGCAGAGATGGACCACGATCTCCTGAAAAGCTTCATTAGCAAAGCAAGCAGAGTGGGAGCATTCCGAAATTGAGAGCTGCCCACCACCAAGCTGAAGAGCGCGGCCTCATTGCTCCTGGGAATACCTTCTCCACTGGAGGGCTTTGAAGAGAGACTCGGCGTCTGCTGGCTTGGGGAATGCCTTGAAGTCTGCTGACATACTGGTTTGAAAAGATGAGAGCAGCATAGGCGTGTAGGGAGAGCCAGCATTCAGAATCTGACAGCAAAATCTAACACAGTAACTACCCTTTCCCACTTTAAGTCAAGCAAACTAAGCTGTCATTACTGTGGCTATTTTGAGTATATTATTTTTATGTAAACAACCTGTAACTGGATTTTATGGAGCAGTGACAACCTTGCTGCTACAACTTTGATAGCACACTTCTATCACCAAACGAAGTTAATAGGCCATAGTGGGCTGCTTTGTGCCAGCTTATGCAGATTAGGGACGAACTTGGTTTCTGAGCACATGAAGAAGTGCTATAAATTCTTTAGGATGAGAGGCTGAGTGGTAGGAGGTTTTGTCTCACTGTATGTTTATTTGCAGTGTAAATACCAAAACTGTGAAGAGCTTCAGCTGGATATTAGAATATGAAGTTGCTGGCCATTATGGCCACTGTTTTGGACCATTAAGAAACCTCTCCGTTACACCAGACACGTTCCCTGGCATCCCAGTGGGATGGCAAACAGGATTTGTCCGGATGTGAATTGTGGCACTGTGTGTTTCAGCACTCAGAAAACCATCTCGTTGCTTATTAGAAGGAAAAAGAAACCTAAACAAAACCTCAAGGAAAGGGAAGTTCCACTGAGATTTGCTCATTGAATCCTGTTTCACTGCCTGTCCCCCAGTAGGCCATCTTATAAAAGTGGAAAAGAAGATAAGGTGATAAAATGGGCCTTAGAATTAACTCACAAATGCAGAACTCAGCTACTTCCCACATGGCAGTAAGGACAGCCTGCTGAGTGTGTTGTTTCAGGTTCTCCTTTGGCAGTGCTGCAGCACCTCTCCAGGTGACACCACCAGTTGTGTTCCGTGCCTGTGTCAGATGAGACGAGTTGTCTGCTGGCCATTGAGGCGGGTGGGATGGCTGAGGCGCAGTAGGTACTTAATTAATTTCTAACTGATTGACATGTGCTGAGATAAAATCCCACCTTGTGTTACACATATGAAGGGTTGCCCTCTTACAGAAGATGCTGAGCTTATGGAGCAGTTCCTTGGAACTTTAACAGTAAATTAACTCTGAGAAATGATTTCTCTTCACAGAGCAGGAGGGGCAGCTGTAAATGCCCACTGTGGTATTGTACAAAACTGGGTGGCCAGGTTCAGTGTGCTGGTCTATGTCATGCCACCTTCACTCAGGCTCATGCCCTGCTAGAGTCCTCTGGTGACTTATTCCAGGCTTCAAATGTGATTTCTAAGAACTTAATTCCCTTAAATGATCTCAGCCTCATTTCCTCCTTTCTGCAGTGGAAATTACTGTCCTTGGTCATATCAGAGAATTGTTTCTTAAGCTGTTGTATTCCTGGAGGAGAAGGAAGAGGAGAAACAGTTTCTCAGAGAAGAGGAGCAAGGAGTTGCTCTCGTCACATTGGTCTCTGCAGTGGTGATTGGATGGGTAAGGCGTGCACTAGGAATATGTTGTATGGCCTACTGCTAACGAGCTTATTTTGCCATCCCATGGTCATACAGCTTCCTCCAGCAGCACTGAACCTTACTTCAGTTGCTGTGTCAGTATTTCATCTTCAAATAGGACTGGTCAAAACTTTCTACTACATATTGCCATCTCATCAAAACCACAACTTCCCGGAGGGGAAAATGATGTGCTGTGGTAATCCCGTCTTTAAAAGTACTTGCTGCAGGCACACAGATGAGGCTGTTCTCAGGTGAGGCACAAGTTCACTGTGCTGTAGCCCAACACTAATAATATCCAGAGAGCAGATAAAAGGCAACACTGTGAGCCAAGGCTGGGGAGTTCCAACCTGTTTGATTGAGCCAGGGACAGCATGAAGTCTCAGTCCTTTGGGCCTGAGAACTGCCAGCATCACCTGCCAGCATGGCCTTGGCAGCACGCAGAATCAGGTGACACTGCTGCAGCCCTGCTTTTGGGTAGCAACTTGCATGGGCAGATAGTGATAGGACGAGGGGAAAACTAAAAGACGTTAGGTGTTAGGAACTTCAGTGTGTCTGACAAAGGTCGTCATCTTGAGAGAAGGCATCTCTGCACTGAACGAAGGTGACTGTGGGTGTATGATGGCAGCGTTGGCTGTCCCTCACGCCACACGTACCGTTGGTCCTGGATGTGATGGCATTGTATTCATAGAGACTGCTGTTTATTTATTTGCTAACTTTTGTTTGCATGCACTTTCCTTGGCACTTAATGGTCAATGTTTAAGAAACATACAGGCGTAAGTGGTTAAACGTGGCTGCGTGTGCGTAGATGTGCTTAAAACCTTCTTGTGGGACATCCTGGAAGAAATGCAAGATGGATTTTGCCACTGTACCATGGTCTGCAATGGAGTTAAATTGTGGATCCTGTAGGGATCTTTGCTTAAGAAAGGGAAACACAGAGTGGAACTTGCAAGGAAGAGACAAGACAAGAAGCTGATCGCCTCCAGGTTCAGTTGCTGAATAGTCAGCACTGCAGTGCTGTGGGTAGTCGTGGTACTGAGTGAGTGAGCTGCTGAGTCACTTCCATTGGCCTTCCTTGGACAACCAAGAGCTCAGCTGCCCCACAGAGCCGCGACTCGCTGGGTACCTCCTCATGGTGCAGCCTGAACATACAAATAGGTTCTGATCTCTTGTTTGTTTATAAACTTGCCCGGGTTTAACAGACCATTAATAAAAACACCATCGTATTTAAGAAGTGCAAGGGGCTGGTTGGTGCTTTTGTGTATCTTTTCTTTCATAAAAAAGGGAAGAAAGTCTGACGTGATTTTAGCTCAGATGGGTGAACTGAATTGACTGTAAGTAAGTCATGAGGGGGAAAAAAGAAATAGATTCTATTTCTGGGAGAGATTTTTGTGTTTGAAGGAGACTATCTGTCCCCAGATAGAGGTGATGTAAGCAGAACGAGGAGTGTGCAAAGCAGGAGGGCTGCAGAGCGTGCCTAAGAAGTGTATTTATTTCCCCCTTTCAAGTAAATTCACACCCTAATAATGACTTCACGACTGATAAATTGCACTGAACTCCCCTTGGCCCCAATGGAGGGTAGCAGCCCATTCCCAGGCCTTCTCCGTGGTGTCCATTCCTCCACAGTGATGACAGATGGAGTTTGATCCTTCCCATGAAGGCACACAAAATGCTGTCACGTTTTCCATCCATCTCTTTTGCTCTGATCTCTTATCCTGGGAAGCGGGCTGAGCAGTCTGTGCCATTCTGAAGCCGGATCTTGCAGTGAGATGCCTACTGGAGAACACGAAGATTTCCGTGCCTGATTAGAAAGCTGCTAATTGCAGGATGGCTGATGACATGTTTTTAGAGGGGGTGGGGACTGGCGAGTTAATGAGTGCTCGAGTGCTCTTTGTGCTCTGGACGTTACGTCATGCCCGGCGGTTCCGCAAATAGCACTGCAAGCTCAGCAGAGCCCAGAGGCTCAGGCACCTACGGACTCATAAAGCACAGGAAGCCTTCCTAATAACCAGCCTGAACCTCCCCTGTCACAACTTGAGGGCATTCCCTCTCGTGATGGAGCAGCTTCTGCTCGTACCAGCTGCAGAATCATGGAAGAAAAGCCTTCTCATCTAATAAAGCCACCAACTAAGTATCTTTTAAAAGCTATTTTATTTCATCTTGAAAGGAGATAAACTGACGAGTTGTATAAAATATTGCCATACATTTGATGTAAAGCCTTCAGTCTGTTGGAACAAACACACAGTGTCACAGTCAAGCGCTAGGAGATCTGTTATGTGCGGGGCTCTGTCGTGTCTCTCACCCGAGGATCACTGAACAACTTCAGCTGCTGTAAGAGAGCTTGGGGCCAGCAAGCCCCATCGTAACACACATTCGCACTGTAAAACTCTTGTTAAAAGTGAAAAAATAAACATCACATACTCTTAATGCTTCCGTACATTCTTCAGGATGAAAGTTGAAGCCGTACTGCGAGTAAAAAAATAACTCAGCTTCATTTCACAAACTCAGTGGCCAATCAATGAGCTGTCTGTGGAGCATTTCCCAGCTCCAGCTTCAGCTTTTGGTCAGCACCAGAACTGGTCCTCAGCGGGTAGCACTGTAGGCATTCGAGGTTCACCACACCATTTCTAAGCACTTTCTATGCAGAGACGTGTTGCTGTGCAATGAGCAGCATGCTTTGCTACCCTGACGCTTTTAATTTAAGCAGCTGCATGAGCCAGATCTCATTAAAACGGGTCATTTAAAAAAGTGGCACCTCGTTTATTGTATTTAATTCGCTAGAAGCAAAACATCCTTTCCTTTAGCTGGCTGTTCTGCAGAGCTTTTATCACTGCAGGAAAAAAAAGAAGAATCCACTATCTGAATCCATACCTTATAAATACACTGAAAAGCATTTGTTCCCAAGCTGCCTTTTGGGTAAGGCACCACCTCAGGCACGCGGCTCTGTGCTGTGACGTTCGGCCACAGCCACATCAACACGTGTAGATTCCATCTCTATGAGATTCAATGAAATTCAGCCTGGGCCCTCTGAAATGTGTGGGGTGAGAGCTGAGGAACTGCAGAATGAGACGTACCTGAGGTGCAGCACAGCTCACTGCAAGGAGACCCTGACCCTGCACGGCTGCTGTGCAGCTTAAGTTAATGGGAACTAGATGTAGTTAATACACACAGAGACAGAAATCCTTGCGATATCTGACCCCTAATTCTCAATATTTGCAGGTAATGCTTTGAGATTTGACATTAAAATGAAACCTAAGTGAAATTAGTGCACTTGAGATCCCTAGCTGACATTTTGTCTTTGAGATGGAAAAAAATCCACCCAGGTAGACTGAAATGGCTTCAATCGGTAACGCTGCAATAGCAAACTAAGACACTTTCCAAGCTGGTTTTGAAAATCCTCTGAAAATATATTAAATTAAATTCAGTGGCTTACATGGGATACATGCTACATCTTAAGGCAAAGTATCAGAAAAACCTTGAAAAAAATACAGAAGTCCAAGGGTTTTCAACTATTGGTTTGGGATCAAAGCAACTGAAAAAGTAACTCGATGAATGAAGGCAGTAAAACGAAAGCTGTGAGGGCCTGCAGCAGCCCCTGGTCCTGAGGAGAATCTCACTTTTCTTCATTGCCTGAGGTATCGTTTCCATCGTTCTGTTTCTGCTTCTGCATTCTTGTTCGAGTAGAAGCTGGAAAGAAAAATGAATGAAGTTCAGTGCTTCCTTTGCAGCTATTCTGGATGTGATTGTTTTCTCTACAAACTGGTCACGACCCAAGAAATAACAGAGATACACTCTTCTAAATGAAACAAATCCTGCACTTTTAAGTAAATGCCTGACTGTTATTTCAGCAATTCTTGCTGAATTTCACACACCAGAAGGAAATCACCCATGTGCTGAAGCTCTCCTTGCACCGTGTCCTCCCTTTTGCCTTTTTAACCTTCAGACAAGCAGTGGGCAGCTTCATGCAGAATCACAGAATCACTAGGTTGGACAGGACCTACAAGATCATCTCATCCAACCGTCCTCCCATTACCGTAGCTACAACAAACCACTAACCCATATCTTGCAGCTCCTCATCCAGACACCTCTTGAACACTGCCAGGGATGGCAACTCCACCACCTCCCTAGGCAGCCATTCCAGTGCCTGACCACTCTCTGAGAGAAAAAGTTTTTCCTTATGTCTAATCTAAACCTCATCTGATACAACTCGTGGTCATTTCCTCAGGTCCTGTTTGTTGCCTGGCAGAAGAGACCAAGGCCCACCTCGTCACAACCTCCCTTCAGGAAGCTCTAAAGTGCAATGAGGTCTCCCCTGAGCCTCCTCTTCTTCACACTATACAATCCCAGCTCCCTGAGCTGCTCCTCATAAGACTTGTGCTCCAGACCCCTCACCATTTACATTGCCCTTCTCTGGACACATTCCAGGGCCTCAGTGTCTTTCTTGTAGTGAGGAGCCCAAAACTGAACACAGTACTCAAGATGTGGCCTCACCAGAGCTGAGTACAGAGAGATGATTACTTCTCTGCTCCTGCTGGCCACACTATTTCTTATACAGGCCAGGATGCTGTTGGCCTTCTTGGCCACCTGGGCACACTGTCAGCTCATGTTCAGTGGAGCATCGACCAACACCCCCAGGTCCCTTTCCTCTTCACAGTCATCCAGCCACTCAGCCCCAAGCCTATAGTGCTGCATGGGGTTATTGTGGCCAAAGTGCAGGACCTGGCACTTGGCCTTATTGAACCTCATCCCATTCACCTCAGCTCAGCGATTCAGCCTATCCAGATCCCTCTGTAGGGCCTCCCTACTCTCAGGCAGATCAACACCATCTCCCAGCTTGGTGTTACCTGCAAACTTACTTACACTCAATCCCTTCATCTAGGTCATCAACGAAGATATTAAACAAGATGGGCCCCAGTACCAACCCCTGGGGGACACCACTTGTAACAGGTCACCAGCTGGACTTAACTCTATTAAGTACTACCCGCTGGGCACAGCCCTCTAGCCAGTTCCTTACCCAGAGAAGGGTATACCTGTCCAGGCCACGGGCAGCCAGTTTCCCCAGGAGAATATTGTGAGAGACCATGTCAAAGGCTTTGCTGACTGTATCAACTGCCTTTCCCTCATCTACCAGCCTGGTCACCCAGTCATAGAAGGAGAGATGAGGTTGGTCAAGCATGACCTGCCTTTCATGAACCTGTGCTGGCTGGGCCTGATCCCCTGGATGCCATGCATGTGTCATGTGGTCTCACCCAAATTAGGGGCCATGCTAATCTTCTCTGTATCATTCCAATTTTAGTATATGTTCTACCAAAGCGAGCGCTGTGCTGCTCCAGTCCCCATGGGCTGAGCAGTGCCACACCCCAGAGCACAGCAAATCATTTAATTCCCTTTCAAGAATCCTGGTATTAAGGATGAACATGTCGTGCTCATTTTCTAGCACTTCTGTGCCTCTCTGCCATTTAACAGCACCAAAGATGCTTTGGAGGGTTTTAATTTAATCATTTGTGTTTCAGTGGAGCAAGTACAAAAAAAGTAAGCACTGAAATGACAGTGGTGTTGAACGATGTTTTTGTCTGAGTTGACACAAAGTGTTCTATGCAAGGTACTCAGTGCTGAGGAGTTACTAGAAGAGTAATACTCACTCATTTCTGCAAGCTTCTGTTGGAACTTGGACTCCTGGGGTAGGTGTTTGCTGCAGACAGAAAGCATTTGATTAAAGGGATGTTAAAAACAAACAACAGCAACACACAAATCACAGCTAGTTCATTTCATTGCTACTGCCTCATCTTATAAAAATACAAATTGTGTTTTCCACCACAGCACACTCAAGAGATGTTTCATTTCTCATACTTCTAAAATAATATTTTTTAAGACTGCAGTACAATTTAGCCTTTAGCAGAAATACCTGGGTATGAGGCACTGAATGAATCCTTGCTTTAAACACCAAATGCCCAATTAAGTATTTTGCTACCGTCCCTCATGTAACGTATTTATGGAAGTTCAGAAATAAACAGAATCACAGGATCATAGAATGGTCTGGGTTGAAAAGGGCCACAATGATCATCCAGTTTCAACCCCCTGCTATGTGCAGGGTCACCAACCACCAGACCAGGCTGCCCAGAGCCACATCCAGCCTGGCCTTGAATGCCTGCAGGGATGGGGCATCCACAACCCCTTGGGCAACCTGTTCCAGTGCATCACCACCCTCAAACAGAAGTTAGGATGCATTCTGGAGGCCCCACAAAACCACTCCTGAAGCAGTTGAGCAGAAAGCCACCATCAGTCTCCTACCCTCCATCTGCCTCGTCCTGCCCTTCTATATCGAAGCGCAGCCTCTTCAGTGGCTTAGGGGCATCGCTGGGCTCTGCACCGCGCTTTACGTGGCTCTCACTGTTGCACACCATCTGGTTTATTTTTTGAAACTTTTCAGAAGTCTGAAATCACAAGAAAATAGTTAAAGAGTTAGTGAATAAATCCTGAAACTACTCAAACTTCCCCAATGATCCACTACAACGTTACAATCTAAGAACTCTAACCTTAGAATCATAGAGTGGTTTGGGTTGGAAGGGACCTTTAAGATCATCCAGTTCCAACCCCCTGCTGTAGGCAGGGACACCTCCCTGTAGACCAGGTTGCTCACAGCCCCATCCAGCCTGGCGTTGAATGCTTCCAGGGAGGAACCTCCTTCCACAACAACTGAAATAGAATGCTAAACTTTTTAAAAGCTAAGCCTGGATAACTGAAAGAGGTGAACAGGACATCCCTGTAATCTTTGTGCTTACAAATTCCATAAAATGACTATATTAGATGGGAACCATGAGCCAGCTCTCTGGCTACCAGCAGGCTACGCCGTGGCTCCAACACCACGCATTCAAGAGCAGACAATAAGAACTGTAAAACTCACCCCAAACGTTTCACCAATCGACACCAGAATTCTGCCAAAGGAAGAAAACAAGCATTTCAGTCAAGCCGCCCTCCACAGCAAGACAGAGAAGCATCTATTAACTTGCACAGATTTTCTTAAGGCATTAATGAAGTGTTCTCCTCTTTAACAGTGCAAACCCAGACTGTGCTTTGCTGTATTCAGATTATTCACATTTCCATTAGGACCGGTGAAAGCCTAATTGCCAAATCTGCCATCCCACACCGATACATGAAAAGCTGTGTCTTGGAAGAATGAAAGGTCCACACAATGCAACCCTTATCAACAGGAAATGCTGAGGACCTGATAATCAGCCCTTAATCATTTCTTTTGGATGTTTGCTAATCAAACCCACGCAAGACGTCAACCTAAAACATCCGATAGCATTTCCTAGTTGGAAAAGCCCACTACAGATTTGCACGGGCTTTTCAATACTGAGATGGAAATGCTGTTTAAAGATAACATGATTCATCTGCTGTCATCCTCTGCTAAGAGCCAGTGGCCAGTTTGAATCATAGAATGGCTTAGGTTGGAAGGGACCAGATACAGGACACAAACTTTAACCATAAAAGATAAACTAACCACAGACTATTAATGAACTACACACCACAGTTTGCTAACTTGCTTGCAGTGAACTCCCAGTCACTTCACTTCACTTCACTTCACTTCACTTCACTTCACTTCACTTCACTTCACTTCACTTCACTTCACTTCACTTCACTCAGTGAGATGTTTATAACCAACGTACCTGGACCTTGGAGTCATCTTTGTGGGAGATTGAAACCCATCAGAGAATTTGTAAGGGCTCTTCAAGGGTGAGATGTAGATGTTATTGCCTGCAGGGACACGCCGAGGAGAATTGGAGAACTGGTAGGGGCTGCGAGGAATGTGTGGGATAGGTGACAGCGTAGGAGGCTAGAAAATAACAACAGCATCAGAAGGTTTTACTGTCTATAAATTCCTATTCTATTAAATGAACAGTCCTGGATACAACTAACACTTTACCCTGTTGGAGGCATACTGCAGGATGTTTGTCTTCAGTTTCTGCATGAACACTAAGTTGTAGAAGACTATAATGGAGTCGTACTGCTCTTCCCTGATAAGAACACGTTTGAAAGTCTGCAGTGAGAAATAAAAATTAAGTTATTTCATTTGTAAGCACCTTAATAAGGTACTTCATGTTAGAATCAAGCCTGCAACTGTAATAGGCCTCTCCATTGATGTACCTGTTTGACACATGACCATTTTTTTTACTGATGACAGCTGAAGTAAGTAACCTGTCTATTCCCCCTCAATATTCCAGGAAAGTTAAGTAGTTCTTAAAGGAATTTAAGTTGCTTTTGAAAAATCCTATCAGTACTACACCTTAACTTCTCATCTAGTTTCCAAATAGAATAATGAACTGTTACTTGGTATCTTTAATTAATAGGGCAGGAGGAAATTTGCTTTCTGAAAGCTAACAAACAATTGCTGTGAGATATTTACTATTTTGCAAGATGCTTACAGAGACACTTAGTATTAGAACTAATTTTCTACTCTCCAGGGCAAATACATGCAATAATAGAGTGGCCTGGGTTGAAAAGGACCACAAAGATCATCCAGTTTCAACCCCTCTGCTGTGTGTAGGGTCGCCAACCACCAGCCCAGGCTGCCCAGAGCCACATCCAGCCTGGCCTTGAATGCCTGCAGGGATGGGGCATCCACAGCCTCCTTGGGCAACCTGTTCCAGTGCGTCACCACCCTCTGTGTGAAAAACCTCCTCCTAATCTCTAACCTAAATCTCCAGTCTCCCTTTAAAACTATTCCCCTTGTCCTATCACTATCCACCCTCGTAAACAGCTGTTTCCCTTCCTCTTTACAAGCTCCCTTCAAGTACTGGAAGGCCACCATGAGATCTCCCCAGAATATTATGAATCACGTGGACAGTTCGTAATGAACATTCATATCCTCGTGTGTAGCTTGTTTTGTGGGTTGTTTTTTTCTTTAGACAAAGAAGCAAGCAATTTATATCAATTCTACGGAGGGACGATATTAAGGGATTTCCATACCTCTTGATTTGTATTGGGCAGCTCTTTGTATGCAGAAACTATTGTTTTAAATCTAAGATCCACATTCTTTACTTTGCATATGCCATACATGGAACACATCATGATCTGTTAACGAAACAGGAAAAGACAACAGGAAATGCAGTAAATATGATTGTTTTTCATTTCAAGTTTAGAAATCCTTTTTTCTTTTCTAGTTGATGCTTCTGTGCTTTTAACACAGAAAGAAACTCCAGCACTGTGAAGCTTTGCCACTGGGTTTTAATCTGTATTCCATGAACTGTCATTAGGAAACAAAAGCAAAAGCTCAGTTTATAAGCTGTTACTGGTTGTGCTCTCTAAACCAGCATTCAGTTCAACTTCATAAGCACCCAGACGATATTTCACCTACTTTTCCTTTCATTACTGTATGGTGATCAGCTAACCAGAGCTGAAAATGACTTCTGAAACTCATTTTGCTTACTGCAACTTCAGGCTACAATAACGAAGGTGCTCCAGCCAAACACCTTCACAAGGAAAATCAGTATTTTCTTACACAAATGAGCAGCCTCTGTTCATTGTTTTGAACATAACTATAAATGGTGTTTTGGATATTTGGTAGAAAAGAATCTAACAGAAGCAAACCTGAGATGATCAAAAATACACGTAACTAAATGAATTTCTGCTCTGAGTCTTCAATGGAGGAATAAAAACTCATAATTTCTGACACCTCAGGAACATGTAAGGAACATTTTTGCTCAGGAAAGCCTTTTCAAACCTCCTATTTTGTTTTTATCTTTTCAAAATGTTACCTGGTCCAAGTGCCTGTCTCTCATGAGCTCATACTCATTCTGCAGTGTGTGCTGGAAAAGGGTCCAGATCAATGGCTCCAGGTCAGGATGTTCAGAGAGAAGCCGAAAGAACAGGGTATGCAATCTGAGATAGGCCAGTCGAAACACTTGAGAAACAGAAAATAGGAGGTATACAAAATAAGAGGGAAGTGATGGAGAATGGGCAGCAATTCAGTGTTTACCAAGTCCCACTATGAAAACTACAACTCATGAAATGAAGTAGCCAGGTTCAAAATTAATGGAAAAACCTCGATACAACAGACAGTGGACATCTGGAAGTCCACACTGCACATGCATGTGGACACACATACTTGTCCATGCTGCACATGTATTGTCTATGTTGATTAAAAGTCTGGACAAAGGTTTGGAAAATGAGTCTATTATGAGTTATTAAGCAGACATACTGCAGAAAGCTCGGGAATACTCTGAGCTGGATAAAGCCAAAGCTCAGGAAAGTGTTCAGGGGAAGCACCATGTATGCTTGCCCAGCTCTTAAGCTGCCCACGACACCTATTGGTGGTCAACACTGGAAAAAGATGATTGAAGAACCCTTCATCGGAACTGATAAGGTCATTCTTTCAAACAGGAGATAAACTTTCAGTTGAAACTTAAAATGCCTAGTGGATGAGAGAAAGACTGTGGATGAAGTCTACCTAGACTTAGTAAAGCCTTTGATTCTGTCTTCCACACTGTTCTACTAGAGAAACTGGTGGCTTGTGGCTTAGAAAGGCGTACTCTTACGTGGGTGAAAAACTGTCTGGATGGCCAGGCCCGGAGAGTGCTGGTCAATGGCTGCCCAAGGAGGTGGTGGAATCACCAACCTTGCATGTGTTAAAGACCTCTGTAGATGTGGTGCTGAGGGACATGGTCAGTGGGTATGGGGGATGGGCCGATGGTTGGACCAGATGATCTTAGAGATCTTTTCCAACCTTAATCTCTCTATGATCCTATGTAGAGTGCAAGTATTAACCTTCTGGTAACTTTTTATTATTTCTTTCAACAGCAGTTAAGAGTCTGTACTGTGTTTGCTACATATCTGTGACAATCTATTTGGTAATGCTGAGATCCAAAACCTGAAAAAGATAAATAACAAGAGGAAACTTTGCAACTTCAGGATGCGCAGTAGCAACAAACCTTTTTTGTAGAACAGAGAGAGGGAGGTAGATTTCTGAGGCTTCTGTGTTTGTGAGGTCGCAGATGGCTGAGCATCTGGGTTAGAAGTACCACTTTGAGGGTGTCCAGATGCTTTCTTCTTAGGAGATCTCACAGGAGAAAGATACCTGGAGATTTAACACAAATGTGTTAGCGAGAGCACACGATGGAGCTGCACCACGTTTCTCTCCTCCTTCCCTTCTCCTCTCAAAACTCACAACCTTTCACTCACTTCAGCTTCAACTAAGACCCAGCCAAGAACATTTTTCTGACAAGAGGATTTATTTATTCCTAGGCAAGGAAGAAAACAGATCTCAAATACAAGTTTGATGGGGCTTGGATTTAAATATTAAGGGGGATATCAACATACATTTCACAGACATCAAAGATGCACAGCACTTACAGATCTGCTGCAGTATGGTTATGTTGGAGAGGCAGATTTAGGGTGGAAGTGGGCTCAGGCTGATCAGTCTGACCTTCTCGTTCTTTTGACTGCTTGATAAGATCAAACAGAGGTGAGTCCTAGAAAAAAAATCCCAGTAAGAGCACATTACACTGAGAAAAGCCAGCCACACTGGACAGACTTTGTTCCTTCTTCTGAAAAATAACACCCAAAATACGCAGCTCAACAGAAGCTTAATGCTTTGAAATACTTCATATTTCTTGTCAGAGTATCAATCAGTTGTAACTATTAAAATACACCAAACGTTTTCTATAGCAGTCTATTTGATATAGTATGAAACGTTCTAGAAACTCTTATCACTTCCTAATATATAGCCATTCCTAAAGAGAAAAGCACAAGAAAGACTACAAACAGTCATGATCCCTAAAAGACAAATACAGTGACCTGATCCTACTTTGGTAGGTTACTGTCCCTGTATTCAGTGGGCATGCTGACAGAGAGACATAGGAAAAAGAGTTTGATATTATAAGACATGTTCAACTTTTTCTTTTGCCTCCCCTCCAAGAATCCACACATTTTAATTGTAAAGTCAATTACTTGGACATTAGGCAAGGCAGCTGGAATAAGCCTGAACCTACTCAGAACTCAAGGTAGGAAGCAATGAAGAGAGGATTTAAGTGGAATGAGGATGGTCCTGGCTGAAGTAACATTAGTACTACTGCTGACAATAGTAATAAGCTGTGGTCCTGCAGAAACAGTGTCTCAGGCTATTGTTTGTGTGTCACGTACGCAGTAGAATTCTGCTGAGACATCAAGATTGCAAGGGAAAATACTTTGGCACCATAGTTATAATTAACTCTGAAAACACCAGGTTGCTGGCTCCTGTTCTTTACATTTTCTTTAAACATGACTCTCATCCTTGAGGATAACGTTGCTTTCCAAGAAAGCAGCATGAGAAATCCTGAAGCAACAGAAGAACAGCTTATAAAAAGCAGCTGCTTCCTTAGAGTGGAAAGCAGCATTCCTACAGACAGGAGACAAAGGGGGGGGCACAGCCAGAAATGCAACATTTTCCTTCCAACAGTCCCTTAAAAGCCACAAAATCGATCAGCTCAACACTTCCTACATAAAGCATCATTCTGCTGTCCAAAGTCTGATTCCACAAATGCATGTGGTGCTAACATTAAAATATGACAGCACCAATGACAAATCTTTATGTACAATGACAGCCAGGTACGCAGCAAGCAGTCAAGCAAGTTGCATCACTTGGCTGAAGGCAGTAAGGAAACAAGTAGCAAAACCAGGCCGTTTTATTAGTATTAAAATCAATATGAAGATCCTCTTAATTAAGTCTTTGCTGTAGGAAAAAAAAAACACAAGCACTTTGCTTCTGAAGTGTATCAATAAGATGAGAGTGACTTGAGATTCACAGCTTTTCATACTGTGTAATTTACAAGTTATGCTTTTGGGCAATACTGAAGCTGTTCCATTCATAATAGAACAAAACATATGTTACTGACTCATGACCACAGTTATTTCTCCATCATTTCTCAACCTGACCTTGGACTGATTTGCATCATCTTTCCTTGTATTTAGGAGTGCACGTGCTCCTCACTTGTTTCTTTCAGCGCTGCTCTTGCTGGAAATGCACAGACATGACCTTCTCCACTTCTCATTCTTCTGGCCACTGTGTCTCTTCCTTTTTATTATTCCCACCAGCATGTCGCAATGCTCTGAAGAACCCAAGTTTCTTTCCAAGAGCTGCTACTAATTCATGGTGGATATATCTCCTTCTCTTAACTAAGAGTAAATCCCACCTCATTTGATCCACATTTTAATTACTAATAACTGGAATAGTATTGCTTTCCATAAAACATCAGTACAAGGGAATGGAATTGATGGAGGGTGAGGGTGGGACAGGTCAAGAAATGGAAGCAGAAGCTGCAGTTTTTGAAGTTAACACTTCCAGTTCCAGGTCCTCCTGTCAACCCTGCTCCAACTATTACTACGCAGAGTGTGATTTCACTACAGATAATCACAGGATACCCCAAGTTGGAAGGGACCCATAAGGATCACCAAGTCCAACTCTGGGCTCTAGGCAGCACCACCCAACATCCAAAAATGGCAGAGCGTTGTCCAAACACTCCAGGAACTCCAGCATTAAACATTCTGATAACAAGACAGTGGGAAAGGACACGGCAGCTTGCTACCTATGAAAGGGATCTTACATCATTTTCCCTGTTCCTTTCTCCCTATTTGCTAGTGTTGACATTTATTCAACCTCCACATAAGTCAATACGATGCGCCAAAATGGCAGAAAGTCAATAGAAAATGCCAAACGTCATTTTGAGTTAAATCAGATCTGCAGAGAATTGAGCCAAAAGAGACAGAACAAGCATTAACGTCATGGCAGCAACCACACTAAGGTTGGGAGCAAGTAGGAAAGAGAAGAAAACAGAAAGTATGAAATTTCTGCATTTACTCACAACAACCCATTAAACCAGATGATTTTCACCTTGAATTTTACCCTACAAGAGTTTATGGCATGTCCTACTTTCCACCAGTCAGATGAAGTACAGTAAGCAAAAAAACATACACTGCATTGCAAAATCCGCAAGACACAGCAAGTCCAATGTGCCTTCTTTGGCTCCCCAAAATTCTCATTAAGCTGGTGGTTAATGGTATGATCATAAATAAGTGGTTGTCACATCCCAATTGGTTCCCAGCAATGGTTGGACATCTTAAAACGAGGACTCAATGGGAGACCTATGGCAAAACTTGGTTTTGGTTTCCTGAAGAGTCTGCAGAAACCGTGTCTATGATGGGGTTTGTACATGGTTAGAAAAGGTTATTTAGGTTTTTGACTTGGTGAAATGGAAGGTGAGCATCATGATGATCACAATTTCCATGGTTAAACCATATGTGCTCTTCTCCCAGGGAGAAAGACCACTATTACTTGTAGCTTTCCAAATGCACGGCCACAATGATCAAATGAAAAGCAGATACTGTTTAAATATGTTGAAACATACAGAAGTAAGTTTTGATAATGCACCTACCCTCCACCATACAACGCTCATTAGCTACTGACGGGCTTAATTATAACCCTGCCTTCTTCCTTTACATTAGAACATGAAAATTCTTCTACTTATTGTCGTGTGTTCTGCAGCTTGCAGTGGTTTTTCAAGGAAATGCATTCACCAGAGCTTATTGGTGCAAGTTCTGATTGGCTTCAGTGACGCTATTTGCTATTCAAGATTCCACATCTTGCTTGAACCAATGAAGCGTAATGTCAATAAGCAGATAATTTACCAGTCCTCTGAGTAAGTCACAAAAGAACTTTAACCCTCGGGTCCAGCTTTATCTTGCTGGAATGTTTATCAGTAACTTCTTTTTAAAGTGACATTATTCACACTATCTAGTACAAATTTTATATTGCTTTCTGAAGCTTTTAAGCAACACATCAGGTCAACAGGTCACCTCCAATGCATTCCTTTCACATGAAAGTAGAATTGCAGTTTTTACTTCAGTGCTAAGCAAGTGGTTCAGCATACTAGATGGATAAATTTTACTAATAAAATGAAATGCTGCTTTTCGTTTGAGTCTTCCATGCAACAGCTAGCCAAGCTCCACTTCAAGAGGTGCAAAAAGGGAGAAAGGAAGGACATGAGAGCTAAAATTTCTCACAGTCAAATAAGCATTGGCAGTAGAATCAATAACAAGATAGAAACGTGACTCGTTCCCCTCTAGCAATAACTCTGCAAAACCAAACTGGGAATTATGTGGGGGGCAGATTAGGGAGCAATGATTCCTGCACTGCAAACATCTGCAGTTGTTTTGCCCCAACCTCTGAGCTCCTTTTATGGACAAAACAGGTTGAATTTCTTGTTGGCTAATCCTTATTTGGCTATGATGAAACTACAGGATACATGGATGCTTCCCACTTTCCTCATCTTTACATTAGCTCTGTCCCAACTCTATGTTTAATCGGACTTTGGTTTCCATGAGAAGAATAAACAAATGACCTATAGCCTTAAATAGAGAGGACAACTGCCCTTTTGGGTTTGGGTGTACTCCACTGACTATAAAGGAAGTCCCTTAGCAGCTTTCCTCTCATGCAGTATTAACTGACAGTTCATAATATTCTAAAATCTGCTTTTGCTTTTGTTTTCTGCATGCGTTACACTTCCATTCCTTATAGTAATTTTCTAATTGATTTTCAATTTTTAGTTATTTGTCCACCTTACATTTTAGTATGATGTTTATCACTTAAACCGTGTGTCTCAATGCCTAGTAACACTGTGGGGTTTTGTCCTGTAATAATTAACACCACCACAAATTACTGAGTCAATCGGTGCAATACACCACATTAAGAAACATGTTTTTTCACAGTATGATAAAAGGTAGTTGTGATTTTTGCAAGGCGAAACAAAGCCAATTTAGAATTGACAACTTTGGAATGAAAGCACAAAGACTGCATGGGAACTCCCAATTTCCAGTTCTCTTGTCCAGGACAGAATTACACACTTGGAAAGAAGATTCTTGTTTGAGGTTGTATTTCAGAAATGTTACACAAGAAATGGCACTGAGAATTCTTATTTAGGTTAGGTCTGTCACAGCAAAACATACTTCATGGTCTTAAGGTATTAGCCATGAAATACAAGACTAAGGACAACGTTTTTGTTTCATATATGTACATATCTCCTACTAAACGAGTTGTGTTAATTCAATTATGATTCTGTTAGGACTTTTGTTCATTAAAACAAACATTAACAATTACAGTGCTAATGGTTTAACTCATATAAGAATATTGTCCAATCTGCTTTTAACTCCTTAGAGCAATTGTATATTTCGTACAAGAGGCTCTCCTAGTAATCTCTGGTATTTAAAAAACACCATAATGTTGGCTTACAGAACATAATGCTGTCATCAAGTCTTGTGATAATCTCCTTTTATCTAAATGTGTAATGGGCAGAGGAAGAAAGAAAAAAGGAAGAGAAAAACCAATGCTAACTAGTTGTGGTCACCTGAAAGGTTTTCCTCCTCACACAAAAGGTTTGGAAAGTCATAAACTACCAAGGAAGTGACAAGCACATACCGATGACATTTAAAACCATGTAAACTCCAATGAAGGTTTGAAGTCAAGCATGCAAACAGCAGATATGAATGTGGATGTCCTAGCCCCAAGCTTATTAGGAATTTTCAAGTCCAGTTCTCTCACATTCCAGCTTCTTATAAAATACGAAACAGTTACTGCAGCAAAAAGAGAGCAAATATTCTCTGGTCTGACATTTAGGACCCTTCATAGCTGATTTAGAGACCCTGTTTTAGGTTGTCTCAAGTATATATGCGAAGGTATTAATATGAAATCAAGCAACTCTAATAGGGGAAACAACAGTTTCCTAAAAAAAAGAAAGAGACATCTGAAAGCTTAGTGAGAAATGAGTTCAGATCTCTTCAGTTAACAGCAGGCAGGTCAGGTCCTAACAGCCAGGCTATGCATTTTAAACTAGTGTTGCTTTAAGTAAGGCTGTAAATCCATTATCTTTACAGCTTCTCTCCACTCCCAAGACTATTCTTCATCAGGTGGTTCTGTATTAACCAACCCCCTATGTTTCACAAGGTCTCTAAGCTGAAGATCCTGGATCATCTCACTACAAGATATATCATAGAATGGTTTAGGTTAGAATGATCTTAAAGCCCATCTAGACCCAACCCCCAACCACAAGCAGGGCTGCCACCCAGCAGCTTAGGCTGCCCAGGGCCCCATCCAACCTGGCCTTGAATGCCTCCAGGGATGGGGCACCCACAGCTCCTCTGGGCAGCTGTGCCAGGGCCTCACCATCCTCTAAGCAAATAATTTTTTCCTAACATCTAGGAATTTCCCCCCCCTTTTTTTTTTCAGCTTAAAGCCATTTCCCCTGGTTCTATCACTACTAGACTGTGTAAAAAGTGGTCTCCCTCCTGCTTACAAGCTCCCTTCGGGCACTGGAAGGTCTTTCACAATGAAGCAACTGACACATCTACAACCCAATCACAGTTGAATATTGAAGAGAAAAATGAACCACGGCCTTTAAGACCATTCCCATTTGCCATGACAGCGAAACTACCTTTTCAAAGAACTACTTCAAAAGGAGTTTGAAGACCAGCCTACAAACAGGACTACATTTTCATTCAGCTCCTTCTGTGTTTAAACTACTCAGGATGACTGTGGGAAGGCTACATGACATGCAGTAGGTTCCCACATGAGTTTCTTCAGCAGCTTTTCTGCTCAACGTTTGCATGGCTTTAACCACTATTTAATTCAAAACAAGGCTCTCTGAGTAACTAAGGAGTTAATATTCAGCACGTTCAAGCCTTCACTACACAACTAAGTCAGCATAAGCCAGTACTGCACTAAAAGACACAGTTTCAAACCACAGAACTGTGATTTTTTTTCTGTTCTGATGATTTTTTTCTTTCTTTCGGGTGAGGGTTTCTTGTTTTGTTTGAGCCCATTTGACAGGGGAGGCCTCAGGCTCAGCTTTACACTCTGGGCAGCTTCCCTGTGTACAGCACTTTATGGCAATGCCAGTGTTTGCACGCTAGATCAAATAAAGAGACAAACAAGCAGCTGTAGGATGACATGAGCCAGCATCTTTCAGTGGCAGCACCAGCATCAAGAAATGGAAGACAATGCAAAGAGATCTGGTGATTTTCAATGACTGGATGATAAAGTAGCCATTGTACTTGATGACAAAAATAAAACCAAAGGGAAAAAATGACCTTACGTTTACAATCCAGAGGGCTCTGAAGTCACTGTTAATTTTAGGCGAGATATTTCGAGTCGGTGTGAGTAATTCTGAAAATGCCAACTCATGGCTCAGAAGTACAAGTGTAAAGAACTATGAGCAAAGCACTAAAATAGAATTATCGTTATGCCTGTACTGTAACCCACAGCGTAGCAAAATCAGTCATCGAACTAAATTAGCAGGCAACAAAACTGAAAGCCAAAAAAACCAATTATTCTTTTTGCATACAGCCTGAAAGTACAGCCATGGAAGAAGCCAGCACAAAACACTGCCAACATAAGAAACACTTTGCTTCTAAAGACAACCATGCACAAAGGTCTACAAAGCATTACAGAACACAATAAAACCCTTGCTATGTATTTTTGCTGAACGTTATCTATGCAAATTACACTGTAGGCCTGTCCTGCGCATAGTTTTTCCCCACAGGAAGTTCCACACGCCTCTTCCAGACAGATCTTTGGTCTGAACTGGTAGTGCTGCTAAAGAAACAACCTTATCTGAAGTCATTAGCATGTTTATTACCTTGCTCCCAGTTGTAGCCGGGCTTCAGTATGAGTCATCTCTGACACATCTCACTTGCCAAGGCTTTTAAGCAAAAGCCAAAAGTCTCAAAGACAAAGGGAACTCCAACCGGTCTTTTCCTTCTTAGCACAAGAAACTGTGCACAATACATAAACTAAAACCCTCTCCATGTGAGCCATTGGACTGTCGGAAATGGTGATGCGTCAGGCAGCAACAAAATGTCCTGCCAAAAATCTCGAGGCTGAGAACTGTATCAACAACCTTAAACTGTGAAAACATTACCGAGTGTGAAGACTTTGTCAGCAAAGCAAGAAGAGATGCTTTAGAGGACCAAAAGTATTAAGAACAGTACCTCTGTAATTATTCTCATACATGAAAAATCATTGCATGCAGGAGCAAAATAGCACTGAAGCACTTACCTTCTTCAGAAGAAAGTGTGTGTCACTAAATTTTGGTAAAGAGGATGAATTTAGGTAATTACTGTGGTAATAACCAAGCAGATCATCACAGCACCATATCACACTAAGCTCCCTCTTTCCAGTTGTTTCTATTCTAATTGACTTACACAGTTGCTGTTCCCAGAACAAATCAAGAGTTCCAGGAATTATTTTTCCTAAGTACAAGTGTAGACACAACATTGTCCTCAAGTCTCTCTTCTTCCACCTGGCAAAACACTCCAATGTGATTACAAGGCAGCATTAAGTGTGGATGAAAACAAGCAACTTTGCCTGCCCCTACATCAGGCAGGAAACAAGCCTGTTACCTCTTGTTTTTGTTGCTCTGTGTGCTGTGATGCAGGTCATGGTGCACCAGCTCAGCCCCTGCATGATCGATTGCAAGAACTCAAAGCACTGAAACCTCTGACTTCAACTGGCAACATGTATCTCATGAAAAAACACTACATGTAAGTTTCCTTCAAGTACCAACAAGGTGGCATCTCTTGGATTTTTGGTTTAAGTCAACAATTGGGATTCAAGTCCAATTTTCTTCCTAGTTCCTTGTTAGCTGGACAAACATAGGCATAATACATCACCAAGAAATCTCTTAATCCAGTTGAAGCAGTAAGCATGCCAAAAAACTCTGCACACAGCCCTCTTTAAAGAAGCACAACGGTATCTTTTAACACAGCCAAGGATTTGCTGAGTTACCAATTGGACAAAACCTGATACAACAAAAGTCTGCCAAGAACGTGCATCGGTACCATGAGTTGCAAATACTGCCTCCAGTTGAACGCTTCTGCCTTGGAAGCAGTCGGGTAACAGTCAGATAAGATGTGATACCATAAAGACAGAGAGCAGTGCATGGGAATTCTTGGTTGGACTGACTTTTAAGGGTCCTTCCCAACCCAAACTATTCTAGGATTAATCAGCCTTCATTAAAAACACATTTCTCCTAATCTGAGAATAAGAAACTCAGTTTTGACAGTATGACACAGAACAGTAGGAAAATCATAAAGACGCCTCCAAACTTGTCAATAATTTGTCTGGACAAAAACCTGGCACTACAAACTATATATGTATGTTTTAATGTTACACTCATTTCACTTATGTTCATTCATTATTATGTATTTTTCCTGCTGCATTCTCCAGAAGTTTTACAGTCAATGCTGTAGAACTAATTCTAATATTACAGGACTTGTTTGCTTGCCACCCAGGCTTCCTTCTGGTTGTTGTCTCACTTCTCCCCTTCCTCATTAGGGCACTTTCACCAATGCACGGCTTTGGCTGGCTTCCTCAACTAAGATATAATGTTTGACTACTTGATATCACGTGATATAACTGTTAATTATTACTCCATATAACATGCATGGTTTTCAACTCACTTTGGCAGTTTGATTGATGGTACAAAGAATGGCTGGAGGAAACTATGCTGCCATTCTGAATTATTTGATTAACAAAGAACAGTTCTGCAGACAGCTGCAGCAGTCAGGTGACAGTACCACAAAGTAGTCAATCTTCCCATTTTTCAGCTTCTTTGAGGCAGTTAACAAAACAATATACCATGCTACGTTCTTTCTTAGCTCTCTGAATTACAGGAACTGCCATGTAAAGATAAGTGACTTTAGCAAAAAACATGTTAGCGGACAGAAGCGCTGGAGCACTGAAATGCTGTGACAAAAGCAAGTCAGATCAAGAGATAAACTCTGCTGATGCCTATGAAGTACACAAGCCTGCACTTAGAGCACTCTGCTTTGCAGAGATCACTGGGTTCATTGAATCCAAATCCTGGTTCCATGCAGGACCACCCAATAATCCGACCCTATGCCTGAGATCAATGTCCAGATGCTCCTTGACCTCTGGTAGCTGAGGACCGTGCACGCAGCCCTGGGCAGGCTGTCCCATGTCCAATGCTCTCTGGTGCAGACCCTGTCCCCAGCCCCCAGCTACCCCTCCCCTGTCACAGCTCCATGCTGTTCCCTCAGGTTCTATTTCTATTGGCATCTCATTAAAAAACAGTAACACACACAGAAAAGAATGTTATGACCTTCCTTGAGGTAACGGAGCAGAGATGTCACACGATACACAAAGTACAACGATCAGCAAAACAGTAAATATGAAATTATCAAATGATCAAAGCTCACGTTTCCCCTGACCACACTACATCATAAACTAAATAATAGATGTGACGCACTGGAACAGGTTGCCCAAGGAGGCTGTGGATGCCCCATCCCTGGAGGCATTCAAGGCCAGGCTGGATGTGGCTCTGGGCAGCCTGGGCTGGTGGTTGGTGACCCTGCACATAGCAGGGGGTTGAAACTGGATGATCATTGTGGTCCTTTTCAACCCAGGCCATGCTATGATTCTAAGATAATAAACATCTTGCTGCTTACACAAGAAAAATGTCACATTATTCAGTAACAGTGTGTTTTTGACATATATTTTTATTCAAGCTTTCTGATTTTTTAATTGCCAGAAATTCTCAGTCATTATTAAATGGAGCAAAACCCAAAGTCTCAACGTTTCTGATGAAATCACTGCATTTTACAAGTCCTATTTTGAGAAAATTGAAGTGTTCTGCTTCAAGTTTTACTTCCTGAAATTTCAGGAAAATGAAATTAGCTTCTATAGATTTTTTTTTTTTTAACTTATTTTGATTATTACCATTTGAAAAGCCTTTTGGGAAGAAATTTCATTGAAATTCATTCCCACAACAAGCTTAGACCTTGGAAATACATTCTCCAACAGAAAGCATCTCACCAGCCTTATAGAAGTCGCCCAGAACATTTCCCTCTCGTTCTCCAATTCCATAATGCGTAAAGACTGCACATTATACAATGACGCAATCCAATGTCTGTTGAATTTTACAGCTTCTCTTTATTATTTTGCACTTGAAAGACAAACCGTAACTGCAGCTTCACCACTTCTCCTTATCCCACCCTTCACATACTTTCCATTTACAGCCTTAAACATGCAGTTCAATACTGAAGCTCCGTGTGTTCCAGCTGTGTAGATGTGGAATAAAAGATGTGGTAAGGAAACAGAGCATTTTCACACCAACTCACTCTTAGCCATATATATATATATATAAAGTTCTGTGCATTCCAGTGTTGTTCTCTCTCTCTCAAAGGAAGATAGACAAATAACACATGGAAACAGCTACCAAATGTAAAGAATTACTTTCTTTGGGATGCAGTTTTACTCTGCTGCTTTTGCCTTTACTCTATAGAAAATGCCTATTTCTGCTTTTGGCTACTGCCATATCTGTTATGGGCAGCTCCACTGTCATCAGTGCAAACATAAAACCAAAGCATATCTGCAATGTATTACAGTCCTAGATACACTCACAAGTGGGTGAGAACAGCAGGCAGAAGCCTTACATGGCAATGTCTGTTTAAGGGAATCTCATAGAGGCACCTCAATTCGGATGCAATAATCACTTAGGACTTGTCCCGCCAAGTAGATTTCTGTATATTCTGAACTCT
The DNA here is from genome assembly GCF_054131305.1 of Coturnix japonica. Lineage (NCBI taxonomy): Eukaryota > Metazoa > Chordata > Aves > Galliformes > Phasianidae > Coturnix > Coturnix japonica. The sequence continues at coordinate 153,804,553 of NC_140663.1, read as the reverse complement.
CCTTTTTTGTCACCCAGTGATTCAGCCATAGCAAAAGCAGCAGACAGATGTTACCACTAACTTCCAGTGAACTATGTGGGTGCGAATCAATTCAAGTCAGACACACAACTGACAGTCGCAACCTGAATTTCCCTCTCTGCACCCAACTTCCTTGTCTTTCTGTTTAACTGCACGCTACACAGGGTACCTGTGGCGTGTTTGTTTGTGGTTTTTTAACAATCTAGATTGGCTGACATGAGTCACTAGATCTTAACGTGACAAGGAAAATGGAAACTGATGCCAGTACTGAAGACTGGCAGCTCAAAGCATCTGCCACACTGCAATAAGAAAACAAGCAGCATCTTCAGTGCCGATTGAGTGTTAGGCTGTCACGCTGCATCACACCCCTATGGATCTCAAACAGCAAAGCACAGCGTGTTACCACCCATCCTTATGGTCCTTAATGAAAAAATTACTCAAGTATACATGGTTCTATTTTATTAGTAGCGCCACTACTTCAAACCATTTACGTTAAGATAAATTATAGGCTGCGACATCAGAAATGGTGAACTCAGTCTTGAGCTTAGCAGACACTTCTAAGCCTCACACGGCCAACGCTAAGTTAATCTCAGGCCAAGTGTCAACACAGATAGAATTTGAAAGCCTTAAAGTTGAACATCCGACCATGATGCTGACTGTAAAATTTCACCGTTGGCTTAAATCGGTGTATGTGCACTGGTACGTCCCTAAAGGCGCCTGAGCATCTGCGCCTTGAGATCTGTCCTCTATTTTAACACAGAAGTACACAGTCAAAATAATATCTGTAAACAGAGGTAGGAACTCTGTGGTCTTCACTAAGTAACAGGTACCAATGCACTCGGTCTCATCCCTTGTCCCCATATCAACCAATGTCTTTTTTTTTTCTTTCAAAACTTGTATGACTGGTAACTACAGATAATTTCTGATGCTTTCAAAACTCCTGCTTTTACCACAGAACTGAAGGATTCGTGTAGCCAGAAGTTAATTTTTTCCACCTCTATCAGTGTGCTGCCAAACTGTCACAGATAGCAGCTGACAAAGCTTCACAAAACCCAGAAAAGGGAGCAAATGGAATGCATGACAGTGTACACTGCCAGCCACCAGCTGGATCTCACTGTGACCTTTGCAGTCTTTGACGTTAGCACTGATATGACCAAGGAAATTATGCATTTGCTAGGATTAGTTTCAAACTAAGTAATTCTCCTCATTCAGATCACTTTCATGACCTAGAATTACATTGGGGAACATAACCACACCACATGGATGGCTCACTGGAAACTGCAGAGGAAGGCTTCTGATCTCAGGGCTCGGTGGAGATCACTGAGGCCACGGGGAGAGACTCCAGCCTCGTCTCTTTAGACAGGGCCACCCCAACATCTATCTCCCAGAATGGCTCACCTCTTCCAAAAAGTCTACTAAGAAATATTCACGTGGTGAACCTATTTCCGTCATGAAAGATGTCTTTTCAATAAAGATTAAGAACCCCGAAGAAGCTTATCTGATGGAAAATAATTGCTTCTCCTTTTTAGAATTATGCTGCTTTGGTTGGTTTGGGTTGTCCTACTCCATTATTTCCAAGATTTCAGCAGAAAATTAAAGAAGAAATAGTCATGTGAGAAGCATGCCCTGCGTCCTTCCTCCAAAGTTTGGACATTATGCTCTTAATTTCTAGGTAGCACCTGATTGAAAAGTAACTGCCCAAAGTGGTCAACACAACGGAAAAAGGAATGAAGCGCTGAATTTGTGTTTCAGCAAACTGGGCTGGAAGGAAAGAGCCACGGTAGGGATAAAATCAGCTGAAGTATTTATAAGGCTGTTTACCGGTACTAACAACACGCCACATAATCGTTCACAGCGATCTTACGACGCAGAACTTAAAGAGGTTTATTTGCTGACTGACACTTCTAGCAAGTAATAGTTCTTCGCGTTAATCAAGTCCAAGATCTGCTTTTTGGCAGCGGTTCTCCCCAGACAAGCACTTTCATGTCAGGATTTATCTTGGCTAATTAGCTCAGCAGCTTGAACAACTCTTACGAAAGTTTTTTCCTAACTCTTCTTACATTCTCGTTTTGTGAAGGAAACCAAAGTAATACTATGGTTGTTTTAAAAAAAACCCAACTCTGTGAATACACATAAATCTTAGAGAACGACTACAGTAATTTTTTTCAATAGCTTCGTCATGCTGTCCTTTATAGGGAAGAGAACAGGAATGTGGTTGTGTGATCTCTGACAAGCAGAGGTTAAAATCCTCTCGTATAAAGGCAGAGGCTTTACTTTGTCAAAGTTGCAAGAGGCTGCAAGTACTTGATGTGGTGGCTGCAAGTAATTTGGCATGGAAGTGAAATGTGTCTTAAAGACCTACGTGGATAAATAGCACTTATCTTCACACGGAACCAGCCCACCTCAGTTCTGGGAAAAGAAGAATGGGAATAGATGTTGGGCACAAGTTTTGACTATAGGCCTAAAAAAACAACAAGTAATTACCTCAGAAACGAAACAAATTATAATCTCCTTTCTCTAAGTTCTGACTGTCCCCATTTCATCCCGTATGTCTGGAATGGCTTCCAAAATAATTAATGAAGTGCCCTCAATCTTCTTCTCAGAATTCCTCGTCTTCTCTTCATATGCTACCTGAGTTTTCAGTTCTTTTGTGAAAAAGTCACATTTCTACACCTGCGTTATTCTGCCCATTTCATTTAAACTCTGAATTTCTAATACTATGACTGAGGAACTACAAACTTAAGTAGAGCCTGAATATACCGGTCTTAAGGAAGGCCGTTTTATTTATATTTATATACACAAATTTGAGAGAAATTTCACATCTAGTAAATATTTCAATCACATTTGCAGAATGGTTGAATAAATGCCTTCTTTTAATTAAAAAAAGACTTCAAAACTGCAAACAATTCAGGTATCTCATTCTTATTAAGGCATGTTTCTTCCTACTCAACATTTCAGAAATTAGCTTCATCCTATTCCTACCCATTCTAAGTAACATTGCTAAGACTGCTTACCAATCCTAATGGAAACATCTTCCTCCTGCACACTTTTTAGCTTTTCATATTTGTGATCCTTTACCTTTTAGCTCACTTAAAATCACTCAATTCAAAGCTTAAAGCCTGAAAATACCGTATCTTACCCAACTACCAACTAACCTACCGTCCTCTTTACTCTGCTTCTACGATGCAACTGTCTGATGTCCAATGCATTTCGAAGGACAATTTCACACCACCCCTTTACAAAATACACTGCACTGCACCTGAAGAAGTCTTCCTTGATTAATTGATAAAGCACAGTCTAAACATCCTCTTGAGTTGTATCTGGATACCCATTTTAAACTGCCTGCTCACAATGTCACTGCCCCATAAGCATGACTATATAGAGGGGTAAGAGGGTAAAACTGGCATTCCATAACCCAGAGACACAGTTGCTGTGGAAGGGAAAGAACTTCTGCTAGGACTTCCATGAGTTGCACATAGAATGCAAACCAAGAATCTTTATGCAAATATTTATCAGTCATCTCTGTGGCATCAAACACTGCTATAACTGTCCATGTGTATTTATAATGCAAATGCCCAATCTGCATATCCCACTATGCCATTTACATACTTCTAGGGAAGACTCATGTGTTAATTAATATAACTGGAACTTTAATAACAAAGCTCTTTTCACTGTTAGACGCTGCATATTCCTATCAGTGCCATTACAAGAATTATTTCCAAACTTGCCGTTCTGTGCTTGAAAAAAAGATTAACCCCGTATTTTAAGGTTGCATCCAAACTCAACAGAAACCAACAAATACCAAGAATAAGCTTTAAGACAGAAGCACATGATACTTTCTCAAATAAAATATTCTAGAAGTATCTTGTATGACATACGTCAGGACCTACTTCTGCACTTTTCCCCATCACTGCAGGAAATTCTTCCCTGAATCCTGCTCCTTTTATGCAAAACAGAATGAAACAAGAAGAGAAAAAGTCAAATCAGTAGCATTTTAAAGATTCTTAATAAGTCTCTCAAGAATTTCCCCTGTAAATTAAGAGTATTTATACACTTCAAGTAGACCCACAAGTCTTACTAAGGATTACATTATGCTAATGGATACTGCAGTCCCTGAACGCATTCCCAACAGCAGCACTTCTGGGTTCCACTTCAAAAGAGGAGTTTCAGCTTGGAGAGAAAAGCAGCAGAATATATTTATTTGCCTCTTAGTTACTTAAAAGTGATTAATCAACTTATGTTCATTTTCCTCTCAAATCATATATGGAGTGTTCAAGGCTGGATGGGGCTTTGAGCAACCTGCTCTAGTGGGAAGCATCCATGCCTACAGCAGGGCAGTTGGAACTAGATGATCTTAAAGGTCCCTTCCAACCCAAACCATCCTATGATTCTCTATCAACTTCGACACAGCATTCCATAATAAACATATACTCTCTGTACTCTTTATTATAATATTAGATATGAGGGACAGTACAAAAAACAAGGAAGAGATTTTTTATTGCTAAAGTGGTCCAAAGAAACTGCTCGTTGATACATGGACATACAACAGCTATAGAAAGAAGTGTTTCAGAATACACCACCCCACAATCTTAGAACTTGACTAAAAATGGCATTTTCAATCTAAGATTTCCACATTAATTGCACATATTTTTAAGAGCAAAGAACTAAATCAGTCCTTCAAGCTTGATCCTTCATGCCTGCCTTGCTCAGAGACACCAACAAAGCATCTTTGCTACACTGGCATCTAAAACACTGCCTCTACATGAAAACAAGGAGTGGGGGGGAAAGGGCTCCAGCAACTTTAATTTAACCAAAAGGAGAGAAATTGTTTCCTCTTTTTGCAAGCAGGAAAGGAACTGCTGTGCTTCCTATAAAGGAAATTGAAACAATTCTGAAGAGAAGAGAGAAGCATTTCAGATGTGCAGGAATTAAGAACTCTTACTTTGTTCTGGGCTTCCTTTTGTTCCTTTTTAAGCAATTAAACAAATTGTTTTAACTTCAAGAACACAAAAAACTTCAGCTTTTATTACCTGTTTATCCTTTAAACAAATATTTGAAAGATTTTGGGCATCTATGAATTAGATCACAGATGGTAAAACAATAACTAATCCAGAAAACTGGCTATAGAAAGTCAATCCAAACTCCACTTCTGGTGGAAAATACTTACATTTTCTTTTAACTCTTACTTGTTATTGGTATGTGCAGTTTCATTTGCATCAAGCCAGCACATTTCCTGATATGTAGGAGTCTTTTACTGGCAAAATAATAGTCATCCGGTATTAGTCTGGCTAGGTAACAATTGTCTGTTCACCACAAAACATGGAACACTCATTTTACGACCTGTCTGCTACACTTGGGGTTTTGCTATTGTTATTTTGTTTGTTTTTAAGGAAAAAGGCAATTTTTAGTGTGCTTTCGTAGGGTGCTCTGACAGTAATGCCTCCTATCTATTTCCATGGAAATGACAACAGATACAAAAAGCACGAAAACACTTTGATAGAGCAAATTCCCAGCTCCAAAACACTCTTTTTCAATATAGTCACCACCATGAGCTACACGTTTTCAGCAGCAATGAGTAAGAGCCTCATTTGCAAGTAAAGCAGCTGTAGGACCCAGCCAGCAGCAGCTGCTGCTTCAACTGCTGCTTCTTTGTGGCCCCAGATGTCCTAGAACAGGCTCCAGTGGAAGCAACCCGCTGCTGAAATGCACCACCCGCTGCCTCACTGTGCTCACATCCACTGACTGGTCTCCATAAGCATTCAGTGAGCACTTCAATGGAGTTGCTGGGTGCCGTTTTTTTTCCACATGGAGAACAGTCTAGGCTTTATAACTATTACAATCCCACATTTAACAAAGGGTTCTGCATCCAAGAACTTCCAGCTCATTTAACAATTCAGATGGCCTCACATCACAGAGAAGAAGAGAACGAACTCTTACGCAGACAGAAGGAACAATATCACAGAAAACTTTACCAATATTGGAAGAAAATATCTGTGACACAACCAGAAACAGACTTCCTGGCTCCCCATTTCAACCATTAAAAATCCCTTCCTGTACATGCAGACACATACACTCAAACAGGAACTGGAATAAATAGACTAAAAACACTTCAGGAGTCATCGTTACCTATGAAAATGTAAAAATAACATTTGGGGCAAAAAAAATACAATCCTGCCTGGGTTTGTCTTCAAGGCAACAAATAGCACGAGTTCTTTTGCATGAGCTTGTTGAAGTGGGAACAAATGACTGCTGTCTTGCAGATACATCTCTACAATTAGAACATCCATTTCTTTACACTGTAACAGAGCTGCATGCGGTGCTGCACATTTCTTTGCAACTCAAGCAGAACTACTGATGCTAAAAGCTCCTGCCTCTGTGTCCTAACTGGGAGCAAACTAGGACATCTGGGGCCACAAAGAGGCAGCAGTTGAAGCAGCAGCTGCTGCTGGTAGGGTCCTCCAGCTGCTTTACTTGCAAATTACTAGAATTACAAGGATTCTTCCTTCTATGCAGTGCTAGAACAGATCTGCCATATAAATTCAACATCCTCAAGGGTGCAAAGAGTTCTTTATCTCCCAGCTTGGATATCTAAACTCTGGCAAGCAGAGCTAAGGGACACCCAACTGAAGAAGCATACAAAATCCACTCACTGCTGAAGTGAGAGATGATTTCCAGCATTACATCAGCTCTTGGCTTCAAGAAGCCCATGCTCACTCTCCCATTACTGCCTCCCTTGTTGACGGAAAACGAGCTCACCTATCACTAGCAACAAAGCCTAAGATATTCTTGTCTTTGGAAGAACAGGCAGACTCTAATACACATCACCCTTCAGCAGCATCATCACTTCCTTTGCAGGAAAACCCCCCCAGGCCTGCAGGGCCCACCCTGCAGCTGTTTCCTCCTGCCTGCCCCCACCTCCCCACTCCAAAGGAAGGTTTGCTGGCAGCAAAGGTGTGGTGTGTAAGGAAGGTCATTACCATGTGAAATCTTTCTCCTGAGACCCAATGCAGGATGCATAAGAAAGAAAAAAAAAAGCTTAAAAATCCCCTTTAGCCCCAAGAGTCTGTTGGGGAAATAATATTTAACCACACGTTACATCTGCTTTTGCAAGGGAAAGCCAAGAAACGCATCTTTATGTTAAGCTACAAATTCAGTGAAATAAAGACTCTGCCATATTCACCTTTTCACTGCTCTGCCTTAGTTATAGATTTCAGAAATATTAAAATATATATGTATTTCTAGTGATTACGCACCACTGAAGAAAACTGCTTGACTTCACCTCCAAATCAAGGTGAAGTGGTTTCACAGATGGAAAACTGAAATGATATATATATATTTTTTTAACGTTTCTGAATTTTGTTTGAGATATCCTACATTAAGAAACCATTCCCAAACCCTGTGCTGATATTACTTACTCTCCTTTACAACAGACTGGATGGTTTCTGGCTACCAGAGCCTTGCTTGCACACAGCTGATTAAAATCCTGTTCAAAGATCCACACCACCCAGCCAGATATGAAAAGGTTTGTTGTTTGAAGACTTTGAAACATGCTGGGTTTGTTGCCAGAAGTCAGCGAGTCTGTCCATGCTGATACTAAATACACAACTCTATCTAAACAGGGATGCATCTCCTACCTGCCTTCCCTGAAGGCATAAGAGCTGCTTTAAAAAAAAAAAGGGAAAAGTATTACTTAATCATTTAATTAGTTACAACATGCTTTCATTTCATTAATCAGTGACTAATGGGAATATTTTGGGCACGTACGATAAGTGCCCCACTGTATTATCAAAACCAACTGCACAGTGTAGTGTGTGAAACATGCTTTGTAAAAAGTGCCACTGTACTGATTAGGAGTAATCTGGCATATAAGATAATATTTATAATATGAGGAATCAAGTCAATTCAGCTGAATTAAAGGATAAGAGGGAACGGCCTTAAGTTGAACGAGGGCAGGATATTAGGAAAAGTTTCTTCTTGGAAAGAGCAGTGAGGTATTGAGACAGGCTGCAGTCACCATCTCTGGAGGTGTTCCAGAACCGTGTAGCTGTGGCACTGAGGAACGTGCTCAGTGGGAATAGTGATGGGCTGATGGTTTGGACAAGATGATTTTAGTGGTCTTCTCCAATCCTAATGGTTCTATACGTTTCCTAGCACAGGTTACAGCCTCTCCTCCCACTGCCCCACACCTCAGCTGAGGGAACATCCCAGGGTTGTCCCAGGTCCGCCATCCCTGTGCCTCACCCTCTGTGTAAATCATGAGGTGAAATTAACTATCCATTAGTTTTACTTTGTCGCTCGTTTAGAACATACTGGCGTATCGGGGGAATCAACACAGAGCACCTCAGCTGATTTGGTGCGATTAACGTGTAATCACAAGCAAACACGCCTTCCCAAGAGCGTAAGCTTAACTTCAGCCGCACATAGAACAGGAAACCCCAACGAGGAAACAGATTAACCTTTAGGCGCGAGAGGCGCTCAGACACACGTCTCCTCACAGCGGGGCGAGCCTGCAGCCACACCACAGACCCCGGGAGGGCAGAGAGAGCAGGGCAGCCTCTCCTCCCCGTGATGTCACGCTACGAATGAGCCCAGCTCTGCCTGCCCCCTCCCCTCCCCTCCATCCCCGCCTCCCGCAGGAGCCGACACGCCGCGGCGCCGCCCTGCCCTCGCAGCCGCTCTGCCTCCTGCCCGCGGGGTGAGCCCTGCGCCGGGCTGCACAGCTCGTTGTGCAGAGAGAGCTGAGGGAAAAAAAACATGGACGACGTGAGATGCAGCTCGGAATAAGGCAGAAAGTTTTTTTCGCCGGCCCCGTCCGACCGAGGGAGGAAAGATGAAGTAAGCAAGGCTGGCGCTTACCTGGTGTGCCGCAAACAACGTGCTGTATGATTACAACAGCGGTGGGAAGAGAGGAGCGAGCTCCTGGAGATGAACCCCAGCACACACAGCGCTTCTCTGAAGCTCTGAGGAGGAGCAGAAGCACATCTACAGCAGTGCTGGAAGCTTGTAAAAGTTGCCCTGAAAACACTGGAGAAAGCTGCGCATCACAGCAATTGAGGCTTGGATTTCTGATAGACCATTATAATGGTAAGCTCTAACTGCTCCACTGAGGACTCCTTTAAATACACTTTATATGGCTGTGTCTTTAGCATGGTTTTTGTTCTCGGCCTCATAGCCAACTGCGTTGCTATCTACATTTTTACTTTTACATTGAAAGTGCGGAACGAGACCACCACGTACATGCTGAATTTGGCAATATCGGATCTGCTGTTCGTCTTTACTCTGCCCTTCAGGATTTATTACTTCGTGGTAAGGAACTGGCCCTTTGGAGACGTTCTGTGCAAGATCTCCGTCACGCTGTTCTACACCAACATGTACGGGAGCATTCTGTTCCTGACCTGCATCAGCGTGGATCGCTTCCTAGCCATAGTGCACCCCTTTCGCTCTAAGACTCTTCGCACCAAAAGGAACGCCAGGATCGTGTGTGTGGCGGTGTGGATCACCGTGCTGGCAGGAAGCACGCCGGCGAGCTTCTTCCAGTCCACAAACAGACAAAACAACACGGAACAAAGAACGTGCTTTGAGAACTTCCCTGAATCCACCTGGAAGACCTACCTATCCAGGATCGTTATCTTCATTGAAATCGTGGGGTTTTTTATTCCCCTCATCTTGAATGTCACCTGTTCTACCGTGGTCTTACGGACTTTGAACAAACCGCTTACGTTAAGTCGGAATAAATTAAGCAAGAAAAAGGTACTCAAAATGGTTTTTGTCCACTTGGTGATATTCTGCTTCTGTTTTGTGCCTTATAACATTACCTTGATACTTTACTCTCTGATGAGGACGCAGACATGGGTTAATTGCTCGGTGGTGACAGCGGTCAGGACTATGTACCCTGTCACCCTGTGCATCGCTGTTTCAAACTGTTGCTTTGACCCTATAGTGTATTACTTCACCTCAGACACTATTCAAAACTCAATAAAAAACAACAGGTTCACCAGAACACGTGATAACAGGTTCTCTGAAACGCCACTGTCAGACAACTTTCTGCAACACAGCTTTCAGACCATAAAAATGAAAATATTCGATAGTGACTCTCCAAGATAAACTGCATTAGGAGACTGTTGGGACTGAACTGGAATTAGAAGCCTGCACGTCTCTTCAGCTGTGAAAATATACGCTGGTCTGTAAACGTTACTTCTTCACGTTAGAAAATGTTTATGATAAGACTGTAAAAGTGTTAACAGTACACAGAGAAAGTATTTTAAGAATTTCTATCAGATGTCTGTTTTGACTTGTTTTTTTTTATGTTAAAAAAAAACCAACCTTTTGGTTTCAGCCTCTGTTACGAAAGCCCAAAGACTGGTTTGTCAAGTCAGAGAGATGGAAAATATTGTTTTTTTTCCAAAATTAAAACTGCTGTTTTTAAATAATCCCATCAATTCCCAAGTTACTGAAGACAGGGGGGTGAAAACTGATTGGTTTACACTAGACTCCAGTTACTGATCATATTGGTCATGTAAGTTCAGCTAACATGCCTCCTTCTGAGTCTCCTCCTCCCCTCTCCCTCCCTTGCTCCTAAACCCCTATTACACCCAGTAGCTTCCTCCCTTATTGTGGTTGTGAGGAGCTTCAATCGCTGTGCTTCAAGATCTTAATTCCTCCTGAACCTGCCCTCTACCTCCCATAAGCAGTAAATTATGTCCCTATTGCTGTTCCCATAAAAAAACAATAGGTATCTTCCCCTCCACTAACATGCCTTTTCTTCACAGCTCCAAACCACACCTTCTCCTGCATTATCTAAATTAACATGCCTACCTTAACCTCAAGAACAGTTATTCTCAACACGTTCAGCTTTACACGGCTGTTTCTGTTTCAAAACTAGAAAGAAAAAGACTGTTCTGTGCTTCCACTTATCTGATAGAAATATTCTTCCTCCACAAGCCTTGCCCTCATAAAGAAATTAAATCTTCAGGTAGTTTAGGGCTTCTGGAAACATGTCAGAAAAACTGGTTTTTCTTCTCGTCTCAGTCTCAGATGTCTGTGCAATTATAACTACAGGAACCTCTGATGACTGAAGCGAGTGCTTTAGGTACAATACAAGCTAATTAAACTCTTCTGTGAGAAGTTCTTCAAGTTTTAAGCAAAATAACATCCCCCAAGTAAGGTAATTCAATCTCTTAGCAGAAAAAATACGACCTTTGATAACTAAAAATAAGTATACGCATTAGCCAAAGTATTTCTTTCAAGAAACTATTTAGTTTCTCAAAGCAACTCAAGCACAGTAGTGTTCAGAATGAACTTTTCTCAGTCTCTGTCTGAGAAAACTTTGATCATTAACATTAGCATTTAATATCTCAAAAGCTGTTCTCTTGCAAGCTTACAGAGCATAAAAAATTAATTACTTGAGCAAAATTAATTGAGATGCTTTGAAAAGTCAAAGCCAATATAATGAGAGAAGTCTATAATGTTACAAACAGCAGTGTATACACAGGAGTGTTTTTTAATGTTCTGCTACATACGTTTCCTGGCTATTAAAACACTGTGTGCACTTTCCTCGAAATTAATTTAACATCCCTGTTACATTCAATAAATACTTAAAAGGTAGAAGTAAGCGTTGGGTTTTCCTCCCCACGGACAATGGAGTGAAAAAGCAAATTAAATTACATTGTTGATTTAGGGCAGTCAGTTGCAATACAGCTACAGTACTACTAAATGCACAGACACAATGCTCTAATTGAGGCACTTTTCAGGGCAGTATCTGAAACATGACTCAGTGCTGGCCAAAACGCATACTGGGCTATCGCAGCACATTATAGATACACTTTGTCTGCAGCGCTTTTGCATGATTATCATAAGTTGTACGTTGAATTACTAATTCAGCAACATTCATTTCTTGTAGAATGAGTAACTTGAATTTTCCATTTGTTGTGGTCATTCTCCATGACTGCTGAAAGGAAAAGTCAAATACTGTGAGCTAAACTACAGAGATAAGCATATAAATCTAGACTAACAGTCGGAGATGGGCAGTGCTCTTCGTTGGGAAACCTTAATCTTCTGATTTATCTTATGGAAAAAAAATGCATGAGAAAAAACATTGCGTGTAGAAAACTTCTATGTTTCTAACATAAGAAGTCACCAAGAAACCCAGAGTTCAGAAAGCAGATACACATCCCAAATGTCTTGAAGAGCGCGTTTAATATTAGGAATGACTGGGAAAACAAAACAAAACAAAGCTTTGCTACTGGTATTTGTAGTCAGTTGCATTCTTCACGTAAAAGAGGAAGGTCTGAAATTTAGAGTATCTGTTACTTGAGAAATTCCTGATCTGACCAACTGAGAAGAGAGGGAACAAACCTGTATTTCCCCTGGAAAAGCTGATATAAGACCACGCTACCAGCTCGACAGGATTGAATGCAGCTCTCCTCCTTTTCCAGTTCTGTAGGAAGATTATCCTAGAGAGCAACATTCCATGGGTACTTTCCTGAACAGCTGCACCCCTTCGGTCTAATCCTGCCTTTGATATCAACTCTGCTGGTAGGAGCTCATGCCAAAATTTAAATCTAGATGAGGAGTTAATCTCCTAAATCATGCCAAGGCATCCCAATAAAAAATGGCTTACAATGACAGGGCTCCCGAGTATCTTAGAACACACTGCATGCAGCACTTCCTGAAAGTGCTGTATTTTTACTGGAATGGTTACACAGCAGAGTTTCAGAGTCTGTTTTAAGAGCCACAACACGGAGATTTGTTCTTTGTATTTTAGTTTCTTCACATACAGAGTGCGGATACTGCCCGCTTAGCATGAAAATAAAAGCAAATAAAGTTTAGAGTTTAGAGTTGACTCTTTCGATCTATGGCAAAAGCAGTTGCTAACTGGACAAGAAACCATCCGTTCCAAAAGAAAAGGGGAAAAAAGCATCAAAAATAACATTTAGCGTATCATTACTTCAACAACAAAGTATTTCCCATTTTAAACTTTTAATATTTGTTTATATTTCAACTTCAGCCAGCTTTAAACATCCACAGCATCCTGCAGCAAAAGGTTCACGTTAGGTACGTGTGGTGAGAAACCATTCTGCAGCAGCAGGTTTGTGTTGGGTGTTGTGGTGGGTAACAAAGCAAAACAAAACCACCACCTGGTTTAAATCCATTGTTTTCAGTACTACCTCCTAGTTTCTTTTGGAAAAGGCAAGGAGCATTTGATTGCCAGATGGTCTTTCTGTATCACTCCTCATTGTATACTCCGGTATCATGTCTAGCAAATGGCAAGTGGTTTTTTGGTTGCAACTGCAAACAGCACTGGAACCAGAGATGAGATTTTAGGAATTACGTGAAGAACTCTGGTAAAGCTACAGTGAACCCAGAGGTAATTTCAGAAATCCCACCTGACCATGGTAAATCCTGGCATTATTTATTCTTACAGGTTAATTCTTCAGGAGTTTTATCAATGACGAGCAGTGTCTTCATATTTTTCCAGCAGTAAATATAAGATTCTGAAACCTGGGCAGACTTGTAAGTCCTGACAATTTCCTTTAAGCATCACTGACAAAATGCAGAAGGATACATTTCAAAGCTACTGTGAAATTTAAATATAAAAAAATATATATATGTATTCAAATCAAATGCCTGGGCTGTACTTTGTATCCAGTTACCAGTGCTGAAAATGTTAAGTATAAAGACAAGTGACAATGACTGAATTAACGTGCTTTCAGAACACGCTCAATAGAGCTCATTGAAGATGGATATAAATCTAGAAAGCCATGCCAACAGTGTGATACTTCTGCAAGAAGTTGTAATGAGAAGTTTTCTCTTGTCCTCCAGTTCTGCTTTGGCACTGAAGTGCTCTGCAGCCTTTTGCATTTATCATCTCCCTCTGTCTCCTGCTTCCTTATACAACTGCTTACCAAATAAGCTCAGTCTTTCCTGCAAGAAAACTGATCGCAAAATTAAAACATATAAATAGACAGCATCTGTCTTCCTATAAAACTTATCATTTTGTTGGAAAACAAGCTCAGGACTAAGACTTCAAATCCTTCTCTTTATGAAGTGAGCCGTCTTCCTGCTCCAGTTAGAACAAAACTAGAAGAATTATTAAGAATTCTTTGTTTAAATATGAAAAAGCGAAGCACGAGGAATAACAAAGGGAAGCCTTCAGCAAAAAAGTTCCCAGCTTTTTATTAAGAGGCAGCTTTTCACAAGAATAACTTCCCACACACACAGCTCTAAGATGTGCCCTACCCTCATCTTTTTCAAACAGCGAGTTGATGCCTTAAAGAAAAAACATCTGAAAGACACCATTAACGGGAGGCACCAGGAATTAATGCCATTATCTGGGGAATAATATCAAGCCTGCTTCACATGAAAACAACTGCAGCCAGGCCCACTCTTTTGCTTTTCAGATGTGTTTTGCCAAAAGTGCTTCTTTATGAAAGGAAGTACAGATCATTATTGGAAAGTCTTCCTCCTGTAAAGCTGTGCCACATCAGATCTACTGATTCTTTGTCCTGGCAGGATATTTATAAAAGCAACTGTTGATGTAATAAGAAACTGTGAAAAAAAACAACCACCAAAATACCATCCTCGTGCTTGTTAAAGAGTGATAGTGGGCTAATTCACCGTTCACTGCAGCACTGAGAACTACACCTGACTGAAGTTACAAGCATTTATAATAACTAACTTTGGTGTTCTCATCAAATAATGAAGAAATGATTCTCATAGCACTGCAGGTGTCTCTTAACAGAGGAATGAGGTAGCAAAACACAATAAATGGAGAATAACGTCTAGATAAATCTGCCATTTTCAATCTAAGCAAAATTATCTGTAAGAAAACCAAATTCAGCAGCTTTTTTTGTCTGCTTGTCTACACAAGTTTCATTCACATGTCAGAAGCATTATCTACCGCATGCTCATAGCCTGTTTCACAAGCTTCTATGTGTGAAGTGCTTTAGAAAAATACCCTATCAACCAAAAAAACCAAACAAACGAACATCAAAACAGTTTGTTCTGTCTAGATAAGATCTACAAGTTCCTTTGGGCTACTCAAAGCTGGTCTGAAAGGAAGAACTAGCAGAGACAGATCACAGAATGGCCTGGGTTGGAAGGGACCTCAAGGACTATCAAGTTCCAATTCCCTGCCACAAGTAGGGCCACCAACCTCCACACTTAATACTAGACCAGGCTGCCCAGGGCCCCATCCAACCTTGGCCTTGAGCACCTCCAGGAACAGGGCATCCACAACCTCTCTGGGCAGCCTGTGCCAGCACCTCACCACTCACATAGTAAAGAAATATACCATGAATACAGCATGTCATGTGCAAGCAAACTCCCAAACTGGGAGGACAGGGTGACAGCAGGTCAGGGACTTCCCGGAGCCAAGTTCAGACAAGATATGGTTTTGACTGAGTGAGCCTGAAGTTGCTGTGTAGGGGTTGAAGCACACAGGTCCAGACGTTATCTCTAATCACAAATGCACCACAGGCCTTTGGCAGCTTGTTCTTCTCTCATCCAGTCTGACAAGCAAACCCAATCTGACCAAAAAGCTCCAACAAAACACAGGCAAATCACCTTCCTGAAGGACTGGGGCTATGAACACTACGTATACTCAACAGGTGTCATCAGAGTGGGATCCTCATCACAGATAAAGACTTTGTATTATTGGAAAATTACTGTAAGGTGCACACAATGATGCATAATAAATACCATATATTTACACAGCATAATAGAGGTAAGCACCTGTTTGGCCTACAAAAAAAACACACAACAAACAGAACACACCATTCATATATGCATGCAATAACTCACAGAAAATACGAGTGGGAAGAAAAAACCTCTTTCTAACGACATGTTATGTGGTAATTTGAGTTTGACGAGATACCATCAGCCCCTTGAGAGCTTGAAAACTGAGCATACAGATGGAAAAAAAAGACATTCAAATGGTTATTTTATGTACTTTGCTTACTAATGAGAACAAAACTATCTCCTGTAGAAAAGTGAACTATGGGATGGCTCAAAGGACACAGAAATAAGGATAGAAAGAGCAGTGTCAGCTTCTGATAACTATGGAAGACCGTGACTCACATAAAACACGCAAGCCAAGAAAATCTCTGTTCTACCAAATGACAAAACATTTACAAAACTACAAAGATTGAGAGCATAACCCTGTCCAAGTTGGGAGCAGCAGGGACACAGCTGCAGAATTTAATCCGTGTATTATTTACTCCTGCATTCTATGTGACAGCACCATTACATTTCCCCCAGTTTAGCCAGAGTTTACAACATTGAGCATCTCTGTGAATTTTAATGTATTTTTCCTCATGGGCAACCTTTAAAAATCTCAGCAAAGTCACAGAATTTCTGAGCTGGAAGGGACCTGAAAAGATCAAGTCCAACTCCCCTGCTAAAGAAGGTACCCTACAATAGGTCACACAGGTAAGCATCCAGATGGACACACAAGTCACAGAATCACAGAATGACCCGGGTTGGAAGGGACCTCAAGGATCATGTAGTTCCAACCCCCCTGCCTGGCAGGGCCACCAAACATACACATTTACAGGACAGGGCTCTGTCCAACCTGGCCTTGAACACCTCCAAGGACGGGGCATCCACAACCTCCCTGGACAGTCATTGCAGTGCGTATACTGTGGTGCTGCAGATTGAAGGACTTAAGTTCACACTACCTAGAAATAGTACAACTGAAAAGCAATGATTCCCAGAAAGCTATTTCACTTTTTCTGGTTAAAACATTACTAGTAATCGGGGCAACCTTAAGGGGGGGAAACACAAAAACAAAACCACTAAAAAGCATGGTGTGATGTTAACCAAGTCTTACTTCTGTGGCTACAACTGCATAGGGATCACAACAGTCAGAGCAGGGTATCTGCATACTGCAACAAATCAAGCTGCAAGCTGCATGGGGCACAAACCCAGCTTGCTATTGCAGCTGTAGTTGAGTCAGACTGTCACCTAACCCCTGCTTCTGGAGCCGCAAGGTTATGGTACGCAGCTCATTTAGTTGCACATGGTTTTCATAAAGAGAAACCACAAGCGTCAGTGCGAAATGCAGCCCAGTAGCCACCTCTACACTTTAAGGCAGTAGATGAAGTAGAGAAAAACTGAAATCTTTGTTCAGGAACAGCGTTCAAACTTCAGAGAATGAGAACATTGCATAGCTGCTATGTCTTAGGTAATCCCTTTGGCCATGTTTGTACTTGAATCTAAATTGCATCTTAAGGGTTGGGCTGCTTTGGTATTACTGCGACAGATAAATCCATTAATACGGTGCTAGCATAACCAATACTTCCCAACCCTAGTGAGCACTTCATACCCTTTTTAAGGGCCTTCAAGGATTGAGCATTTTACCAATATGGACAAAAACAGGAGATGCAAGACCTCAGCTTTAGGTGTCCTGGTTTTTATTCCAGTAGCCTAGAGGATTTAGCTGGATGGGAACACCCAAGCATGAATAACAGCTTGAGTCATCCTCACGATACATAGGAGTGGCAGAGCAGATTTTCAAAGTGATGGTGCAGACACTGGAGTGAAGATTACCATTAAACTGTCTTCCTGGTTTTTCAGTTTGCCTTCAGCTGGTGAGGCAAGTTTCAAGCCTATAAAAGCACAGCATTAGTTTCTATAGAAGACAACGCTTTAGATTGCTAGAAAGGTGAGAAAAACCACTTTTATATATGCATAGGTATATCACACAGTTATTAATGATTTTCTATATCTGCAAAAGCTAAAAAAGCATGTAATACAGACACATAATCATAGAATCATAGAATTACCCAGGTTGGAAAAGACCTTGAAGATCAAGTGCAACCACAGCCTAACCATAGTACACTAACTCTAACAACCCTCTGCTAAATCATATCCCTGAGCACCACAATATGGTATGGTATATATGGTATATACACACAAAAAGCAGCCATCTCACAGACTTCTAAGAATGTGCCCAGTATCATAAAGACAGGAATTCAGAAGCTCGTGTTTGGTTTGAAACCTGTAATTCAGCTTTTCCAGCCCCGACTGACACAACCGAAGCGTCAGAGCTGATTTTTAACCTTAAAAGCAAAATAAGCACATGCAACACAACCACTATGATTCCTTAGTGCTATCATGCCAACCAGCAGTGATGTCTCTCTGATCACACACACACTTTTGGAACATGCGGCATGATGCAACAAATATATTTAGTTTGTAGAGACAGGAAGCCTCAAATCAACTCTCAGTTCCTTCTTTAAGGTTAAAGTTGCAGCCTCCTAACACAACGTTAAGCATGACAAGCATGTGGGATGGCATCATTTGGTGGCATTTAGAGTTTTCAATCTTTAAGAAGAACCCTCAAAGGTTCAAAGGTAGAAATTACTGTCTATAACAGTGTTCACGGTGTATTTTGGGTATCTAAAATCCATAAGCTCACATCAGCCTTACCTTTATACACCAGTACAGCACACTAAGTCATCTCCTGCCACTGAGGAGCTGCCATTCTGGATAAGCCAAGTATTTTTGTGCCTATAGCAGCAACCAGATATTCCCACGCCCGAAGTCTTTGAAAGGTAAAATGTATCAGACGTGAAAAAAGAATATGTCTGACATAGATTGGATTTGCTGAGAAAAAGGCCAACTGCTGTGCAGGAACACGTACAGTTCTTGGAACCTGAAGGAGATGCGATGTGAGAATGTGTGACTCAGTGCCAGCGCTGAGGTCACTCCTGTGGTTGAATCCACATCTACCTTTGTAGTCGCTCACATAACGAGCCAGGGCCTGTCCTAAGGCCTGGAGGGCAAGCAGCAAAGCATGGCTTTCACCCACACAGTTGAAGCTTCCTCACCCAGTAATCCGTACCACCAGTAGAAAATAAGTCTGTGATCTGCATCATGCCCCATACCTTGCCTGGGCATTGCCCAGAACAGGGTTGACAAAGCCAGAACGAGCCAGGGAACAAGTCACCAGCAGAGCACTGCAGATGGCTGCCATGCAGTGCTCCAGCCTGAACCACAGCTTCTTTCAGGCAGTTCATATAAATACAGGCCCAAACTCCCTCTCTCACCATTTGGCCTTGCTTGGCTGCCCATCAGAAAGGTTTTAGGGTCAGTCTACTAATTCAACAGCACGTGATTTATCCAGTAACCTTTCATCCAAATTGTTGATGGTATTGGCCACTCCTATTTCTCCTTCCAACTTTAACAGGAATGACTTAAGATACTGAAGTCAAAGAGAAGTCGTCTTAACTGCATGCAGACATCTACCTCCAGAGGCAGAGGTATAAGACTTCAGACAAACCTAGCAGAAAGGATTGCTGAGAAGGTTCCATACCACCAGATAATGAGCTAACCTCCATTTCTAGATGTTTAGTTCCTCCTTACAAGGAGCACAGAAATCTAGCTTGAAACTGTATGCTGCATCTAAGAAACCAAGCACTGGAGTATGGGGAGCAGCACAATAACCCTGTCCTTGTGGAATCAAAGACTAGAGGCTGCATAGCTAAGCTTATCCACTACCACATACTAATGTGTACTTAACCTGTCCCTCCTTGCAGCTTTACCTCAACCTGGATTTGTCTAACAGCGTTTAAATAAATTTGAGACATGCTTGTTTAACGTTTGTCTCCATACTGCGTGATCAAAGTCGCTCTGCTGTTATTCCAGCTCAGGGAGTGTGTCATATTTATAACATAAATATATTCTCTGGGAATATGCTGTTTTCTTCAGGAAGGTAATTCTTCCACAATGAGCTGCATAATTTAAAGCCAACAGAAGCCTTTGCTGTAGGATGAGGCAGCTGAATACAAGCATTAACTACGTATTTAGTTGACAGATAGGTATTGCAAACATCAAATTATGTTAAATCTGTGATACGTGACAGAACAGCACTGCAAATATCATTGCAAATGCTGGCCAGTTGAAACCACACAGAAGGTGCACATAAAGGAGAAGAATTATGGAGCACAGAGTAGACAACACTACACTGAAGAAGTCACAGATCAGGCTAAGTCATGAGTGTCCAACCATTTGGTTTGCCTCTGCTGCACTGAGCGCAAGAGGAATTGTCCAGGGCCACATCTACGAAGGTTACTCTGAAACTAATTCCTCCTAATTATTTCCATGGAAACTACAGCAGATGGGAAGAGCACAATAACCAAACACTGTGAGTCTCACTCTGCTCACATCCAATGGTTGGTCTCCATAAACGTTCACCAAGTGTTGGTGAATGTCAGTGAGTGCCTCTCATTCCACATGGAGGAATTCAGTTGTTCAGTTGTTGACTGGCAGCACACCATCAAGTTCACTATCCTATTTCGGATTTTATTTTAACTCTTAAGAGGAACAACCTGGTAAGAGAAACCTTTAAAGAGGTTTATGGTGTCACCACCTATAGCGCAGTGCACTGCTTCAGTTCATCTGTCTCATGCACAACAAAACAAAACCTAGCACTCAAAATGAGACTGAGAGTGAACTCCATTTAGCCCAGCTCACAAGGCTGCAGGGATAAGCTTCCCCATTCCCTCTGGGCTGCTGTGGGCTGCAGAGGGCGATCCAGCGGTCTCCCATGTCTGTTAACCACAGAAGCTACCAGGTAACTTTATAAAACCATGGTCCTGCTAGGAATACCCTTTGGACTCTTCATGCTTACGTAGATGCACTAAAGTATGACTTCAGGTATGCCAAATATAATATAAAACTGCTCTGTTCATGGCTGAGAAGCCAGGAAACACAACCAGATGGATTTTCCTCCCTGGTTCTTCTGAATTCACTGCAGACAGCAGCAATGTGAAACATGCAGTGCAGCAGCTAACAGGGCTTTCTCAAAGGGAAACTCAAAGATCCAGGAATGCATTCATATAGCTTTAATCTGAGATATTCAAAACAATTCCTTTTTTAAACTGGCCACAAGAGATATCGATCTGATAGAAAAGTGTTTCTCATAGGAAACAGACCAACCATTCCAAGGTTTAAAATGTACTTATATCATCAATAAGGTGAAAATGAATCAAGGGGTACAGACACCTTTATTTTTGAGTCTGAAGTAATTTTAGGCCCTTTAAATCAAGTTACCAAATGTAAGTAGCACCCTAAATACTTCAATGAGATGAGGTACAAATGCTTTACAGTTAAATATACAGATAGTACGGTATACTTTATGAATAAAAAATATGTAGCAAATTGGTCTGAATATAATCTGCATCTGGAAGCAGCACAAATTCATTTGTGGATAACTTCTACTGGGATAAAAGGGGCTTCTAACTTCAGGGTTCATTTAAGATCTAAAGAAAATGCCATACTTTCTGCATGACTTAGTGTCAACATTTGCCCCTTTTCAGAATTAAGTATTATTGGGAAGAGTTTTCCATATTTTTCCACTATTTGGGGGTGGGGTTTTTTGGTTTGTTGTTTTTATGATTTCTTTTTTCCTTAATGGAAAAGAGCTGTTTGATCTCCTTCCTCATGTACAGACAACTAAATCAACTAGCAATGCAAAAAGCAATAAGCGTATTCATGATGACTAGCAA
The DNA here is from genome assembly GCF_054131305.1 of Coturnix japonica. Classification (NCBI taxonomy): domain Eukaryota; kingdom Metazoa; phylum Chordata; class Aves; order Galliformes; family Phasianidae; genus Coturnix; species Coturnix japonica. The sequence continues at coordinate 153,783,026 of NC_140663.1, read as the reverse complement.
AGAAGCAATGTATTATCTTCAGTCTTTCACGTTTACTGCATATAGCTTCCAGTGTCAGATAAGGGTTAGATGAGCTCTTTAGATGAGTTTATCTTCAGAGAAATTATGTAAAGCATTCTTATGAAAACTCTCAAAACAAGTAAAACTACAATAAAATCAGCTATTCTCCCTTCAATTTCCCCATCCCTTCAAATTTCACATTATAGTCTTGCTTCCAAAAGCAGTCAGCAGAAGGAAGAAAAACTGGATTAACACAGACGATACACTTGACTTCCCAAGAGCAGACAAACCTCCTAATGAACCATTCTGCCTGCAATCACTTGTAAGACATGCATTATAACTAAGCATAAGTTACCTACCCATTCTGCTCCCTTATAGCATCTGGAGATAAGAGACATTTACAAAGTACACATCTCAACTTACATACCCTTTACTGAGGAAATTACTAATTAAGATTATACTTTTTTCATCTTGCACATCAGTACATGGAGACAGCATCCAGAGAATAAACCACAGAGGAATACAATAAATCACCCACTCATTCACTAGCTCAATCTTTTGAGGAAATCCAAAGCCTTTAGCAGACTTCTACCACTGAAATACTTCCTCCTTTTGCTTAACTGTTACCCTCGGGCCCTGTCGCTGTCACACAGAGCAGAGTTCAGCGCTGCCCCTCTGCTCCCTGTGAGGAGCTGCAGCCACCATCAGGCCTCCATCAGCTCCTCTGCTCTGTGCTGAGCACACCAAGGGACCTCAGCAGCCCCTCAGACCACTTGCCCTCCATACCCTTCACCATCTTTATAGCCGTCCTTTGGACACTAATTTCTTACAAACCCAAACTGCACCCGAGTACTTGAGGTAGTCTAAATCTAAATGTTAATTAACCAGCTAGCCTTAACAACATAGTAACTGTCAGTTATGTAAGTTATTTACTGTAATAGTAATTCTAGAGGGAAGGGAGGACCTCCTATGAGGAGGCCACAGAGTCACAGGGTAACTGTGGAGAGTAACAGTCCAGTTGCAGCCAGCACATAGCTGGCTGTCAGCACGTTACCCTCCATTTTTGAGAGCCCTGCTGTGCCCTCTAGTGATGAGCCTGCCTGTATCAAGGAGGAGGATGTTGGCTTAGCTGTGTTTTAAGTACAGGCCAAGCATTATATAAGAAGGGAACAAAGTAAGTGCTTTTGCAATTCTACAGATACCTACTGACAGCCTCTGAAATAAGCTGCATAAGCCACTCCAAGACAGTGCCAAACACCTCAGGCAACTCAAGACAACAGATTCAATACTGAAAACACTGTGTTTTGGATTCTCCAGTCTGAAAGCCCAAATCTGAATCAGATTATCTGCATGTTGTGCTTGGATTACTGAGTAGAAATTGGTAGATTAAAGCCTTCCTGCTCATGATTAAGCTGGAATCAAACCAGTCTGCATGAGGTGTCAGAAGCCATTTTCTGCTTGTGGAGAGTAAAATTTAAGTATTTGTATCTCTGTCATTACCCTCCAAGCATTAAAATTCTCAAATAAGCAAAGCATTCTTTAAACATTTTGAGCAAAGTTCTTCATCTTCTCTGCTACTATAAGCTCTGGTACAAAGCTCTCAATCTTCAAGTGCTTTCAGGCAGTCTTTTTCAAAGAAATTCTATGCATTCAGCAGCAGAGAGGCATGTGCATCTCACCAAGATCTAACCAAAATCATATACAAACTTGGTTCACAGTAGAATATCATATTAGTTATGCCATATAATGTTCTTTAAATTTCCCAGATCTACAAGATATCATATGGGTTCTTAAATGGTCACTTCATGTCATTCTGTCAGCAGCCTTTATAGTCTCCTGTTTTGTACCATTAATAGCATTTTTGGTACATAACTAATACACAGTATAAAGAAACAGCTGTTGACTTACGAAGATTCACCCTGAAACACAAAACCCAACCTGCCAGAATGCTTTTGATGCCATTCAAAAAAGTTGAAGGAATTTCAGTGCAAGTTACAATGAGAATTGGGATTTTAAATACTATTAACAATCACATCAGATGCACAATGCCTTACAGTCAAGCAGGACTAAAAACCAGATGAAGTTTAGAGATAAGTGCATAGAATGTACTGCCTTGTCTACTGGCACCAAAATACTGTGTATGGGCATTACTACTCTTAATATCCATGCCAGACTATTGAAAGATGCTGGCACATAATTCAGCAGTGCTAAGCTGATCTCTCTCTTTCTTCCCAAAACCTGAAGACACACTAAAGATCTTCTTTAGCTCTTTGCCAGAAACACATCTCAGCAAGACTTCAACTTCTTTTATATATCTAGGTGTATTTTTTTCTAGATTTGCATGTTATACAAGGACAAATAACTGCTTTAAAACATTACTTACAGATTGCCAAGCAAGAGATTCCATAATGCGATGTTCACAGCGTTCTAGATGCTTTATCATGTCCCTTGTTAGGCTTGGCTCCACTTTAATGAAACTTTCAATCACCTTGTAGAAGTCGAAAGCTTTTAAATCAAATACATTGAGAATCCACGGGAAAGACAAGTCTGTTTCGGTACTGGTACCATCACTTTGTGAAGCAGTTCCTGTAAGGGAAGCAGATTACGATTACCAAGAGCATTACATTCTTTCACTTCTCACATGTTTGGTATTTATTAAATCATTGCTAGTTTCCTTGCTATTTACTGCATTTTACATATTAGAATAAATAGCAATAATTCGCAATCACTAACAGTGCTCCTTAGCACTTTGGATTCAACTTACTGCCATATGTAGCCATGACAATTTCAAGAGCACACGCCAGAAGAGATGTGTGGAAGATGTTATCATTCAGAAGTTTGCTAAAGGGAAAACGAAATCATTAATACTTATCCCAAAAATAAAATAACAGGTAATAATGATCAGTGGTTGGTACGTACCTAAAATTGTGCACTGAGAGACGCTCTTCTTCCTGAGGTATATAAATGAAGCTTTGATTATTTTCAGCCATCAAAAATGCAATGCCAGTACACAGCTATCAGTACGAAACTTACCGACTTCAGCATAGACTCCATTACTCTGTAATACAGCCGTACTCCAAGCTGGTATCTCTATTAGAAAGGAGGGAAAAAAGAAAAAAAAAAAAAAAAAAGAAAGAAAAAAAATTAAGAATCCTATGTTTTTTGGCTTGCTTTTTTGTTTTTGCTTGCATTAGTATTAGCATAGCATTAACAAGAACCACTTGTTAATGCTATCTTTACAGAGCATTAAAAGAAAAGCATATCCATTCCTTGAAAAGATTAGTACTTTCTATTGTTAATCTGCACTGAAGACAAAGTAGTAAGTCAGGTCACACATTAGCTAGCATCAAGTTTATAACAAGTAATAATCAAAATGCTACTTACCTGTGAGCCAATCTCAGCACATCCCTGCCCAACTGCTTCAGCAAATTTCTTTTTGAAGATGTGTCCAAGGCTTTCCACTCTTTTCAGGATACTGTCTTCAGGGTTCACTGTGCAGTTCTAGTCAAGTACAGAAAAGAGGAGAGGGAAAGGAAAGGCAAGGAAAGTATTTTATTTCCAAACACCTCAATTAGTCCTGCTTGACCTTGTAGCATCTCTCTTAGTCACCTCATCAGCATAAATCAAAGTGGAGTATTTAAGGTATCATATATAATATTAGATTTATACATATATATATGCACATACATAATATAGAGTATATGATATATATATTGTTCATCCAATACATAACCAAGTATGTTACTGTCTTTCAAGTTAAAAATATCTTTAATTCTCTGACTGGGAACATAAGAGATCTTTACAAATATATCCTCCTCCTCTTTATGCCCTCTTCATATTTCTCTGTTTTTCCATCCAGTACATACATAAGCCTTAGTATTTAGTTCAGTAACAGAAAGATTTAAGGATCTACAAGTTTCCAGAGCACATCAGTTAAGATACAAATGTCTTCAAAAATAAAAGTAATTACATTTAAGCAATCCTAATTAAAATGTACTTGTTCAGAACTGTCTGTAATAAAGGAGTTACCAAATGCGTGAGATCTCTATGCGTAAGTCTTAAATGACTGTTAATTCCATGAATTTTTCACAAGTGTTTCTTCAAATCACTTACATTGAAATATGCAATGAGAGTATCTGATGGTTTATCAGTTGCTGAGTTCAAAATCATCATCAATTGCTGAATAGTATTCATTGCAGCCCTGAAAAATACAAAAAAATACCCATTAATAATACAAAAGAATAGTGAATTAAGATGATTTTTGTTTCAATTCTTAAGTTCATAGGTACAGTAAGAAAGAAGTGTTGAAATATAGCACTTGCCATCTATTCATGAGACAACACAGTCTTTTTAAAGTAATGTTGCTTCATTTAAAAAAGAAAAAGCACAACTTTGAGAGGTAGAGCTTCAGATGTTCCCATTTGGGTATGGCATGAGAATATTAGAGAGGGAACATTAGAGAATATCAGAGGGCTAGAGCACCTCTCCTATGAGAAAAGGCTGGAAGAACTGGGCTTGTTTAGCTTGGAGAAGAGCAGGCTCCAGGGAGACCTCATTGTGGCCTTCCAATACTTGAAGGGAACATATAAACAGGAGGGGGAATGGGTGGACAGGGGAATGACAGGACAAGGGGGAATGGTTTTAAACTGAGACAGGGGAGGTTTAGGTTAGACATTAGGAGGAAGTTTTTCACTCAGATGGTGGTGACGCACTGGAACAGGTTGCCCAAGGAGGCTGTGGATGCCCCATCCCTGGAGGCATTCAAGACCAGGCTGGATGTGGCTCTGAGCAGCCTGGGCTGGTGGTTGGCGACCCTGTACATAGCAGGGGGGTTGAAACTACAAGATCATTGCAGTCCTTTTCAGTCCTGGCCATTCTATGATTCTATTCTTCATAGACTTCCTATTCTGTACTGGTGATCAAAGGTTTACTGCCATCTAGTGACAGCCCCATGCTTTATTAAAAACAGGTTGCTACAGCCACAGTCACTGCTGATTAACAAGCCTCCACTTGGACTGCCTTAAGCAGCAGCATTTTTTGAATACATGGGGAAATCTGGATAAAGCGAACGTGAATGTCAGCCTCACCTTGAGAACTGCATGCAGCTCTGTATAGAAAGGACATAAAACAATTGGGGAGTATCCAAAGGAGGGCTACAAAGACGATTTGCTCAGTTCAGAGAGGAGGAGCTGAGGGGAGGCCTGATGGTGGCTGCAGCTCCTCACAGAGAGTGGTGGGGCAGCGCTGAGCTCTGCTCTGTGTGACAGCACCAAGGGAAGGGTGTGGAGCTGTGTCAGGGGAGGGTCGGGGCAGGGGTTAAGAAAATTTTCTTCACCAGAGTGTGGTCAGGCACTGGAACAGGCTGCCCAGGGCAGTGGGCACGGAGCTGCTGGACATCGAGGAGCGCATTCGGACAGCACTCTCAGACATAGGGTATGATTGTTGAGCGATGCTGTGTGGAGTCAGGGGTGGGACTCAGTGATCCTTATGGGTCCCTTCCTACTCAGGTGATTCTATGATCAGTGTTTGTTTAGCACATTTCAAATTCTTAATGTAGAAACCCGTTACTTCTGGACTTTAATAAAGATTTCCACAGCAAGAATTTAATGCCATGAAAATGTTTGGTTAATAGAGGTTTTTTTCTTTAAGCAAGTGTAACCAAAAATATTAGTAACAAGCTATTTGTGAAGAACAGCCTTTGTTGTCAATGACTTTCTCGTTAAATGCAACTGAAGTCAAGACAGTATGTAGTGTATTTTGCACAGATGCAGGGTCCACTTCATTGTTTCAAAAGCACATAGACGCTGTAGAAGTTTACTGCTTCCTTTATAAACAAAGCAAAATTATTTTAGGTAATTTGAGAATGAGAGAAATTAAAATACTATGCCTACCTACGCGACCTATCGTAGGGAACCTGCTTTAGCAGGGGAGTTGGACTTGATCTCTTGAAGCCCCATCCAACCCCTGTAATTCTGTGACTCTTGCAGTTCTTCTGTACTGGACTACAATCAATACCCCGTTTCTACCATATCTGTTTATTTCCCCCAACAGACCAGAATATGTTAGTACTCAAATGTTAATCTTCCTAAATAGAAAGGTAAGAACACTTGAAAGAAAAGACCATCAGAGAAGAAATGCACGTGCATATACAGTTTTGTATAGGGAAACATAGGTATGAAGATGCAGAGCTAGAATGAAGACAGAAAAGATGAGAATATCACTTACAGAAGTACTAGCTTGAAAGTATAAACTTGCATTGTCATATTAACAAATGCAGTGAACTATTTTATACATACCATATGCTAGAGTTCAGTAACACCCTATGCTTTCCAACAGCTTAACCAGGAACTGAAGACTCTAGGCATCCCTAAGTACATGCTCACTACTCGTTAGTAAGCAGAACTAGGTTCTGTCTTTTACAAACAAACAAATAGTGTCTGGATAGGGAGCTAGGAGATATGGTTTAGGGGTTTTCTGTCAGTATGGTAAAGGGGGGATGGTTGGACTAGATGTTCTTATAGGTTCTTTCCAACCTTGTGATTCTATGATTCTATGAAATACCTACACTTGGGGTATTCCAAGTTAGAATAAACACGCAACACAGCTCAAGTGAAAAATTCATACCGAACAGGAGTCTGTGGAAGGACATGATTCACCTCCTCATCTGGAATATTTTTTTGTGGTGTTCTTTCCAACTGTGAGCTACAGAAATGGAAAATAAGCTTATGAAGCATTAAAGTAATTACAAAAAATATGCTTTCTGCAAAAAGCTTATTGGTCAGCACCAAAAACAAAGTTCTGAAACATTTATGAAGATCTAGAACAATGTAATTCATATTGCTAAGGAGATCTCATTTGAATAGGATGTAGGGCTAGATGACCTCCAAAGCCAGGCTCTGTCAGTGGTACCCCAGTGCCAAGACAGGAGGTTATGGATATAAACAGGAGCACAGGAGGTTCCCTTTGAACACCAGGATCACTTCTGTGCTGTGCAGGTGACGCAGCACTGACACAGGCTGCCAAAGGCTGTGGGGTCTTAGGTATCTTCCAGAGTTGGCTGAATGTGGCCCTGGGCACTGTGTTCTGGCTGTCTCTGCTGGAGCAGGTGGACCTAGATGGCCCTAACAGCCTCAGCCATTTTGTAGTTCTGTATTACATACAGAGTGCACTCCCAGCAGGCAGCTTGCATACACCACAGCCAGTTTTAGGAAGGAGTATGACAGCAAGGACCCAGCTGGCCCCAGAGCCACAACACGTTCTTGGACGTAACAACTAGCATGTAGCCTCCTTCTCTTTGTGATTCCTTGGACTACAGAGGCTTGCACAAAAACAGTTTTCACATTATTTTAGCTAGACAAGCAACAGCTTGTTTTCTGATTATTTAAGCTGTGATATAAAGCAATGATAGTGATGCCAAAAATATCTTAGCTGAAGTACAAACATAAGATATCAACAGGATGCAAAGATCATTTAGAGCACAGATCTATGAATCCACACTTTCTACTATAAACCAAAAGCAGTAGGTGAAAATGTTACCATGCTATCACATCAGGCTGTAGAGTTTCATCATGATCCAGAAATAATCTTGCATCTATATCTTTGTTTTTGAGATAAAGCTCATCATATTGTTTTGAGAGAACGTCGACCTTGAAAAATATTTAAAAAAACAAACATTTAATAGGAACAAATTTACCGACAATTTACTGAATAAAATAATCTACTACTACCTCATCAATAGAAATGAATACAATGCTGAAACTCAGAGTAAACTTGGAACCCACAAAGTCACTTTTTATACAAAAAGCTGAAGCACAACCAGAGGAAAAACTATTGTTCCCACGTTCAAACAAAGATAGTCTTTTAAAAGAGAAAACAATCCAAGATCATGAGACCTCTCTGAAGATATACAGCTCTTCATACTGTAAAAGAGCTACAAATATTTGGAGTAGAAGGTGTAGACTTGCAAATCAAACTAAGGTTTCCAAGCTTTTCAGTCTTTCCTTCCAGGAAAAAAAGTGTCTCCAAGGACAAGAAATGTCAAACGAGTGTCCTTTGAACAGCTGCTACACAACCCACCAGGCCTCCAACACTGCTGGTGTGGAGATGAAAGCCTGATACCACCCTCCACTTCCAAGTCTGCTGTTGTGCTCCTGCAGGAGCAGTCAGTCATCTCCATTATCCGTTCCCCAGACTCAAACACAGCACATGATGCTGCACTTTGGCATATTCCAGCTACAGACAGGCTACAGTGCATAAGAAACCAAATGAGTCACGTAACAGTCCCAAGCAAAAGCAAGCTTCAGGCATCTCCACAGCTTTACTCCTCATCCCTTCCTTTTATCTTTGCCAAACAAAACTGCACCGAATTGATTTGACTTGATGAGAAGTTTGCTATTAGATTTCTTTAAATTCCTATCACCTCTAATTTTTTCATTAGGAAACATTCATTATCTTTTCATTATCTTCCTAATGGCTTACATGTTCTTTTTGTCTGAACTATTTCAGTGTTCTATTAACTCCTGTATACTTCAGATTCTTTCACTGCAAAAAACAACTGCTCCTAGACCAAACTGCTCTGCTGTGCTAACTAGGAAGAAATCACCAGTCAAGAAGACAAGTTTTCAGTCAATTCATCCATTAGTTCATAAAGCCTGACCATCAAGCATGCAGCGAAGACAACTGAAATACTAACAGCAAGTGCCAAAAGCTTTTTATTGTTTTGGAAACAACATTAAACTTTAATAGAACCTCAGTGGGCTTTTGTTGGTTTTGTTTGTTTGGGGGGTTTTGTTTGTTTTTAATGAAAATCATCTCATATTAATAGCAGTTGTACCAAGTAACTCAGTTATGACTGACACGGATTGACTACCTCTGCAGAAAGACTTGTGATACAGGACATCTTTTCACATAACATATCATAGATTATTCTATCAGCAGTCTTAGACTACTGTTTTGATGCTATGCTAAATTGTGCAGCACTAATTGGCTAATAAGCTTTGTAATGATCCTTGCATGGTAGTTCATACAGGGCTTCCAAACTATGCCTACCCACGTATAAAACCTCATCTGTCTGCTTATCTAGAACATGATATTGCATTGACCCCTAAAATTCATATTGAAAAAGATTAAGATATTTAGTGGGTCCTGTATTATATTTCCTACCCAAGATACTGTGAAACTGAACAGAAGATACACTTGGCATTCCTATTGTCACAGTTGTCTTTTCTCATATTACCACAGCTAAACCTACTCCTTAAAGAATAATGCACATAATTACTTTACAAGAGGCTACCTACTAAAGCTTACTCTTGCATACAGCTGCATACAGGAAGATCAAGTGCATCTATAGACTGAACTTTAGAGATTTGACATTGTTATGGTTCTAACTTAGATTAATGGCTTCACTAAGATCATACATATTCAAATCTTATTTCATGCTTTGCTTTGAAAAAAAACACTATCTCAATCTCAGGAAATTCACTTATTAGATTCAATTACAAATAATCCACGAATCCTGGAACGCTGTTAAGTTACATTCCTGAAAAACAATGTGTTTTTGCTATGTTATTTCAGAAGAGCCTATTAGAACTTTAATAACTTAAAAAGTGAAGCTTAAGCAAACTGGGGTCAAGTCAAGCACTGTTGTTAAACTACCTTAAATTACTTCAATTACCTCTGGTAATCCATTTGAGGCTACACCAAGAGAATTCAAGAAGGGAATAAAGCTTGTGAAATACACATTTTTTACCTACAAATAAGAAAAAGAACAACATTAACAATGTATAGAGGCAGGCATGCATATCCTGCTTTCATGTTTCAAAATCTCCCTCCAGACCAGGTTGCTCAAATCACCATCCAGCCTGGCCTTGAATGCCTACAGGGAGGGGGCATCCACAGCCTGTCTGGGCAACCTGCTCCAGTGTCTCACCACCCTCACAGTAAAGAATTTCTTTCTAATATTTAGTCTAAATCTACCCTCTTCCACTTTGAAACCATTTCCTCTCATTCTATTGCTACGTGCCCTTATAAAAAGTCCCTCCCCTAACTTTCCCATAGCCCCCCTACAGGTACTGGAAGACCACTTTAAGCTCCCCTTGGAGCCTTCTCTGTTCTAGGCTGAAGAGCCCCAACTCCCTCAGTCCATCCTCATAATGGAGATGCTCCAGCCCTCTGATCATCTCTGTGGCCCTCCTCTGGATCCACTCCAAATGTAAGCATTCAGCATACTATCCACGGCTGGAAATAAAATGGGAAGGAATTTACCCACTTTTCAGCCTCTTTCTTCTAGTCATCTGCTCAGATATTCAGAAATAAAGTCATTTTCACACAGAAAGATATTTATCAGCAGAGAAAAAGGCGAATGAGGCCTTCAAGATCCCACACAGGAGTGCATTAGTAGCAGTTATTTTCATATTGTGAGATACAGCTGTGACCCCCCATCAGAGCAGGTCTGCATCCACATACCAGACATTGGATCAGTATGAAATTTAACACAGCATTCTTCACAGTTTACCTTAGCAAGGAAACTCATCACCCACATCATAAGAAGGGACTTAATTTTGTTAACCTACCTACTAGAGAACTGTAGAATGGCACAATACCTTCACTATTGAACTTGAGAGAATAATTAGTAAACACAAGCAGTCTTTTAAAACCGAAATGCTTAAATAAGCACATATCCCAGTAGGGGTTTAGCAGCAAGATCCAACATATATTAAAACACAGGCATTACCTCATCTAAATTACAATCATGCTCTTTACAAAGGATTTCAATAACTTTTGTATCTGTATCAATTTGCTTTGAAGCGCGTGCATTCCTGTTCTGACCTCTTCGTGGGGTTCGAGTTGAACCATTAGCAGTCAGTGCAGTCACAGCAGACTCTGAAAAGACAAGCAGAACCATCACAAGTTTACATTCATCTTAAGGAAAAACAACTACGGTAACTTCATAGATTTAAATATTTATGACTTCTCAGGCAGTCTTAAATCTTTCCCTTTTCATCTCTTCAGCTGGGTAAGCAACCTCCATTACAAAAACTTCTACAAAAAAATACCAATTTTTCAACTCCTTTATCAGTATCTGGACATTCTGTTTTTACAAGTATTCAGTGCCACTTAATAGCACTTTTTAGAAGCAGCTGTGAATAAGCAGCTGCTCTACTGCTTACTTCAAATGAGGTAAAAATGTTGCATTTTCACAGAATCATAGAATGACCTGGGTTGAAAAGGACCACAATGATCATCCAGTTTCAACCCCCTGCTATGTGCAGGGTCACCAACCACCAGCCCAGGCTGCCCAGAGCCACATCCAGCCTGGCCTTGAATGCCTGCAGGGATGGGGCATCCACAGCCTCCTTGGGCAACCTGTTCCAGTGCAGATGGCCTCAATATCATCACCTTGAAATATCCAAATTATATTAACATGATAATACAATTACATGCTTTAAAACTGATACTCTTTATCAGAGAGCTGTTCTCAATTATAACTACATTTGCATTTGTTAACAGTTCTATGAGTAATTCTGACAAACGACACTGCTCTGGTGGTTGCATCTTAATCCCCACACTCTTAATATCACAAAGCTTGACATTGTTTAGCATAATGTGAAGCCTCCTGAATAATGGTGCTACTTGCTAAAGGAATGAAGCAGTTTGTGACAGTTTCAAGAGTACCTGTACCAAGTGAGAAATATGCTTTACAATTATGACAGCGATAAAATACACACAGCCTGTTTTTTAAATAATGAGGTGTTAGTCTTTACATTTTCCCTATGGATATTTAGCTGGAAAGCAACAGAAGAGCAGGAAGATTCAGGCTGTTAATTCCAATATCTCATTCAAATCCAACACCGGATAAACTTGTGTAGTATCAAAAACTGTTCTCTACTTCCTAGGGCTGCAAATACTATAGAGTATCAAATCCATAGATTGTGGAATAAAGTACTCAACAAAGAGCAAAAATGGAGTTCTGTCTTTCCAAGTGAAAAGTAAACAATTTCTCTGACTTTTGATTGACATTTCCCATGCTTTGAGTACAAAAGTTGGACATACAACAGTTTATGTTGAGTGGGAGTTCTACAGGTAAGATCCATTACATCTGTGTATAAAATAAGGAAGAAACATGTTCTAATAGAAAGTGAATGTATTAAATATATATATTAAAATATACACCTCTTTCTTTACCATTTTGAGCTATCACAGCAATCGTTTTTTTTAATCCATCACGTATTTCTTTTTAATGCCTGCATAGTCCAGTACCTTGCACACTTCAGTTGTCATCATATTGCTAGGAATCAGTGAAGCAAGAACCACAGCACCACCTTCTCCTTTTGTATTTCAAAGCAAACCTAAATAATAGTACTCAATCGTTGCCATCTACCCAGAACCTAAATTACTTTACTAAGCCAAGACTACTCTTCTCACAAGCTTCTGAACAACTCAAATGGAAAGGGGACATGGGAAAGAGATAGAGGAATTGAAATATGTTAAATACACTGCCACATTAAAATAACTTAATTCAAATCCATCATCATCTAAATTGAATTAAAATACTAAAAAAAGAATCAATTTCAATACACTTTGGCAGTTTAACTGCGAATGTTAGCAAGACTCCAATGGAAAGTTAACCCATTTATTTTCCACTTTGATTTAATAAACAAAAAACACAGAGTCTTACTGTATGGTTCCTTGAGCATAGCAGGAGGTGACAGTTTGATAAAATAATCTAAGACACACAGCAGCAACTGGAAGGAAATCACCAGGTCATCTTCCATTTGCAACACTTTACCTGCAAACATTTAAGAAGTTGATGTGAGATACTCAACTTTAAAGACGTTATCTGAAAAATTAAGATGTGTGAGTTTATTTAATAAAATACACTGTGATTAGTAAGGAAAACATCATACAAGATGTCTGTTCTTTAAAGCTCTCAGTAGCCCTCCCTCATACATTTTTCACTTCGCCACAGTGGAGTAGCTGTGCAAACCTCTATCAACACTTACCTCATTTCTCTGCAATTCCTCCTCACTTTTTATGACCTTAAAACTTTGCTTTGTTGAATACTTAGCAACCTTCAAATAAATAAGCTCCTAGTATACAGTCAGGAGAAATTCAAAACATGCTGACTGTACTTTCAGTCCTTCCATTGCATTCTTCCATTCATGGTTTCTGGATTACGCCTATGCTTGGATAATTCCAGTTAAAAAGATCCACTATCTCTGCTACTGAAATTGGTTTAGGATCAGCTGAGAAAAAGAGACCTGAAGAGGGCAGCAGTTAAGACATGATGCACTCCAATTAACAGGAGCAGTATAAGACGGGACTTCATGTATTACCAAAGCCAAGCTTCATCATTCAGCTTTAACTGGGACTTCGGCCTCTTCAAGGACAATCATAGTATTTAAAGAATATAATCTCACAGAATTACTTTAAAAAGATCTGCCTGTCTTTTCAGGTAGTCAGCCATATGCTAATACAGGCAAACTATAACACATATCTCAAGTGCAGAATAGCAGTGTTCCAAGTAAAAAACTCGCTGAAAAATTTATTGAAGATATTTTTACAATGGCAGCAGTATCAGCTAAAGGAATAGCTAAACTGCATAGAAATACGACTAATTAGAAAGGTCTCACAGTCAGAAAATGCTGGAGCTCTACAATGGCTGCTTGTACAAATGATGCTATTCCCACACTGTACACGTAAAACAAACTCAGTTCAACAATGCTCTTTAAAATAAATGGCGTTTAATCAAAACTCACCTTTTGCCAGCAAAAAAGTAATCCAGTAATTCTTCAGGACTAACACAGAAGTGAGTTCAGCAGAAATCCTGTAAATTGGCAAAGATTCCTCATTAAGAGTAAAACAAAACTATAATTTTCCACAAAAATGCTTCAGTCTGTGGAACTGTTTTAAACAGCATGCCATGTTCCACATATAGTTACACTTATTACTTATTTCATTCCATTCCCTACATAATAAAGACTACACATATAAAAAAAATTTAAGTCCTCTGTAAGGCCATTCAAGAATCAAGCAACATCTGCATCACCCTTAGAAAAGAAAGTGAATGCGGATAATTCACTTAAGTATTAGAAACGGTTTTTCTCTCGTGCCCTTGACTAGTGCCCTGTTCTCAAGCCACAGAATGAACTCAATCCCATTAGGGAGTTGCTAAGGCATTTTTTAATCCACGCATTTGTTGCTATGATTAGGAAGCTCGCTCTTCAAATGCTCGTTTCCACCATGCTGAGACACCAGGTGGCGATGCTTCATGCAGGAAGTGATCAAATACATCGAGACCACCTCTGCAGCTTTCATCATCTCAGTACAAAAAAGACATGGAGGTGTTGGAGCAGGTCCGAAGAAGGGCAACAAGGCTTGTGAAGGGCTTGGAGAATCAGCCCTGTGAGGAGAGGCTGAGGAAGCTGGGGCTGTTTAGTCTGTGGAAAAGGAGGCTGAGGGGAGACCTTATCGCCCTCTTCCAGTATCTGAAGGTGCTTACAGTGAGAGTGGGGCAGGTCTCTTCTCACTGGTGACAGATGACAGGATGAGGGGAAATGGCCTCATGTTGCACCAGGGTAAGTTTAGGTTGGATATCAGGAAAAACTTCTTTATAGAAAGGGTTGTGAAGCACTGCAATAGGCTCCCCAGGGAGGTGGTTGAGTCACCATCCCTGGATGTGCTTAAGAACCATTTGGATGTGGTGCTCAGGGACATGATTTAGCGGAGGGTTGTTAGTTAGGGTAGTATGGTCTGGTTGTGGTTGGACTTGATGATCTTTGAGGTCTTTTCCAACCTGAGCAATTCTATGATTCTATCTCAATGAAATCCAGAGCCCTCACTAAATCTAAATTAAACACCACATACTATAACTTACATCAATTTTAATGAATTAGAAGACCTTGAAAAACACAATTTGTAAAGTCACACTTACTCACTACTGGGTTGGTCCAGATAAATAAGGCCACAAGTCCTAGAAAATAAAAAAATAAAAAAAAAAAAAGCATTATTTTACAATACTTCTATGAAAGGAAACTATATATTATATTTTACTTCAGTGCAGTAAGAAAATACCAAAAACATTATAGAATTTTATTTTATTTCTTTAATTCTGTCTCTTGGAGAAAACAAGAACAGACCCAATGAAAGCTCTTTCAGAGCTGAAGTCATGTTATTGCAAAAGAGCTTATGTCCAAGCTCTAACAGCAGAACAACTTTAATTTGGTTTAATAACATTTGTTACTATTTTATTCCAGAAAGAATGGATGTGTGTACATTGTTACCCAGCAGCTTGTAAACCTCAGTAAAGCATGGCCACAGCTGTGCGCACTGCTCTGCAAAAAGCCAAAGGCATTTTAAAACCTTAACTTTCACCACAGTTGTCACTGTGTGCCTTGTGACAGTTGATGTTTCTTCCCTACCATTATAAATACGGCATTTCCAAACAATGAAACTTTGTTTGAAACACAAATTTCAAACCCTTCTCGTTAAAATATTCTTATTGCAATTCAACTGCAGCAGTGTAAAAACGACAGGAAAATAAAGGGCATTTTTAAATCCAGGACCGAACCACTCTCCTAGTGAAGAACTTCCCCCTAACATCCAACCTAAATCTTCCCTCTTTTAACTTAAAACCATTTCCCTGCACAGTTGGCCTCTTGACGCCTTCCCTCAGTGATGCGCTGGACAAAAAGAAGTTCTGAAGAAATAAACAAGTTCTCATTTGTTTATTCACTTTTTCAAGAGCGAGAGGAGGGACAGAAAAACAAGATGTGCCCATGTTAATAAGCAACTATGTTTTTATAGCTCAGGAAAGACTTGTAATGGATAAAAACTAAATATTTACAACTTGTGTGGAACTGAACAGCTTTAAGTCAACCCTAAACTGTACAAAAACACTGATATTACCAAGTTAATAACAATGGCCTTTGAAAAGAATAATAATTTAAATCACAATTGTGACTTGATTCTATACTCTAGTGACCCTCTCGGGGGTCATTTGGGGGTATATTTGAGTGCCTCTTTATGGTCAAGGAGAGAAAAATGCAACTCTTAGTCCAATCCCATGTGAATGAAAAATATCACAGAATTCTGAAGTAACGGCACCCACAAGGCTACTGTGTTTTTTTTAAATGATGCTTCAACACTGTTTAATGATATAAACAGGTTTTTCTACTGGAATATGTAATTTAGAATTTCATGGACTAATCATAAACTGCCTCAGAGCAGACCACATCTTGCCAATATGCATCCTATGCTAGCAAGCAGTAGCCTGTTAAAGGCACAAAAATAGACTTTTTATTATCTCTGACTTCAGGTTAAAGCACAGAGTGGCAGCTCATCAACTTGGAGTAACAGGACCCCAAACAAGTATCCACTGGAGAATCTCCTGATTTTTAAAGCTCTTTGCAGGCTGACATGAGCAAACTCAATTTACCCCCATTTAAAAGAAAAGCAAATCCCACAGTTTTGACTACATGGTCAACTGAACCACTTGGGAAGGTCTGACTTGATTACAGAGTTGTATCTGCAGTGCCCCTAGACTGAAATAAACTGTCTTCAGTTCCAGATCCAGGAGACAGAAAATCTTACTCATCCCCACCCACTTTTTTCCCCCTCCTTTCCAAAACTCTTTAGAAAGAATTGTAAGGAATTGGAGGGTAGGGTGTGGCAAAAATGGAGAGTCCATTAAATATTAGATGAGAAAACAATCCTTCTTATACTTGTAAAAAGCAAACATTCATCATGCTGCTCTTACTTCTGTTTACACTACAACAATGGGAATGTTCAACAGAGCATTGGAGTAGTTAGGAAACAGAATATAAGATGTGTTTATTCGGCGCATGTAAACAGTTCCATTTAGTTGATCTGTGAAAGCAAACAACTGAAACAGGCACTTCTCATACACAGCTTGAAAAATACAAAGCTCTAAATGTTGACACACCAAGAATTCACCATTTTGAAATGAAAATATATACACTACCTCTCAAACTTGTGATACAGTGCAAGTAAGACATCGTATTTCTTTTTCAGCCTTGATACAGTGCTATCAACTTTAGTGCTTACAGTATCCATGTTAACATCCACCTCTTTGAGAAACTGGAAAAAAGTGCACACGCTGAAAAACAAAGATGACAGATTAACATCACTCTGAAAATGACTATTCTGAAATGGCTCCGCCAAAAAAATATCACCATAAAACATTACTTCACTAGACTTCAGTGTATTTTTACTTACACTAGCAGTTACTGAAAACCTGAAATACACAACATTGATACCTCGACTCTTATCCTGACTAAGAGTTCTACATTTATAATATTTTTAATAGTCTAGGAATCACGGAATCACAGAATGACCCGGGTTGGAAGGGACCTCAAGGATCATGTAGTTCCAACCCCCCTGCCTGGCAGGGCCACCAAACATACACCTTTACTAGATCAGGTTGCCCAGGGCCCCGTCCAACCTGGTCTTGAACACCTCCAAGGACGGGGCATCCACAACCTCCCTGGGCAGCCTGTTCCAGGGCCTAGCCACTCTCCTACTAAAGAACTTCCCCCTAATATCCAACCTAAATCTTCCCTCCTTCAACTTGGATCCATTTCCCCGTGTCCTGCTATTGTCAGCCCTTTTGAAGAGTTTACTCCCCTCCTGGGTGTAGGTTCCCTTCAGGTATTGAAAGGCTGCAATGAGGTCACCCCGCAACCTTCTCTTCTCCAGGCTGAACAAACCCAACTCCCTCAGCCTGTCCTCATAGGGGAGGTGCTCCAGCCCCCTGATCATCTTCGTGTCCCTCCTCTGGACCCTTTCCAAAATCTCCATGTCTTTTTTGTACTGAGGGCTCCACACCTGGACACAGTACTCCAGATGGGGCCTCACAAGAGCAGAGTAGAGAGGGACAGTCACCTCCCTATCCCTGCTGACCACCCCTCTCCTGATGGAGCCCAGGATCCCATTTGCTTTTCGAGCTGCCAGAGCGCACTGCTGGCTCATGTTGAGTCTTTCGTCCATCAGGACCCCCAGGTCTTTCGCTGCTGAGCTGCTCTCAAGCATTAAAATGAACTACAGCTCCATCCATACTAAAGACAGACTCAGGAATTACAGTAGCAATAAATGCATTGAATTACATGGAATTTCATGTCTTACAGTGAGTGTTTGGGAGTGGAGGATAAGGATGCTGCTACTTGTTGGAAATACTACTGCACAGGGGATCAAAGCTCTCCCAGTAAACATTTAATACTGTGGTCGTCAAGAAAGCTTTTTGCTCATGATCAAAGTGAGCAGACAGATAAAAATTAAGGTGGAGGAAGCTATCAAATGTTTTGATCCTGTATAAAAATACTTATTATAAGTGGGGTTTGGTTTCTTTGTTTTCATAAAGAAGAGTAGTTCACTTAGAATTTCTTTTACTGCAGAATGAAGTGAACTTTCACATCCATTTCAGTGGCTCCAGAGGGCAAGATGACCAGTATAAATCTCTGCCAGATTGCCCTTATAAGTGCTGAAAAGCCCAGGGCTAGCAAGCAATTGAGTATTGCTAAAATCAAAGTCATCAGAGTAATAGCTTATTTTTTGAAGCCCCAAGGGAAGAAGTCTCCTTCAGAACGCAGAGTGCATTGGTTGGGTGAATGCATTCTGTACTCAAGAGGAACGCACTGAACGTCACTGAACAAATGCAATTACATTTCATGGCTGTAGAAGCAGTTCCAAGTCAGTCAAGACTGAAGAAATTAAGTCAAAACACAAGACTTGACCACTATGCTGGGAGACTACGTGAAGTAAAAGAAGCATGGGGAAGTCTAACCCCAACTGATGACTGGCAGTAAGTGAATATTCTGTTCCAAGCCTGGAATTATTATTGTGATGTGCTCCAAATCTTCCCCTACCCTCACTGACATCCTCAGTACTGTGTGTGAAGGGAATGCAAATCTTAACCCCTTGTTGCAAGATACCCAGACCTTGTTTAGTTCTTCCGCTCATGCAACACGGTCTGCAGATGTGAAGGTTTCTCCCCCCATCAGAATAAAAAAGTCCCTTGCAAGTTGATCCCTTGGCTATCACAAAGACAAGGAACACGATTATAATTGGTACAAGTTGCCCATCTCCCACATACTTATGGAATGGCTCCAGGCACGTTAAGACCACAGAAATGCACTAAGCTGCATTCACAACAGTGGAAATCTAAATTCACAAAGAAAGACCCACCTTATGCTTAAACTTTTCAGCAGCTCCGTAAAAGTGAATGTCATTTCATCCAGATCAATTGCTACAATGAAGATACAGACTCCCCATGTCTCCTTCTTCTTTTTGTTGTAAGCCTTTGAAAAAAAGAGAAAATGAGTTTTATTTTCATTATGCCATACAAGCGGGTGGTATGTAGAGAACATTAATTTGTTCACAGAATATTAGAAATGACAAATCCAGAAAGCTTCAAGCAGACATTCATCCATGACAGCCAATTACAGGGTGAAGGAAGCTGGTACAAGTTGTACATCATGGATGACAGATCAAGCGTTTCAAATCTTACCGTAGAGTGCAAAATGAATTTTACCTGTACAATTCAGTAAGGTAAAAGTAACTGTTTCCTAGTCAGGATTACTTGAGGGAAGCCACCATCTCTCTCCTTGCGCATATCTTACTGTTCATTTGCTTCTATACTATTACAGACACAAAATAATTCTGACCACAACAAGACACAGGAGATTAAGGAATGAGAAAAAGATGGATTTTCCTAGAAATAAAGCAGTCATAAGAAAAAATAATCATGGCAGACCCACTGCTTTCTCCTAAAGAGAACTAAACCCTGAACACACCCACTACCAGTGAGTCTACACAGCTCAGTCTGTAAATAAGGCATCTGGCCCTCTTTGGCAAACAATATCTTGCCATGCCCATAAACGATACAAGAACAATTCTACTAACACTGCTAATAAGCATCTTACAATTGCTCTGCTTCTTTCTGGAGATCAGTGTTCATAAGTCAATGAAGACCGTTTGGGGCCTCCTGCAAAGAGCCAAAAGCCTCATTTGTTTGTACGATAAGTTAGATAAAGAGTTATAGTCTTAGATTTATAGAATATCCCAAGTTGGTGGGGGCCCGCACGGATCGAGTCCAACCATACAGCACCATACAAACCTAATAGCTCCATACAGAACCACTCAACATCCAAACACTGAACATTGCTCAAATGCTCCTTGAACTCCAGCAGCCTGGGGCCATGCCCACCGCCCTCTGCTGCAGACCCTGTCCCCAACCCCCCAGTTCCCCCTCCCTGACACAGCTCCATGCCGTTCCTTCAGCCCTGAAAGCCCTCACACAGAGCAGAGCTCAGCGTTGCCCCATCCCAGGTTGTGGATGCCCCATCCCTGGAGGCATTCAAGGCCAGGCTGGATGTGGCTCTGGGCAGCCTGGTCTGGTGGTTGGCGACCCTGCACATAGCAGGGGGGTTGAAACTGGATGATCATTGTGGTCCTTTTCAACCCAAGCCATTCTGTGATTCTCATATTCACTGGTTACAAAATAACTACTGCAGTCCTGGATTAAAACATGAAAACAGTTTAGAGCAGTACTTGTGAAGAAATTAATGGGCATGGAAGGCTAAACTAGAAAGGACTAAGTATGGTGGTTCTAGGCCCTTCCTCAGAGGGGTTTTTTCCTTATTAGTGTAAGATAGTTAGTTAAAAGCGACTCAGGAATTCATGCGTACAAAGAGCTGACAGCAGCAGAATAGAGTAGGCCACATTTCTCAAGCAGTGCTATGAGGAACAGCAAACAACAAAGCAAAGCTTGCACCCGTGCACCGTGTGCTGCAACAAGATGGGCTGAAATCAGACTCTATGCCTCAAGGTCCTCTCCCATAAAGAGACCAATAAATAATTCCAGTATATCCATTTACTCCATCTAGAGGCTCAGAGGCATCACTGCTTCTTAACACAGATTTAGGAACAGTTACAATTAGAGTCCATTCAAGAAGCCAGTTTCCAGAGTCAACAGCTGTCAGGGTGTAAGAGTGAAAATGACTTTAGAGTATTTAGAGTATATATAAACAAGTATTTTGTTTACCTAAGTAACTTAGTTTGGTAGACAAGAAGTAAAGTCTTTTGATGACATTAGCACAGAACTTACCTATATACGCACTACCATGTTTATATGATATTTGCACTGGAGCTCACCAGATATAGGAAGAATTTAAAGCAAAAATCATATTTCTAGTCACATATCAGATATCTTCTTCCATCAGCAGTGCTGCATCTGAGGAATCAACCTTTGGGATTCTGCCTGTGAGGTTCTGAATTACAGTTTTGTTGTAAAATAGTGCAGTTAAACTCTGGTTGTCACAGCTTTAATATTCCCCACTGAAGAAGAAAAACACTACCACATTTAACAGAGTTGTAATGTTTTAAATGGCTTCTCTCCATAGGGTTAGAATTATAAGCTACAAGCTGCTCTCATACAGGCTATGAAAAGGAGAGGGCAATACTGTCTCCTTCTGCAAACCTCTCACCAGCATTCAGCTGTTCAAGGATCCACGACTCAGCTGTGATACAGAGCAGCTGCATAACCTTGACTCAAACTGCTGAGGAAACAAAGAAACCGAGAGCTGGATGAAAAGCTGCAGTGTGGACATCTCAAGGTGAGGAAGGTAAAATTACAGGACAGAAGAAAGATCATTAGTAGCTCACATTCAAAAGGGGAAGAAGAAAAGCACAACATGAAAAGGTGTAAAGCCTTAAAGGAAAAAGACAGCAAGCCAGGTTTGGTGGCTTCACAGAGGGTTCATTTCAGAGAGCAGCAGATACCAGCCTTTTTCACACTGGCTGATGCCTGCCTGGCCAGGCACCCTGAGGTATCTTAGTGGAGCACAAGCACACCCAGGCTCATAGGTCCCTGTATCCCAGCTATCTTGGTATGCACTTTCCAAAACAGTAATAATATATATAATATATATATAATCTTTTAGGGAGCTAGGAGATATGGTTTGGGGGTTTTCTGTAGGTATGGTAAAGGGAGGATGGTTGGACTAGATGATCTTATAGGTCCCTTCCAACCTTGTGGTTCTATGATTCTATGAATAAGCTTTGATTGCAGAATCTCTTTGCAGACAGCTACACGTACCCTAGGTGACAGCTAATACTAGTTATTTTTATTACCATTCACTGATTAAGGATACATCAGGTGTTCAGATCAGGCCTAAGCCCATATTCACACCCTGAGTGCCCATCCAGTTATACAGCATCTTACATTAGGGCCACGCTGCTTCTTCATTAGCCCTCCAAGTTGTCCCTCAGAGGATTGGCATTTAAGTAGAGCCTTACCCTGAATGCTCACTAGCTACTGCAAAAAGTCGTGGTGCAAAGACATGGTAACAGCTCAACTTGGGAAGAGAAGCAGCAATTAGCCAGGCTGTTAATTTGCTGGATTTCAGGCTCAAATTAATCATAGAATTATCCAGGTTGGAAAAGACCTTGAAGATCATCAAGTCCAACTGGAGCCTAACCATAGTACCCTAACTCTAACAACCCTCTGCTAAATCAATAATGAAGCCTGCATTAGTGTCAGCTACAAGCAGCAACCCCAGCACCTGCTGGAGGCACACACTTGCCAGCATCCCTATCCCAACACCTTGCTGGTCTGTCAGGAAGTCTGAGGAAAATGGACAAGATTGGGCCAAAACACAGCACAGGCCTTTTCCTACACACTGAGAGACTCTCGGATAGGCTTTATTGCACAGTGAGAGGCGGTGGGCAGCTGCGCACACACACATGGAGGTGACCTGGATAAAGATGTTCACAGGCTGCTGCTTTCACAGATCAAAGGGACCTCAAGAGGTGCCCCAATCCAACCCCCTGCCAAAGCAGGTTCCCTACTGCGGCTCACACGGAAAAGCGACCAAACGGGTCACACACACATCCAAAGTAGACACTGCAGCCTCACGGAATCACAGAATGACCCGGGTTGGAAGGGACCTCAAGGATCATGTAGTTCCAACCTTCCTGCCTGGCAGGACCACCAAACATACACCTTTACTAGATCAGGTTGCCCAGGGCCCCATCCAACCTGGCCTTGAACACCTCCAAGGACGGGGCATCCACAACCTCCCTGGGCAGCCTGTTCCAGGGCCGAACCACTCGTGCTCCGTCACTCCGCCGTCCCGCAGCCCCACAGCGGTCACCACACTCACCGGAGCCCCGTCGGCGGCCGCCAAGCTCTCGTACGTCCTCCAGGCCTTCTCCCTCACGCTGTCCGGCACCTTCAGCGCATCGCACAGAGCCACGAACTCCGCTTCCCCCACTTCCAGCCTACAAAAGCATTGCGGAACACGCTGCCACCGGCCGCTTCACGGCGGGGACGCGCGGGCCGTGTTTGCGATACCGGCGCCGTAGCGCTGCGCTTACCGGGTGCCGCCGGGCGGTGAGGCGCTGCCGCCGCCCTCGGGGCTGGTGCGCTGGCTCCTGGCGGCGCCCGCCCTGCGAAGGGGCTTGGGCGGCATAGTGACCGTTGTGCCCCCGCCGAACAAGCGGCCACCAACGGGCCCCGCTCCTTTTCGCTCCCCTCCCTTCCCTTCCCAGAGCCCAGACCGCGGGAAAATCGCGTCAAGGCCCGCACGCAACACGCCGTCACTTCCGGATCGTATAATCGTCAGCGTTATTCCGCTTCTAACATGGCTCCGTGCTGCCCTGAAGGGGTTAATTCGGATCGTACAATCATTTGAGGACCCCTAAAGGCCATTCGGTCGTGAGGTTCTCCTGGACCCCACTGCTCGAGCCTGCGTGGGTCTCTCTGAGGGATATCTCATCCCTCAGGTGTATCAGCCACACCACACAGCTGGATGGCACCCACAGACTTGCTGAGTGTGCACTCGAACCCGCTGTTGATATCATTGATGAAGGTATTAAAGGACACAGCATCATAGCATAATCCCAGTCTTCACACCGCACAAACCTGCTGCAAACCAGTTTTCTCTAACACCAAACCTTACTGGTACTGGAGAGGACCTGAGTCCTCTCTGAAATGGAACCATTCCCCCCTTGTCCTATCACTGTCTACCCTTTTACACAAGTTGGTTCCCCTCATGTTTATAATCCCTTTTTAAACACTAGAAGGCTGCTATGATGTTTCCTCACAGCCTTCTCCTGGCTGAACAAGCCCGGCTCCCTCAGCCTGTCAGAACCACATATTCACCAAGTGTGCTCATAACGTTGTGAAATAACATTGCCCTCTCCTCACAACTGGTGTTAAGAGCACAGAGGAGCTCAAAACCAGAGCAAAGCATCTCAGAAAACTTGGTCATGACCCTCCCAGCTGTCAACAAGGAGGAACACACCCTCCTGGGCAGTTCACTCACAGCTGCTTCAGCTGCTTTTGGAGCCAGGCTCTAGATCACCCTAATGATAAGCAAAGAATCTGTGTTGCTCTCATAACTCCCTGTGTGTTAACGCTTAGGGAATATTGTATCCTATTCAACAGCTGACAACCAGTGTCAGTGTAAATACTGCTTTTCTAACCTCAGTGTGCCAAGCCTGAGCTCAGGTCAATGTATGCAGCTTTTCATCAGACAAGGCACTCAGGGCTCTCTTCCATACACAGAAACAACTAAAAAATATCCTTATTACTTCACACTACAGCTTACAGAGAACCGGAAGGAGAAGAGGAGCAGCAGATGAACTACAGTAACCTCTAATCCATCCCTCGGTTACAGTGACTACACCTAAAATGCAGCAAGATCTAATGGGTATGTATGTACTTCATAAGAGAGATACATACATAAAGCTATATGTAAATTGCTGCTTTTCTTTTTTTTCCTCCCTAGATATCTAAGTGTTTTAGTCCTGTATTTAAAAACATCCCCTTTTAAGTGTAGCCTTTTGCTTTTGGATTAAAATGACAAAGGTAAGAAGAATAAAGTATTAATTATTTTTTCTCATCAGATCGGGCCATAATTTGGTTCTAAACATCTCGCTCCAACAGCTTATAGATTGCAGGTCACACACAAGCAGCCCTCTGTGCAATGTTCCCCACTCAGGCAGGCCTGAGTCATTGCTCCCAGCTGCTGAACAACCTGAAGTAATTTTGCTATTTGAATCTTTTTTTTGTTTAAAAGCGTTGCTATAGTTTCACAGTCATTGCCAATGGGAAAGTCATGCTTTCATTGCAAATGAAGCCAAGCCTTTTTATGGTGGCTCTGACTGCTCAGATGAGATAGAAGCTTGCTCCTTTTTGCCCAGTGCACAATATATGAGGTAGTTTTTGTGATAGAGTGACCTGACTTGAGTGCACCTCGCGGCCTACAAAGCCTTGCTGCTTATGTCCACATTAGCGCGGACCTCTAACACCTGTGTTACAAGTCTATTGAAACCATTTCTTCTGCAGGTGGATGAACTCAATGTATTTATGGAAACCATTGAGCGGAAGCTCCAAGTACTAATTACTGACAGATTATTAGCTTGAATACAGGTCATAGACTGTAAAATTCAGAGAGCCAGTACAAGTACCAGTGATTATGTACCAGCTCCCCACAGGTGTCCTGGTTTCAGCTAGAATGGAGCTGATTTTTCTTTCATAGTGTCTGATATGATGCTATATTTTGGAGCTCCTCTCCAGCCTTGCATATTCCAGGCCTGAAGTGATGCTTTTTTGGAGCAGCCATGAAGAGCATCCATGGACTTCAATGACAGTCCTGTGTCAAGAGAGTCTCAAGGGCACAAAAGGTTTGAATCACCTCTAGCTGGGCCAGTATGAGCCCCACTGAGTGCCTGCACAGGTAATGGCACCTAGATGCAAACCCACAAGCCAGGTGTTGCACAGATACCTCTGGTTCTCTCCCTTTGAGATCAATTTACAGAGCTTTTGTACTGATCAAGCATTTTGACCTGAGTTTGACTTGTTTTTTTTCCTCTCTTTTTACTCAGATAATTGCAGGTATCTATTTAGAGACAATAATCTCTAAACGTGTAGGGACTTGATGTATAGAATCATAGAATTACCCAGGTTGGAAAAGACCTTGAAGATCATCAAGTCCAACCGCAACCTAACCAGAACCCTAACAACCCTCTGCTAAATCATATCCCTGAGCACCACATCCAAACGGCTCTTAAACACATCCAGGGATGGCGATTCAACCACCTCCCTGGGGAGCCTATTCCAGTTCCTAACTACCCTTTCTGTATAGAATCATAGAATTACCCAGGTTGGAAAAGAACCTGTATTGCACATTCTAAGTAAAAACTGCACCCTGGGTTGTTGTCTACTTTACAGATCTGCGCTAGCACTGAGGATCAGGGTACTAAAAAGTAAAATCCCCAAGTGATGTAATTTATTAAAAGAAGCCTTAGAGCAAGTGCAACTACATTAGAGAAACTAATTGATCCTGGTTTTCCTTGCTTGTGGAAGTTTCATCATCTTAGTACAAAACATACTCTTGCCTGCACAGCTACATGACACAGTTTTGTTACACAGGTACATACAGGACACTGTGTGCCAACATGAAGGTAAACTGCTGCTAACCCCAGGCACATCCTGTCCCTGGGACACATTGGGCATCCTGTACTGCCTCTGGAGTACAGCTCATCCTGATTGGTACTGATAATTAAATACAAATAAAGGTCAGCTGGCAAACAAACCACAACCCTATCTAGATTGCAGCCATGCAGCCCTATTCAAGTCCCCATCCCAATCCCTCCCTTCCCATCCTGCTCAGTCCCAGCTTCTGCTTCCTCTTTCAGTGTGAGAAAGTGTGCTCAGGCATGGGGAACACCCTGTCTGCAGCAAGGATGTTTCTCGTGCCTTCTCTTCCAAGATTTCCAAAGCTGACAGAAAGCACCCTGCTAAAAGCAGTATCTCGGGGCTCAGTTTCAACCAGCAACACCATACCAACTGAAAATTAGTGATTTCAGCCTTTATAGTCAACAGACATGGATGTTTATCTGAATTAAATCTACCTGTAATCTCTTGTAGCAACAAAAGCTCATCTTCCAGAGAACACAGCTCTCAGATGCGTGTCATTACAAACCATCACAGTAGTGGTTCCACTGGAAACCATTTTTGAACAACTGGATCCTGCCCTTGCTTTTTGTTGTGCACATGCAGATGTCATTGCTTCAGGTAAGCTCATAGCATCTCATTCCAACACACAACCAACCTCATGTGTTTTCTGTCATTCAGACCTTCAAGGCTTTCTCAATACCAAGACCTACCCCTGGGCTCTTCACTTCAACAAGAGAATGAAGGAAGACTTAGAGCTCCTTCTGCATGTTGCAAACCCAGGTCACACGCACCAGCAGGGAACAATAACCTTGCACACACCAAGACCTACTGAACATCAGAGGCTGCATGGCACACATTCAAGAGCACACAGCCTTCTGCATGAAATAACTAGTGGTACTTATGGTACTTATGGATAGTGGCACTTCTTTGATTTTTTTCCTCCAATGATCACAACCTGCATTCCTGCACCCTTTCTCCTCTCCTCTCCTCTCCTCTCCTCTCCTCTCCTCTCCTCTCCTCTCCTCTCCTCTCCTCTCCTCTCCTCTCCTCTCCTCTCCTCTCCTCTCCTCTCCTCTCCTCTCCTCTCCTCTCCTCTCCTCTCCTCTCCTCTCCTCTCCTCTCCTCTCCTCTCCTCTCCTCTCCTCTCCTCTCCTCTCCTCTCCTCTCCTCTCTCCTCCTCTCCTCCTCTCCTCTCCAGCAGCCTGGCTGGCTGGTGTCTCAATCAAAATAGATCACAAAGTTTCTCACTGAGTTTTATTTTGAAAACAAGGGCAGTGCAAGGCTTACTGAAAAATAACACACTTCATGTTTAACTCATGAAAAATAGGAACTGTTTCTTGACATGTCTTTGACCTTTATGTGAACACACAATTTCAACATCCTGAATGTCTGCAGCTGAAGTTTTCCCAGTGGATTTTCCAGCTTGCTTAGACCTTTACCAAAGCGTAGCCACAGAAATGCAATTTGTACATAAACATCCAGCCTACATCTATGTGAGTTTCTACTTGATGTTGTTCGTGACTGCCATACGCCATCAAGAATAAATAAGCTCACCTTTCAGAATGTAGCAATTATGCTCCCAAATTTTTATATAATACACCTCTATCGAGACTGAACTGTAAATTAAGCCAAACAAAGAAGAAGGAAAAATGAGTATTTAAGAAACTTCCTTTAAAGCGAATCGTTTTATCTCCATCCAAACATTCACAATAGGAGGAAACTGGAGGATAATGTGTTTATAATTGTATAATAGCTCCAAAACCAGAAGGGCATTCTCCCACTACATTAACAAAAGATCCTTCAGAAAGATGAAAAATAAGAATAGTTCAAAGCCTGTTGGCTAAATCCATGTAAGACAGAAGACTTGGGCACACACAGTGCATATTATTTTGAATTAGCCAATATTCTATTCAACATTTCAACTTTCCTGATACCTCAACACTGAGAACGGTTAGAAGGGCAGGTTAGTTCCATTATGCTGAAACTCAGAAGTGGATTTCAGGGGAGAATTTCCAGCCCTGTTTTTGAATGCTACTCTATTTTTAACTCTCCCATAATTTTTCCAGCAACCAGCTTCGAAACAATAGTTAATATCATGCACCTTAACCTGCACACTTCGCCACAAATGTTGTCATACAAAGATCCCAGCCACATAAAGAAAACTGAACTCATTTTAAGAACAGTAGTTTTAAGTGCAAATGGCACGATACCTGTGGGTACTGTCTCAGACATAGGGTTTGAATGTTGAGCAGTCCTTTGTGGAGCCACTTAATGATACTGGTAGGTCTCTTCCAACTTGGGATATTCTATGTTTCTATGGCACTCAATGCCTTCTTATTGGTCTTTAGTGTTAACATCTGCATCCAGGAACTGTATGCTCCCACAACAGAACGGTCAAGTCTGGAACAGGGAAGACTTAACCTTGGTAGAAGGAAGATGAGGTTACAAAGCATTCGAACTAAACTTCATGAGACCTGATGGGATGCACCTGTTAAATGTTGAGGGGCTTGACGACATTGTGAGGTGGTTCTTGATAATCTTTGAAAGGTCAGTGATAGAGCAAGTTCCCTGGAAACTGGAAGAAAGCGAACGTTGATACTATATGAAAAGTCACGAAGGAGGTTCCAGTAATTTCTGGGAAGCTGATGGTGGAAATTCCCCCGGAAGCCATTTCTGAACATATGTAGCTCAAGAGCATTGATTTACAAATGAGGGAATCATGTCTGACCAACCCGATTACCTTCAGCAACAAAATGCTTGGTGGATGAAGGGAGAGCAACGTATACTGTTCACGCTGATTTTATCAAGGTTTCCAACATTCAAAGCGATGAAGTACAGGCTAAACAGACAATAAGGTGGACTGAGAACTGGCTGAACAATCTGCCCAGAGGTTTGTGATCAGTGGTATTAAGTCTGACCACAGGGCAGTCCCTAGTGGAGCACTCCAGGAGTTCAATACTGAGGCCAGTACCATTTTGTATCGTGACTACTGGCCTGGACAAGGGGATGGAATGCACCACCAGCCAGTTTGCAGATGTGACGCAGAGAGACCAAATGGGTGTGCTGCCACCAGAGGGACAGAAAGGCTGGAGAACTGGCACCAGTTGGCACATCTAGAGTGGCGAGTGCAGTTTTGGGCTGCCCAGTACAAGTACACATTAACATCCTAGAGTATATCCAACAAAAGCCCATGAAGGTGGACTCAAACATTTGACATATGAGAGGAGAAGGAGAACTGGGACTGTTCAGCTTGGAGGATGCTCAGGGGTTCTCATCCACCTGCATATATGCCTGACTGCAAAATCATAGAACTGCCTGGGTTGAAAAGGACCACAGTGATCATCCAGTTTCAACCCTCCTGCTATGTGCAGGGTCACCAACCACCAGACCAGGCTGCCCAGAGCCACATCCAGCCTGGCCTTGAATGCCTCCAGGGATGGGGCATCCACAGCCTCCTTGGGCAACATGTTCCAGTGCATCACCTGCTTCAATAATCTGCGCTTTGTGTTGGCACAGCCTGACTCACAGCACACTCTTAATAACGTATGTAGCTTAGGAAATACAACAGGGGTTTTGGATATTAACTTTATTTTAGTAAAGCAGAAGGAGACCAGCTCTCACGATACGTCAGTCAGCTTTGGACATCCACTGTGCATGGATGAGTTGTGAAAAAGCATTAATTTTAACATCGAACTTAACCTCAGCCTCCTCCTCTCCTCCTTCACAAAGCAGTCATAGCAAAAGAAAATACAAGTCTTTTAGACAAACAGGTTTATAAGATTTATTTCCCATTGCACATACATGGATTATATACAAGTTAGTAACATAAGTTACTGCTTAATAGTCTAAAAGATCGTTACAGCAAACACTCGCCATTTGGAAACATCAAGTCAGAAATCAAGTCTAAAAAGGTAAATGTGACGATATTTTAAAAAGGAAACAAATTGCACTTAGTTAGGGAGTCAAATACAGGTCTGTCTATATGCTGTAACAAACTATATAGCAGGTAATATTACAGTTAGAAGTAGCTCTTGCAGTCCGTTTGTACATTAACAATTCTTTTCAGTTTTACTTAAAAACTGGTGGATAATTCAAAGACTTTCTCTTCTTCCGAGTATTCGAGATTCATCCCATGAAATGCACTAGCAACTAAGTCTTTATACAATTGC
This sequence comes from Coturnix japonica, assembly GCF_054131305.1. Classification (NCBI taxonomy): domain Eukaryota; kingdom Metazoa; phylum Chordata; class Aves; order Galliformes; family Phasianidae; genus Coturnix; species Coturnix japonica. Next base: position 153,752,378 of record NC_140663.1, on the reverse strand, counting down.
TATTCAAAGATAAGGAGTACACCACGCCTGGAAATAAGGAAAAAAAAACCCTAAAACGTATTGATTTCACGTGTCTCATGAGATGAAAAGTATGGAAGGTGTTGAGCAGTAAAGCCCTGTCCACTACTTACATAAAAGAAGATTTAAAAAAATAATCACTGCACACGATACAAAGGGTGGGGTCATACTGTAGTTTAAAGTCTCCCGTAACAGTAACTTTTCTCCTTACTGTTCGCAGATGAGCGTTTCCATAGCAAACCTGTTCTCAAAATGTCGAATCTTCCGGCAATTGACAGCTTCACGCTTCTGAATGCCTGTGTTAGTAAAGAACAAAGGAAGGTGAACAGAACGGGGGTGATGTATATCAGAGGAGTAACAGCTTCACATCCACTCCCATTACACCTCACTACCAGAACTGGAGAGAGACCCAATGATACCTGCCAACCTCAGCAGCTTTCCATGAATGAGTACCTAGAGCTACAATCCTCTTGTGAATACAACTCTTCCTCACACTGCACTGATATAAATAGTTGATGTGGTCTAATCTGTAAATGATCTGAATGATGAGAACGTGCCCTTCTGGTCCTGGACTACAACGCTATGGGTTCTCTCCTTCTAAAGAGTTCTTTGCTTCTGGGAGTGGGTCAAGAAACAAGATTCAAGTAGAGCATCAATAAAACTAATCACTGTGCCTACATGGAAAACCTCAGACACACTTAAAGCCCTTAAAGTTGCAACGAACAACTCTTGTTTTAACAAAGTCATTCCTTTCAATACAATCAAGCCCACTTATTGAACTCGAGCAGTACAGAACTTCCTCCCAACACAAAGGGTCACATGGAAGAACAATTACCTTTCATGGCTTCTTTGCGCTGCAGCTTGTAGGTTTCCTTGCCACGGCAGAGGCGGTAAATAAAGAATCCCAACTGATCCACATTTTCAATGCGATCAGTAACAATCATCTGTTCATGAATCAAATAGGACTGAGGCAAATATGTTCCAGCCTATAGAATAAAAATGTAACAGCTCAGATGATGAAGGGATGGGTGGCTTTTGACAAAGTACACAAGGAACACTGTGATTCTTTAACATGGCATTATTTTCTTTTCTTTTTTTCCCCAAAATATATAATACTTACAGCATTTTATTATAGATGTGCAAGCATGACTGCGCTATGCAAGTACATAATGCTTACATTCAAAACTTCCACACTCTCCCACTACAGTAAGAGCAGTCTCCAGCATGGGCACATTTTCTTCCAGTAGAACCCATCACCATGGATCAAATCCCACAGCTCTCATACAAAGTCTCCACTTAATTAACAGACATCAGAGGGAGCTCTCCCCAAACAAGAGCTGCAGAAGCACGTTCTACCTCAGCGTACTCTTGCTTCTGGAACATGCCAGGTGCACATCCTGAAGCTTCTTATTTGTGTCAGTACAGAAGCACTGCTTGCTTTCCAAAAATAGGACTGGTTATTATGAAAACAAACCCATCTTCTGCAGCAAAAGATCGCTGCACTTCCCATTGTCAATAAACAACTTGGAATTTCCATTACAGAAGACGACTGTCTTTCCAGCCCAAACAACACACATTGAAAAGAAGCTGCTTGAATGCTATTGTCCAATAAAGAAAGAAAGTGAACGTTCTACGTGCCTTGAAATTATGAGAATCGTCATCAGTATGTACACTGTGAGGAAAGAAGCCGCAACAAATATTCTCCTTTTAAGTAAGAAGGCTACACACTGGGAAGTTCTTTACTAGGAGAGTGATGAGGTGCTGGCACAGGCTGCCCAGGGAGGTTGTGGATGCCCCGTCCTTGGAGGTGTTCAAGGCCAGGTTGGACGGGGCCCTGGGCAACCTGATCTAGTAAAGGTGTATGTTTGGTGGCCCTGCCAGGCAGGGGGTTGGAACTACATGATCCTTGAGGTCCCTTCCAACCCGGCTCATTCTGTGATTCTGTGACTTGTTATTTGGTGAAAAGCTTGGTAGGTGAATCAGTGTAAGTATGTGCAACTTAAACCCCCATCTCTACAGTTCCGGGAGACCTTCTTGGGTTTGTGCCACCCAAACTACAGGACATCCCCAGACCTACTCAGCCCTTCCTTGGGTTTATAGGAAGAAGAGCTCACTGGAAGAACTGCAGGCATTTCCTTTGCCCAGGCACTGTAGGAGCAATTCCCAAACTCTGGGATCCAGCACAGCCACAAATGTAATCATCTTAGAGATGCCTTCTGCGTCACATATGGTTAGAATTGGCCACTTGGCTCAACTATAGTCAACAAACAAACAAACTTGGGTTTCAGCCTTGCTCCCTAAGGAAAGGAAGCCCTTCGCTATTTGCATATTAAAGCAAGCCGTATCAACATATAGAAATGTTATCCCTCAAGCTTTTTACGGCTTTTCAATGGCTTTTTAAAAGCAAAACAGCCCCAAAACACCTCTATCTCCATAAAATGCCCTCTGTATATATTCAGAATTCATTTTAAAGAAGCAACTATTTTAATTTTATGGTTTTTTCCTCCCATGTGCAACCAGTGTGACTGCAGGACAGCAAAGACAATTTTGCTCATTTCATGCATCTGCAAGACAGTTTCCCACATTTCAGCTGCAAAACATTTAGCCTGATTTTCTGAGACATCAAGTGCCCACAGCTTTCTGTTAATACAATGGGAATTAAACAGATGTCTCATAAAATTAGGGCACTCGCTTTGGGGACGGTGATCAGAACAGTTTGCTTCTGCACAGATTTTCAATTAAATACACGATTCCTGGTTATCCTCTTACTTGTAAACCGAGCACATCTGATTTAGAACCAAACGCAAACTAGAAAAGCGACAGATTTTAACAGTGGGATTTTGTGTGGTCTGAAAAAGCCAAGTTAACAAACCGACAAAAAGGAAACTAAACAGGATACACGAAGCATAAAACAAAACAAAACAACAACGAGGTCAGTGAGTTTTTACAGACACCACTTAATTCTCCCAATTCATATTAGATTAGTAAAAACAGAAGACCCTGCGAGATTATCTACTTTGGCCTCCTCAATTTCACAGGCTGTTACGTTCCACCCAGTTGCTATTACTGGGAGAACAGTGTTTCCCTGTGGGGGCACCAAGCCAGCCAGCACTGTTCAATTATCAAACCCTGCTGGGAAGCGATTAGGAGTTCCCATGACATTTCACTGAAATCTCTTGTTCAGTTGTTCGGAGACTGTGGTGTCTCAGCCCTTCTGGGATCGTTGTTATTAAGGGCCCAGAAACCTTATTCTGAAGGTCTGGTGCTTCTTTCTCCTTCCCAAGAAACAGACCCAGGGATCTGACTATACTAAAAAGCTTTCAATTTCAACAGGCTTTGCTAGTCATATCATGCAAATAGGTTGCGCAGAGACCAAATCATTGGAGACTGAACCATACCTTGATGTTGATGAGCAACTCCAAGAAATTTTTTGGTGGCATCACAACTGAAGTGTTCAGAGGGATCACGTAGCACTTATCCAGGCTCAGGTCAAGATAAGCAGTCAGTCTCTGGTGAAGAGATATTTATTTTAATCAAAATCACCTCAGCATCAGAAAAATGATCTAACAGTGTTGGTAAGTTCCTGCTGCCTCATGTTTTTCTTCAAGTTATTGCTTTGTTCTATCTCAAGTCTGTCCAACAAAGCCTAGTCTGAGGACAGGTCAACACAGAGATAGGAGGCATTCTTGATGAGCATCTGCATCTATTACAGGGACTATTGCAAGGTAGCAGGCAATAAGCAGTTCAAATGCATGACTACAATGGAACTACAAAGGTCCACCTAAACCACTAGCAGATGAACTACAGCATTCAGTCACCCCTACTGCCTGCTTTTGGAAGTAACAGAGTCTTGCTCACTCACTCACGTTTTTATTTTGTTCAATAGGAAAAAGAAAACAACATAGAGGAGGAACAAAAATACAATGTTCTAAGTAATGCAACAAATAGAAATCCCTTTGTTCAAAACACTGCTGAGCTGAAGTGTTAATGATTATTCATACCTGAATTATCATCTTCATAGTACCTGAGTTGTTATATCTGTCATTGTTTTATTAAGAGGAAAATAAACAGATATAGAACTCCCAGGAATTATCCTGAAGAATCCTAGGGCTCTGCTCACTGTTCTGTTTCACTGCATCTGTTTTTGCTGAAGAAGACATCTCAAGCTGCTGAAAGCTCCAAGGCTGCAGACACATGTAAAACACTGAGCGCACCACGAGCCCAGCAGTCAAAATAGCACCAGGACAGCAATCCTTAGTGCACATAATCTCATTACATGGGACTATGTGCCCATGGCAAATGCTCCTCGCAGTGACCTTTAGAGCAGAGCGCTAAGGATGCACAGTTAACTCTAAAACCTTAAATTAAGAAGTAAGTTTCTAACACTACATTGTTCCCATTCACTTCCCCCCAAGATGGTCTTTCCTGCTTCAAGATTTTGCTCTAATTCTTAACAGAAGCTCCCTAAATATATTCAGGAATATTTTTAAGTGACACAGCTTAAGCAAGCTATGTTTTCTTTCAAATCTGGTTATGAATATTTGATAGATAGCACTCTTCGTGCATGGAAAAACTTCAAACTTTGAAGTGCACATAAAAAATAGGACACTTCCTTATTCTTTTTCAGACCCGCTTAAAAAAAATAAGATCAGTTCAGTGAAATATTCAAATGTTCACAGAAACTTTGCTTCCTGGAAGCCGGCTACAGAACAGTTCATAGCTATCACTGGTCCATCGAGCTGGTAAAAGAAAAGGGCTTCTAGTTGTTTTACAGCTCTGTCATTACTACTGAGAGCTGCAGGCCTGCCAGCTCTCCTACCAAAAATGTATTGCCAAGACTCCCCTTAAAGTTGTCTCTTACAAAAATAAAGGGAGGGACAGCTCAAAGCACATTGCTACCCTGGTTCAGTGCCTTTAAGAAACAGGGTGTCCGGATGAGGAGCTATGAGATATGGTTTAGTGGTTTGCTGTAGCTACAATAATGGGAGGACGGTTGGACGAGGTGATCTTGTAGGTCCTTTCCAATCTTGTGATTGTATAATTCTAGGGTGGCCTGCACTGCCTAAGGAAAATGGAGCTGCTAGGCTCCTTGTATCTGGAAAATGAGCTCTCTTCCACAGTCACGTGGAAGCTCCTTTCCTTTTGTCCCACAGCTTTACAGTTCTTGAGCTGTGCATAGCAGAGCACCTCTGTGGGCACTGGGACATAACCCTACTGATCTCAGATGCAATCAACCCTTCCAACCTGAAGCCAAAGTCCTTCCGTACTCTCCTCACCACCACAGCGCTTGGTCACATTCTGCTGTGATGGAGTTAACACGTTGAGAAGTACATTTTTATCTTCTCACTCTGAGGAAAGGAAACGGCTCAAAGATTTTCCCCTTTCTAAAAACAGAAATGGTGGTTTACATGCTACCTCATGATGATTGTATAACACTGTACTTTGTATGCTTGGTTAATAATTGCTTCCAGCTTGCTGCTGATCAAAATGTTTCTACTGCCTCCTCCGCCTTCTGTTTCCCTCCCCCCACCAAAATAACTTGGGAGTACATTTATCAGGATGACTGAAGGGGAGCATTTCTCAGGTGTTAAATGCCTTCTGCTTCCTCAGTGATATTCCTTACCCGATGGAAGTCGTGGACGATATCAGCAGGGTCGCTATCAGCAAATTCGGGGACCGGCACACTGATAAACTCAACATCTTCCTCCTCCAGGATCTGGATGTTTTGCTCAATCGTGTGGTAGCGAGCGCTCTGAGCCTCTGCCCCAGACTCGGGTAAACTTAAGCCATCTTCAATGTATTTTATTCCACAGAAATATACACCGCCCTGCTAAAAATAGTGAACAAAAAAGCATCAATAACCTTGTTAGAAGTTTAAAGCTAATATTCTCAAAGCACCATGGAGAAGAAAAACTTGTCAGACTCGACAAAATGTTTTCCCTTTGATTTGATTCTCACGCATAGACCAAAGTCAGAGACAGCTGCTATCCACAACAGGACTATGGGTAAAGTCTCTGTTCTGCTGAACCCAGCGGGAGCCCTTCTCTCGAGTTCAAGGAAAACAGGATCCTAAAAGCAACTTCTTAAAGTGTCATCTTCTGCTTTGTTCCCATTATCCGTGGCATTATTTTTAGAAAGGATATGAAATTCTTAAGCTTGCATGCATGCAAGTTATTATTATTAAATTATGATTTAACTGCAGCCAAACGCTACAACATAAGACACTGAAACTGGTCATCCAAGTCAGCTTGAAAATGTAAATCTCACTCTGCATTTGGCCTTGCTTTGAGCAGAGGGTTGGACCAAATGACTTCCAGAGGTACTTTGCAAGCTAAATTATTCTGTGATTTAAAGAATCATAGAACGGCCAGGGTTGAAAAGGACCACAATGATCTTCAAGTTTCAACCCCCCTGCTGTGTGCAGGGTCACCAACCACCAGACCAGGCTGCCCAGAGCCACATCCAGCCTGGCCTTGAATGCCATAAACCACATTCAGCATATACATATGCACAAGCCAGCACATCTTCGGTGCAAAGTTAGCTCAGTTTCTCAATCTTTCCTTTAACGCAGATCTCACAAACAAGCACCACAGGTCTGAGTTAAGAGGCACTTTCAGTTTCAGCTACCAAGCAAGTGAGAGGTGGAGCAGGTGCTAAGTGCTGATGAAACAGGACTTAGCAATGCAGTGGGCCTTCAGCTGCTCTTAGCCTGCTAATTCACCCAGATGCCCTATGCTGCTTGAGTGTTGTTTGCAACACCGCTGCTCCCCTGCAAAACACATTAACTTCATAGCCTGAGAGCCTATAAAACACAATTTACACTGGAGTTTCTCATGTTCAATCACTCAGCTTTCTACATCAGCAACCAGCAAAATAGAGGGGGGAAGATCTCAACAACAGGAAGAAGATAATTTCTACCTTAAAACTGCATGCACTGAGCAGAGGGCTGGAAGGACTCAAATTCTGCTGATGCTCTCACCCTTTCTGACCTTGTGAATCCTGCAACTCAGCACAGCTTCTGCAAGAGGGGGGGAGCACGCTCAGCCTGCTCAGGTGGCAGCCCAGCAAGTCCAGAGCAACCCAGGTACAACTCCCCAGCAGAAGGCAATATTTCACTCACATCTCCCACGCTGCAGGTAAGTGCTGCACTTCCCTGGCAGCATTGCCTTCACTGGGCTCCTATTGCAATGGTGCCAATTTTGATAATACATGTTGTCAGAGGCCTAACCTTGTTGGTGTGGATTGGATCTGACAGAACGTGTTTAATCACGCTGACTCTGCTTCTCTCAGGTCCTGGGCAGGGCCCATTTCCATATCCCTGCAGAGGCCGGGAAGGAGGAAAGTCACCACACAGCTGTGGCAAGCAGCCCCTTTCCTGGGCAGCAGCAGTTCTGCATTTGTCTAGGGAATATGGGGTCAAATGAGAAGTCTTTCAAGAAGTTAAGCCACTTTCAGTATTTGGCAACTATGTGAAATCTGGGACACCGCTGGGGTTCTTATATTCAAGTCCTATATTCAGACACAATCCTTTCTCTGCAAGTAATGTTTTGAGAAGTGCTGCTCCTTTTCATTTGCCAGCCTTGCTCCTACCTTCCTCTGCTGACAGAACAGGCCTTTAGGAAACCTGAGATTTTAGAAGGACAAAAAGGGGATAAAAAGGTTATTTGGTTTAAGTCAGGCGCTCCTCTTCTAAACACAAGGCGTAAGGGATGAAAACACACAATCCTCCACATAAAACACATAACAAGATGTACTCGACTTACCTGGAATGCGAAGTATTTGTACAGATAGGCACCACCCAGGATCACTCCTGCCAGCATGAAGGCCAACCCGAAGCACATACACCAGCACCAGGCCCTCCTCTGCCCTGCAGGCACCACCACATCCTCCTGCTCCTGCAATGCATCAGAGAGACCTTCAGCACAGTGTTCTCAGTGCACCCAGCACAGCAGATAGCTCGGGCCCAGCGAGCCCAAACACTGCATCCATCCAAAAGGACGTGAGCACTTTATCAGAAATGCTTGAAAACGTCCTTCTTGTTTTGTTGTAAGCAGACCTTCTTTCATTTGAGGTCTAAGATAAGTTGTACTAACCGCCACTTTTCAGACTAAATCAGCAGAAACGAGGAAGAAAATACCTCCCAAAGTGCTCCATAACACACAGTGAGCCATTTTAGGGCCGGCACACAGAAGTATCTGTTGTCAGACAATCTCAGTGTTAACAGCAGCACAGTGAGGAAGATGGTTCAGAAGGGTCAGATGTTTTTTTAGCTTGGTATACGCAATTTAAGTGAACCACAAGAACCAACAGAAGATCAAACGCAGTAAGAAAAGCAAAATAAACCCTTTCTTACGTCGTTCCGTCAGGAAGAGAATATAACACCCCTCTGCTGGAAAAACAAAGAGGATGGTTTAAAAGTTCTACTTAGGGAAGCTGTGTGCTGAAGTTAGCGCTGGCCATGCACTGCTGTCTGCTGTGCGTGTTACACTGAAGAAATGACAGGATATTTCCCCTCTGGGGCACTAGTTTGCATAACCATGCAGTTCCCAAAGGCATCCTAAGCAATAAACTGCTGCTTGCAAAATCTTTCCTCTATCAGCCGCATCACAATGCTTTTCCTCCCCAGAAAGCTTGCATAACTCTCATTGAAAACAAAACAAAGCCCAAAAAAGTAACCTACCACCTTGATACTTCCATACAATGTTTTGAGTCACCCTCTGCAGACCAAGGAAATGAAGGAATCACAGAATCATAGAATCACGAAGGTTGGAAAAGACCTAAAAGATCATCCATTCCAACCGTTCACCTATTACCAATAGCTCCCACTAAACCATGTCCCTCAGCACAACATCCAGTCGTTCCTTGAACACCACCAGGGTCGGTGACTCCACCACCTCCCTAGGCAGCCCATTCCAGTGCCTGGAAGGATAGCACGATCATAGTGTGGTGATTGGGGTGAAGTCAAAACCAAATCCAAACAAGGTGAGAAAGAACACAGGGAAGAGCTTGGAAAAGGTGCTGATGGCTATGATAGACAGTGAGTGTTCAGGCTGTGGTTTGCTGCAGTATTTTCTAATTAGGAGGATTTCCCAAAGCAAGCTGTTGGTGTAGCCCCCAGGCTGCCCTGTTCCACGCAGGAAGGAGCTCTTCTCATCTGGCCGCAGCCATCAGGCAGAGTGACACCAAAGAAGAGGCACTCCCTATAAAAGCTGGGGAGAAGCCAGCACTCCCCAGCATGACTCACCCCAACCATCTCCAGTGGGACAAGCAGCTTTCTGGAGGTACTTATTTCTTGTCACTGATTACAGGGGGAGATTCCTGGTTAACGAGCGAGGCTCCTAAGTCACATAGAGCTAAAATTAGATGATGTGAAACCCACTTTTACAGCACACTACAATTATCTTTCCTACAGAAGTGGCAACGCAGCTTCCTTTGCCAGCCAACAGTTGCCAAAACCTGATTCAGAAACGCTTAAGAGCCAGACTCTGAAGATATTCCACAGATTACGCTTTACATTACCTTGCGAAGTCCTGCAGTAAATCAGATTGTGAAAGCTCCATCTCCATCTCTGGAGGCTTTCATGACTCAACAAGACAGAGAAGCGTCGGACCTTGCTTTGGCAGCTACCTTGTTTCTAAGGGCTGGACAAGAAGACCTCCAGAGGTCTTCCAACCAACATCTCTGTGATTCATTGCAAGGCGAAGGGAGAGTGGCTAGAGAACAGCTGCCACAGTCTGAATGAGTAAACAGTGCAAAAAGACAACTAACAACTTCATGAAGTCTCCACGTTTCTAATTAGCTCAGGAATTCAGTACAAAGCAGCACAGGATTACTAGCTGTGTGATTTTCAACCTGGCTGCTTGCAAAGACTGAGAATAGAATGTAATACCCTTGGTAAGCTAATTAACTTTCAGGTCAGGCTAAGATTCACCATGGACTCCTCAATATATCAACTCAATCATGAATCTAAACCAGATAAAACAAGGATTTTTATGTTGCCCTGTATTATTAGGTAACTATTTCCCTGGATATTTCAATGCATGAAGGACACCTGATTGAAACATTTTAAAATAGCTGTCATTTACACTTTTAATTTAATGTGGAAAAAGCACATAACAAACTATGGGATACAACGCCACAATATTCCCTAGTGAAGAATATAAAGAGTATCTTTATTCTTTCCCTGAGGTTTTACTTCAGTTTTTTTCCTCCCTCAAGCAGAATTGCCCATTTGTGGAATAATTGCCTCCTCTGTTCTTCTATAGTTTTGTAAGCTCTGAAAGATTTACAAAACACACACCTGGGAAATGGTGCAGAAGGGATATTACCGCACCAACACCCACTCACATTGGATCCTCAACCTGAGGATGATGCCACAGAACTAATGTTCTCTGATGCAAAATGAATTAAGAAGAACTGGATACAAGCCCCCAAACAGCTTGTTTCCCTTCATGAACTGACTGGTTTCACCGGAAAACATTCGATTAGCCTATTTCCAAAGGACAAGATATGAAAGAGAAGCATCCCTCTGCCTGTACCACACCAAACCCTACAGTGTTAAAATGCACAGAACTCCTCAATAGCTTCAACCTCGGCAGGAAAAAATTTCTTGTAGATACGAGAGAGAATTGAATACTTCTCATTTTCTTGTGATGTCAACACGTTGGCAGGAGTAACTTAGCTCTGTCTTCTTCCCACAAGGCAGTTATCTGATGCTGCAGCTTTCAGCAAGGACTCCTCCATCAAGTGACCGCAGCAGTCAATGCACAGCTGCAGCCGCCTTGTTACTGGATCTGTAAAACACTGGCGAGCGGGCAAACGACACCACAAGCTACTTAGAGAAGTGCCTCTCAATTAAAGAGAGAGCTTCACGTATTTACAGCCAGCATCAACAGCCCTAGAGCGGAAAGAAAGGGAAAAAATAAGACCTAATAACCCCAACATCTGCAAATATCAGCAATTATTGAAGGCTATTGTGGCTATTGGCCACATATCTTTCGGTTTGATTTTCGTTCTGCTTTCTTCCCTCCTCCCCCACCTCCTTTAAATAAAATGCTGAATTTCAGAGGGACCAAATTAAAGTCTAGGGTAGCATCATGGAACTCTGCTTAGAAACTCCAATACTGAGCTGCAAATGTGTATAATTAGACTTGGTAATTATTTACATTTTCCCCTTGTGGCTCTCTGAACATAGCTGACTATAATTGCTTTAAAATCATGAAAGTAAAGCAGTCTAGAAACTGACAAGGCGTATGTCTAGGCCATAATAAAATGGATGAGAAGATTATCAGGCATTGCTCCTTTGCATAAATTAAGGCCATCAATTATACGATTAGAAATTTTCATATGAACCCATTAACTAAGAACCCTTCTAAACCAGATATGATGGAGGCACTTGGATATGCTGGGGGGAGTGTGGAATGTGACGTGACCATTGCACATCTTTGCACAAGGTAATGGCTCGTACTCCAAAACAGCGACAAAGAGAGAAATAAAACAGCTCTGGGGGAAAAGCCTTTCAGTCTGTGACACAGAGAAACCAGATGCAGAGCATTACTGTGCATTATATGTATTACTAGAAGCGTCTGTAGCTTAATAAGCAGCCCATAATTATACATCTGAGAATAACATCTAATACATATTTTATATAAATACACATACATATATGGATACACACACACACATATATATATTTGTGTGGGTAGAACTGTCTGGAAGCTGTTCTGAGCTGTTTTCTGGGTGCCAGCTTGTTCACACAGATGGACAGACTCAGCAAATATTGACCAAGTGTGGTTTTAATAGTGGAATGGGGAGAAGGGCAACTAATGGCAACTCCCTACAGGAGCATCAGTGAAGGAAGCTAAAAAACCCTGCAATAAAATACCAGCCCAGCGGCTATAGAGAGTGGATTTTGTTGATCAAGTGTGCCTGCTCTGACTTGCAGATCTGACATCTGTAGAAAAGCCTCCCAAAAGACAGTCAATATGAAGTGACCTTAATTTAGAAAGAACTCTGCATTCCTCCTGTGGTATTCCTGCCTGAAGACTGCTCCAAGCCTGGTATTCTATTTACTGCTTGCTGCGGATGGGAAATTAAGGAAGGCTTTTGCAAGGCTCCTCACCCAGCTGGCAGATGCTGCAGAACTGGAAGGCCATCAATACTCTCAAGGAGCAACTTTATGCTTCCTAATAAAATTAAATTGATATTTGAACAATGACGATCTTTTAACCTGCTAGCCGCGAAAACAGGCGCTATATACAATAGATGCCTTAGAGAGCTCCTGCTTGTCACAAGGAGCGATGTATTCTTTTGACTCACAGCCTGCTCCTCCTCTGGCAAGGTGGACAAGGACTTGTCCCTCTGGGCAAAGGCTCTCTGACTACGGAACTGCTTGAAAAAGGACACGGGGAAATGGTTTTAGGTTAAAAGAGGGAAGATTTAGGTTGGATGTTAGGGGGAAGTTCTTCACTAGGAGAGTGGTTAGGCCCTGGAACAGGCTGCCCAGGGAGGTTGTGGATGCCCCGTCCTTGGAGGTGTTCAAGGCCAGGTTGGACGGGGCCCTTGGCAACCTGATCTAGTAAATGTGTATGTTTGGTGGCCCTGCCAGGCAGGGGGTTGGAACTACATGATCCTTGAGGTCCCTTCCAACCCGGGTCATTCTGTGAATTCTGTGTGAATTCTGTGAAAAACAGACCTTAATTCTGGTGTCACTTGCAATGTTAACCCTCTTCCTGTATTCACAGTATCTTCTATAAAAAACGTTCCACAAATGTTGTGCATTAACAAACCCAGCAGCGTCGAGAAGATAAATTCCAAGCTCAAAAGTCAAAGGTTCTTTTTTATATGAGCCAAACGCCACCTTTCACCAAGTAACAGGGCTGTTTTCCTATAAAATGAGGCGTCTCAAATGAATCATTCCACGGTTCAAACATCACATCCATGGTGGCATAAAACATTACAGGTATGGTTTAGTAGCTTGTGATTGTAATGTTGATGGGAGGATGGTTGGACTAGATAGTCTTGTAAGTCCTTTCCAACCTCGTGGTTCTACGATTCTGTTAATAGAAGCAACCAGCTCAAGACCTAAGATCTAAGAAAGGGAAGGAATGCCAAGATCAGTTCTAGTGGATGGGAAACACTGCAAAGACACAGGTGAAGGGAGAGTGAAAGCAAAGGAGAGAACAGGGAAGCAGGAAATAAAATTAGAGAGCAAGATGATGGAGCAGACAGAGCTCAATGTCTGCAGGAAGTCGTGGAGAGAATTACAACTGCAAAGTGAATGCAAAGGGCATGAGTCAGCTGTTCACCCACAGCTACGTGATAGAGACAATAAAACAAATGCACCTTAGAAGAGTAATCCTGCACCTCTTAACTGATGTGAGTAATCCTCATTTACCTAAACACCGCCTTCAACCCCACAGATTACAGAACGTAATAGCAGCCAGCAATTAAAGAGGATGGGGAAAGACATTCAGATGAAGAGGACTCTCACTAGTCTGCCTCTTTAATTAAACTCAGCAGTAGCGCTGTTAAGTGTGGTTATTTTTACTGTTAGCTTTGGTCCTACACAGATCAGAAAGTGAGGAGGAAACACTGCTTGTGTGGCCAAGGCAAGAACTTTCTCCAGCTGATTCTCCTGCTCTACTTTTGTATCTGCATCCCAAGGGGTCTACAGCAATCGTACACATGTATTTTACATCTATTTCTCCAAATTGTTCCTTTTGTCTCTTTTCCCTTCCAAGATCCTCCAATTCCCCTCTCTCACCACCAAAACCAGCAGTGTCGAGTCTTCCTATAAATTTCTTTATTGCCCCAGATCCACGTTGCTGTTATTTTACACCTTCCAGAAGTAGCGTTTGTAGTCTCTACCATACAGAGAGCACTGACTGACCTACCCTCCCCTCATCACTGCTCTACAAGATACACCACTCAGAGTCAGCGCCCTTATCTGCTTGGGAAGACGGGCTGGGCTGCGTTAACACCCATCTGCCACACTAAGCTGTACCTCTGTTCCTCTTGTCCTGCACTCACGGCCAAGGGCTGCCCCTCCTTTCACTTCCTGCTCAGCAATTAGCACAGCAGGATACCAATACCACCTTACCTTCCCTCTGAACACCAGGAGCCCTTCTGTGCCGTGCAGTGATGGAGCACTGGCACAGGCTGCCCAGAGGCTGTATTCTTCTCCCTTACCCTGAATTAGCACCAGTGCTCAAAAACAGGAACTCAGAAGGCTCCTATTCCATTTAAAACAGATCGATACTAAATTATCTTTTTGACCTTGGGTGTTCTAGTTCCTGTCTCTTCCTTATCCTGCTCACTTCTTATCGTTGAATGTTTCTCCGTGTCTTGCTCTGACTGCCTGAATCTTAGGCATCAGTCTGACAGAACGCTATGTGGATTCAACCTAGATTTCTCTCAAGACTCTTCTCCCAAATGGCGATGGCTCTTTCACCCAAGAGATCTCATTAGCATGCACATACGCACCGCTGAGCTTCAGAATTTAATAACTCTATTCCCAGTTCAGCCACAGATGGCATGTCATCTTGAGCAAGTTACCAACGTTACATCTCAGTTTCTCTTTGAATTGGAATTCACCACTACAGAATCATTTCAAGTTACAAGAGACCACATGAGGTCCCCAGGTTGAAGCGGGTGGACACGGAAGTCTGACCGGGTTGCTCAAGACTCTCATCCCACCAGGTTCTGACCACCTGCACTCTACATAAAAAATACTCTGTATTTTTAACATGTGGATGAAAAAGCTCTCAGCTTACGGTGAGCCTTATGGCACTTCATGGTATCAACACAGAAGAGCTTACCTTGAAAGTCCTAAATTTAATTGCGCTCTTGAACTATTCTAACAATCTGATGGAGTTTGCTTCAATTAAACTATTCAAAGCTGGAAGGAGAGGGTATGAATCCCAGCACTCAGCACCGCACTGGTTCATACCTTAAAGAGATACACCGTCAGGAATCAAAATGCCACACCAGACAGAAAGGACTCACTGCAACCAGAAACCTTCCACACAAAAACCCACTGCTCTATGTGGCAGCCTCAGAAAGTCACCCTCCATCTCACTCCGCAAAGGGACTGCACTGCCACATGCTCAGCCACACAGGTTTTCTATGTAGGCTGTATCTTCTACATCAAATAAGTATGATTCAGCAGCCATGTGATTAAACCTGTGCACAGGCCTCATAGGGAGAGATCCACCCCGCAGATCACTGCCACCACAGTCATGATCCCCCAACGTCTGGCTTTACCATGACTATCTCATTCCGCCCTCAGAACAGCAGAAAACCTCCATCAAAAGCAGGATTTTCAATCTCAGGGGGAAAGGAATCACAAATTACCTGAGAATTTATATGCAGGGAACTCTACTCCTCAAACATGTGAGCTTTATTTTTATGTAAACGTAAATGTCAATTAAAAAATATATCCGTATACCCACTCAAAATGCTATTTAGAAAGTATCACCTTGTTTTGTTTTTCCCCAAGATTCCTATAAGAGCTGTTAAACAAGCTCTATTCTGCCTTTTTTTCCATGGTAAGCATTTAGGGCTGCAGTGGCGCACAGGAGGTTTGCTTACGGATGCAGCATGGAGCTGAAGTCTCTCCATATCCGCTGTGGCCAAAGCCTCGGCCACGTGATGTCTGCTACAAAACCACTGGTGATTTTATTGCGAGCTCGATCTTATTAATTCTCTCATTCCTTTGGTTTACCACATCTGTAAAATGAGGACAGATAGCTGAGTTTTTAGAAATTAGCATGCTTTTCATCCCTAGATTCAAAGTAATTTCCACCGAGAATAAAAAGCGGTACGTAAACAGTAAGAAAATGAATGTTATATTATTCATGTAGACCGGGAGACTAAAAGCAGATAATGGTAACCTTTGTCCATCACTGCACAGATGGGAGGAAAGACCAAAAAAAACCCAAAGGAATCCATGCAACAGCAAACAGAACACACCATTACTTATCCCAGTGCTAACTCTTGTGCTTGAAATAAGTCATAACGTTATTGAAAGAAAGTCATAATGTTACTGGAAGCGCCAAATAAAAGACGTTTTTAATGATTAAAGCTTTAACAACGCAAGATTCGCTGTCAAAGAGATTCCCTGAGAGCCAGAGAGAATTATTTCCTTGTATATAAGCTACTCAGAGTCTGTAGCTGTTGGCTACTGAACAGAAGAACGTAGAATGCCAATAGATGTTCAATGCAGCTAAGCTAAGTGAACACGTTATTGGAGGTAAGCACGCTCACCATCCTTACTACAGCCACCCAAATGGCCATTAGCATACATGGAAATTCATTGAACTGCTTGTAGGGGGGAAAAAAAGGAAAACCCTGAGCAAAGAAAGAAAACCAATTTATTTGAGCCTATAAAAAACAAATGTGAAATTACATTGCCACTGTAGATGGCTCATTAAAATAGTTCACATGGAAAGCACACACACACACACACACATTATAGTTTTAAATCCAGCTTTTATTGGAATGGATATTCATATGTTGGAATGGACACTCATTATTAAGGAAGGAGTCTAAAGCTTCATCTCCATGGAAAAGATGTGATGATCTACACAGCAAAGCAATACAGAACCACGTTCAGTACTTCCACTGTCTGCATACAGCAATACAAACAAAAGTCAGGCAGGAAAATGGGAAGAAAAGAATTCAGTTTGCTTGAATCTGTTTTTTAACTTCTCATTCTCTTTTAAGTAATCATGTCTTAACCCACAACGCTCTGACAGATTGCAGAAAATGGTTCGTTTTATGACCTAGTTGCATTAGAGAATATATAGGAAAACAAAGACTGCTCTTTCTTTACAGGCTTATATAAAATTTGGTTGGAGAAAAGACTGCCAAGGGCGTAAGAAAGGTTCGTTAACAGCAAAGAAAAGCCCAACACACACATACAACAAAACAACCACGTCACAGATTGGGAAAACTTGTTGACACCGTCCCCCCCTTGATGGAAGGGAGCACCTGAGGACCCAAAGATCTTCTGGGAGGACTGAGTGAACAGGCTGTACAAAATGCCTGAAGATTTCAGCTACACTCTTAACCACCTCCAAAGACCTATTGTAAAGAAAGACACAGAAAGGCCATGCATGGTATTCTAAACTGAGGCCAAGAATTAAAGCATAACTGGGGTTATACTAGATGACCTCAGTCTTCTCCAACTTTAATGATTCTACGATCATCTCAAAGACTTGAGTGGGAACCAGTAGATATGGAGCCACTTTCACAATAGCAATGAGTGATTTATGTGGAGAAAGGGTTAACACTTGATTTTTAAACTCCTTTTAAATCATAGAATCATAGAATTACCCAGGTTGGAAAGACCTTGAAGATCATCAAGTCCAACCGCAGCCTAACCAGAACCCTAACTCTAACAACCCTACACTAAATCATATCCCTGAGCACCACATCCAAAAGGCTCTTAAACACATCCAGGGATGGCGATTCAACCACCTCCCTGGGGAGCCTATTCCAGTACCTAACTACCCTTTCTGTAAAGAAGTTCTTCCTAATATCCAACCTAAACTTGCCCTGGCGCAACTTGAGGCCATTTCCCCTCGTCCTGTCACTTGTCACTAGTGAGAAGAGACCTGCCCCGCTCTCACTGTAAGAACCTTTCAGGTACTGGAGGAGGGCAATAAGGTCTCCCCTCAAATAGCATATTCCAATGCATAAGATCACTGCCTTTTGCCAAAGCTTTCTTTGGAGCTGTTGTTCCCATGATACAACATCTACTCCACTCACGCCTCCCTCTCCTGACTTCGCCGGTCACATAATTACCTATCAGCATCTGAGTCAGAAGTTATTGGGCAAGTTTTGGAGAGGTCAGATAACCTCTATTCCACATCCATCAATCTATATTGGCTGCAAACAACCCATTAATAACCCCTAGGAATATTATCTACTTCAGAATAATCTGGAAACAGCAGAGTTGCAGATTTCATGACACTGCACTGGGAAAAGCAGCAAAACGAGACTATCAGAGGACCAGCCCAAAAGATAACGCCACAAATCCTCACCTTCCAGCCATTACAAAGTAACTGGCTCCATTCACGAACATCAGCTGGTTTACAGAGACATTCTGCTCAGATCTCTGCGTGTTCTGCTGATCCTCCTCCATTTTTCATTCCCTTCCATTTACTTTGGAGCAGAACTCCTCCCCACGACCTTCCTTATAGCATCTTATGAGGACTCTCTTACCTTGGGCGTTTAACCCACGTTCACTCTTGTGACCCAGATCTATTTATCACCCTACAGAAACCAGAGAGAGGAAAACTGATTTCCAAAAGGTGGCTTTATAAGAGACGTGACCTCTTTTTTTTACAGTCTACCAGCATTGGCTCCTCTATATCCATTCCCACAGTGCCTTCCAACCTCACTTGAAGCTAAGCATCTTCCAGCTATAAAGTAAGTGATATGAATAATGCATTTGTCAGATGTGGTTTATTTCTCCCTTTCCGAGGAAGACCTGCCCAGGCAGTAGAAGAGCCTCGTAGAAGGGGAGGAAAGATTGTTTTATAGTATATTTATATTAAATAAGGCCAAGTTCAAAGAGAGCGTCCCGCACTCATCTCAGCGCTGTTCAACCTGCATGGGTTGCACAGCCTTTTCTACTGAAGCTACGGCACGTTGCTCAGCTCTGCTTTCATTCCTGCTTTAAAATACACGGAGAAACAAAAGCTTACTTGAGAGAACTTTGCATATTGTGTAGGTCTGCAGTTCTGCTAAGACATGATGGAAATATGTCAAGGAGAACGTCAAAGGCTCTGTGTCCCTTAAGAGCATTCATTGCTTTTGGAATTCTCATCTGCAGAGAGCATCCGTTCCTAACGTGCTATTTTAGGACTGTTTTTAAGCTTTGTACAGGCGTGCTCATCCCCTGATAACAGCGCGAGGCTCCAAAGAACTTAGAAGAGCTACTGGGAAACCAGACCACCTTTTGACCTGGTTAAATGAGTGCTCGCAGTTCTCATTTCTGGGCAAGGAAAGCAGTAACGAGAACTGAGCAGAATTAAGGCAGATCCTGCTGCTCTTCCTCAGCCCAAACAATTTCCAGCTCCGCATTAAGGAAATCATAGTCAAATAGCACGTTTCCGTCAGGATCTGGACAGGGTCAGGAGCACTGGCTCTCCAGTGTACCCTCAGTCAGCTGTATTTTGTCTGTGCGGCACTTGGAACAACAACCCAAATTGGTAGGTTATCCATATGGAAACAAAACCATCCAGGGCAGATCTGAATTGCGAGTTCATAGGAAAAACCCTCCAATTTCAGGAACTTGTCATCTCCGTCTCACTCACACAGCACCCAGCATCAGACCGACTGCCAAACCCAGGGTATGGACACAGCTCCACAGCTTAAGCTGGGAAAACCCATTACCTCCTCCAGGAGGACTCCCCTGCTCACTGCAGTGAGGTGCACAGATTGCTTTAATTAGGGATTCCTCTTAATTGCAGGGAATCTCAGTGAGACCAACGCTGTCTCTTGTTATGACACATTGTTGCTTACCCTTCTAAGGACTCGACTTTTTGGTCTGATTTCCCTCAATGCTACAGAAAAGTTTAATTAACCATTTGCTGCACCCAGGAAGATGTTCCTACAGGGCAACTTGTGATCCCTCCTAGGCTCTGGAATGACATGGAGAGCTTGGCCCCAGGAGAACCACAGCACAGAGGGACCGTGGTTATGGGGCATAGCAGTGATGGGCTGATGGTGACCTCTGAGGTTTCCTCCAGCCTTTATGATGCTACGGCAAAGCCTACACTAGGGGATAATATCACACCAAAGGATCAACTGTTACCACCTCTCCAGGCAGAATTTCATCACTGAGACTTAAAGAATCCAGAAGTTTTCATCCCCCTTCCAAAGAACTCCGAGCAAATTACGCTACTTCTAATTAAAACAATGCTTTGATTACGGAAGCAGCCAAAACCTCAACCTTCAAACACGGCTATTCGGCGCAGTTCTGCCCTTCTGAAGCTGGAGCAGCGGGCTCAGAGCGGCTCTTTGTTGCAGGGCTTTGGGGGCGACCGCTCCTGCGGCTTCACCCTCCGCCCGCGGGGCCGGGCAGCGCCGGGGCCGCTCCTCCCCGCGATGCGGCACGGAGCGCAGCCCCTCGCAGGTCGGGACGGCACAAAGGGAAGACGAGAAGGTGTTAGAAAGTCAGCCCGAAGGCGGCCCGAGAGCTGTCGGGCTTTAGAAGAAGAATTAAAATAAGAAGAATAAAACAAAATAAGAATAAAAAAAAAAAAAAAAAAAAAGAAAGAAAGAAAACACAACGCACCGACCGCTGCCGTAGCACAGCGCGGAGGAGCGGAGCTTTAAAGCTCGCTCTGCTGTCAGCCATTTTAGAAGCGTGAGCGAGGGGCGCAGCGCTGTGCAGCTCTCCCTCCCGCCCCGTCCGCGCCTTATGGCTGCGAGGGGGCTTAAAAAAGAAGAAGGAAAAAACCCCAACAAGCAGAAAACAAGCAGTGATAGACGGCTCCGGCGTACGGCCGTGCCCCGGCGGCACCTCGCTCCGAGCAGCCCGCGGGGAGCCGGGCACGGCGCTGCCTCCAGTGCTGCCGGCCGCCCCCGCCGCTCCGTGCCCGCCGCCCTCACCTTGGCGTCCGGCGGCAGGATCAGCACCTGGCTGTTCTCCTCCTCCTTCTTGGCCGCTTCCTTCTGCGCCAACGCGGAGTTGAACGACACCTTCACCATGGCGGCTACCGCGCTGGGAGGCAGGGAGAACGAAAGGGAACGCGGAGCCGCGAGCTTCCTAACAACCCCCGCTACCCCCCGACCCACAAGTGCCGCCCCGACCCTCCGTGAGGCGGCGGCGCAGGACGCGGAGCGGAGAGGCGGGGCGCGGGAGGAGCTCCGCCCGCACGGCAACGTGTGGAGGCCGCCCGCTGTACCCGCCGGGCCGGCTACGCCCACCGCCGCCCCGGGTACCCACCCGGTGATCCGAGACCAAAAATGGCTGATGGGAGAACTACAGCAACCTGGTTCATCCCGTCTACCTGAAATACTTTCACCCGTGGATAATATACGGAACTTTATTTTCTCTGATAAAGGTGTAAAATCCACCAAGCAAACGCGTTACGTGGTCACAAGCTGCACGTTGCCTCAGGTATTCCAGGAATTCAGTGCAGCTGCCTTAAAATGCACTGAATCTTTCACAGAAGCATAAAAAAGGCACTGCTGCACAGAGGGTGAAAGGCAGAGCCTTCCCTTGGCCCTTCCCAACCACAGGGAAGCACGGGAGGATGGGTGTGCAGAAAACAGTTGAGGGCCAAGGCTTGGCATTTCCTTATCTCTGCCAAAGGATATCTCACACCCCAGGCGGCACACACTCTTATCTTTCCAGATCAGATGCTCTCTGTCTGCTTCTTGAATCATGTTGCCCTTCCATGAGTGGAGAACGGCAGTGCCCTTATGGCATCGCTACTTCTGTCCTTCTGCTTAGCGAGGATTTAGGATATTTGGGGTTCTGGTTCTCTCTCCTACCTCTCTGACAGACAAGGCTTTGGTTCCATTTTGTGGAAAGTGAAGTTTCATGTTGTTTTTTGGTGCCATTGCTTAACGAGTTGATCGAGCCATTCTTTTAGCCCAGACTGTTTGTTTTGGTTGGGACTATTGGTGTTATCAAACAGGACAAGGGGAAATGGTTTTAAGTTGAAGGAGGGAAGATTTAGGTTGGATGTTAGGGGGAAGTTCTTCACTAGGAGAGTGGTTAGGTCCTGGAACAGGCTGCCCAGGGAGGTTGTGGATGCCCCGTCCTTGGAGGTGTTCAAGGCCAGGTTGGACGGGGCCCTGGGCAACCTGATCTAGTAAATGTGTATGTTTGGTGGCCCTGCCAGGCAGGGGGGTTGGAACTACATGATCCTTGAGGTCCCTTCCAACCTGGGTCATTCTGTGATTCTGTGATTCAAACATTTGGAGCCCAACCTCTACAGCGAACTCCTCAATTGCAATTAGTCTCCAAGCTCTATGGTGATACAACTCTTAGGAAGAACTTACTTTTCACTATCTCTCTAAAATGTAGCCGCTACAACAAAGCATGAAACAAGCCTGACAAATCTATTTCAACTTGGCTTATGCCTTCCGGCACCTCAGTCATCCCTGCTGTGAATAAAGCCAATTAGAGTGCACAAGTGGCACCACAGCGGTGAGTTATGCCATAATCCAGCCAGCTGCTTTGCATGGCCAGCTTCTGCACCCACGTGGAATTCAGGGGTCCACCAAGACACAGCAGCTTGCCTGACTGGGTCTGTATTATGTCTGATGGAAAATTACCATGTGCAATATGCAGCAGTTTACCTGAGCTTACAGCACCCAGTTGCCTGCTCTTAATTTCAAAGGTAGGATCGCTTGCAACATAAGCCAGAGTCTCCCTTGTTTGAAGTCAGTAGGACTCAGGCTTTTCTCTTCAATCTTACCCTGTGCTCACATTCAATGCAAATGCTTTTACTTCAACTCGAGCTGAGTGTCACCCGTGAAGCGCCAAACTGCAGGAAGGCAACCTTTATATTAATTTATTAACATTTTATTTGCTCATTAAGCATCGATGATTTGGACGGCACTGGAGAAGGCTCAAATTAAAGACTGTTGCTGCCCAAGGGATTTTATAATCTAAATCAGATACAGGGAAAAGAAAAATTCTCAGGGAATCTAAGGACACAGAATAACTTGAAGGCTCCCTTTTCCCTTAAGCTCTTTTCCTTCTCTCTGTTCACAGAAATGAAAATCATGCGCAAGCTCTTGTCCTCTTAGTATCCAAGCAGCTGCTGCCCCTTCCTTTCCAGCCCAACATATACTATTCTGTACATTAAACATATGCTGCAAATATCCTTTGATTTTTAGGATTAATTGAGCTGGTATAACTGCTCCTTTTTGCTTTCTTTACAGAAAGGGTAGTTAGGTACTGGAATAGGCTCCCCAGGGAGGTGGTTGAATCGCCATCCCTGGATGTGTTTAAGAGCCGTTTGGATGTGGTACTGAGGGATATGATTTAGTGTAGGGTTGTTAGAGTTAGGGTTCTGGTTAGGCTGCGGTTGGACTTGATGATCTTCAAGGTCTTTTCCAACCTGGGTAATTCTATGATTCTATAACTACCTGAAGGGAGGTTGTGGTGAGGTGAGTGTTGGGCTCTTCTCCCATGTAACTAGAGATAGGACGAGAGGTGATGGCCTTAAGTTGAGCCAGAGGAGGTTCAGGATGGACGATAGGAAAAGCTTCTCCAAAAGAGTGATGGAACGAGCTGCCCTGGGAGATGGTGGAGTCACCATCCCTGGGGATGTTCAATAAACATTTAGATCATAGAAGTCTTTTTCACCCTTAGT
The DNA here is from genome assembly GCF_054131305.1 of Coturnix japonica. Lineage (NCBI taxonomy): Eukaryota > Metazoa > Chordata > Aves > Galliformes > Phasianidae > Coturnix > Coturnix japonica. The sequence continues at coordinate 153,729,012 of NC_140663.1, read as the reverse complement.
GATTCTGTGATTCTATGGGTACAGCATGAGGCCCCTTGCTGCTCTGATGCTATAAAGTTATTTCTGCTTAGCAACTGTTTTTAGGGTAAACTTCTGCAGCGCTTCGTGAGTTACCCAGTACAAAGCATGAAAGGCTCTATCATGTTCGAACAGGTTTCAGTGGGGCTGCTGTTCAACCCTGCTCACAGAACAGTGCGCTGTACACCCTGTGCTGAAGAGTTAATTTCCCCGCTAGCTGCTCTGCCACACCTAAGACAAACTTTCTCCCCAGCAGCAGGAGTCAGAGGCTGCACCCAGAGGTGACTGAAGCATCAGCTGGTACCCTCAGGTGAAGTTTCATGTTACACTGAATTTTGGAGGCTGTATGTAGATCTGCCATGGTAGCATCCCCATTGCTTCCTGTGAGTCAGTCTTTGTGTGGTCACAGATAAACTGGATCCAAGAGAGAAATGTTTGGGTTTTTTTTCCCCTCATTCCTGCCCCTGCCCTTGATTGGTGTAAGAACTTGAACACCACGATCCCCAGGCTTACCCACAGGGAAGCAGCCAGAGCTGGCTGGTGGGGGAGGAAGGAAAGGAGCAGTGAAAGGGCTCCTTGTAGGCAGCAGCCCTCACAAACTTATCTTTGGATGTAACACAAAACCTCACTCTCAATATCAGAACAAATGGCATTACACGTCTGGTAATGAAGATGTTTAGGGGAGTTAAAATGGCCCAAATGTCGAGATCCCCATTTTCATCACTTCTCTTTTCCTGACATCCAGGGCATCCTGGAAAACAGAGGAGCAGCAATAGAAATCACCAGGAGCTGCAGGAGAATGCTGGAAGCAGAGGATGAGGTCTGCTGCTTATACTATACAGTAATCAGAGCTATCCTCATTCCTTCTTTTGAGATAAAACACATGCTTACATTTTAATTACCTTTCTACTCAATATACAGGCTTGTAGAGGAGTTCACCCTGTTTTATATCTTCTCTAAAGTATCCATAAGTTCAATAAGATGAGACCTGGCTTAATAAAAATAAGGAAAGATTTCCCCAGGGATGCTGTGGCATGAAGGAGGTTTCTGTCATGATGTGGTCATTCAAGTAAAGCAGAGCAATACATGAGGGTTTCTCACCTCTAACTTGGCATTATACAGCACAGACCTTTCACTATTTGTTACAAATTCAGAATGAGGAAAAAAAAAAGTAGTGAGAGTGAGGTTTACAGCAATCATTTATACTTGTTTTAAAACTTCCTTCAAGAAAATTCCCTAAGAGACCGCCTTCTCAGATCATGAATGGATTTGTGGAAAGCTGTTTATCCCTCAGAATGCCTCACAGTTTGGCTTATTACAGAGAGAAAAATGAGTAACATGCAATCTCTCACCAGTTTTTTTTCTCTTTAGAATGATTTTAAGGTACGGAGCCAACAAACTGTCACCTTTATAGTTTTGAGGCTGGTATCATAGAATCGTAGAATGGCCTGGATTGAAAAGGACCACAAAGATCATCCAGTTTCAACCCCCTGCTATGTGCAGGGTCGCCAACCACCAGACCAGGCTGCCCAGAGCCACATCCAGCCTGGCCTTGAATGCCTGCAGGGATGGGGCATCCACAACCTCCTTGGGCAACCTGTTCCAGTGCGTCACCACCCTCTGAGTGAAAAACTTCCTCCTAATCTCTAATCTAAATCTCCCCTGTCTCAGTTTGAAGCCATTCCCCCTTGTCCTGCCGCTATCCACCCATGTAGACAGCCATTCCCCCTCCTGTTTGTATGCTCCCTTCAAGTATTGGAAGGCCACAATGAGGTCTCCCTGGAGCCTTCTATTTTCCAAGCTGGAAAATGGGGCGGTGTTCTGATTACAAAGATGAAATTCTGAAGAAGCTGAAGAAATATTTCCTAGCTTCTCAGGAAATCCCTGTGGTCTGTTGTTATGAACTTCTCTGTATCCAACAAAATACATCATTGGCTGGAACAGCGCAGGCTAAAACAAGCTGTGGCGAGTTGACTACCTATTTGTTCAGACACCACACGAGGGAAATATATAATGCAAGAAAAATAAAAGTAATGGTTATTTGTAGAGAAACACAGAATTTTAGAGAGAAAACAGCAGCCTCAGTCTAAGATTCTCAGCTCTCTCCTCTGGAGATGGTTAGACAAGAAAAAATCTATCTTCCTGCCTATGACTTCATTCTGTAGTTACTGAAGTAAAGAGCAATATTCCCATTAACTGAAGTTGTACAATTATGAGTCTTGGCTGCCTCAGAGATAAGCCATCAATCTTGTCTCTGCTGAACAAAGGAGCTTACAATCCCCTTTCAAGATTATTAACATTTATGTACCAGCATATATTGGCCATTTCTGGAAGCAACAGAGAAGAACACAAAGGGTTTGGGGCAAAATGTATCACTCAAATGATTTGACAAGAACCCCTCATCAGTCAAAGGCATGAGCCAATGACTTTACATGACTACACTGCCAGCAAAGCAGTTGGTTTTCTTTCAGTCTTAATAATTCATAGCACAAAATAATTAGATTCCTAAATACTACCACTCCTTCTAAATGGAAACCATTTTATAAATAGGATAAAAATATTAAAGTTTAGTAGAAATAAATTCCTTACATAGATTGCACATGGAAATATCATATTTAAGTGGTCCTCTGCAGTCAAACCCGAGGCGGCTCACGTATTGAATATCTGTACCAGCATGCAGCTTGACACAAAAGCAGGACCTTAAGGTGAAAAACAGTGGATCGTTTCTGCTGCCTTTTCTGCAGTAAGGCTGCCATTTGCTTTCAATAAGAGACTGCCTGAGTAAAGGCAATAGGAGCAGGTCCCATATTTGAAAAGCAAGAGCAAACAGAAGTAAATAGGAACTCGGAATAAAGGAGAAGGAGCCAAAAAACAAAACAAGCAAAAAAAAAAAAAAAAAAAAAAAAAAAAAAAAAAGAATAAGGAGAGCAAGGGAAATAAACAGTATAATGAGACTGGGAGTGTGGAGATTAAGTCAATTTTCATGCTAGTTTTAAAGTCAAATTAAGAAGAAAACAATAACTTATATGTTAAATCCATGTATACGGATAGACGCGATTTGGCGTATCACGCTTTCCTCAGTACACATAGGGGTTATCAGCCTTGTTTGGGTTTAGAAGGCCTACAGAGATGCTCCTCGGTGTGAAGTGCTTGAATAAATCACATTATCATATTTACTAGACTCTGTTTTCTCCTCTGTTTTGTCTTACAGGCTGAGTTTGTGTGCCTTACGCTCAGTTTCACAATACCTCTACTCTAAAGCAGTAACTCCTGAAGACAGTTTCCATTTATTTCTGAAGTTGCAGGGAATATTCATGGCATGAGTGGGCAGAACTTTGATTCTAGTAAATATTTAGTAACACAGAAGGAAATAATAATAAAGAGAAAGGCCGTTTGTTTATCAGAGCTGTAGTCACAAGTACTTTCCTAAGTGTATACTGAACCAAAAATGCATTAATGATCCACATTAACACCTTCCAAGATAACAGCACCCATTCATTCTCCCTCCTAGTCCTTTCGGGGGGACCACCACAAACGTCCTGTTTTGTGTCTTTTTGCCTCCTGGCTGCATGTCTCCTTTGGAAAGTGATGGGTCATTTTGGAAAGTGCATTCTGCTTCCCCCATTGAAGCCACCCCAATTTCTCCTCTCTGAGATCAGAGCTGGATGAGGAGAGGGAAACAGACCTTTGCAGAAGTGCAGTGTTTTGTCTGTCTTGAGCTCTGAGCCTGTGCAGTGTCAATCAAAAAAGCAGGATCTGTCAGTAAATTCCCTCCTGGAACTGCATTTGTTCTGTCTTGTTCTATTTAAATTCTTTCCTGGCACCCATTAACTTGATTCTGAGTGGCTCAGTGGTAAATGAAGCACTTTGTATTTCCAGCTTGGGATACTGGTAGAAAATACACCGGTTTCTACTTAGGAAAACATTAACCTTGCACAGGAAGAAAGGACATCCCAAGAAGTGTTTTCACACTATCCCCAGGCAGAGCACACCACCTAGTTTCATCCCTCAGCATTCCTCCCTGAAAGATGGAAGCCAGCCTTGACCCATGGGACCCCCTTTTAGCCTCCAGTAATTCAACCTTGATGGACTTTTCCCTCCCACTGCTCTTGGGACACTACAGTGGCAACGACATGTTTGTTGTACACTTATACTGAATAAGGGCAAAAACTGGTCACAGTGGGGAGAGCTTGTGAACCAAAGGTGAGGTGTTAATGTCCATGTAGCACATACAAAGTGCACAGACTTTTTGACTGTCCAAGATGGATCACCTTGAAGCAATTTCATCAGGCAAATTAGCTTCCCTTGAGATATCCCAGAGAAAACGGCCGGCATTCTGCAGGGAAATTGAATTACATATCATAGACAAAGAGTGGTAACAGAGTGAAAACTGAAAGAAACTGTGACCTGTAAACAAGCATTAGGGACAGGAAAGATGTGGTTGTAAAAAGGGGTTATAGACGAACCGATAAGAAGAAGGAAATTCTTTGATGTCCTATTTTCAGTAGAACAAGTTAGATTAATTAATTAATTCCAAACATTAGGAATACTCAAAGGGTACAAGTTCCCTGATAACAGCTTTCAGTAGTTAGAGATTAAACTGTGTTTCTTACTGCCCTCCTCCGTAAAGCAGGAATAAGACTTGACAGCAGATGAAGGGATTCTGATGACATCAGCTCTTTTCATGATCAAGTGAGCGCACTGTAAGAATGTCACCTGATTTGTGAGCGGCTTCAAAATCCTCAGCAAAAGGTTGTATTAATACAGATATTCTGTACACCTAATTGTGAAATGGCTGCTGTCGCAATTTCAAGGGCAAAGGAAGCCTGTGGAAAATACATAGGTAAGTGTCTGTCTGAGACTTCTGTTAATTAAAGCACGTGATTCATTAAAACAAAACAAACCACAGTGAACTGAATCAAGATGATCTGTCCATGGTAACTATAAGCATGTATTTGTAGTATTATCCATAGATGAACTTGGAAGAAAACAAACTCATCAAATGTGAGTTCTTTTTGGGAGCAACCTGAAAACCCACGTTTCAGCCAGAACCAGCCCTCTTGATACTTTAGCAATAAGGAAAAGGAATGAAAAGTAACTGAGAACTAAACAGCAGGTTTCAACATGCTTAAAACTGTTGACTAATGTATGTCTATGAGTAAGAAAAAGAACACATTCACTTCTCAATTAGTCAAGTTTTGAGCTTTTTAAACAGTATTATTTGATTGTTACTCTTCCTCCACACTCTCTTATCAAAAGCAGAATAAACAACGATTGGATGGAATGTTTTCATTGAAAAAAAAAAGGGGGGGAAGAAAAACATCTTTCTCCTATGATAGTGTTTGAATTTTAATGTATAATGCGTTCTGAGCTAATCCTCTCTTACACAGGATGGGAAATGACAGGCTTTTAAATCTGTGAAAGCTGAGTTCGGGCATTTCTTTCCGGATCCGCGTTGCTTCTGCAACACTTACTGACGTCATTGCTACTTAAGGGAGCATAAGGAGCCTACCTTGGTGTAAGGTTAGGTTTGGGAATAGGAGATGCTGACAGCTGGGCCTCAAAAGCAAAGGAGGAACTGATGCTAAAACTGGCTTTACATGAACAAAAGGGATAAGCAAGGATTGCAGATAATGATGCAGACTTTAACAAAGTCTTATGAAGACTTTAACGAACACAGGGGATCCTTCTTGCTGTGTAATAGTCTGGATGCTCATATTTCATTTGCAAGGGTCATCTGTTGTATGTTTTGTCCATAGTGGAGGGATGGTTCATTTGTCTGCTAATGTAAATAAATATTCTGAAGTCAACAGACTATCTCATGATAACGAAGTTACAATGCTGTTGTGTTCTATTATGTATGTAGAACAGTGTGGTTAATTATTGCAACATCAGTCTCTGCATTCTCATACGTATTTCCTCTGCGAAGCCACAGACCTCTGAACCCTTGAGAAGATCTGGCAGCTATTTATATGCATAGAGTTCCTTGCATACTCAAGGGTTTGACATATTGTGGCTGAGAAAAAAAGAGAGAGAGTAAAAGCCACCAGCAAGACACATAAAAATCTTTAGTTGGTTTCTTCCAGCAACTGAAATGTTCGTTGTATTTCTATTAGCACTTAACTGTGTCCTGATTCAGAAAGTCAGTCCTATGTCAATCAGTTCTGGGAAGGCATCCACTGGTATAGATTCTCTTATAGTTTTAGTGTAAGTTTTTTTGTGCTATATTCTGTTTTCATGAGCTACATGGGAACCCAGCACCTTAGAAGCCACCAGCCTTAAGTGAAACTGGGGTGAATATGGCCAGGAGTTACTTGCAAAGCAAAGGCAGACACAAGAGCACTCATACACTCAGAGCACGACTGCGCCACTGTAATTTCCATAGAAGCTAAAAATAAATAAAAACAAAAGTATGATTTCACTGCACAGCATCTCCCTTAATTGTAGAAGTTCAGTCGGGCTCGTTAGGCGCATTTTAAAGCTAAGCATGTCTGAAAACTCACACTGCGGGCCTGAGGCAACCGCGTTCTCAGGAAGCAGACACTGGGTGCAGTCACAACAAATGGTGTTTGAGGCTGCGTGCATCTCCCTCTGCACAGCCAGGCCCTGAAATGGGGTGCAAAGGCCATGCGTGTTGTGGCACAGCTGCAGAAGAGAGAAAATGAAACCACCAACCCAAATAAAAATGTGAAAGGTCTCTCTGTATCACCAGGGGCTTGGCCTTCCTTCATCCCCACCGTGAGACTCGGGACATCTCCTCTGCAGAAATTTCTCTTTGCATTACTGGAATACTAGGTCTTTAAAGGGATTGCAGCGTGTCTCCATTGCTCTTACTGAACCCTGTTGTGGTTCTCAATGGCTCTGACTGGATCCCACTGTGTTTTGGGAAACAGGGAAGGGATGGAGCCCTGACATGTGAAACAGACCTGTGAATCTCTGGATTTATAAGCAGCAGCAGAAAGAGGCTGGGCCTGTTATGGGAGCTGCTTGTAAAAGCCGTGACCTGACAGTGAGCAAAATGTCAGCTCCTCTTAACAATGGCATCGCTGGACTGCTGCTGAAAGAGAGGAAGTTCTCAAGCAGGCATACTGTCATTTAAGTGACATTCTTTCCTACTGAATGCAAGCCTCTGCACAGCATTTCCTACTATTGTTGCCTAGCATCTGGATTACTGCAGCTCCCTTCAGGGGGCTGGCATTACAAATTCTCTAGAATCTAATTAGATTGCTCCCTTAGCAAGCAGAATTTCCCAGAGGGGAAGCACCACTGGCCCGTAACTTGCCTGAGCTGCCATCAGGAGTTGAGAACAGTGCTGGTTCTTGAGGCTGCAGGGATCTTGCAAATTCATTTGGCCCATAATTGGAAGCCCTAAAAGTTTGATGGGGCTCTGATGCAGGATTTGCACAGATTTAACGCTGTGCTTCTGATAGCGAAGTCCGAGAAGATCTGGGCTGCAGTTTGACCAGATCGAGCCAAGCCAAAAAATCTCTGCTGCCAGAAGTCTCCAATCCTGCTCCCAGCTGCACCTCCTTTCCCTTCCAAAGTGTTGACTCAATGCAGTGCCTTCCAACCATGCTAAGTGCCCAAGCAACCACCCTCAGCTCCTCCACTGAGGAGCCCAGCACAACTCTCACCTTTCCAGGTGCTGCCTGATTCCCCTCTCTCCTCACATGTATTTCTTCTTTCCTGCACATTTCGGCCTTGTGTCTTAGATGACAGCGGTGCCAGAAAAACCAGAAGATGAACCAAGCACATGGAGCTGATCTGGCTGGAAATCTAATATGTGAGAAAGTGCTTTATCCCCTCCGGAATCTGTTTTCTGAATAGGAACGCTGCAAGATTCCCCCTCCTGCAGGAAGAATGGCAAGAACATGTTTCTGATGATGTAGACAAAAGGGAGAAGATACTTTGCCTTTTTAACTGCCTCCCCTTTGCTTTTAGCCTTTTACCATGCATGTCAGATGTGCTTTTATACTTAGGCACTGGAAACAAAAAGGGAAATGCATGACGGGGCTCAGGCTGAGTATCTTATGTGTAGGTAGGTACTCAAGGATTGTGATTCATGGGCTTGATTTAGGCACCCATCTCCTCTTCCAGGAGCAGGAAATTAAGCAGTGGTGCATCCTTTTTCTAGTGATAAAGGCTCTGAATAAAGGATAGCAGCATCTGTTGAAACCAGCCAGTAAATGAGAAGGCAAAGATGGGAGCTGGGATCCTTCCTCTTCCCAGATTTAGACTTCTGCATATGTGACACTGGAACATATTTTGAGCTCTCCTTCCATTCATTCGCTTCTAGATTTAGGTAACTTGCCCTGCAGAACAAATGTGTGTCTTGCTGAAATGCAGCCTCAGAGGAGGAAGTGTTTTTTTTTTAAATCTATTACATAAATATCTACAGGTTTCGTATCCTCCCCACCAAAAAAATATAATAATAAAGTAGGTTCTATTTCAGTCCTCCTCATGGGGACGATATTCAGTGCTGCAACTCTTCTGCTGCTTCTCAAAGGAGAACCCTGAATGCAGGAGCTAAGGGGCCACACTGGATGAAAAAGCACTGAAAAGTCACTAAGGAAGCAAGATCCTGACCAATAACAGAAAATCCAACTCAGTATCTTAATTATAGAGGTGCTTCCCTCACAAATGGAGGACTCGGGCACCAGTCCTTGATTCCAGCATAGATTATATTTTATACATGGGGACTCCTTGAAGCAAAATACATAAGCAAAATCCTGGGGGATGGCTATAGGGAAGGTATTAATCCTCCTTACTCTGAAATTCGTTTGATTTTTCCAAACACGAGGCATTTGTACAGTTGTTAATAACACACTGTAAATGCCCACCAGCTTCCAGCAGGAGATAGAAAGAATGCTTTGTTATTATAGGGAAATAGATGCGTATTTTTACTGTAGTCATAACAAAGGAGGCTTCAAGCATTCCTCTACATGCCAGTTAGGTTGTTTTTCTCATCACAGATATTCATCTCCCTGAAGCCTGTACTATCTTTTTGTGTTCATACGTGATGCATTCTGACAGCTTCTTTACAGCTAAAATTTGATATCTCAAGAAATCCGTTCACAGCCTGGCTTTGAATATAGCACACGAAGTTACTTGAGCTTCCGCATCGCTTTCCATTTTATTTTCAGCAAACTTTGGTTTGCATATTCCTATCGACGTGTGAAACTTCAAATTGGAAGGGACTCGCTTCGATTCTCCTGCTGTTAATCAAAGTTTGTAATTGCTCCAATAGAGAGAAGCAGTAAGTTTGGACTGAGGGTCAGTCTCCCTTGCTGCATATTGTTGCCTCTGGAACGTTAGTTCATGTCAGGTAATGGAAAGTGAACACAAGGTTGTTTGGTAAGGAGATAGGATTGGCAGAGGTCAGAGTGCAACTAGGAACATTGCATGGCTTCTCCACCTCTGATAATTCAGATGCTGAAACATAACCGCAGCATTTTGCTTTGATAAACTTTGCTTTGATAGACTTGAGACTACAGTGGAAACACTGCTGGGTTCTTCAGCTTAGACATACTCCATGAGATTTCTTCTACTTTGCTTTCATAATAGAACAGTATAGTCGGTGCTGGCAGGGAGAGGACAGCATATATTGCCATCTGCAGCACTGACATCATATCTAGACCGGTTCTGTAGGGAGTTTGAGCTGCTAGGTGAATGTGGAAGGATCCTTGTGACAATTCAAGCTACAGTCTAGCAAACAGCTTAAATATATGCTTACTTATAAGCAGCGAGTCCAAAGCCTCAAGCTAAACATAGAGACAAAGCAAGCTATTGAACTGAGGGCAGAATGCCCTGCACTTCACAAGGTCAACCCTCATCAAAACTGAGCCTTCATTTCTTCAAGTACCATAATACTGCAGGTGTCTGAGGCTTGAATTTGAAAATGAAGGTGGCTATTGACTTTTGAAATGAAGGTATCTATTATTCCGGGGTGTACGAGTTGGGCATTGAGCAACGTGAACAAAATCAGAGTTAAGGTAGAATCAGAAGCACAAGGGGTGCTGAAAGCAGATTACTGAGCATGATGGTTGTCTGGGTTGAACTTCTTGCTTGCAGACGCATATAACTCATTGCTACGCTGTCCTCTTCATTGCCAAGTTTATTGCCAGATGATCCAAGTGTGATGAAATGTAACTCATGAAGCACCTGGGGACAAGAATTATGTGAGATCCCAGCCTGGTCACCATCCGTCCAATTGCAATGAATATATTTTATCAAGGTGGGTAGCTTGGAAACTGAGGGATAAAGAAAGGAATTTAGTGAGGTTAAGAGAAGCAAGATGTGAATTATTCTCCTGCCGTGACACTTTTCAGGGCCTGTAAAAATGTGACAGATTGTGCCGGTTTCTTCTCATATCTTCTATTCCACAGTGCATTTTGCATGTGTGCTTTCTGTGCCCAAGATCAGGCCTACAAAGTGGCTCCCAGCGAAGCAGTTTCCAATGTTGGTGTTGCCACATGACGTATGAAATTGTGACAAGAATCTTGGATCTGAACAAGTTTCTGTGTCCTTGTAAGGCACAAGAGACAAATCCCAGCAAGAGAAGCATAGATTAAATAGGCAAAACAAACAAACAAACAAGAACAAAGCAAACCAACCAACCAACCACAACAACAACAAGGCAGCATAGCTTCAAAGTGCCCTGGATATCGACGCTACAATTATTTTAATTATGTATGAGCTCCTGGCAGATCGTTTTCACTGACAGCCACCTATCTCGGTGACACCAAGTGACATGATACTGCACGGACTTTGCTGACCTCATGTAAAGGCCTGCTGTAGTTTGAGCTGAGAAGGAGTTGTGACATGAGTAAACATGAACTGTAGTTAGGCTTTACTTACTGCAGAGAGGCTCGGTGTGAGTCTGAGGTGCTTTGTGAGTCTGTGTGCTGCTGGACACCTCACTGCTTTCTGTGAACAGGTGAGCTGAATCTCTTCAGTCTTCTTCACTAAAGAAAGGCTGTTCAGTGTTCTATCTGCCTTTACAGATGATCAAAACTATGGAAATAACTCCTCACATGGGCCTACCTTTGAACAACACAACACATTTAAATGACAAATGGGTTTTCTCTCTGAACGGTCGGTTGCAGCCCAGAGAAGTGTCGTAGTCATTAAGTGGAGATCCATGCATACAATCACATGGCTGCTGGTGAGTGTGACAGCCTTTCCCAGTCTTATTAGCTGTGTGCTCTCCCCTCATTCACATGGCACCAGCACTGCCAGCAGTCAGCCAGACTGCAGAATATCCAGTGGGAAGCCTACTTAGTTGCTCATTCAAAGCCATCCTGTAATTGCTTTTGGAATAGTTTCTCACACTGTTTTCATAGCTGCCAATAAAAGCTCGCCTCGCTTCTTTCAAGGCTCCATAAAGAATTTTACCTCTTCCCACCTCCAACTGCTAGAAGGCAAACCTCTTTTTTTTTTTTTTTTTTCATTTTTGCTCTTACAGCTTTATAAATAATTCTTCATTTCACCTTCCCTGAAGAACTCAGTCCTCCAATTGAAGCCAGCTCCTCCTATTGCTGGCTGGTGGTCTGCTCCTTCTGAACCCCCTGGGCTGGAGATGATGTCTGCTGCAGGTATCCAGAATCTGTTTGGGAGGTGAAACTTTAAATAGCACCTTGGAGAGCAGAAGGCAAACGTGTCCACTTAAAGGACAAGTGACCCAAACAGCCTCAACAGGAAGAGGTGCCAGCTTCATCTTTAATGGAGCACAGTGAAAGGATGAGGGAGGTGTGGGAAGACTTCAATTATAAGTAAATGAGAACTCCTATCAGCCTCATTGGAATTCACCGTGTGGGAGAGCAAAGCCTGCTGCTGTCATCACTGCCCTTGTATTTTTTTTTTCTCTGTGAGGGGAAGTAAACAACTGTAAATTTCAGTGTGGCTTCTGTAGAAGCTTGTGTGGGTGTCCCAGTAGCTCTTGGTAAACAGGTTATAGGAGCCACAAGGAAAAGGAGACTTCTTTTTTTCCAAATAAACAAGTCTACCTTAATGAAGACTCAAAACTAATACATGTTGGAGACTACCCCAGTAGTCTCATTATCTCTAATTGGATGTTTTCTCTCATGAAGTAGCCAGCGTTAGCTTTTAGCTTGGTGAGGGAAAAGATCTCGTATTGTTCCCCAGTGTTCCCTTATTCCTGGGAACACTTGGCAGGACTGTGAACATCTCTAGCAGCCAAGCTGTCAAACAAGCTTTCCCTTTTCAGAAGAGATTTTTTTTCCCAACACTATTCAGGCCAGTTTTGATTCTGTCTCCCACTCAACACCTCCCACTCCCGAGGCAGAGCTGGTCCCAAGAAGCCCCTCCGGCAGACTGAGAGCCAGGGCTGCTTTCTGCCTGGGTGACTTCCTGTCTCAAGGGCTCAGTGCCTACACTTACACCAACAGAAATCAGCACAACTCAGGTTTAATATAGCTCAAAGCAGAGATAATTTGGTGCTGGAACAGTCTGGAATGGAGCACCAAACTATGGTTTTAGCCATATGTACCAGTGCTTCACACTCCTTCCACAAAAAATAAGCTTTGGCTCATAATACTATCTATTTTTACCCCATATTTAGCCTATTTTAGAATTACACTGGCTAAGCTAAGCCACTTTTTTCTTATCTCATCAGTCTACAATCTCTATCCAACACAAGTAAAGATTCCTTTTAAAATAGCAATAAGAAATTGACAGTTTAGCAGAGGCACTAAAGATATTAATGATGTAAACAGCTCAACAAATAAGGGACGATTATTCTTTTCTCTAAAGTACTGCAGTGGCATCCTCCCAAGCGATGCTCAAGACATTTAATTTCTATTTTAGATGGTATTTGACAGAAAGGGTTTTATTTTTACATTGTCTGGGGGAAGTGGATATGAGGGTTTGTTCTGTCCTTGTTCTCCTTGATTGCCCTGCTGCCTTTTTATTGTGCTGTTTTATTACATATGGCCAGACACCTGAGAGCCTTCAGGAGTTATGTGTCTTAATGTCGTCAATATTTTCCAGTGTTATTTTAAGGTGTGGTACACCAAACACTTACCACCTGAACAACTGATGTGTAGTGTCTGCAATGTATAAATAAGCAAACTGCTGAAGAGCGCTGTAACCTGGAAAAGATGCAGACTGAAATTGAAACATAGATCTGCTTTGGGTTCTTCTACAGCTTTCTAAAGCCCAGCCTCTAAATTACAGTGACCCTGTGAGGTGATAACAGCAGGGGTTAAGAAATACAGGCAGTATCCTTGGAGTCTTTGCACCAGAGGAATGATAGGCTGAAATTACACTTGAATGTGAATAAGGGAAGCATCCCTCTTTACTTCTGGCCACATCTGCCCTTGTGTCTACTGAGCCAGCAATGGCTACAGTGAAGCCAATTACTTCGGCAAGCTCATCTAACAGAAGGCAATTGCACCAGGAAAAAATGAAGCTTTTCTGTTGAATTTGTTTGCTCACCTGATTCATTGTGTGCTTTCAGTTACATAAAGAGGAATGAGATAGAATGCGTGGCCAAAGAGAGATGGGGGGAGACTCACTGTGCATGGAGAGCTATCTTCATGGCCACCAACTAAAAATCTTCTCAAGCTACTGAGAAAAAACAGGGAATGATGCTTAGCTATTCAGGAAATGCATAAGCTTTAAAGGAGCAGATCTGGCTCAACACCAACACAACTATGAAACAAGTTTACTCAGGGGAAAGAAATCCAAAAGCACTGAGGAACCAAGGAAACAGAGGAACCTACACTGGGGAAACAGATGCTCCGTTGTTTTGTGCGGCTCAGAAGTCTATTCAGCAAATCATCCACTTAGTCTTAAACAAGTGGGCCATGGGGCAAGTTTAGGGTGCAAGCCCATTTAACCCAGCCTTCCCCTTTGCCCAGAAGGAGATGACCTCTCTACCACAGTCTGAATGACGCTCTATGTCTTCACACAGGCAGGCATTTCCCAATGCCTCTGGCCTCAGCCCATCCTCCCACGTAGAGGCAGGAGCTCAAATTCAGCCTTTGCCTGGGAACCTGCCCTTGATATCCTCTACTCCATCCCCAGAGCAAGGAGAGGGGAAGGATCAGACACCAGAACAAAAGCACGATGAACACGCTGCCTAGAGGAGGGTCGTCAGCCTGGGAAGCGAGAGGAGGGAGGCAGCTGCTCCAATGAAAGCCTGGTGGCACTGGCCTGGCTCGTAGACATACTGTTGTCGAAAGGGATGGAGGCAACAGGCTCCTGGATGCAAGAAGGGAAAGACAGCTTGCAGGAACCTCCTACACCCTTGGCCTGTCAAGTTTGGGCGTCCAATTAATGCTATAAGTTTTAGCTCTAGCATCGCGGCCCTGAAATGTATTAGAAATACATCAGGCCTAAATAATTCAGATGTCAAAATGAATGCGAGGAAGAAAATGATTTAGCAGAAGGATTGCTTTACTTTCTGAAGCTGCTATTTTCTTTCTGCTCATGCAGCCATACAGACACTCTAACAAATCAGTGAAGTGGATGCACAACCAGACAGCATCACTGATTACATCTTTCCTTGAACAAAAACAGTGAAAAAAAAAAAAAGCAAGAAAAAGTTATTTAAAGAGTAGAACTATTTGATGAGATTTTATCTGCTGTGTAGCTTCAAGAGAATTCCCAAACTATCTACCATCAGGACTCTGAGGGCTGTTGTATATTGTAAATGAATATTAAATAACTCTCGTTGGCGGTTATCTCCATTTCAGGGTTGCCAAATCTCACTGCTTCATCATGGATCTCATAACGCTGAATTGTTTATTTAAACCACAATTCAAAGGATCGTTGATTAATGAGTTTCTTGCCTTTCATTTTTTTAATAAGTGTAAATTTCTCAGGGACGTACTTATTACAGAAGGTAAAAAGATAATCAGCGTTAGTATTAGAACATCCAGAGACGTTATCATTCATCTGAAGCTTTCTCTAATGAAGAGAGAAGTGAATCACTGCTTTGCTGGCGGGTTCGGCAGCTGCCTGCTGGCAAGAGAAGAATGTGGAGGCTGAGGACACCATGGCTTCTGCCTAAGTCCTCACCCCAGACATAAACCCTGGCTCTGGATTTGTTTTCACTCCTCATCTGCCTCCACCTTCCGTCCTGATCTCTTCATATTACCAGAAGATTTCATGAATGTAAAAAATTCCACTGGCTTCAGTCTGGCTTCTTTTGTGTCCCCACCCAGAGCCAGAGGCCTGTTTACAGAACCACCCGAATTACAGCAACACTTAAAAAAACCCCAAAACATAACCCATACAACTCAGTATATTTTAATTCTAGCTCAACTGCTGACATGACAGAGGGCAGCACTTGCATGTTTGCTGCCCTGTCATTGCAAGCAGACCTCTGTAATGAAGCAGAGCTGCGGTTGGCTACTATGGGCAAGCCTTGGCAAATTGGGATGGTCATTTTTCCTTGATAGCTGTGAAGTCCTGCTGTTTGTGGGATAGGAAACCTAGGCAAGAGGTGATCCTGGCTCCTTCAGCATCACTCTTAACATTCTTCAGCCACTTTCCTCCTCCATCTGATAAAGCCACCTAAAGGATTTTCAGACATCAGCACCCACAGACACTGAGTACGAAATGATAAGATGGAATTCAGTCATACCCCCTTTCTTTATCATTTGCTTTCTAGATCTTTAGAGTAGGTATGAATCCCATTTAGAGGCTCTTAGAGTCACCGTCTCTGGAGGAGTTCAAGAGCCGGGCAGCTGTGGCACTGAGGTACACGGTTAGTGTGCATGGCGGGATGAGCTGGTGGTTACGAACTTAGGCTCAGAAACGATTCTAAGCACAGTTCCACCTACAAAGAACTAGCTCCATGACACGGCGCTCACAAGCCCACACCTAAAGCCGAAGCGAACGTCATCTCCGCCCCCCGACATGGCGGCTCCCCACGCCCCAGCCTCCCGCGCCGTCCCGCCCTTCCCCGCCCCTCAGGGCGGCCGTTGCCGCTTCCCGCCTCCTGCCGGTCGTGCCGCAGTCCCTCGGCCGCTGGAGGCGCTGTGTCCCGCTGTGTCCCGCCCGAGCGGGGCTGGATTACGGCGGGGGCGGGTCCGCGAGCGTGATGGCGGCTGCGGCAACGGCGGCCGGGGGAGGTGGTGAGCGGAGCAGCACCAGGGAGAGGCTGCTGGCGGCGCTGGAGGATCTGGAACTCCTGGCCAGGTACCCGATGGGATGGCCGAGACTCGGTGTCGAGGCTCCGGCGGGGAAAGCGAGCGAGGAGCCGGGGTTGGGTTGAAGGATGAGCGGCGGCCTGGGGCCGAACGCACGCGTGGGGCCCGGGGGGCAACAGGAGAGCTGTGTCCGTGCTCTGGTTCGTGTGCTCGGAGCTTTGTTCCTCGCTGGCACCTGTGCAGTCTGCCTCCCAAGCAGTCTGTCTCTCCAGCAGCTCTTATTACTCGCTACCAACCTGCCGTGTGGCTCAGTGACTGCCACAGGGATAGTGGGCATGGTGGGAAGAGCTGATGGATGGACTGGATGTAATTACAGGTCTTCTTCAGCCTTAATGATTCTGCGATAGCAAACCCAAAGCCTGTCAGCAACATGTGAGTGATCAGCAGTACCATGGAGCTGGGCCTTTCACAGTCGCAATCAACTTTATTCTAGTCGTAGAGAATGTCATTAAGGTTGGAAAAGACCTCTTGAATCATCTAATCCAACCATCACCCTGTCCCTACCATGCCCACTAAGCACATCCCTCAGTGCCACAGCTATATGTTTCTTGAGCACCTTCAAGGATGGTAACTTCATTGCTCCATTTGAGGTTCTTTGTGGCTCTACATGATGGTGGGAAAACTAAATGGAGGCAAGATCAAGAGGTCTGTTTGAGAAGCTCTTTTAAGCTAATTCTTGTGAGTTTGGTGCACAGCTGATACACCATTGTGAAATACTTATGTTTATGGAAGTAAAAGTGAAATCCCTGTCAACACTGTGATGTAAAACTGTAAAATACTTAAGAACAAGAATGATTTAATAATGATGTAAATACTCAGTTGGGGATGATTTGGTGTGATTTACAAATAATAGCTTAGAAAACTGCATAAATACTGTTTTCCTTTTAGGGAACTAATTGAAATTTTGGCAATTTCAAGAAACCAGAAGCTTCCACAACCAGGAGAAGAGAGCCAGGTAAATTGACTTTCTTAGTTGCTATCCTTTTTGCAGGTAAATGCTATGTCTTCTTATTTTCTCCCTTTGTACATGAACTAACAGAATCACAGATCACAGAATGAGCCGGGTTGGAAGGGACCTCAAGGATCATGTAGTTCCAACCCTCCTGCCTGGCAGGGCCACCAAACATACACCTTTACTAGATCAGGTTGCCCAGGGCCCCGTCCAACCTAGCCTTGAACACCTCCAAGGACGGGGCATCCACAACCTCCCTGGGCAGCCTGTTCCAAGGCCTAACCACTCTCCTAGTGAAGAACTTCCCCCTAACATCCAACCTAAATCTTCCCTCTTTTAACTTAAAACCATTTCCCCATGTCCTGCTATTGTCAGCCATTTCGAAGAGTTTACTCCCCTCCTGGGTGTCCTGAGACTTAGTCCTGAGACTGAGGACTCCTAACGATGATGATGAAGCTTTGGCATCACTGAAAAAGCATTCTTGGTTTCATGTTTTTGATTGCTTGTTCATTTGTTTCATGCTTCGTAGGCTGTTTCTGCAAGCTGAGCAAGAAATAATAATCTTGTGGATATCAGTTGCTTTTTGCAGTGTGGTGGAGGGTGCGTTGTTACTTGAGCTAATTAAAAGTTCTACAAAACTCTTGTCTAATAGATCCTGGAGCTGCTGATTCAGAGAGATGGAGAGTTTCAAGAGCTAATGAAGTTGGCAGTTGATCAGGGGAAAATCCATCATGAAATGCAGCTTTTAGAAAAGGTAGTAGAAAAGAGAGATAATGACATTCAGCAGCTGCAGAAGCAACTGAAAGAAGCAGAGCACATACTGGTAAGTTCATAATGATGTGTTTGCTTCTGAGCATCTGCTAGTAGGGAGGGGAAAAGCTTTGGAGAAAGTTTTGTGTTAGTTTGAGAAGTTTGAAATGTTTAAAACTTTGTGAGAGCTTTAGAGTTGGTTGTTTTATTGTCTTCCCCCCCTCCCAGTAAAACTACTTCCTTATCATGGCATTCAGTTACTTTATATTGATAATTTTCTACAAATCTACTTTGTTTCTGTATATTTTGAAGCGTTTCCGGAGAAGTTTCTCTCCTAAAATGCAGTTACATCAAGGGTTTAGTCACACAGATCTTAATACAGAAGGATACAAATGAAAGATACAGTGAAGTTTTGGTTTAGAGTCATAGAATCACCAAGGTTGGAAAAGACCTAAAAGATCATCCAGTCCAACCGTTCACCTATTACCAATAGCTCCCACTAAACCATGTCCCTCAACACAACATCCAGTCATTCCTTGAACACCCCCATGGTCGGTGACTCCACCACTTTCCTGGGCAGCCCATTCCAGTGCATGACCACCCTTTCTGAGAAGTATTATTTCCTAATGTCCAGCTTGAATCTCCCCTGCTGTAGATAGTGTTGTTTCTTTCTTGTTTTTTTTCACATTTAGGCCACAGCGGTTTATCAAGCAAAGGAAAAACTGAAATCAATTGAAAAGGCAAGGAAAGGTGAGTATCCGCGATCGTACATAACATACAAACAGTTGTAAAGAGTGTTGCAAGTGAGCTCAAGTTAGTAATCTAAGTTAGTAATTTTCTCTTAAGGCTATTACAGATTTCATATTGCCTAAATCAAATCATTTCAGTGTGACTACCTGGAAAAGTGAAAGGGTTTTTTTTGTGTACATGTATATGATACCATTGTTTATAAAAGACTGATTAGCTGGTGATATTTGTTTGTATTTGTATCAATTGCTGCTATGAGTGGCAGTTTCCCAGTCAAACTGATTTTTTTTTCTTCTTTTTTTTTGGTAGGCAGCATTTTTAAGTTTTGTTTATAGTCATTTTTGCCATACTTCCTTCTAAACAAATCAAGGAATTTCAGAATGATTCTAGTAACTCTAATACAAGTGTATTTATTAGAGGAACTTGAATACAAGTGTATTTATTAGGGGAAGGTCTACTGCGTACATGTATAACTACAGCTACGAAGAAGAAAGAGATTTTAATTACTGCAGAACTTCTGTAGTAAAAGTGCTGAAATTTTCTTTAACAATGTGCTTGTCAAGTGCACTGTGGAAGATACTGGTTTGTGTTTCTTCAAAAGGCTGAAGACCTGTTAACACTCCAAGGTATACGGAACATGTGGCTGGAAAGTGAATTCACTATGACGCTTGTTCTGAATCTCTGATCAGTCATTGCATTTGAAGCATATTTTGATGTTTGACAGAATGACTTTCCTAATTTTTTCTGTATGAAAAACCATCCAATATTCAGAAATAATCAAACGATGCAGTCTCTTAAATACAGGAACTTTTCTTCCTTCTTCCAGGTGCCATTTCATCTGAAGAAATAATTAAATACGCCCACAGGATCAGTGCTAGTAATGCTGTTTGTGCCCCTCTGACGTGGGTACCAGGTAAATATCGTGCTTATGACTATTCTTGTTCTTGAATAATAGAGCACAATCAGTATCTGGTTTTAGAATGTTTTTACACAATGAAGGACAGTTTGATTTATTAAAGATATGTATATTTTTATAGCTGTTACATCTAGGGTTTCTGAAGAAATTTAATGATCCATACTGCACATGATGTTATGATGTGGAATTTTGACAGCAACGTTACAAAACCATGACAACTTGTCATAGAATGACTTGGGTTGCAAGGGACCTTAAAGACCATCCAGTTTCAAACCCTCCACTAGACAAGGTTGCCCAGAGCTCCCATCCAACGCAACTGTCAGTATTTCCAAGGATGGGGCTTCCCCAGCCTCCATGGGCAACCTGTTCCAGTGCTTCACCACCTTCATATTGAAGAATGGCTTGCTTATATCTAATGTAAATCTACTTTTAGATCTAATTTGGTTTATATCTAATCCCAGTCTATCACTACATGCCCTTGTAAAAAGGTGCTCTGTCCATCTTTTTTTATCAGCCTTCTTTAAGTATTGAATGATTGCAGTGAGGTCTCCCCAAAGCCTCAACCTCAACTATCTCAGTCCCTCTTCATAGGAGAGATGCTTCAGCCTTCTGGTAATCTTCATGGCACTTCTCTACACCAGCTCCAACAGCTCCATGTCTTAATGCTGAGGGCCCTAGAGCTGAACATAGTACTTAAGTTGGAGTCTCATAAGAGTAGAGAATAGAGGGAGAACCATCTCCTTCAGTCTTCTGGCCACGTTGCTGCTGCTGCAGCTCAGTATACAATTGGCTTTCTGGGCTGCAACTGTGTGCTGGCAGCTCATGCCCAATTTTTCATCCATGAGTCCCTCTTGACAGGAGTACATTTAGTGCGTTCATCCCATAATTATTTAGCTGTCAAGTAACAGAGAGAGCAAAGATATTCTGAAGTTACTGTAATGTAATTTTTGTGACAAGTTAGAATGAGCAAGAAAAGTCTCCAGTTTTAATAGAATAGGGGTGATGCTCATTCTTGATCCAGACAGGAAACCAGACACAGAAGAGAAAGATGATAATATTTTCTAATTAATATCTAATTATTATCACTGTCGTTATTAATAGGGGATCCACGCAGGCCATATCCTACAGATCTAGAAATGAGGAGTGGTCTCTTGGGTCAGATGAACAACCCATCCACCAATGGGGTTAATGGACACTTACCAGGGGATGCACTTGCAGCGGGCAGATTGCCAGGTAAGAAAAGTTCAATTTTTTATTTAATTATTCTTATTCCTCATATAGTCAGAGTAATTACAAATGTGTCTCTGCAATGGGAAATCAGAGTAAAAATGGAAATTATGGCCAGTGTTGTTCCTTAGCAGTGAAGGACTAATCGGTAAAGGTAACAGAAATTAAATATTTTTTGTTGCATTCTAAACGATACTGCAAACACTAGAACAGAGTAAATATGAGGAAAGCTCACTTAACTACCCTGTTCCACATGGGTGGTTTTTGTTCTATTCTGGCTCTGATTATCTTTAATTCTTGTTATAAGTGAGACAAAGCTGGTCTCTTTCATGGGATAGCCTTCAGGGCAATGAGAGGAGTTGAAGCACAGCTGTAGAATGGCTTATGTTGGAAAGGACCTTCAAGATCATCTAGTTCCAACCCCCTGCTATAGGCAGGGACACCTCCCTCTAGACCAGGCTGCTCACAGCCTGGCCTTGAATGCTTCTAGGAAGGGGGCATCCACAGCCTCTGTGGGCAGCTGTTCCAGTGTCTCACCACTCTCACAGTAAAGAATGTATCCATAATATCTAGTCTCAGTCTACCCTCTTCCAGTTTAAAGCAATTTCCCTTCATCTTATCACTCCATGCCCTTATAAGAAGTCCCTTCCCAGCTTTCTTTTAGTCCCCCCTCAGGTACTGGAAGGTCGCTATAAGGTCCCCCCAGAGCCTTCTCTTCTCTAGGCTGGATGGCCCCAGCTCTCTCAGTGTGTCCTTGTAGGGGAGGTGCTCCAGCCCTCTGATCATCTTTATGTTGCTCCTCTGGATCTGCTCCAACAGCTCCATGTCCTTGTGTTTGGGGCTCCAGAATGGACACAGCACTCCAGGTGGGGTATGAGAGCAGAGTAAGGGGGAGTCTGCTGGTCATGCTTCTCTTGGTGCAACTGAGGACACTGTTGGTCTTCTGGGCTGCAAGTGCACATTGCCAGCTCACGTTGAATCTTTCATCAATCAACACCCCCAAATCCTTTTCCCCAGGGTTGCTCTCAAGCCATCCTCCGCCCAACCTGTATCTGTAGGAGTAGAGATTAGAAAGAAAGGAGCAGAAATGACATACAGATGCACGCTGCAGCTTTGAAGTGGGAGGCAAAGAGGAGAGAGACTAAGAAGTGTCGTGGAGGGAGTTCCCTTGTAGGTTCGTGAGAAATACATGTTTGGAGAGCTTTGGAATAGATGAGGAGAAATAAATCTGAGAGACGTTGGAGGACGCTGGGGTTGGGCTGCTGGGGCACTGTGAGGCATTCCCACCTCCCAGATACATCTGTTTATGGCACTTGTTTTGTAGTAGGACTGTCTTCTCCCTTGCATTTGCTGCATTGTATTTGCTCTTTGAAAAAGGATAACCGAGGTGTTTCTACCTTGTTCAGACTGAACTTAAATCTGAATTCCTGTGCCTACCTTATTCTTTCTTGCTGTAATATTTTCATGTCTTTTTGCATAGTGTCTGAGAGTGACCGTTTTCATAACCGCTGGTGGTTTTGACTGTTAAGTCAGTTCATGTAGAGCTTTTCACCTTCAAAACACAGTTTGAATCTATACTGTTCTGAATTTACTTTTTCCTTTGATGAGAGATTAAGCCACCTACATAAATAAGCCTGTGGCAGAATAGGCTCTTACAGTGATAGAATGACTCCATCACAAGGTGTTTTTCAGCTGTCCAAAAGCCAGTCATGTTTTTAAGATTTGCTTGAATTTTACACTGTTGTTTGAGCTCCCTTGTTTAGATGGTGGACACACACAACTGATGGCTTGATTATGCTCCTTGTTTCCAGATGTGCTCGCTCCTCAGTATCCTTGGCAGTCAAGTGATATGTCAATGAACATGCTACCTCCTAATCATAGTAATGACTTCATGTTGGAGCCTCCGGGACACAACAAAGAGAATGAAGATGATGTAGAAGTGATGTCAACAGACTCCTCAAGCAGCAGCAGCGACTCAGACTAGGTACAGGAGGGACAGTATCCCTAGTAGACCTTTCCTGTGGTGAAGGTAGGTTGGATGCTGTTATTCAAAGTCCCTTTTATTTATGCTGGCAGCCCCATGCAGGGAGAAGATACAGCAAGCTCAAAGAGTGGCTAATTTCAAACCATGAACTTAAAATTTATATATCTTTTCCCATTAGATGTTCAACTAAAATGACTGGGAGCTTTCTGCTGGATGAGGGATGTCAGATTTCCAGTGCTGATGTAAATGTGTATGTTTGCAAGAGATGCGTGCGTTTGTATATATATTTACTATACATATTAGAGGACAACGTTCCTGGGACAAAAGGTGTAAGGGGAATCCCCTCCTATGTTTGCTAGTAACTTGACTCTTTTGAAGATGGCCTTTTCTATGGCACAGAAACAAGGCATAACATTTGTAATTTTAATACCTTTTTTGTTACTGCTGAAATGCACGTTGTTAATCACATAGTGTGTTCTGAGAACAAAACCATGGCAATAAGGTGTTTAAAAAATGTTTGTAATTACTGTAATATACAATAAACTCACCTTTGATGTAACTTTGCTGCGCTTTGCAAACATAAATCTTTAGGTTTATTGCGTGAATTCATTAGTCAGCACATTTCATCTCAGTGTGCGTTTGATTTCGGATTAAGTTTTAGAAGCTCGTGGTCCTTTTTTCCCTTTGCAAAGTGCAATGTTGTTATTAGAAGCAGCTGAGCAGTCAGCACCTGCAGGTCTGTTCTTTTCAGCTGAGCCTATTGGGTACATACAGCTGCAGAGCCTGAAGCAATGATGTACAGTGCCCAGTCACCAGACCCCACAGATATTTTGGTCAGGTATCCCAAGGTTGTGGATGCTTTGGAACATACTGCAGATTCAGCTCTTTTCAGTTCAGAAGGAGCTCACTTATTCTTTAGTCTCCGTCACCTATATTTTTTTTCAGTTCTTTGAACCTGTTTATTTGTTTGCTTCAGCAATTGCATTTTTACCTTCTTTCATCTTTCCAAAGTCATTTCCATTGGCTTTCTTTGTTCTCTTTTGCTTAGTGACTCATATGATGACAGCTACTTTTATTTTTCCAATTTGATCAGGTTACTGATGCAAACTGTTACTTATGTCAATTACAGGTTTCTGCCCTGCCTTACTGTTAAAGCTACCTGAACCACAGATCAAAGTTCTCTCAGCTTTTGCATATTCTGTACAGAAAATGGCTGTTAAATCAAGAATCCTTCCTCATTTGTTCAGGCAGGTCTTCAGCAGTGACAGTAATACTACCATATGACCAATATATACATGAGTCCCATAGGGATATAGAAATGAAAATCACCTCTTCAGTCAGGTTCAAACACTTAATAGTGAGCATTATTCACAGAATCACAGAATTATCAAGGTTGGAAAAGACCTAGAAGATCATCTAGTCCAACCATTACCAATACTTCCCAGCTAAATCGTATTTCTCAACACCACATCCAAACGTTTCTTGCACACTCCCATGGTCGGTGACTCCACCACCTCCCTGGGCAGTGCATTCCAATGCCTGACTACCCTTTCTGAGAAGTAATACTTCCTAATGTCCAGCCTGAATCTCCCCTGGTGCAGCTTAAAACCATTCCCTCTAGTTCTATCACTGATTACACGAGAGAAGAGGCCAACCCCCAGCTCACTACAACCGCCCCTCAGGAAGGGAAAATGGGCAATTTGTGCTATTGCTTTCAGAAGTATTTTCACTTCTTAAGATTTTTACCTCTGCTTTGCAGTTAGAAGTAATTATTATTCATAGGTATTTTAATCCTTATGCTAGGATCAGCTTTGTCTCTTTGGTGCCTCCTCTCTGGATGTCTTTCAAGCTTCCCTTTAAGAGGCCAGGTGCATTTGGATCAACATACATTAAACGTCCTAACAAATAATAATTACTTAGGAGAAGTGTAATGTACCCCAAAGTCTTATATGGCAATATCATGTGATTCACTCATTTAAATACTGAGAGGGTGGGTGGTTGTTTCCAGATATAAGTAAATAGGAACAAAAGCCAGAGTTTCATGAAATAACTATTTACTTTTCCGTGTTGTTTACTGGTCTGTTAAGGGATTAAAAGGTATCACCGAGTTCCCTGTTTCTTATTACTTAAGAAGTCAGCTCAGGAACCTATATCCAGGAGGGGAGTAAACTCTTCAAAAGGGTTGATAATATCAGGACAAGGGGAAATGGACTTAAGTTGAAAGAGGGAAGATTTAGGTTGGATGTTATGGGGAGGTTCTTTACTAGGAGAGTGGTTAGGCCCTGGAACAAGCTGCCCAGTGAGGTTGTGGATGCCCCGTCCTTGGAGGTGTTCAAGACCAGGTTGGATGGGGCCCTGGGCAACCTGATCTAGTAAATGTGTATGTTTGGTGGCCCTGCCAGGCAGGGGGGTTGGAACTACATGATCCTTGAGGTCCCTTCCAACCCGGGTCATTCTGTGATTCTCACAGTTCACTTTGCTGCTCTAGTGCATAAAATCAGATTTGGCACATAAGATGCATCCTAGATAAAAAGTTTTGTTAGGGTGCATTCAGAACAAGTTAACTCAGAGATTGCTGATAGCTGATTGCAGTAATGCACTGTCATTTAATCAATCCACTTAGGAAGGGAATGGTAACCCTGACATACCATAATGCTGTGTCCTCATTTCAATAGCTACTAGTTCATTTACGACATGGATTGACTATAACTACAGTAATTGCATTACGAACTACTGTATGCTGACCTGTGTTTTCCCATCAGTACTTAGATACCTTCCAAAAGACCACTAAGTTGTTTGAATTACTATATTATTTTTCTAATGATTCATTGGGACAGATGGGCTGGACATCTGTCAACTCTTCCTATAATCATTTTATAGACAGCTGAATAGAGCAATTATTAGTATACATGAAGTTGCTTTTGGGAAGCAAATCTCCACTTCTGAATAGGAAAAAATAGGTTTCATACAAAGGTAGAGCAGTAAAGGAGTTTTCATTGCTATTTTCATTTCAAAACTGCTTTTTAATGAAATCTTTCTTCATAGAAAATCTGTCCTAAGGGAAGCTGCACATAGAATTTGGAGCAGTAACTATCCAAGAGACATCTTTGTGCCTTTTATCATACTGCCAGCTTCACATCAAAAAGAGCCATCTCCATTTAAGAACGTTTCAAAGTAGGGGAGAGCTTTAAGCTATTCAATCTCATGGAAGGATTGCAAAGTCAGTGTGTAATTCTAACTTGAGTTAGAATCATAGACTTACCCTGGCTGGAAAAGACCTTGAAGATCATCAAGTCCAACCGAAGCCTAACCATAGTACCCTAACTCTAGCAACCCTCTGCTAAATCATATCCCTGAGCACCACATCCAAACGGCTCTTAAACACATCCAGGGATGGCGATTCAACCACCTCCCTGGGGAGCCTATTCCAGTACTTAACTACCCTTTCTGTAAAGAAGTGTTTCCTAACATCCAACCTAAACTTATCCTGGCACAACTCCAGGCCATTTCCCCTCATCCTGTCACCTGTCACCAGTGAGAAGAGACCAACCCCACTCTCGTTGTAAGCACCTTTCAGGTAATACTGACAGCCCTAAGCCAAAAAGTGTGGCTATGTGACATGGACATACCTATAGCAGAATCTGTTTCTTCACTGTGTTTGCTCTGTCAGCCTAGCAGAGAACTGTAGGTGCTTTGACATTGACCTCTTAAGAGTTTGATAACATGGTCGGCCATGATAATCAACTGAGATCTGAAGCACTTCCTGTAAACAAGTTCTTTTGCAACCGTGGGTGCAAACAAAAGGTAGGTAAAGGGGGTTGCAAAAAGGGTCAGAGTTTTCACTCTCTGCAGCAATCTTTCAATGTTTGTAATACTGATTTCCAAATATAGTGAAAGCACTGCAGTTCAGACTGCTTTCTTTTGATTTCTGCAGCACAGAAGCAGCTCGGTCCTTCAGGCTGCCACAGCACCAGGCTTTACCCCAGGCAGTGGCTCCCTGTGTAACCCTTCAGGTGATCGAGGTCTTCTGTAAAAGGGTTGTAGCCTTGTTCCCTCAGGCACCGCAAGGCCCAGAAGAGCTGCTCCGCCGGGGGAAACTCATCCCATTTAACCCATTCCCAACCTGAAAAGCAAAAGACAAATAAAATTTTGAGAAAATTGGAGAACTGGGGAGGTGCCTGAAGACTGGAGGACGGCCAATGTCACTCCAGTCTTCAAAAAGGGCAAGAAGGAAGACCTGGGTAACTATAGGCCAGTCAGCCTCACCTCTGTCCCAGGGAAGGTGATGGAACAGCTTGCGCTTGATGCCATCTCCAGACAACTGGGTGATAAGGAGGTTATCATGAGTACTCAGCATGGGTTCACCAAGAGGAGGTTGTGCTCGACCAACCTGGTGGCCTTTTATGAAGATGTCACTAGCTGGGTGGGCAGGGGGAGGGCGGTAGATGTAGTCTACCTTGATTTCAGTAAGGCTTTTGATACTGTCCCCCATGACATTGGAAGTATGGGATAGATGAGTGGACAGTGAAGTGGGTTGAGAATTGGCTGACTGGCAGAGTGCAGAGGGTTGTCGTTGGCGGTGCGGTGTCTGGCTGGAGGCCTGTAACTAGCGGCGTCCCCCAGGGGGGACTGGGTATTCAAGACCCGCCTGGACGCCTACCTGTGTGACATGGTGTAGGGAGCCTGCTTTGGCAGGGGGGTTGCACTCGATGGTCTTTAGAGATCCCTTCCAACCCCTACAATTCTGTGAAAATGCACACTGTGACCATACTATCAGCAAACATACCAATCCACACACGTTCACTCCTCACCTTCATTCTTATCCGGCTCGCAGTTCCGTGGCTCCTCCCCCGGCTCGGCCTCGCCCTTCATGAGGACGGTGACATAGTGATAGTGCGCGGCCACGCAAACGGCGTTGACGGCGGAAGCGAATCGCACGTTCCGCAGCCGCAGCGCCGCCTCCTCCAGCGTCTCCCTGGCAGCGCACTCGGCCAGGCTCTCCCTGCGGGCGG
This sequence comes from Coturnix japonica, assembly GCF_054131305.1. Lineage (NCBI taxonomy): Eukaryota > Metazoa > Chordata > Aves > Galliformes > Phasianidae > Coturnix > Coturnix japonica. The sequence continues at coordinate 153,701,228 of NC_140663.1, read as the reverse complement.
AGTTATGGAGTTTGATTCCCCAAGTCAGCCCCGCGACGGGCAGCCGGCTGCCCAGCCCGCCGAGGGGGCTGGGGCTCCTACCCGAACTCCAGGTGGCCTCCGGGGAGCTGGTACGTGCCGGCTCCCGTTGAGCCTTTCCTCTTGCCCAGCAGGACGCAGTTGGGATGCGCGGGGCTGGTGACCACCACCCCCACGCCGATCCCGGGGCGCTGGGGCCGCGTCGCTTCGGCCATGGCAGCCTCAAGCTCTACACAGCGCTGCTTACGAGCCTTGTGCCCTCAGGAATGGGGGAGACCTCCGGCTGCGCATGTGCGTAGCGGCGTGTCATGGAGGCGTAGCCTCACCTCAGGCGCCCTGCCCGCCCGCACAAGGGGCAGGATGGTCACAGGTCACAGTCTGAACCAGATGGTGGCATCTGTGAGCAGAAAACAGAGAAATTTGTGACTTTTTACAACAAATCACAGAATTGTAGGAGTTGGAAGGGACCTCTAGAGATCACTGAGTCCAACCCCCCTGCCAAAGCAGGCTCCCTACACCATGTCACACAGGTAGGCATCCAGTTGGGTCTTGAATATCTCCAGAGAAGGAGACTCCACCACCTCCCTGGGCAGCCTGTTCCAGTGCTCCGTCACCCTCACTGTAAAGAAGTTCTTGCGCACATTCGTGTGGAACTTCCTATGCTGTACTTTCATCCCATTACCCCTAGTCCTGTCCCCACACACTACTGAAAAGAGACCAGCCTCACCACTATGCCTCCCACACCTCAGGTATTTATAAACCTGGATCAAGTCCCCTCTCAGCCTTCTTTTCTCAAGGCTAAACAGACCCAGTTCCCTAAGTCTCTCCTCACAGGGGAGATGCTCCAGGCCCTTCACCATCTTAGTGGCCCTCCGCTGGACTCTTTCCAAGAGATCCCTGTCTTTTTTGTACTGGGGAGCCCAGAACTGGACACAATATTCCAGATGAGGCCTCACCAGGGCAGAGTAGAGGGGGAGGATCACCTCCTTCGACCTGCTGGACACGTTCTTTTTAATACACCCCAGTATGCCATTGGCTTTTTTGGCTACAAGGGCACACTGCTGGCTCATGGTCAATCTGTCGTCCACCAGGACGCCCAGGTCCCTCTCAGCAGAGCTCCTCTTCAGCAGGTCTTCCCCCAGCCTGTACTGGTGCATGCAATTATTTCTACCCAGTTAGACTAATTCTCACAGCCAGCAGCAAGCTCAGACAGTGCAACATGCAGGTTATTAATGCCCTCCATACAGTTGTTTTATTTGGACTGTACACAGTTGTGGTAGCTGCCAGAATCTTTCCAGTCGTTTAATATTGCAATAAAATGTACTATTTCTTCTTTTGAAGGATTCCTAGGTCCTTTTCTTCCAAGCTGCTTTCTGGCTGGGTGGCCTGGGGCTGTTCCTTTCCAAATGCAGAACTTTGCACTTCTGCTATAGCTCAACTTGATGTAATATCTATCAGCTCACAGAATCACACAGAATCACCGAATGACCCGGGTTGGAAGGGACCTCAAGGATCATGTAGTTCCAACCCCCCTGCCTGGCAGGGCCACCAAACATACACCTTTACTAGATCAAGTTGCCCAGGGCCCCGTCCAACCTGGTCTTGAACACCTCCAAGGACGGGGCATCCACAACCTCCCTGGGCAGCCTGTTCCAGGACCTAACCACTCTCCTAGTGAAGAACTTCCCCCTAACATCCAACCTAAATCTTCTCTCTTTCAACTTAAATCCATTTCCCCGTGTCCTGCTATTGTCAGCCCTTTCGAAGAGTTCACTCCCCTCCTGGGTGTAGGTTCCCTTCAGGTACTGAAAGGCTGCAATGAGGTCACCCCGCAACCTTCTCTTCTCTAGGCTGAACAAACCCAACTCCCTCAGCCTGTCCTCATAGGGGAGGTGCTCCAGCCCCCTGATCATCTTCCTGTCCCTCCTCTGGACCCTTTCCAGAATCTCCATGTCTTTTTTGTACTGAGGGCTCTACACCTGGACACAGTACTACAGATGGGGTCTCACAAGAGCCGAGTAGAGAGGGACAATCACCTCCCTTTGCAGCCGTCATGTCGACACGAGAGAGGAGCAATTATCACTCTGATCCTTATGGAATCATTTAATCCTTAATAAACAAGGGTTGGAAACCTTTCCCCTTCCCAGTCTTCCCCGGCAGGGGGCAGCAGAGCCACTTGTGGAGCCCATAGAGCGCCCCGGGCTGTTGTCATTGAGGGCGATGGAGCCGCGCCAGCGCTTCCGGCTCCGTCCCATTCCTTCTGCCCCACCCATCCTTCGTCTCTATGGTAGCGCATGCGCGCTGCCAGGGGCACCTGAGGGCGAAGGGGCTCAGCCATGGCGGCCTCCATCATCTGCAGCCGGGTGTCGGCCGGCCTGAGGGGCGGTGGGTTCCGTGCCGCCCTGGGCACTGCCACGGCGAAGGTAGCGGCCCTAAGGCAGCGGGGTGGGGCTGGGCCGGGGTTAGGGTTGGGGTTGGGGTTGGGGTTGGCGCTGGAGTTGGGGCTGCGGCCGGGAGCTGTTGGGAAATCCCGCTGCTTCCGTGTCTCTGTCGCTGTGAGGGGTCGGGTGGTGCCAGAACGCCCCTCTCGGCCCTTCTCCTGTTCCCTGTAAAAGCCGCGTCAGAACACGGCCTTGTTTTTGCAAACAACAGGAGGCAGCGGGCCTGGTGCGAGTCAGCGCTGTGCCACTTTCTTCTCCTTCCCCACACGGAGAAAGGTCGCTCAAATTCCCCTCTCGCGTTACACGGAGTTCCCGAGCGCCAGGGACGCGGCTCCGGCCAGCAGCACCTCGTCCTTGGGGCTGTGCCAGCGAGAGGGCCGCTGTATGCAGGGGATCCAGCAGAGGTTAAACCTCTGCCTTGAAATGCCATCTTAAGGCGCCTGTGTGGTTTGCCTGCTTGCTTTAAATGAAGTGATTTAAAGTATGCAAAGTCTCCTACGTGAGATATTTCCCAGTGCAGATTTTTGTATATGCTGCTTATGCCAACACTACTTGCCAAACAATAAGACAACAAAGCCTTGTTATGTTTGAAGCTGAGTTAGTTTTCCAGTCTTTTTACTTTGAACTTTCAGCTGTAGTTTATAAACGTGGGTTAGCTGAGTTTGGGAGACTTACTCTTTTGTATGCATATAAAGTTAAGGTCTTCTTTATAGACTTTAAAGTCTATAAGTAGCAATTCTTCTTTAAAAAACATAGTTCATGTGATGCCACTCTTGATGTTTTATGGTCAAAATTGTCTTTTCCTAGGACTGCTTTATTGAAATGGTCGGAAATTCTCTGTGTTCTCTACATTAGCTTTGCAGATGAAATTAAGACTCACACTGTGTTGGAATATCCTGGGTTCAGTGCTAACTATGTTTTCTTTTACCTAGTCTCTGAAATGTCAAAGTTACCTTTGTACAACCCTCCAATTCAGCATCAGTGTTTGAAACTGCTCATACGGAGGCTTCTTTGGTTCACGTTTATCATTTTAACACTGAATACTTTGTTCTGTAGCACACTTAATTTACAGTTCATAGGGCTGAAGCTGATGTAAAGTAGCTTCCAGTGCCCTTCCTCCACTTGGCAGAAAGAGACAACCAGAACTTCAGCACAAACTTGTGTGCTTTTCAGTTCGGTGATGCTTCCAGATCTGGTTAAGGTTTTTTTTTTCACTACAGATTTCCTCTTTAAAGTACTTAAGTGCTAACTAGTTGCTGAAAGGTATTTTAGCTTTACCAGGCCTTATTCCTGCCATCATTGTCCCCAGCTTCTTCCCACTGCCCTCAATAACCCCTCCAAACCCAATACCACGGGTGGCTATTATGAAAGATAATGTATGTGAAACATAGAGGTTTGTGTTCACATGGTTCCATTGATGCACTTAATTAACTTTTCTTGCTTAATGTATAGGCTTATGGTTCTTTTTTAAGCTAAACAGCAGCTTTTCATAATACAGTCGTGTTCTTTGTTATTATTTCTTTTTTTATTTCCCTTCAGGTGCTTGGTGGAAGTCCAGGAATACTCAATAATCATGGGTTTCAGGTGCAACAACAGCAGCAGAGGAACCTGTCGCTACATGAATACTTGAGCATGGGACTGTTGCAGGAGGCTGGCATTTCTGTTCCGCATGGAGTGGTTGCCAGCACGCCTGATGAAGCTTACAAAATAGCAAAAGAAATAGGTATAGTATTAAAGAAAACATATGCAATATAGGCATGGGCTTAGTACAGGTTGTAAATCCTTTGTCTTTCCTGGTAAGACATTCCTTGGAGTTCTGAATACACCATCTCTTTATGGCGCCTTTCCTATGGATCATCTTTCTTGCATACCTGAGTATTCACTTTGGAGCTGACTTTTTCCTAGGAATATTTCATATAATGTCTAAGAATGCTCAGTGCATGAGCAAATGGTGAAATCAGTTAAGTGACAGTTCTAAAGACTCTCTGGGTTATACACATAGAGACCGGTTTATGAAGTTAAACTGTGAAACTGCGACGGGGGAGGATGTAACCCTACTTCCATTGAAGGCTGTGAACTTGTATTTCTGTCAACATCATTCCCATATCCAAAATGTTAAAGATATTTTTTCTGTAACTTGTGAGCCGTGCTTAGAAGGATTGTATTTTGAGAGGATGTGGCAGGTTTAAGTTGCATTAGTGTAGGTTCTTACAACTGCCTTGACTTCTTTGAAATGAATAATAGCTTTGAAATGAAAAATTGCGTTGTGCAAATCTTGGATTTCTTCTCATTCTCTAGCCAGGGTAGAGTAGATATTCTGAGAACTTCAGTGTTGGATATAGGCAGGACTTCTGTAGTCCAAAATCTATAGAGCAGAGGATGCAAAAGAGGATTTCTTTTATGTGGCACAGGTAGGGTAAAATCCTATGCCTTTCAAAACAGACTGTTCTGGCAGAATACAGACACTTCAGGACAGGAGGACTTTGACAGCCTGTAGTTAATGCTAAATATGTGGCTTGTTGGTAAAAAGGCATCCAATCTCCTCTACCTGTTGCTTGAATGATTAGTTGAGCTGTAATTTAGTACACGATTTTACCCATTGATTTGCTACTTTACCTACTCTACATCTTACTAAAAAAACCTTTGGGGTTTAATTGTTTAATTTGGATACAGTATAGGAATCTGTTATAATTTGCATTCTCAATGCTATTTTCTTTTTCAGTTTAGAGCTTTCTTCCCCAAGTGTGTTAGGCTGGTCCGTTTTAACAGAAGACATTGCTTTTCTTGTCATATTCCAGTTCTGAATGAAAATGCCTTTCACTTTTCATCTCCAAATGGCTAAATTTGTAGCTGTTCCTGAGGTTATATGTTTTGTTAGATTCATTTCTGCTTCATGTGTTGACTTAATGCAGGAGATGTGATCTAAAAGCATTAGTTTTTTTTTTCTAGAGCAAGTTGTAATGTAGAAAAGAATTGGGCAGCTTCAGATTTGATGTCCCAGAAATGCAGGTGTGTTTTGCTTGTCTTCTTTCTCTTGATACCATTCTAGCTTCACCATCATAAAGGAAATATGTTAAAATACTTCATCGAATCATAGAATCACAAGGTTGGAAAGGACCTACACGATCATCTCGTCCAACCATCCTCCCATAACCATTGCTAGCACAAGCCATTAAACCATATCTTGTAGCTCCTCATCCAGAATCCTCTTGAACACTGCCAGGGACAGCAACTCCACCTCCTCCCTGGGCAGCCATTCCAGTGCCTGAACACTCTCTGAGAGAAAAAATTTATCCTTATGTCCAGTCTAAACCTCCTCTGGTACAACTTGTGGCCATTTCCTCGGGTCCTGTTTGTTGCCTGGCAGAAGAGGCCAAGCCCCTCCTCATCACAACCTCCCTACAGGAAGTTGTAGAGTGCAATGAGGTCTCCCCTGAGTCTCTTCCAGACAAACAATCCCGGCTCCTTCAGCCGCTCCTCATAAGACTTGTGCTCCAGACCACTCACCAGTTTCATTGCCTTTCTCTGGACATGTTCCAGGGTCTCAATGTCTTTCTTGTAGTGAGGGGCCCAAAACCGAACATGATAATCAACACTTCCTTTCCAGCTATTCTGAGATTAGAAGAACCACCTTTGTTTTGTTTTTGTTTAGGGAGGAAGCCTGTGGCAAAGCAGGTATGTCTGTTGTTGCTTGCTTGTAGTTCTGTGTCATATGGGGGAGCCCAAAACTATGCCTGTTATCTGGCAGATGTGACCCTGTGCAGTTTCATAGGGCTGAGAAAAATAAAGTTGTGAATTGTATGAGTTGGCATCATGTGGAAAGCAAGAGGTAAGGAATTCAAAGCTGCTGATTGCCATTCATATACTTCTATTAAGCTGGTCTGTGTTTGGCACTGTAGCTTTGTTTGATGCTAGAAATGAGGAATTGAGGACTTCCTAATAGGGGGGAAGCTGAAGGAGTTTGGGCTTTTGGGGCTTTCCTCAAGCATTGCCCAAAACTTGTTCTGCACGTGGCAGGCTGATCTTGGCTGCAATACTTTGTTTTTCTGTGTTATTCTAACCATGTCCCTCTTGTTTCCATTTAGTATTCACTTAAAACAACCCTAAAATTTGGAGAAGAACGAGAAAAACTCACTTTTTTTTCCCACCTGCTCATTATTTGTTTTTACTGTGTAAAAGTTATTGCTGGTAGATAGGAGATTACCTTTTGCTTCTCTTTGTGTGTTAAAACTTCTTCCAAATGTTTGTCTAACCCATGTCAAAGATAGTTAGAAGCGCTGCTTGCTCTGTCTTTCTGCTGCTGACCCTCACGCTCCTGATAACCTTTAGCCAGAAAGCTGCTCTCTGTAAACTTCACTTTGGCACTGGATATCTTTTGCAGATACGTCACTCTGATTAGAAATGGGTAACGTTTTATCCTAAAGCACAACAAACACACTCTCTTCATTAACAGAAATTCCCATAATTTAGCAGTATCTATATCCAAATCAGTGTAAGCCTGAACAAAGCCGAAGCGGAGCTGTACCAGGGATTATCATCACTGCTAGGTAATTAGTATAGCGTAGAATCAAGCTGAGGCATGTGAATATTGCAGTTCATCTTAGAACTGAGTTAGAAGAATGCATTTCTTCCCTGTAATGTTTTTTCCAGTACTTTTAAAGGAAACTGAGATGAAATTAGATGCTGCGAACAATGTTAGAGCAATGAGGGCAGATCACTCGTGGGTTTTTTGGAAGAAAAAGCTCATTTTCTTTGCTGGGTTTCAAAATTTGATTTCTTTTGCTGTGTCATTTCTTAAAGTGCTCTATTCAACTCAAATTTCCTTTCTAGCTGGATTCTGCAGCTCTGTTGTTATGCTTCTGTTTTGTGTGGAGCATATAAACAGGAGGGGCTACAACTGTTTACAAGGGTGGATAGTGATAGGACAAGGGGGAATGGTTTTAAACTGAGACAGGGGAGGTTTAGGTTAGAGATTAGGAGGAAGTTTTTCACACAGAGGGTGGTGACGCACTGGAGCAGGTTGCCCAAGGAGGTTGTGGATGCCCCATCCCTGCAGGCATTCAAGGCCAGGCTGGATGTGGCTCTGGGCAGCCTGGTCTGGTGGTTGGTGACCCTGCACACAGCAGGGGGTTGGAACTGGATGATCATTGTGGTCATTTTCAACCCAAGCAATTCTATGACTGTTTAGAAAGCTTTTTTGTTATATCATGTGAAGGTTGGACATTATATACAAACCAATAGTTAATAACTTTTTCTTTTCTTATTATTTTTGGCTGTAGAGAGCCATTGACATTTATTGTTTACCAAACAGCTTTTCCTTCAGAAGAGCCCTCCATCTCATTTCAGGTGATTTGTTATCACATACAGAAATAGTTCATGGAATGACATAGTTCTTCAAAGCAATTACTGAGTAATTCAGTCACTGAGAATAGGTTTGGACCTCCTGTAAATGTCACTGTTACATAATTTTCCCCTACTATTTCATTACCTCCACTGAAGATCTCCAGATCTCATTTGTGCCACTGAAAGAATGCGTGCTATTCAGGGCTGAGAATACTGATATCCAGTATTTGACATAGTATTTAAAGGTGCTTTATATATATATATATATATATATATATATATATATATATATATATATATATATATATATATATATATATATATTTGACATCCAAAGCTTTATTTGGCTTCAGCCTTTGCTTTCTCCTATAGCACTTCAACCCTTTGAAGTTCCGATATCAAAGCATGTTGTTGATAATAATTCAGTCATTCAAATAACTTGTCTAACCTGCCTATTCAGATGGTGACTGCCGTATTTCAATCACTTAAATGCAGCCACTGCCAAAACCTTGCAAGCTGATGAAAAACTTGATGCGGGTGAGTGATGTCAGGATGTGTTTGTGTTGAAAGTAGCGTTTTGTAAGAGGTATGAAACATGTTGATCACTCTCCTGCTTGGCATGAGGATTGCTGGCACATAATTATTTCAGTAATTAGACTTATGCTTGCAGAGGTTCTTCTAATCTGAATGTTTCTAAGGCTGAAAAATGTGATTTTGAAGTTCTGTTCTGAGTAACTGTGCTTGTTAGCAAAGCACAGAGTGCTTTGAAGAGGCTCTCTGCATTTGTTAGGGTCAGCACTCTGTCACTCTGTTATGAATACTTTATTTGTTACAAGTCTATTTTCCCTAATTCCAGTAAATACAAGCGTATTATCTACACTTGGAATTTTTATGGCCGTGCAAGAAGAAAAGATTGATTTGCATTACAGCAGAGAGAGATTCAGGTTGCGTTGCACTTGGATCATCAGCATGTGAGCGTGGTGAGAGAGGGACCTTTCTCCCAGTCTGAAAGCTTAGGTTGTGGAATCAGAAATGATTCCCTCAGGCTGATAAGCATCAGTATTGCTTGAAATAAAGAACAGGGCATTTCCTGATTGCACCACTGTTGTTTGCTGTCTAGTTAATAAACCATTGTTAAATATGAAACCTGTATCACAGAATCACAGAATGACCTGGGTTGGAAGGGACCTCAAGGATCATGTAGTTCCAACCCCCCTGCCTGGCAGGGCCACCAAACATACATATTTACTAGATCAGGTTGCCCAGGGCCCCGTCCAACCTGGCCTTGAACACCTCCAAGGATGGGGCATCCACAACCTCCCTGGGCAACCTGTTCCAGGGCCTAACCACTCTCCTAGTAAAGAATCGTTAGTGCCGCGTTGATTTTGTAGTCTTGAATAGGTGCTAAACTCAGTGTTGTACCTGCTGATTGCAGGTACCTGTTCTTAGTGGTTCTTACCATTTCTGAGTGTGATTGCTGAGTTCTGTGCATTGCTGCCTTAGTTTGCTTGCCTCTGTGACTGCTTCCCTGAGACTTTAGCTGCGTTCAGCTGCCCATAGATGGTATGTGGATACCTGCTTCAAGGCAGAGCTGCTGTTTGTCATTGAAACAAAATCTTAGCGGTATTTCAGAGCAATGCAAGGAAAACACAGATAAGCAAAACTGTTTGTATTGGTAGAAAATGGTGTTAGCTGCAGTTTTCCAAATGTCTTGTTGAGTTACTGGGAGGTAACTGCAGTTCTCTGCTGTGTGTTGGTACTGTAGTTGTACCATTGTAGATGATGTGTATGACATAGCATCTCTTTCCTCTGGAGTTTAAGGATGACTTTAAATGGGTGCTGTAGGAAAGAACTGTTTATTGAGCAACAAACGTTTTTGCATGGATCCAAGTCAAGGCTTTCTCAGGACATAGTTATCTTTACTTTTGGTTCAGGTACATCTGTAAAACTTAATTGCTTGAGAACACAGCTGGTCAAATAACTCTGAAGTTCTATGTGCAATCAAGCAGCTAGTTTATTTGCAGTGCTGTAGGAACAAAAATGTAAATAATTAATAGCTGGTTTATGTAATGCTACAAATTGTTGCATTCTGTTCATAAGGGACGGCTTGATAGGTTTGCTTAAGGTTATTCCCACAGGCTTTTTTAAAATATCTTTATACATTGCCAAAGTGTAGCCACCATTCATACTGCTCAGCCTCTTAAGAAATACCCCATGGGAACAGGCCTGTGGTATGGATAGCTGAAATCTGAAAGTGCCAGAAGAACATGCTATTTTGGGGGACTGTGAACCTGGCTATTTTCTGCAGTGTATACCCGTTGTTTCCCCCATGCATCCATAATAGTCCTCCCTATTAAAGGGGCCATCTCTGCCTGGTTTCTTTTCAGTCTCATATTCTACTTTCATATCTACTGGCATGCTTTGTTCCCTCCTGCATAAGGAAAGCTCTCTCTTGCACTCTTTCTTTTTTAAACTGACTTGCCATTGTAGGTGGCATTTGTTTTCAGCTCACAAAGTCTATGAAACAGAAAGCACTGATGCCACAGATATATGGTAATTTTCATAGCTTTCCTGGAAGCTTCTCTGTGGAAGTAGCTTTTACCTTTTAGACTTTGGGTGAAAAATGGGTTATAGAAAGAGAATCTTCTTTTCTCAGCTTCTTAGTGGGCTGTAAGTTAAATATCTTTGTCTTGATTATTGAGCATATTTGATCTCAATCTTGGTCAAATACAAAACTTCAGTAGGAGGCTCAAAACAATAAATTAAACAGTGCTGTGAAATCTTTAATATTTGATTCACTTGAAATACTTGAGAAGTATCCCCTATGAGTAGGGCCTGAACGTCTGCTTTGAATCACTTCACAGGGTGATTTCATACTGACACTCAAATATCACACTTCTCGTTTTCTTTTTATGTTTGTGCTGGATAAATGATGTTCAAATGGCTGGAACTTGATAATAAAGTTGGCATGTTGGAGCATGCGGCTCTCATGTATCCATGAAGCTACTACTTAAGATTTTACCCATGCGTGATGCTTACTGTTTCTTAAAGCAAGTTAGATTTGTGCTTCAAGTACTTGCATTAAAAAATGGTCTCATGAATAAAAAAGGCCAAAGTCTTATTTTATGTGGTCTCTGTGAAGCCCATTATCCTGTTTGATTGCTAGTACTCGGTAGCCATAAAAATGTTTATTGTCAGGACCTGAATTAAATCATAGATAATAGGCCATAGTAAATAAGCATATGCTTGTAATGTTCAAGCCTCTCATGCCAAAGAGCTCCACATCAGCTGGAAATTCAGAGATCTGTTGTTAGGTACACAGTCAAGACTGTTATTTTTCTTATGCTTTTACCTGGCTTCCTTTTCACATCTAAATGGACAACGTGTTTGTTCTTTGCCCACTAAGAGCAGAGTGGCCCACCTAGCTGTGTGAAAGGAGATGGGTTGTGCCACATAGACTGCATCCTACAATCTGTTTTCTGCACTGTATTCAGTGTAATTGAAGTTGAGTAACGTCTCAGAGGGGTTTTATTTTTCTTCCTTTATCACCTTAAATGACATGATGAATTCTTTCTCTTTCAATGACGCTTCAGAATATCCCAGTTGATAGTGAATTTATTCTTAGATTTTACTGTTTTAAACCATATGCACAGCCTGCCCTACCTTCAAGAGTATTTTAAAATGGGTTAGGGCAACTAAAAGACTGATTTTGCCTGCTCTGGTAAAAATAATGGATTTGCTTAGGCCTTTAATTTCTGCAAAGCACCCAAGCTTTCAGTGCTCTGCGAAGTGGAAACCATGGCATGCCTGCAAGTCAACTCGGTTAAGTGCCATAGTTGCATATCATTGCTGAGAAGATAGTTTTAGACATAGGGGATTTGTACTTCATTCAGGTAAATCTTGGATTGTGATACCTTAGATATTCACTGTCATTTTGCTAATAGACTGGGAGATAGTATTTATTACTGAGTTCTTGATCAGTTATGATTCAAATGTGTTTAAAAAAATAAAGTACTTAGGAAAATAAAATGTTTCTTCACTAATTCTGACTCACCAGGGTTTGTTTTCTATGTGAATTAATCATACAGTCTTTGATTCAAGTTTGTCTTTTGAATGTGTGGAGGGTTAAAATGAAAACAGCCTCTATTGTTATACCCGGGGCAGTTTGTTTTTAGTAGTCATGCCTGATAAATTTTGTGTTTTCTTTCATTACAGGTACAAAGGATCTTGTGGTAAAAGCACAGGTTTTAGCTGGTGGTAGAGGGAAAGGAACATTTGAAGGTGGCCTCAAAGGAGGAGTGAAAATAGTTTTTTCGTAAGTTCTTTCTATATTAACCAACCAAATGGAGAAACTTCACTTTCCTTGTTATGAGTTGAACCTCTTGCCAAGTTTAAATCAGTGTTTTAATTATTAACTTTAAAATAACAACAACTAGGTAAGAATTTTTTTATAGTACTTTTGTTTTTCCATCAGTTTCTCTGTCACATTCTGAGCTTCTTTTATTCTAGTCCAGAAGAAGCAAAAGATATCTCCTCCAAAATGATTGGAAAGAAGTTGTTTACCAAGCAGACAGGAGAAAAGGGCAGGATATGCAATCAAGTATTTATCTGTGAGCGCAGATATCCCAGGAGAGAATACTATTTTGCAATAACAATGGAAAGGTCATTTCAAGTGAGTAATATTAGAAATAGCAGTCAACTAATTAACTTGTGATAGTTGAATTAGAAAAAAAAAATGCTCTTCACTGTATTGGTCACTTGCATTTGAAATTCAGAAATATAAACTAGTGAAATGTAATTTCCTAGTATCTCTAACTATGTGTTTGTCATAGTGTTGTAAATGCTTTAAAAATGTTATACTGGTACTGGTAGCTTCAGCTGAAGCTCAAAGTCATGGGGCTGAAGGGGAGGTGGGTGGAATAAGGGGATTATTTTCATTTTGCTTTTAAAGTTTGCACTTGTCTACCAGATGCTTGTACTAGAGTTAAGTTTAAAAATACATCTATGCACGTGTACATGCCATTTATGAGTGTTAGAAACAAGATAAGTGGTAGCATTTTGGAAGTGCCTGTAGTTCTAGATAAATCAAGTGCCTGTGTTCACCACAGCGTGGAGATTCCTTGGGATGCACAAGTTTGTTCCCTCAGTTTTGGGAGTGGTGGTAGCTTTCTTATACCAGCACTCTTCAGTAAGTGGTGATTCTGTGTTACAAACTTCCTGCTCTGCCTAGTATGTGTTCTATATAAGTCCTGTGGACTTGCTTGTATGGCTGTGTAAGTAACCTGTGACATGATCCTCATCAGCCTCTGGTAATTCATCACCTCCAACAGTACCTGTAACGACAGAGGCTTGGGAGATGTTGCTAGTGAGCAGTGAGTTGAAAAATGCATTGAATTCTTCAGCCTTATCTGCTTCTAAGATACTCAGCAAGAACAGAGGGTCTGTGTTTCCTTTCACCTTTTCTTCTGCTGCTAGTGTAGGGGTAGAAGCTCTTGCTACACTTTGGTGTCCGTTGCACGTATCAGTTGTAGGGGCCTTTGGCTTTCCTAAGGCCATCTGTATTTGTGCATGTGATGTTTTCTAAACTCCTCCTTTGTAGTCTTTGTTCCACCTCCTGAGCACTGACTCTTTACATTGGGGCTTAGTCATGGGTTCCCTGTGTGAGTGTATTTTGGAAGGTTACTGGTGGGCTTCTTTATGAAAGGTCTTCGAAGCTTAGGACTTGACTTCACGGCTGTCAGGAAGATGGAAACTGTAATCTCTTATATTCGTATATTAGAAGTTTAATGTTGTACTTAAGGAAGTATCATTTGGATTTTAGTGCAGTTAAGTGATTTGGGCATCTACATTCTGTTGTACTGTACAAAAGCTTGGAAGAACCAAATATGACAGTATGTATCACAGGATTACCACAAGGTGGCATGAAGATACTGCATGTGGCTGGAGTTTGTAATCCTAACATCTTGTTTTAGCTCTTACTTTAAAAAGAAATCTTACTGCCTTGTATTGAGCCATAATTTTTGCTTTTTTTGGTTAGGATGTACTTTGTTTTTTACTGTTGACTTTTTAAGTGTTGTTTTTGGATGTGCTTCTAATTGCTCTAACGAGTCTAGGGTGCTGATGATTAGGAAGAACCTTTCCAAACAAGAAATTGTAAAGGTTAAATTGTGTGCAGCTGGTATTTGTTGTAAACTTCTTCCTTTAAGAGGGGAGGAAAAAAGCTTATAAAATAACGAGTTGAAAGTAGAACGTAATGCCTTGGGTTCTACTTGCCAGTGGAAGTAAGACCTCTTGCATATTAAAACCATTTATTTTAGTCAATTCTGTGGAACGAAGCTTTCTTTTTGTAAAGTATTCTTAGCTCCCTGACTGCTCAGGATATAAGTATCCAGAAATGTTCATTGTGCTGAACCTTGGTGTTTGATGTAGGATAGTTCATCACCTACGTGCTTCCATTTGTAAAGATGGTGATGAGATGGGAGTAGCGTGGTGTTATTAAGCATGCTCTTGGAATCAGCATCTTGCTTTCTGTATTAAATTGTCAGCAGCTATAAGGCTTTTTCATGTTTAAGTAATGCTGCTCTGCTACACTAGGTGTCATAATTAATGCACAGGTGGTGATAAGGGAAGGTACTTGAGATAAAAACAAGTGTATGTCTTTAAACAGGAGGACTGTTCTCACAGAGAGAGATCGTAGGTATATTAGTAGTGAATCCTTGGTATTTTCCTTGAGATTTAGATAGCAGAGGAAAAAAAAAAAACCACCAAACAAAAGACAAACAGAAAAGCTTCTAGAAAAATGTTATCTATTACTTTTTCTTAATTTCTTTTATTATTGAATAATTGGGTGCTATTTTGTCAGAAAACCTTGACTTGCCTTCAGCAATAGCTGTCCTTGAGTTTTGTGATCCTATTGGATGGGCATAGTTTGCAGTAATTTATCACTGGATTCTGAAGACCTAATTTTGTCCTTGGATTTGGAGCATGGTGGAATGAATAAATGAGTCCCTGGCATTGGATGTGTGTTTGTGTAGGGCTGAGTGGAGAAGGGGGAGATATTCCTTTTCTATTGACACAACCTAGAAGGATAAAACACGTATAATTACTAAGTTGGATCTTTCTGTCAAGATTTAATATATCTGTTAATTGATCTGTTGCTATGGTATATACATAACTTTTTCTTTGTGAAAAGAAATTGGGCTCAAGGTACACCTTGCAATTTTGAGAGTTTTATTAAAAGTGTTTATATGGATGTACTGAATAAAAAAGACGGTGACGTTCTTTTCAATAAAAGCATGTAGGTAAAATGCTGAAATACAAGGGTTTCTAACTATGAGCAGGGCTTTACTGTTGGAAAGTGTCTTATGGGGAAAAACTAAATTTCAGTTGGGGGTTATAAAATTACTTACACTTTTCCTCTTTTTGCTTTTTGTTCCAGGGTCCTGTGCTGATAGGCAGTTCCCAGGGTGGTGTTAATATTGAAGATGTTGCTGCAGAGAATCCTGATGCGATAATTAAGGAACCCATTGATATAGTAGAAGGCATAAAAAAGGAGCAAGCTGTTAGGGTAATTGTTAATGTGGAAAAGTACACATTAGCAAGGATGGGTAGTGCTGTTTCTAAAGTTGATGAAGTGTGCGTGTGTTCAGCCTGCTGAGTTGTCTTAAACCATTTTGACATTTTGAAACAGATTTGAGTGAGTGATTTAAGTATTTTCAGCTGATAGTCAAGGCAAATCCAGCTCTGTGTGACAGTGCTTTATATAGCTATGTAACGACAATGATGACTTATTACTAGCTCTCCTTTAGGATAAGTGCAGTGTTTATTACTAGCTCTCCTTTAGGATAAGTGCAGTGTTTTATATCAAAAATGGTCTTTTAAAACCCAAGAGTTACTGTTCTCCTGAAAGGCAGGAGAGAGTCTATATCTTCAAACTCAGTACTGAAATAATATTTAAACTTGGAGATTCTTAACTTGTGAGTGTCAATCAAAACGTGAACGTCAGTTAACTGATAACCAATCTTTTACTTTCAGCTAGCCCAAAAAATGGGATTTCCTCCTAATCTTGTGGATGAAGCAGCTGAAAACATGATCAAATTATATAATCTCTTTCTGAAATATGATGCCACCATGATAGAAATAAATCCTATGGTTGAAGATGCATCAGGAGTTGGTAATGTTTCTTTTATTTGTATGCTTTTTGTAACAGCTTGATGCTTTCATAATTCTACATTAGTTTACAATGAGTTTCAGCAAAAACTTCAGTGGTATACAGCAAGGAGGACTTGACATTAACATGTTGTGTTGGAAAACAAGTTTAACAAAGCATATAAATATAAATTGATTTAGCTGGTTGTCTTCGTTGGCAAGTTGGGTAGAATCTTGTATGTGCACGCAGTGTTGAGTGGGTCATTTCAGCAGTGTTGGACCACATGAGTTGGCTGCCAAGTTTAATGTAACAGGTGTTAACTTGCACATGTAGCAGTTGAAGTACTTTTCTAGTAGTAATGGCATCAAATGACTTTTTAAATAAACTGTTATTTCCTTTCAGTGATGTGTATGGATGCAAAGATAAATTTTGACAGTAATTCAGCCTATCGTCAGAAGAAAATCTTTGATATGCAAGACTGGACACAGGAAGATGAAAGAGACAGGGACGCTGCAAAGGCAGATCTCAACTACATAGGATTGGATGGAAATATAGGCTGTTTAGGTATGCTCTGCTCAATGAGTTTTAAATGACTTAGTGAGTTTATAAACTGGATTCCTAAATGTTGTGTTTCTTCTCTTATAGTCAATGGTGCTGGTTTAGCTATGGCCACGATGGATATTATTAAACTTCATGGTGGAACTCCAGCAAACTTCCTTGATGTTGGAGGTGGTGCTACAGTGCAGCAAGTGACAGAAGCCTTTAAGCTTATTACCTCTGATAAAAAGGTAGGGGCTTGGCATATCAAGGTCCTGCAAAGGGGCGACACAAGCTGTGCTTTGAATTACAGTGCTTAGTGCATGTTCTCCAGAAAACGTGTTTTTGTAAGTGTAAAATTAGGGAAGAAAATGGAGACGTTAGCTAAATCTTGGTACAAATGGAGAAGGTCTGAACACCTGCTCAAGTTTTTTTTTCTTATTTTAAAATGAATTCTTTGGCTGTGTACTGAGTAGGCGTTTTTGTGTCCTCTGGTTGAAATTACAGCTGTACGTGAATTTGTTCAGAAATCCTATGAGTGTAAAACTGCCCACACTGGCTTTTTAAACAGAAATCAGTGTTTTGATAAATTTCCTTTTTTGTTGTTGTTTTTCTTGTGCTGGTTTTGCAGCTGCTAGAGTTGTAGAGATTAATATTCTCTGTGCTGTGCACAAACAAGTTTCACAGGTACAAATTTTATATAACGTGAATAAGTATCTTTGTAATGGCCATGGAACAGCTTTATCCAAAGTTTATCAGTAGTGTTTGAACATTATTAAGATAATGAATTGGTTGGAACCCCAGAGGGTCTACTGTCTTAGGTAATGTGAAGACTGACTTGGTGGTCTACATAGGGATGATTATCCCAGTAACCAGAAAAGTTGGGAATTCCTTGCAGGATCCAGTGATGGTGTACTACATTTGGATCACAATTTAAAATACTACTTGAACCTCTTTGGAAAGGATCAGAAGGAAGTAGAGATTTGTGTTAGAGGAGTTTAGTAAGCTATGCTTACAGAGCTTGAATTTTCCTTTGGTTGAAAGTCTGAGTGGTGCTTTGAGGTGATGTGTCTCTGTCCATTTTTAATGTAAATATTCTTGATTTTTTTTTTTTAGGTACTGGCTATTCTGGTAAATATTTTTGGAGGCATTATGCGATGTGATGTAATAGCACAAGGCATTGTTATGGCAGTAAAGGATTTGGACCTAAAAATACCTATTGTGGTACGATTGCAAGGTGAGTGTACGTGATAAATATATTTCTGTTTGTATTGACAGATGTTCTTGACCTTAGATACTACACAGTAAGTTTTCTGTAAGGAATATAGTTGTAGGACTATGGGAGAACAGGGAAAACATAGAATTTAGATGATGAGGATTGGCAAGTCAATAAAAAGAGATTTACTGCTTTTATAACTACTGAAGTAGTTGTCTTCTACATTTATCCACCTACACTGGAAATGGTAGTCTTGTGTTCTGTAAGAGTTGCATTTTATTTGTTTCTTAAGGTACGCGAGTTGATGATGCCAAAGCTTTAATAACTGCTAGTGGCCTCAAAATTCTTGCCTGTGACGACTTGGATGAAGCTGCTAAAATGGTAAGAGAGCTCATTGTGAACATTATTTTCAGAACACAGGACCTGTTTCAGAATATTGAAAAGCTGAAAATCAGTCACCTAAAGGTAGCCTAGGGTATTCAGTGCTAGATATTACCAGGTTTGCAAGCAGATGCTTTGCAAATTAGTAAGGGAATATTTTATAAGGAAAACTATGTTGTTGTTTCGTCCCCAGAGTTACAATATTTGAGCCTTCAGTTATTTTATTTTTTCTGAAAATCTATTTTAAAAGGTAAAAGTTGTTGGGGGAAAAAAACCCACACTGCTAAATGGACTTACCTGCCATCCTTCTTGTTAGGGAAATGGCTGGGAGATTAGTTTTAGGTGAAGTAACTGAGAAATGTAACACTTCTTTTGACGTAGCATTATATTTGTGCGTGTGATTAAAATCAGACATAGTTGATCACCTTGCTTCTGCAGTAAGATAATTAGATATTCAGACAGGGTGGTTATGATTTTTATTTCCTGAAGTTGAATTAGCTGTGGGCTGCTTAGAGGAAGAGCTTGTTAAGCCTGATGGCACAGCCCTTGTTTTTAAGGAATAACATTAAGTCTTGCGAGATTATTAAGCTTTGGTTTGGTCACTGTAAATATTCCCTAGGAATGTGTATGAATTCTTAAGCTGTATTGGATCTATATAATGTGTCATTTGAAACTGATGATGTTTTGTTGGTTCAGTCATGGAGCCATGCAAATAGAATTAGAATTAGTTTTCTAACCTAAAATCATCTGGAGATGATGATAAAATGCTGGAGAAGCATTTTTGGAAAGGATTCAGTTTGTGTATGTTGCTAGTAGGTAATTTTTTGAACAGGTGATACAACAACAGTGATATGATGATACAACGAGGTTGATAAACAAATGGATGAGGATAGATCAGTGTAATGAAGCTGAGCATAAAGTAGTGATCGTAGTCAGTGATTTTAAAAGGGTGTATTTATACTTGCTTTTTTCCCCACCTAAACATTCACTTGATGGTTCTGGCCAATTAGGATTTTAGGTGAGTTTGAAGTTATGTAATGTGGACAAGAAATTATTTTACAAACGTGTGAAGTTTGTGAAGGTGAAGAATTTTAATGTGCAAAAAATGAGGACGTATTCCTAAGCAGGAATTAATTCATAAAGGTTATGCAAGATAACTTGAGTCTCCACAAGATATCAAAATATGATCCAGAAATGCCTGCAACAAAGAATTATAGAGGGAAAAGCTTCTGACATTATTCGAGTTATAAAAATAGGATAGGATTGTTTTGAAGTTAAGTCTTTGTTTTTCTTTTACAGGTGGTGAAACTCTCTGAGATAGTAAGCTTAGCGAAACAAGCTCAGGTCGATGTTAAATTTCAGTTGCCGATTTGATCAGAGAAATGTCATGCCAGTGTCTGCTTCTCTGAAATACTGTGTTCTGTGGGATGTTTTTCTTGTTTTGTGCGGAGGTTTTGATTATTTGACAGGCGCTCAGGCTGAACTACCTGGTCTTTAATGTTAACATTCGGAATGGTTGGACTTCTTGTAAAAGTGTGTATTGCTAATATTTAGTCCTTAGCTGTTCTCAAACCTCCAGCTTTTGCTGCAGAATGTTACTTGCAATATATTTCTGCGTTGTCCAAAGTAAAGCTTCTGGTTGAACAATTATTCTGAATAAATTCTAAAGTTACTTTACTTGTAAATTTGTTTTAGCGTTGGTTAAATATAAATATGACTAGATTATCCAGTTGTCCCTGTGGAGAATTGTATTGAAACGGTATTTTATGTTGGAGACAGTTGTACTTAGCAGTATAATGGACTTGAGCAAACAGATCATTATTTATAAACAGGTGCATTTGAACTTGATCAGAAACGTTTTTAGAAGTGCTTCACTGAAGTGGCTGGTTACTCTTCTGGACAACGTGTTTAATCACTACAAGATATACTGTAGCACTTAGATTTTCACGATTATGGGTCTTTACAAGAAAGCATCATGTAGTTTTGTATATGAAAAAGCATTTACCAGACTTCAAAGAGATGAAATATATAGAGAATTAAAGCGTCTATTGTACATTGCTGATGAAACTGTACATGAATAAAATGTCTCCCAAAACAACTTCTGTCTTTTATATATCACCATTTTTTATCAATTGCATAAACACAAAGATTAGTAATAGTGTATATGCTCATCTTTTTTCCCCTTGAGTTATAGGATTAAAAATTTGAACTCATTAAGCCAGTTTTTGTCACCGTAAAGTGCTATTGATTTTGGCATTATGCACAATGTGAAACTTGTCTGTTGATGCATACATTTGCCACTTACTAATTTAAATTTGGAAAATGTTACTCTTTTTGATTGTATTTTGCATTTTTTTCTTTCTTTGTTTAAACGCAGATTTCTTGGTTAACAACAGCATGGTTTTGTCAGGAGATAATGAATTTTTCTACTGTGGGATTTCAGAATGAGAAATGCTTTGTAAGATGGATGGAGAAAAGTCTTTTAACCAACGATGGTTTTAAACTAAAAGAGGGTAGATTAATTTTAATTGGATTTGAGGAGGAGATGACAGCGGTGAGGCTCTGGAACAAGTTACAAAGCAAACCTGTGAGTGCCCCATCGTTGGAAGTATTCAGAGTTGGGTTGAATGGGATTCTGGGCAGTCAGATCCAATGGGAGGAGTCCATGCCCAAGGCAGGGGATTGGGAACCAGGTGATCTTTGAAGTTCCCTCCAACTCAAACCAATATGATTCACTCTAAGATGAACATAAACAAAAGACTTACTTAAAATGGATGTATAAAATGTGGGGCAATTTACAGCCCATACCACACAGTTTTGAGGTAGGTAGGGTGATATGAAAATTTAAACAAGCACGGTGTATTTCAGTACTAAAGAAAATCAGCAGAGGTGAAGTTCACCTGGTATTTAAACTGGGTTACTTTCAGTCCCTCACAACAGATAACTTGTGTGCTGTTAATCCAGTGTGCTAAATTGGGCCTCTAGGTATGCTTGGCGTTTCTTTTATTCAATGGTCTTGAATGGATTTGCAGAGGTAACCAGTCTGAATAGACTTGTTAAGCACTGAATGATTTTGAGAATATAATTCATTTCTAATGTGTAGGTTTGCTCCTAGCCTTATGCTTTTAAAATTTATGTAGAATGGTAATCTTACATGTTCATAAGGAGACGGACTTCTTTTTTTATTAAAACATAATTATAGTCTACCTTTTTCTTTAGCTTAAGAGGAAAGAACAGTGGAACTGAAGTGACTTGATGTTGCCAAAAATGAGAAATGGAAATGGGCTTTTAGTACAGATACTAGATGAGAATTGAAATAAAACTATACCCACAGTTAGTCCAAAATTTCCTTATACATTGTTTGAACTGTTAAAGGTTGAATAGGGAAGAGGGAGCCAAAGCAGAATAATTTCCATCTTTGAATGTAAAATGCTGAAATACTCAGTAATGCATTCACAAGCAATAGACTTGTCAGAAGGCTATTTTGCTACTGGTGTTTAAAAAAACCCAATGAAACAAAACCTCATCCTTCAAAGACAGAGTGAGTAGGAGGGAGCATACAAGTCTCTGACCTGAGCGTTCAGAGCGTATCGAACCACTCTGCACATTCAAGTGGCAAGTTGTATGGTTGAAGACGGTTACCTTAAGGCACTTCAGCAATGTTCATAGCTTTGTAATGTAAATGCTTGTTAAGGGAAACAGCTGAATTTCTGTTTCAAAACAGTAGTATGGAAGGTGTTGGATATGGTGTCACAGGTAAGATAGAGGGTATAGAAGGAGCGTGAACATGAAGGACCATGGTCAGGGTCATGTATAGAGATGGCACCAGAGATGAGTCTGGAAACATCAGTTATTTCACTTGGTGTTGAAACACAACCAGTGATTGATTGGTGTGAAGTATCTTGAGACTAAATAGGCATATGGAGATTAGTTTAACAGAGTGCCATGGGACCTTTTAATTACTGATAAATATTAATTGTTCTTCAGCCTGTTTCATCTTGCTCCAAGTATGTTGCAGCTAAGAACTATTAATCCATTTGGCACGTAGCTGATGATTTTAAGGCCCAAAGCTGATGTCAGAACTACCTTAATCTTCTTAAAGCTTTACAAAACAACCTGCGTTGGAATACTAAGCATTAAAGATGTGTAAGAATGGAAGCTTACTAAAATTGTACAGCCAAAAGCAGGTCTTATAACTAAACAAAACATGAAAAATGTCTAAACTTCTTACAGATAAGAGTTTCAAAAGACCTGGAATTTTAATGGTAGTAGAAGGAGTTTGTATTAAATGATTTGCTGCCTTTTAATGCAGTTACTGATGCAGAGTTTTCTAACTGTCTCGAAATAATCACACAAGCAAATGCTGCTTCTTTTTTCTTCTTCCTGCAAAAGTAGTCTAACCACTGGCAATCTGGGGATTCAGAGATGAGCTGTTGTGTTCCATGGCTACACTAGTGTTGGGCTTAGCAAACCACGGTAGCTTCGTAAAACAAATACCAGTACTTATAAGTATCAAACTGATGTGAACAAAGAATGTGAATGAGGCAATAGCTCACTCTGTGCAAGAATCACAGGTGAATTTCCACTTTTTGGTAGTGGGGAACCTATGACAGTGCACAATGCCTTCCTTATAAAGGCAGAATCAACCTGATGAACCTTTTTCCCTGACGAAGGCCATCACTGCAAATTATTTCTTCAACACCTGCATATCCCAGCCATAATTAAGCAATCCTTGCAATATAATGGAAGATTTTCAAGTGTGTGTTAAAGTGCAAGAAAACTAATGAAGGATCCATACACACAGGTGTTCACCATCCACTTGTCTTGTGTTTTTTTATCCTCTGCTACCTGTGGAAATAGCTACTTCCATCATAAGCAGGGAATGATGAGGCAATCGGGTGTTTTTCTCATGAAAATAGAGAAACAGAGGATTAATGTCACTCGAGAGTATTAAATGATAAGAGGTCTGTAAATGTTTTTTTCCCTGAAAAAATAAAACTTGAAAGAACAACCTTACTAACAATTATTTATTGATGGAAGAACAGTATCCTGGGCTGCATCAGAAGAGGGGTGGCTAGCAGGGAGATGGAGGGGATTGTCCCCATCTACCCTGCCCTTGTGAGGCCCCATCTGGAGCACTGTGTGCAGACCTGGGGCCCCCAGTACAAGAAGAGAAGAGAAGGAAGATCCACCAGCCTCTAGAAAAAGGGTCTTAGTGAAAGGAATAAATTAAAAACCCCACAAATGACAATCATTTGTTATATAGAAAGCCACTGCTAGTTTAGCTCTACGAAGAGAACTGTTTAAAGTACATAAAGTACAGCCACGCTATAGGCTAACAGAGTTAATATCAGAGTGAACCTCAATGCTGAGTTAAAATATATTCACTGTAGATTTTGAAAGCTGTGTGGGCTTTATAGACAGAACTGTAATGCGTGCAGCTGCCCATACCTGCAAGTAAAGGCTGTATTGAGGAGGGGGAAGCTGACCACTCACAGGAAGACAGTGTCTGGCGTTCTTAGTAACCAGAGAGGAATACTGAACTTGATCAAAGGCAGGTTGTGCCTTCTCCAGGTGGGAACTGCTTGCACTCTCAGGCAGATTGGGTACCAGTACAGGGTAACTGGGAGAGCACTGCAGTGGCTTTTTAGCTGCATAGTATAGCCCCAGACTTGGGCAGAACCTACCACCAAGATGGAGGCCAAGTGTCTTTGTTGCGATGATGGAAGGGTGAAGACTGGGAATCAGAACCCATGGAGGAAGGTGTGAACAAAGATGCTCTACTGGTCTGGAAAATAAACAGGGCAAAAAGATTGGTTCCCCAAAGAACCAACAGTGTCGTTTTCCAGACAAGTATTTTCTCTGCTGTCAGAGACAGCTTCTCTTTAGGAGGATCCCGTTCTGTAGTTGCAAATGAAAGCAGCTGCTTGGTAGCCAGCCAGCAGCACAACTACTTAATTATCAATGAAAACTCTGAGGAAATGGGGAAAGTTTGCTAGAAAGGAGGTCTGCAATATTGCCAGGCACTGTTTTTTTCCTCTATGCATCAGAAAACCTGATAAATGAAAGATGCACAGCAAAATACATTATGCACCCAGATTTACTGAACCGTGAAGATCTAGATGCTGGAGTAACTAAGGTATGCAGAGCATCTCTGTGTTTCCAGTGATCCCTCTTCTCCTTGGTGCCTTTGTCCATGGCTGACAACTCGTGGGTCACCTTCGCTGTAAGGGCAACATGCCTAGTGGATACATTGCATATACTCCTAACATTACTCAGCTCACCCCAGCTACTGGAAGAAAGGAATGCTGATCCCTCCCCCCCAACTTGCTTGTTGTTTAAATACTCATGAAGATCCGGAGGATGATGGATGTTTGTGCGCCATGCTCCTGCACAGTCATGTCTTACATCCCTCAGTGACTCCATCTGTCCCCTCTATACCTGCAGCAATTCCTAGCGATTTCACTATCACTTCTACAGTGCCCTTTGGCATCTCTAGTTGGAGATTTGGCAGCACAAGGAAAATCTGAATTTAGGGCGGCATTAAGTTAATTAAACTTATCATCAAATTAATAACACAAAGATTAGCGTGCTGGCTGCATTATTCATTTCCATGTTTTATTCACTTAAAAGTCCATTTTTAATGCACTCGGTGTTACTGGGAGATTTCTAACGTGCTCTGTGAGAGTTCCATGGGAACCTTTGGCACTCAGCGCTTCTTGGGGTCCTGCATATAAAGTGATTTTCACCCAAGTGACAGAAAATTCACAATTAATAGAAGAAATGAGAACTCTCCAGTTTCTAGATTATTAAATAGAGGGGGTGAAATTCCTGTATGGCTAAACAGATTCCTTTTAATATATTACCTTTCCTTTTATCACTTGTTCCCTAGATCTCCTGCTCTTCTCCCTGCCATTAGTTTTTCTCCAGTGCCAGCTTACCTCTTGTTGGTTTTCCAATTGCTCTCATTGCTGCTGTAGAGGCACAGCTCATTTATTGGTGTAGTTTTGCTCCTGGTTTCATACCACACTGCAAGAGATCATTATTTATGAATAATGCAACAAAATGCCACATGCTATGAGGTTAGGACTGAGACTGCTTCCTTCAGGTTGATATTTTCTTTCAGTTCAACCAAGCAATAGCTGAATGAGATGGTTCAAAGGGCTCCGGCTCCTCTGATCCAAGGGGGCTTTGGATTATGGTCTGAAAGAAGTGAAATTATGAGCACAATAACCCAATGTGTGCCTTGGAAACAGGCAGTGGGAGTATAACTTTCCTTGGAGAAAGGAAGGAAATTAATGAAAACAGCAGCCACGGCACAGAGGCAGCGTCATTAACAAGGCAGGCATTAGCAAGGAATAGTTAAGAAATGCACAACTGTTGTTGCAACATAACACAAGAGAGAAAAAGAGATCAAATGAGCATATTAGGTGCTTCTTTCCTTAATTTCTGTTTTTATTAAAACTCATAGTTGGTACAGGAATGGCTAGAACAGCAGCAAATAACTGCTGATGGGTAAAAGCACTGGGTTCCACCTTATTGTTCATATCCCATGCCTTGCCTGGTGCAATGTGCTGAGATGTGATCAAACAGCAAAGTCTCCTCCTCCTTAAATCCCTCAGCTCAGAGGAATTAGAGCTCGGGGAGCTGAAGGCAGCTCAGTCCATGGGGAAAAACACCCACCCAAACTCCTCAGAATTGCTCTGTCTCCCCATGAGGCTTGAGAATTGCCTGTTCACATTTGTTCATTTAAAAAGTGCTCATTCAAAAGTGCAAGAAATATTCCAGAGCTTTGCCATTAAAACGGAGTATTTTGAGGCACAGCTGCACATCCAGCCTTTCTGTCTCACTGCAGGAAGGTGATCATTCTTCTGTACTCAGTACCAGTGAGGCCATGCCTTGAGTGCTGTGTTCAGTTTTGGGCCCCTGACTACAGAAAAGACATTGATGCCCTGGAGTGTGTCCAGAGAAGGGCAACCAAGCTGTGAAGGGTCTGGAGCAAAGCAAGAGGATGAGAGGTGATGCCCTTAGGTTGCACCAGAGGAGGTTCAGATTAGATGTTAGGAATAATTTCTTCTCAGTGAGAGTGGTAATGCATGGAAGCAGGCTGCCCAGGGAGATGGTGGTTTCTCAGCATCTTGTGCTTGCAAGTTTTTGCATGATCATGCCTTCCAGTCAGGGACATACTACAGAATGATGTCTCAAAAGGAGGATGAGATTATATTTTCTTTATGATATGATGAGTGGACTTGCCGGCCCATTACCTAGAGTGATGTTTTCCATTTACCATCTGTGTAGCATGGCTTATTTTACAGCAAGCAGCTTCAGATACCAAAGGTACCTGCCAAAGAGCACAAACAGTGTGGAGTAATCAGAAAAGCTACAATTCATGGCTAGAAGGTGGGTATTTCATTTTGGAAGAAGGGCCCAGTTGTGCAGGTGGTTTATCCAACATTCCAAGCTCTCAGCCCCACTGCTAATTCCTCAGCACAGCTTTAGCAGGAGATGTGGGACCTCAACAACTTATGGAGCCAGCCTGGGGATGAGGCTCTTGTAGCAATGACTGCTCTGCTTTTCACACTGGTTTTGGAGTCGTGTTCCCATGAGAAAATCCCTGAGACAGCTCGTGGTCATGAATTATACAGTTCCCTTCTTTCACATTAGGACTCTACATCAGGTTTTTTGAAGCCATGGAAATCCATGGCTGGTAGTTGAAAGAAATTCTCCCATGTCTCTTTTATTGCAGACATAGGAAGAGAGCCTTTCTTACGTACTCAAGTGGGTTGCTGGGCTGAATAAATAGATGCTTTTAGTTGCAAGGTTCATACAATGGCATTTTGAGAATGCTGTTTAGTAATTAATTCTGTGAATAATAAGGCATCGCTGAAAGCACTCGAAAGTCTACATGGTAATTCTGGATGCGTGCTTTGAGAGAGACTTACAACAATAATCATAAATGTCAGTGATGTTTTGGGGAGGCAGGCAGTGGAGAAGCACCAGAGCTGATAAGCTCTGGTTTTGTTTTTGTAATGTTTATCTGGTTTGTTTGGGTTGCCAGGCTGAAATTCAAAAATCAATCATCAAGCTATAATGGATGTATATTCATTATGGCTCAAGGAGCCTCAAGTGTCTTTTGCTCATGAATTATTCACAAACAAAAGGATAAACAAATAAGCGATCTACTATAGAATGCAAATCCCTCAGTAACTGCACAGTGTGAAACTGCACTGAGGTCTGGGCAAAGCCTCCAGTCTCTCACGTTTGCCAAGGCTAAGTTAAGGCTTTGAATTATCATGGAGTCATAGAGTGGTTTGCATTGGAAGGGACCTTTAAGATCACCTAGTTCCAACCCCCTGCTGTAGGCAGGGACACCTCCCTCCAGACCAGGTTTCTCACAGCCCCATCCAGCCTGGCCTTGAATGCTTCCAGGGAGGGGGCATCCACAGCCTCGCTGGGCAACCTGTTGCAGTGTCTCACCATCCTCACAGTAAAAAATGTTATGCCAAAACCATCCATTTATGTCCTAACAGTTAAGGGTAATGTTCTGTGAGGATCCCAGGTGGAATTATTGATAATGTTTTCTGAATGTTATGAGAGGCGTTGTTTGTTTCCTTGCTTGTATTTTGTTTATGTGTTAAATGCTTATTCCACCAGGGAACTCTGTATTTGCATGCATAGAAAAGCCATCTGGGAATGATTTATATATATTTCCTAGGATTTCATGTGTAATTACTGGAAGATGAATTCTCCATAACTCACTCTGAGAAGCCTTAAAGACTGGGCTCTGAACTGCAGTTCGTGGCCATGTAGTTGGCTCATGTGCAATGGGCAGATCAGGGAGCATGCAGAGACAGCCCCAGCATTTCCTTGGAGAGTTGCATCTTTACCCTGCCTCCATCACTGACATATCATAGAGATGTTTGTTGAGCATTGCCCTGTTCCCATACTCCTTATGTTCTGAATTGCTGAACTGTGACTCAGAGCCCGCATGCTCGGAATGGAAACTTTGGTCAGTAGGAGATGTACTTTTTCGGACTGTGTATGATAAGAGCTACTTAATACCAAGTACTCAAAGATCCTACTCTGGCTCTCCCAAGCTGAGTGCTCAGAATTAGTGCGTATGCCGTCTCTGCTACTCTTTATACCTGTAAAATGGGAGGGTGCCTCCTTGACACAAAGGGAAGGAAGGAAATCAACGTGATAACTCTGGGCGAAAACCAACATTTAGACAATGACAGCAGAGTTTAAATACAAGCCAAGCAATGAGCTCTCAGCAACAGGAAGAGAACATCATGTTGACTTCTTGTTCATGAGCTGAGTGCCATCCAGGGTGTGCAGTGAGCAAGGTCAGTGTCCTAAGGAAACAAAAACACCAAACAAATACAATTATGTGATTAAATACCAGCACTGCAGAGCTCCCACATAGAATCATAGAATCACCAAGGTTGGAAAAGACCTAAAAGATCATCCAGTCCAACTGTTCACCTATTACCAATAGCTCCCACAAGAGGTACACATAGGCAGTAAAATGCAGCTTGCACAGGGCTGCCTTTGCTGTATTATTTACCAAAATGTTGCACATTCCCTGGCTATTTTCTCTAAAAGCATTTGAGTAAATGAAATCTATAATGAAATTGGTTCCTGATATTATTTACTTTATGTTGACTCTGTCTGTGTTCATAAGGCTACAAGCAGGCTGGCCTATGACTGTATATGTCTGCCTGTGGCTTACTTTGAACCACCTACATTTGAAGGTTGAGAACTTTTTGTGTGTGTGTGTGAAAACACTTCATAGTTCTTCACCTTGATGACTTTTGTTACTCTTTCCTTTTACCAGTCACCATGGCAGCACAAGGCTAAATCGTATTGAATTATTGTTTTCTTTGTATTTCACAGTGAGGCTATAAACTCTCCGAATAAGGAATGGAAAGGTAAAAGAGCTCATGGCTTCCACTGACTGTAAAACTTCACACTAACGTTGTTGCTCTATAAAGCTGTGCTGTCCTACAACTATCTCTGAAACACTGCTGAGGAGACGGGGAGGAAATGGACTGCTTTTACAGTCCAGCCTCCCCTAAGAAAAAAGGTAAGAACCAGTTCTTAAAGAGAAAATTAATGTGGAACTAGTGTTGTTGCTTGGTGTTACCGGCAAACTGGGTCACTGCCATTGCCTGAGAATCACAGCTGCCATTCTGGAATCCACATCCTTGCAAAAACATGATAGAAAAAGATATCAGAGAAGAGACTTCATCATGGGGTGTCCACTTCACTAGCAAACCACGATCTGTGCCACCAGACCAAATTCAAGGGCGAACTGGACTGTCTGGACAATCCATATTTAAAATGGACTTTCCTAATATAGATCCAGAAAATAAGAATAATCCAGAAAAAGAGGCATCAAGGCAGCTAAGAAAATACATGATCTAAGTTTTTCTCCCCATTTCTGTCTGTTGCCTGTTGATTGCTACTTGGAAGTATGCATCCAAATGGGTTTTATAGTTTCAACTAATATTCTTCCACCATTTTGCAACTCAAACACTCTTTCCACTGCAACTGCTTTCTCAAGATAATTCCATTGCCGCCTTTCCACTTTTAGTTTCTGTCAGCAGCTCATTTTCTCAAAGTAGGGGTATGGGATTCCTGCACTACTCTGTGGGCCCCAGCCTCAATATTTCCATCCTTTCTGAATATATTCACAAAAGCATTCATCCATTCCAGATCACCTATAAGCAGTTCAGAAGGTACTTTGCTGTTTAGGAATCACTCACTTCACTGAATCTGCATCTTGTTTAAAACATGTATTTACTACCCACTGGATGTATCTTCAGCAAGTATAATGAAGTATAATGAGCAGCATGAAGCCCTCAGTAAAGTAGTAGCAATTTTGTGGAGTCATCTTTTTTTGCTTATTTTATCTTTCTGGGGAGATATATGTGTTCAAATAAGGGTAAACCAGGATATCCACACTATTTTTTTTACGATCACAGAATCGTAGATGATGCAGGCTGGAAGGGGCTTCACATGTCCAGCCTCTTTCTCAAAGTGTGATCAAGGCATTCGTTTGCCTTACTTCCATGTAGAGAGTTCAAAGATGGATGGTAAATAGAGAGATGGTCATGTCTTGCCCTGGGATGGATGGCAGCTGGGAGGCTGGGTAGCTGATTTGATTCTGTATCACAAATCATCACTTTGAAGTGACAGATTCTTACAAATCTTGTGGGAAGATGTAGCTTCGAGGATATATTGTTGTGAGTTTTACCCTGTAAGAAAAAAGCCGTTTTGACATATGATGTTGTTTCTAGCTGGTGATCTACCTCTCACTGTGACCTTAACACAGCTACGTAATGAAATCATCTTTGAGCATATGACCTTGTCAATTCTGCACATAACTTACAAAATCCAATGCATACTTCTACTATATCTCACTCAGTAGAGAGCTTTCCTGGTTTAATTAACCCAAGGCAAACACTGTTATCTCTGGGACCCTTGTGCTGGTCTTTATTTGAGATTTTTCATTGTAAGTAGTAGATCATTTTTTTAAAAAAGGACATTCTAAGCAAAAGAGAAGAGTTATTCTTCTTTCTCTTCCCTGTAACCTTTTCAGAGAGTTCAATTGCATCCTTAGCTATACAATTCCTTGCCATGAATTATCACCAAGAGAGATTTTTTCTAAAGGATGTTGTATTTGGAATGAAAAAGAACATAAGTGATCCCCGTGTATGGCAGTTCTATGCTGTTTTCATCTATCAGCTTTGAAAATGAAAACCTGCCAATAGGTAAATCACCCTTTTCACTGCATCTACTACAGTCCAATTCAAGTGATTCAAACAAAAATGCTTGATTTTTTTTGGTTCAGGTGAACTGTCTCCATTTCAAGTACTCATGTGCCCCATATGGTATCTCGTTAGGTTTTCACTGACAGCGATCACCTCCCAAACTGTACCACAGGACAAACAAGGTGATGTGGTGGGTTAATCCATTCAGAAGCTGATGACAGCTGTCATCCCATGAGCTCACCGTACTGCACAGGACAGCACTTAGCTGGTGTCCTGTCATGCTGACTATGGTCCTTTCTACTTCTGGAAAGATGACATGGCAAAACAGGGCTCTAGCAGCAAAACCACGGTAGGCTTATGGCCCTTTTTGAAATGCTGAAAGTGGCTATCAATATAGACTTGTAGGTGGCTGTTTTTCCTCCTAGCCCTTTATCCCAGCACAACAGCCCAAAATACCCCTTGTTCTGCCATCTTTGGCCTTCTGAAAACTCTTCTCATTTCCCACTTGTTACCCAGTCCTTCACTCCTTCCCACAAAAGCCCTTCACCAATTTTCCATGAGTGGCTATCCAGGTCCTTTTCCTGGTTTCCAAACTTTTTTGCTTTGAGATACCCGCAGTGCCTTTGCCTACCTCCCTGGCCTGCTGGGTGGTGAGGTACTGAAATAGGCTGCCCAGAGAGGTGGTGGATGGCCTGTCACTGGAGATGTTCAAGGTCAGGCTGGATGAGGCTCTGAGCACCAGACTGAGCTGTAGGTGTCCCTGTTCATCGTGAGGGAGTTGGACCAGATGGCACAACAGCATCTTGTTAGCACTATGGAGAGCAAGCATTTGTATATACATGAAATTCTTCAGGAAGAAACTTCCTGCACAGATGTACAATATTGCAGCGGCTGGAGAAAGAGATGGAGCATTTCAGAGTTCAGCTGCACTACCGACACTTCTTTGTTAGATGGCTCAATAAGACTGACAGACAGCAAAATTTCTGCAGCTTCCCTGCTGATAAATGCCTGAGAAGAATGTCAGTGGTTGATGTGTGGTAGAAAAATATACTCATCTTCTTTATAAGCCTTGAGCTGCCAGTATTATTCATGCATAGCTTGTGAAAATGCAATTGATTAAGTGTTCCAGAAGGCACTAGATGCTGTATTAGTTTCCCTTACATGAACTTTATTGTGCAGCCTTGGTCAGCAATAAGCACAAACAATCAAACCTCCTTTTGAAAGTCATGCTCTACTATGGCCAAACAAATGATGTCTGACTGTGAGAATAAAAGCAAAGAAGGAAAAGATGCAGTTTATCACCACATGTAATTTCTGGATGTTCCACAAGACCGAGACAGAGAGCAGTGATAGCCAGAATAGCTTTTGCAGGCAGGACACTTATGTAGTGACCCTCTACTCTTTGTGTGCCAGATAGAGATTATACCGTGGCAACAAGTGGGCATGGTGGAGATGGGCTGATTGCTGGACTAAATGATCTTAGTGGTCTTTTCCAACCTTGATTCTATGATTCTTTGATTTGCAGTGCTGTAGGTAGAGAGCTCTGGCCTTTACTTGAGGGCAGTAATTCCAGCATCTATGATCTGGATGGCAAATGGATCCTTCCCCTGGTTTTGTATTTATAGTAAGGGCAGTAGGAGTGAACCAGCTGAGTCATATTTGGA
Organism: Coturnix japonica; assembly: GCF_054131305.1. NCBI lineage: Eukaryota > Metazoa > Chordata > Aves > Galliformes > Phasianidae > Coturnix > Coturnix japonica. Next base: position 153,668,703 of record NC_140663.1, on the reverse strand, counting down.
TGATTTGAACTCTGCTCCTACCTGGCAGTCTGTCTCATTGCTATTTTGAAGCAGGTCAGATCTTCCTGAAGTATTTATGTGGCACTAATTGTATGCAATTCAGAAAGTTGGAGGCTTAAAGAAAGTACTGTGGTATTTTAACTACCGTGGATAATATTATCTTGTGTCAAATATAAAATACGCAACTATTAAAGCAAGCTTATATATTTTTAATCTAATGGACAACTATTTTTTGTAGACTGCATATTATGGAAGTCTATACTTTGATTTAATTTCCATGCCTCATTAAGAATTTTAGATTTCAGTCCTAATAGGAACTATTTGTTATTCTTTGAAATGATATAAGAAAATAGCTCATGCTGAGGAATTAGGAAAGAAAATAAATCATTTTCCTGTTTTCCTAGTTCAAATAGATATTTAATTAATGTGACATGCCTTGTGCAAAACCTAACGAATATGTCATCTTTTCTACATCCAGAATTAATGGAAGGTCTATGACCGCTGAGCTGCAGAAGGCACTGAAAACTTAATTCCTATCTTATTATTCTGTGTCATCCAATTCTCCATCATCATTTTCTCATTGAAACCTCTATTTCTGATCATGCAATTTTAATACATGGACAGATAATTCCCTGCTAGCTCTGCTTCTCAACTTTTCCATTTTCTTCGCTGAGTCATTCCTTTCCCTTTCCCTTTCCCTTTCCCTTTCCCTTTCCCTTTCCCTTTCCCTTTCCCTTTCCCTTTCCCTTTTCCTTTCCCTTTCCCTTTCCCTTCCCCTTCCCCTTTCCCTCTTCCTTTTCCTTTTCCTTTTCCTTTTCCTTTTCCTTTTCCTTTTCCTTTTCCTTTTCCTTTTCCTTTTCCTTTTCCTTTTCCTTTCCCTTTCCCTTTCCCTTTCCCTTTCCCTTTCCCTTTCTCTTTTCCTCCTTTTGCTTTGTGGAGATCAGTTCTGGGATTTTTGTGAAACAGCTAAGGAAAAGCTTTCCTCACCTCTCATCTTGGCATCCTGTACTTTTACCTGTATCTACCTTTCCTTCTCCACATTTTTACTTAATGAAAGGAGGGCACATATCACCTAGTGCACACATCCAGAAGTTCCTCAAAGAGCCTTGTTCACAACAAAGTGGATTGTTCAGGCTGAGACCTTTGGCTTCAGCAGTGAAAGAATGGAGGAAGGGAAGGAAGAGACAAGTCTGAGAACATGAAGCTGGAGAGGCACCTGCTGATAGAAATAAATGAGAGAGTGAAAGGAAAGACAGAGAAGGACACACTCTCAAAAGCAAAACCAGAAACAGAGATTAGGGGTCGGAAAAAATATCAAATACACAAATACACTGAGACCTAGAGTGGCTTTTCATATCACATTTCTATTCCATGCTGACAATCTCTGTAGTGAATTTCTTGGATTGTTTCCAGATATTTTCTCATCTATCAGCAGAGTTCTTATAAGTTTGTGCTATTTCTGCCCCTTTAGAGGCTGAGTTGCTCCACTTTCTCTGGATGGTCCTCTGCAGAACCCCATGCCTTTCCATTAGCTCTCAGTTAGGGATAGTTAAGCTAATTGACATGAATTTGCACCTTAATTAAGCTCCTCATTCAAGAGGGAAAACAAGTTTGACAGTTGCTGAATCCCACCTCTTGGTCAGAGGATCTGACCTCCCTAAAGGGCATGGGATCTGGGGCTGTTAATACATGTCTGATTGTAGCTTTGAGTCCTGCTGGCTGCAGTCAGTGGGATGGAAACCTTTCCAGTGTCTGAGTCATTCAAGAAGCTGCCTGATCCAAAGGGCCAAGGGCAGGTGGTCCCTTTGATTCAAAATGATCAACATGAATTACCTAGTGGTATTAAACAAGTAATTGAGAGCTTGTCTGGGTTTTGGTGAGCTTGCTCTAGATTTGGTTTACAGTGGGTCTCTGTCACTTGGAAACACCCATTTCTACTCAGCAATCCCAATCAGAAAATAATCTCTCAACTTTTCATGGCAATTGCAGAGAGAAGGACCTTTATTTATTTATATCTGCTTTATATAACAGAGCTTTGTATTTCATGCCCACAGCACAAAAAGAATGCAAGGTGCAGCAGGTTCACTTTCAGCTCCATATGGCTGAAGGCTTCAGCAGTTCAGGAGTCAGGTATTCATTCCTGGGGTGATCTGACAAGCATCACACTGGAGAGAACCTTCTGCAGCCCTTTTTGCTCTTGCTTGCAAGATTTCTTTGAACTTCAAGCTGTGCCCTTCACTGATATCAGAGAAATGAGTACTTTGGTGACAGCAGTGGGACTGCTACCCATGCACACAAAAAGGAAGTTTTTGAGATCCTTTTGGCATGTGAATCATTCAGTTCCTTTTCAGTTTGGATTGTCTCCAGTTGTAATTTAGAAGGCATATCAAAGGGCTGGGTTAGAAAGGAATGGGAACCAATGCTTCACTGTGCTTACAGATGCTTAAGGATGTCTCCCTGGTATTCAGCTTCTCCAGAAAATCTGTAATATGAAAACACATTGTGTTTGATGGCATAAGATGACCACAGCTGAAGGCTCTCTGAGCTGTTTTTAAGACATAGAGATTCCACTCTCTATGTTAATAGCCAGTGCTGGAGTATTGGTTCAGACAGAAAAGACAAGTGTCACTCATGCCCTGACATACAGGAAGAACACCATGGGGAAATCTAACTGTCCCAGATGGATGACATCAAAGGCAGAGGGCTGCAGTGGATGAGGTAACATCCATGTTCTCATGCAACGCTGTAGACAACCTAATCTCTGCTTACTGCAGTGGTACCTTCCACCTGCCAAGCTTCAGGTTTTCATAGAGTCACAGAATTGTAGAATATCCCAAGTTGGAAGGTACCAATAAGGATCATTGAGTCTGACTCCTGGCTCCACACAGCACCACCCAAAGATCAGACCATATAGCTGGGAGTCCTGACCTCATGCTTCTTGAACTCTGGCAGCTTGGAGCCATGACCACTGCCCTGGGCAGTCTGTTCCATGCCCACCATCCTCTGATGCAGAACCTTTTCCTAACACCCAACCTGACCCTCCTTTAAAGGGTTTTTCTTAACACCAGTTCTGAACCACCTGTGAGAATGACTACAGGATGGTAGGTGAACTGGTATTTTGGCAACACAAGGACTAACTCTTACTAGACTAATATTTTGGATTAACACACCGCAGTCTGGATCATCTCCTCTATGAACAGATATTTAGCTTAATGATTATGTTCTACACACATGCACAACTTCCTCCCTAGTGCTGAGACAAGACACATCCTTCAAGTCTGAACCATAACAGCATGGGCTGTGCCTCCATGGGACATCTAACAGAGGCTCTTATTCTACTTCTGCACAGCTGAGAAAAAGGAGGGAAGTGACACAACACTTCTGTCCTTCCGGACTAGGCCTGGTACTTGGCTGCTGCATAAATAGTTCCTCCTAGGTTTGCCTAGGGAAACCTTCCAGCTATAACAGCCTCTCCACTGCTTTTCCCAGCCTGATGTTGGCTTTTATTGCTGACAGTTTACTTGCTACATGAAAACTATCTTTTGCCAATGATCCCTTGTTCCTGAAAGTGTGCCCATATTTCTACCAAACTCCTAATAGAGAAATACTTTCCTGGCTAAGCACAGTGAATGGCAGTAATTGCTTTCTTTCAGTTTAAGGCAGTTTGCAGGAATATGATTAATAAAACACTGGCTCTTAGCAAAGGCACATAAATGAAGAATGGGTATTTCAAATTCACCTGTTATATCGATTAGATGGTTCCATTTATTTCCCCTTGTTAATCAAAACAATTTGAGGCTGTTGTATTGTGTAGGCAACTAATGTCAGCTGTGCTTGAAATGAAGGGCTTTTGACTCAAACGCCGCTGAGAATAAACTTAAGGTATTGTTACCTAGGTATCACGGAAGGGAAAAAATCCAGTGTGAGCCTTGAAATAATACAGACAGATAGTTTTGAGACACAGAGTGAAGAAGGGCTGGCTGTAATAAATCCTATCTGACTTGTGTTCAGTCTTGCCCCATGCTACCACAGGCTCCACCAGAGGAGACGCTTTGGAAGCAGGATCAAAATGCAGGTGACCCCTACTAGGACTGAGGAGTAAACACTGATGACAAGGTGGGCAATCTGTCAAGATGCCAAGAGCTTCTGGATGGGTGAAAAGAATTGGTTCTGAGAAGCAATTTGGAGCTCATAAGGAGCAAATAATGAGGACAGAACAGCAGAGAAGATGACCCAGCACCCAGCAGTGTATAGTGTTGGAAATAGCACAAGGATCCAGCCTCACACGATGTGACTTGTTTTTGCTGGCACATACTGAAATCCTATCTGATTGTTTCTCCTGCTGTGTAATTTTCAGCAGTAAGTAAGGATGCATTTCCATCACTTTACCCATTTCTACCTCAGGGATCAGGGGGCAGCTGAAGTTGTTTCTCCTGTTCTCTGACCTTCTATGACTTTCACACATTCATTTACAAAGGTTGTCTATTTCCAAATCTCAGCATCACCCAGACTCAGAGGACATGCTATGAAGAAAGATTTATATACATAATACTAATTATGCCATCAGCTCACGAATCATACAGCCTGGGTGAAAACATGCAAATACAAGCATGGTCTACTCAGCATAGCTGTTAAAATATCCCTTGCTCACTGGTATAGCTTAAAGTGATTGCCAAAAATGTGGCATAAAAAGCTTTGCTGACATTTCTGTTAAAGACTACACTATAGATTGTGGGGTAGGTAACATTTTATTCCCAGTTTACTTACCCACTAAAAACATAAATTGCTCTGTCCTCTGAAGGGTTCACCTTTGAGCAATCCATTTCATAAACAATTCTGACCTTAAGACATTTGTTCTTTCATGGTTTCCCAAGCTGGATTTCATATGTACAAAAAAATTAATTTATTTCTTGGGGATTTACATGGGAAAAACTGAAGCAACATGGCACAATATATGGCCATATGAAAATCATGTAGGATAGTCCACAAGCTTCCTTTGGGGGAAGTAGTTTTCTTGCTGTGAAAAACTAAACACAGTACCTGGGAGCAGCCTCAACATTGCTGAGTACAGAGGGACAGTACAACTGCGTAGCTACAATGTGAATATTTGATGTTTTCACCTGAAGTAATTGAAGTCTTTTGTTAAGAACACTTATATTCATCTGTTTAAGCATATGAATATGTGTGTAGGAAAGGTTTCTGGTTTAAAGAAGATTTTCTTTTTCCCCCAGTAGTATCCAATTCCTTGTAGGAGAGATGACTGCTTATTCTTTTTATACTCCTTTGTGGGGGAGGTTTGAGAAAGCAGAATATAATATATATGGTGCTTTACGACCTCACAGCTCTGTGCCTATTCCAGTGAGAGCTTATTGGCATTGGCCAACCTCAGCATCTGAGATGTGCAGAGCAGGCAGCTCCTGCTGGAGACAACACCCAGAGCAACGAGGGAAAGGTGTTGTTTACCCTACAGTTATTAATTACTGTCAGCCTGCATTGATCCACTGAACTACTTTTGCTTTGCAAAATAATGATGAATCTTCTAACCAGGAGGAATTCTAAGCTGCTGGGGTTAGGAGCAGGTGTGATAAATGCATCTCGTGCAGAACATGTTCAGTGACACAGATTTATGATTGGCGTCATATTGGCAGCAATTTCTTTAAAGCAAGAGGTTGAAAGAACTCAAGAAGATTAGGAAAGAAGCAGTATGCACAAAAGACTTTTCCATATCTTTCCACCCACTGTTTTAAGGGTCACAGGACAAGGAACTTTCCATTCTTGGAAAGGACTCAATGCATGAGCCAACAGGTACATGCTCCTGCTGAGATGTGCAGCCCATCAGCTCCCTCTCTTTCTTCCTGCAATTGCTAGTGCTTTTTGTAGCTGTATGACGATGAAGCCCGAAAGGAGGGGGATGAGCTGTGTCATGTTTCTGCCCCTGCTGCCTGCGTGTGTAACTGAACACGCCTCTCTTTGCTACATGAGATCTGTGCCAATGGGTGCTGGGCATTGTGCTGTCTGAGGATGTAGAGCAGAGAATTAAAGTGAAGAAGCAGCACAGAGCAAGAAGATGCAGGTATAGTATTAATTCAATAGGAAGGTCTGGCACTGGGAATTGAGTGCAAACCACCAGCTGGCAGGATGGTGCTTTCTGTTACAAGCCATGCATTTCAGCAAGTAGTTATTAAAAGCAGGAGAGATACCAGAGACACTGAAGACACATCCTGTGTTGTTTCCTACCTCATTAGATGCCACAGCATTTGTATCGTTGTACTATAGTGAAAAATTTGAAAATGAAGAATTTTGTTTATTCTGAACATTCATGCCTAAGTTTGGCATCTAACTTTTTCTTGGAGACAAAACAGCACAGTAGGAAAGCACTGCAGATGAAACATAACTGTGTTATAGTAAGAATAATTTAAACCAGGTGCCAACTGGGTTGGAAAATATTTCATAATACCACCTCCCTTTGGACATTACTTGCCATCCTTCTTGAGTTTGGTCAGACACAAATAGTTGTAAGTTACTACAGTTGCTCATTGTTGTCTTTGTCTCTGCTCTTTATGGCACCATCCTTCTTGGAGCAAGTACAACCTCTTTTCATCTGTCTGATCTAACAAGAAGACATACTGGAAATACGGACTCTGTCTTGTCATCAAGATCAGTGCAGTTGCAGAGCTCAGATATGGCCAGCCCACAGGTAATACAAGTGTTTGCTCCCTAGCTCTGTAAAACAAACCATCGCTTGTCCATCCTTCTTGCACTGCTGAGCAAGTGCTTGTTCTGGCTTTACTTTGGCCAATGTTGTTGAATTATTTTATTGTGATTGAGAAAATGTGCCTTGAATGTAATTATAAAACCAGAAATTACCTTTACCTATTATCCTGGATTCCATTTTGGTTTCTCTTGTAGTAAAACCTCATAGTATCCCAGATAAGGAACATTGGCAGTGACTACCTTCATTATTAGACACGGGGAGGCCTGAAAGATCACAGCATCACACTTGGGAAGTCCTGTTAAGGCCTGTGTTAATGTTAATGAGAAAAACAGTGTTCCCTAACCTGATCCTCCTCCACCAAGAATAAGTCCTTTCTGTTCTAGACTTTCTCATTGGTTTCAGAGGCCTGCAGATCCTGTGGCAGGTCTGACCAGTAATGACTGAGGTGAGGATGTCACTGAGCACCTCAGTCTTTTCTATGTATGTCCTTCGTCACCAGGTTCTTTGTCAGCTTAAGAGCAAACTCTATGGCATGTGAACTATCTCACTGCATCTTTGTGATCCTGAGAGAGGTCATAACCCTGTAACAGCACAGAGACCCCTGATTCCTTTCCCTAATTATACCCAGAATATTGACCTTCCTACATCTCTGTTGACACTGACAGTCCACCAGCATGCAGCTCCTGCAGTTAAGGTGTCTATCAACTCTGTCTCAGCCCTTGTAGGTATCCTCACCTGGCAGAACCCCTCAGGCTCCTTGATAGGTTCCTGGGAGTCCTCTGATGTTCCCAGAACATCCAGAAGGCCTAGAAGATCTCAAATATGAGATCAGAAACTGCTCTATAAGCTGGTTGCGTCTTACTGGCTTTGTGTAATCCACAAAGGCTCTCTGACACTACTTTGCAAATAAAAATTAATCCAAGCTTGATGCCTCAAAGAATCATATGACACTATTCTGCTGTATCACTAGATTTCTAATCTAAAGTAAAGTAGTATCAGGTTATTTAAAGGGATCTTTTCAGAACTAAGGTTGATTAGAAAAAAATATTCATCTTCTCCCCCTCTCACCCCTCCATCATTTGAATTTATCAGCCATGTCCCCATTGTTTGTAATGACTACCTGAAAAACTGTTGGTTTTTTTTTTTTCTTTTAGATTCCCTACCACAGAGAATAAATAATCTATTAACTATGTCTTCCTTTTCTGCATCATTGTTGGCAGCGTTTCCACTTCATCTGTCAACATGCCTACAGTACTATTGTGCTTTTATAATTCCAGACATTCCACTCTTCTCTTCCTTTACCAGCATCATGAAGTAGGTTACATTTCTAACAATAAAGAAGGAAATGTAATTCCTCTAAATTGTTTCCCCTAACATTACTATACAAACTGTAAGCATTTCCCAAATATCTTGTGTCTTGATGAATGATTTCAAAGTCTTGATGTTGTACTGAATTCTCTCTGGGCCCACTTGGAGTTAGAAAGAACTCAGTGCCCATGGGATGATTCCAGCCATCTTGCTTGGCAAGACTCTTCCACTTTCAGACAAAAAGGCTCTTAATGGCTTCTGTTAGGTAGCAATAAATGTAATTCTTAGTAGAGCCATGGAATGCAAATGTCGTGATAAACGAGAAACACATTGTGAAGGGCGGAATAGGTAACTTGTTTCTTTGTAGATGGAAGTGATGAAGATAATAGAAAAGGACTTGGAGAGGGGGAATCTCAACCCACAGAAATTCAGTTATATGTGAGTAGAGCTTTTTCTTCCCCTTTCCAGTGAAAGGAGTCATCAGAGATCTTACGCAACCGTACAGAAAGAGAAAAGCAAAAGCAATAACACAGTCACTTTTTATGTGGATTTGATGTTCATGCCTTATGGAATACTTGATAGTTTTCCTTTATGTTAGGCTACTTCTTCAAAGTATGTTTTGAGGGAAGTGTTATCTTCAAGGAGAAGTGTGGTTCACCCAGCCCTTGGTTAGTAGATAAACTGCTATAATGATTTATATCTTTATAAAGGTGGGATAATTTGATAAAGAAAGCAGTCGAGTGTGATTAGAAATGGTGTGAGGTAGCTAGCAGGGCTGACTTTGACAAACTCGTGTGAAGGACACTGGGCTTTTTGTTGCTCTAATATAGACCACAGCATGGAGAACGGTGAATACTAGGGTCTTTCTTTGAGCTCATATCACAAGTGATATAGGAAGATCTGTTCTTACATGATGCTGGAAAATTGCAGCTTGTATTAAAGGACTGGACAGAAAGAGGCCAATTTTCCAGGCTGAGTTTTGAACTCTGTTGTTATTTTTCTTTGTAATGCTCTGAAGGTTAAACAGACATTTATTTTATCAGCAAAGTATTAATTATTCTTTTTGTAGGATAATATAATGCAGTGTCTCTTTATCCAACTGAAATATATATATTTCTATTTATGTTTGTATTATATATATGGAAATCTAACCTACAAAAATGCATCCTCTTTTTAAAAGATATTTAAAATCACACTTGGAGAAACGTCCATCATTATTTTCTGTACCTTTGAGCTCTGGTTCTGAAATGCATGTCCGACAGCCACTTCTATACTCCTGTCCAAGTTAACTAGTTGCTGGCCTTTAAATGTTGGTTTGTGCTTCACAGTTAAGCAGCTCTATGCTGAAGCCCAGATAATCTATCACTATGATAACAGCGCTGCAAAATATCATTTTGGGAAGTCTTTAGATGTGGGTTGAACTTACACTATGTTCTTGAACAGTACTGAATTCAGAACCAGGTTAGGTACGTAGCTCAATCAAAACTTCAGGATACACTTGTGCTCTCCTGAATTAAAGTCTCAGTTCAGTGGAATATTTTCAAACAGTGTGATGTTAACAGAGATTCTTCTAGAAATTAGAATACATATGTATATTTTTGGAAAGCTCTGAAGGCATCACTGTGTATACATAGCTAGCATATGTCTCAGTACATAAGTCATTAAAGGCTCTCTTCCAAAAATGGTGTTTGGAATAAGCACAGATATATTGATGGTTGTATACCTGAACCTCAAAGCTCCAACTGTGATGATTCATCAGTGCAGATAGAAATACTAACATTTGCCTGGCATTTTAAATTTACCTAATCATTTTCCAGGAATAAAAAGATTATTTTTTACTGCAGAAAATAGAAAAGTTAAATGATGTGGTGAGCACTTACTAAGAAGTGTAGTACTTTTACATGCTTCAGCAACATAATTAAAGAAGAAAACTCTCTTTTCTCGCTTCTCTAGATTTTAACTACTACTAGAAACTGATTGCTTGAAGAGAGGAAGGCATATAACCATAAAGAATACTGCATGAGTTGAAATGTACTTGCCTTTCACCTTGCCTACAGGTGTTGGACATAAACGTTAGCAAGTGTTGGGTCATGCCTTGAACAGACTGAGGCATTTCATGGCTGCTGCTTCACTGGGGGTGGTGAAACACTTCTCTGTGCAGATGTCTGAATGAACAGTTCTAATGTCTCTTTCAAAGTGACATCTTTAACTTCACTGAACCACGGGATGTAATCCTCCACTTTGAAAATAGTTGTGTAGCAAGTGAAAATTTCAGTAAACATTTGAATATTTTAAGTGATGTCATGAAGAATTAAGCCAATTCCATGTCCAGTCCCTTCACATTACTTGAGACATGCTGAAATATTGTATAGGCTAAGCAAGGAAGACTGACAATATCCTGGGCTTCATCAAGAGAGGGGTGGCCAGCACAGCAAGGCAGGTGATTGTCCCCTTCTACTCTGCCCTTGTGAGACCCCATCTGCAGAACTGTGTCCAGGCCTGGAGCCCCCAGTACAGGAGGGATGTGGAGCTATTGGAGCAGGTCCAGAGGAGGCCCATGAAGATGGTCAGGGGGCTGGAGCACCTCCCCTATGAAGAAACGTTGAGGGAGTCAGGCTTGTTCAGCTTAGGGAAAAGAAAACTCTGGAGAAACCTTCTTGCCATCTTCCAGTACTTGAAGGGAATTTACAAGCAGAAGAGGGACCAATTTTTTGAACAGGTAGATAGTGATAGTCTTATCACTATATCACACTTATATCACTATAAGACATCCCATTTTTTCCCTCTGCATCTTGAAACACAACTGAAGTCAAAAGTTTGCCTTTCATAGTCTTGTAACTATGAATGTTACGAATGTTGTTAACGCTCTACAGTGTGTCTCTGAGTTGGAACCACTAATCAAATCCTGTTGTGTACCAAAAAGATGTCGGCTGCATTTTAAATTTGTGCACCTCATGGGTTTTTATGTTGTTTTGTCTTAAATGTCTAATTACTTTAATGAAGGAATTGTTCAGGGGGTTGCTAATGCAGTAAAAGTAATTTTCCATCTCTGTAATTTCCCCAGCCTGCTTTTTGGCAATATATGTTTTTTTCAAGTGCTCTGTGTGATAAACAGCTTTCATAGTAAAATTTTACTAGGTACTATAGAGGGCTTTAGAGCTGGGAATGCAAGATCTGTATGAGGTGCCAGGGTTACAATAAAGAGCCTCCTTGCTTCTCGTTATCAGTTCAATAAAATGATACCATTATTGACAGTGTCTGAATATTTTATGTTTTTATTTATTTATTGGCACAAACCAGCTCATGTTGCTTTTTCTGTTTATATGTATCTTTATTTCTGAAATATGAGAGATTTAATTCCTTCCATTTCCTTTTTGGAAGAGATGATGTTTCTCAGTCAACATGGCAAAGAACGAATGGTACATGTTAATTGCAGCACTATTATTTCTAGCTGCCCTTTCTTTTTGTTAAAAGCAAACAGAACTTGGTGTGTCCATCTGTTGGTATGCAAAGTGTTGCTAGGCTACTGTTGTGCTGCTTGACACAAGCGGGCAGCATCATTCACGTGCATAGATAGACCTGACCTGCATTGCTGGTACGCATGGCCATCTCCTTTGTGTGCATAGCTGAGAGGATGTGACAGCTGGGATTTATAACAAAACCAAAGAGATGAGTAGATAGCAAATGTCAGCTGGAAAATTCTTTTTCCTCTGGGTACTGTAAGGATCAAAATCACAAAACCACTCATCAAAGCACAGACACCACTAAGATCTCAGATACCCTAGGAGGGATTTGAACAACATTTTGGTGACATGTCTGGATCCAGACCTGCATAGTGTGGTGTCTTTGGGTACCACTGAGGCACCCTGGTGTCTCCCAAGCTCATAGGCTAAGTCCAGCTCATCATCTATCATGAGATATCCAGAGAACATTCCCTTCTCCCCAGCTAAGCAGCTCCAGCCCATTGCTTGTCCTGCATCTCTAAGAGCAACAACAAAAACCTATTGTAGCTGAATGCATCATTTAAACACTACTTCAGTGTTGGAAACCTTGCTTTGCTGGTTGTAGTTCCATGTGTTTTTGGTGTGGTGTTGGTACCTTCACTCTAACTAAACTTGGAGTAGCCTTGTGTGCTATTTCTGAAACAGGAAAAGGACTGCTGATGTTCATGCTGTAAATGACCCTAACTTAACAAGATTAAACAACAAATTTCAAGCCATGAAATCCATTTGCAGCTTGTAATTGTTGGCTGACAGTGCTGACAGCAAGTTCTTTATTTTTTCTTTTAAGTTTCTGAGGGGTCAAATCTAAACCCTCAAGGAAAGCATCCTAGCTACCTTCATGTGGTCTTAGTCACTAATAATGCCAGCTGAAGACAGCAGCAGCAGCAAGTGATTTCATAACAATGGGCAGGTAAACCTTTCTATTTAATGTATATAGTGTGTTTAATACCTTTAATCCAATCTTCAGGAGAATACAGAAGTTTTACTGACCCTTTTAGGTCAGGATACTGTATGACTACTCTATAAAACTACATCTGAAAAACTGTTGAAGAAGGAGACTTGAATAGAGAAAAACACATAACTTCAGATCTCAGAAGATGGTTTGAGTATTTGATGAACTGCCTTGGTTACTTCATTACCCTCTGGACATGATATTTCAGCTTCATCAGTCATTCTGGAATGGGATCTGAGGATAACACTCCAGGATCTGTCATTGTACCAACACCATGGTGGTTTTTTGCTGCATAGTATGGATTTGTCAGTGTTGAAGACTCTTGTGATTAAGCTGGTAAGCTTCGGCTTAAGACCTTGGACTCTATTTCAGTTCTGCTGGAGACTTCATTTATAACATTAGGAACATCATCAAATTTTTAGGTTCCTGTCGTCTGTTCATATGTTAGATGTCCTTCCACCATTGCTCTGGCTGCCTCATCCGTCTCAACAGATGTATTTAATTGTGTTTCATAGAGATCTCTCCTCTTGGCAGGGACTTCTAAGCATCCCTGTACTGAGCAACAATGAAATGGAAGCAAGCCATTAATGACAAGGAAAGGGAAGATTCAAAGCTGAAGTATGCGTTGTACTCAAAACACTAGACAAAAGTATGCTATGTATCATAAATGCATCTCCATTTCTGTTGTCTGTCTAGCTGTCTTTCAGATTTGCATTTTTGTGGATAATTTCTTACTCTAAAAAGCACCCAAATGATTAAAAATAAAATGATTTGCATGCTTGTCTGCACCTGTCTTTTGGAAGGGAGATTCAGAAATAGCTCAGTGTATAACTCAAGAGTAAGAATATGTTAGGGAATAGCAAACAAAGCTTTACCTTAGAATTGCCCCATTTGATTTGAGGCTTTGTGAATAAAAGCCATGACAGTATTTGCCTAGGATAACTTAAACTATCCACAGGGACTCTGAAATGACACATGGGGATGCTAATTGACCCTGCTTGTGCTGGCAATGCTGCTGATGATATCTGGTTTCAAGAGAAGCTACGTAGGTTGCAGCAAAGACAACTGATATGGCCACAGCACCATCCATATGCCCATGGCCTGTAGCCATGGAGTTGGACAGCATTCACTTCACCCACTGTCTAATCCTGTAAAGCACAAACCATTCCCTCTTGCTGTGCAAATAATTCTGCTTCTCCGTATGCTGAATGGTTCATATTCATTCTGGGAACCAGGAACTGTTATACATATTCAGAATTGTACAAAAGATGTTCGACAGCCATGGGAGCCAGGAAGGAAATAAGAAACTAATACTTAACTTCCCAAAGTTCCATACTGCTCAAGGTACTCCAGTTGTACTACAGGGCAGTTAAGATGAATGTAATGGCAAACTACACCACTTTCAGGAGGGGAATGTAATAGTTGCTTACAGCAGCTAGTGCATGGTTGTCCAACCCAATGGCTTGCCTGGGCTGCACTGAGTGAACAGGAATTGTTTTGCACCACATACATGTAGGTTGCTCCAAAAGGAATGCCTCCTAGTTATTTCCATGGAAACTGCAACAGCAACAAAGAGTACAGTGACGCTGCTTGCTAGAACAAATTCTGAGCTACAAAATGCCATTTTTCAATGTAGTCACCACTGTTGGCTCTGCATGAATAAGAGCCTGCATGCCATTCTCATAAAAATCTATGTGGCTGTCTGGAATGTGTCTTATCTTTCAAGCTGCTGTTGCCACTGCTGAAACACATCACCCACCACCTCAGCGTGCTCACATCCACTGTTAGGTCTCCATAAATGTGAATGTCAATGGGTGCAATTTTTTCCACATGGAGGACTTCAGTCACCCATCTTTGCTTCATCCTCAATTCCATGTCAGACACCATTCAGTCAGTGCCCCTCTGCTGCCATCTGTCACATGGCAATAAAATGTAATGGGATACTGGTTGGAAGGTTCAACCTCTACTGCTATACCACCACCATTAACCTATGATGTCGTGAGCCAGCATCATGAAACAGGGGGCATTGCTTTTGCCATTGTAGCAGCCATTGTAGCTTAAAGGGCAGCTCACAAATGGGTGAATAAAAGATTTGAGTGTAAAGCACTAAACAGAACATCTCTAGTTTCTTTCTTTCTTTCTTTCTTTCTTTCTTTCTTTCTTTCTTTCTTTCTTTCTTTCTTTCTTTCTTTCTTTCTTTCTTTCTTTCTTTCTTTCTTTCTTTCTTTCTTTCTTTCTTTCTTTCTTCTTTCCTTCTTTCCTTCTTTCCTTCTTTCCTTCTTTCCTTCTTTCCTTCTTTCCTTCTTTCCTTCTTTCCTTCTTTCCTTCTTTCCTTCTTTCTTTCTTTCTTTCTTTCTTTCTTTCTTTCTTTCTTTCTTTCTTTCTTTCTTTCTTTCTTTCTTTCTTTCTTTCTTTCTTTCTTTCTTTCTTTCTTTCTTTCTTTCTTTCTTTCTTTCTTTCTTTCTTTCTTTCTCTCTTTCTCTCTTTCTCTCTTTCTCTCTTTCTCTCTTTCTCTCTTTCTCTCTTTCTTTCTCTCTTTCTTTCTCTCTTTCTTTCTCTCTTTCTCTCTTTCTCTCTTTCTATTTTTTTTTTTTTTCCCATGAGCATTAACCCCATGGGTTTAGACTGTCTTCTAGCTGTTGAAGAAACTAACATTTTCCAATGATTGGTACAGCACTGAGATATAGCCTCTTTGCAGTAGGCTACCAGTAAACTCAACTGATTATTTATAGTACAGCTGGGAAAAAGAAAATGTCAGATTGTTTGCCTTAACATGTTTGTTTTTTTCCCCCCGCAGTTTATATAAACAAGAGAACAAGCAGTCAGATTTGTTTGCAAATGCTAATAATAATAATAATAATAATAATAATAAATCAGAAAATCAGAAACAGGCATAAGCAGGAAAAACCGGTGTAGATTTCAAAGCACATAAAAAAGTCAGCCAAAATATTCCTGCTAACATGAGATACCATAAAGGCTCATGTTGCATCAATACAGAGTTGTGCACTGGAGTCAAAATTGCATTTAGCACAAGTGCCTTTGAACCAGACTACTTATTTTACAGAACCGGCAGAATTGGGTGACTGAACTGCAGCATTGCCTGGAGCCTTTTGAGCTGTCTGCATTGAGAAGGGAATGTCTCTCACTTTGGGTGGAGCGGTCACATCTCCAAAGCATTTCTCCCTTCCAAAATACATTAAGAGAGATGGTTGTATGGTTATCAGTGGTGATACTTTCTGTATTTTCTTTTCTTAATACCTGCAGCCCAAATACTTCTGCAAGCACATATTGCAGTGACTTAAAAAGACAGAAATCAGCTTGAGTCAAATCCAAGATTCACACAAAGAATAAATTCTAACCCAGAGACAGATTTTATTACAAATATTAAGGGAGATCTTCATGTGTGCAAAGAAAGGGGACAGCAGGTTTTTGCTATCATACTGAGCACTGGGTGTGCAAATCTTGCACAGACCTGGTCTGCCCTGGAATATGGTTTGCTTGCTTTTTTGGACCCATCTAAAGATTTCTGTCACTACTTTCCCCTTACATGTCACACTTGTAAAGCTGTGGGTTTACCATAGCGCTGTTAATGATGTTAACTGTTAAGTAGTTTTAAATTCCTTTGATTTCATACATGATGGCAATTATCCTGCATCTGTACTTTCTGCTTTGTGTTTTCCCTCCTTGTTTGTATCTCAATATCATTTTTATGGTATGTGCCAGCACAACGACATGCCATTGAGCTCTGAGCCAGGATTCATTAGTTCCAGTATTACCACCTCTCTCCATGCTGGATGCTCTGTGCATCTCTCCTCTCCCATGCTCTAGGCCAAAGCTTTCATTAGCACAACCATGCACAGCATTATCAGACTCTCTGGGTACAATGGTCTGATCTCTTCTGCTTATGTCCATGTTATGTGTTAGGGTTGCTCTTCTGTCAACCAGTGAACCTCCTCCCTTTTCTATCATTAAATCACTGACGTAACATCCAATGCAAGCTGCCAATATGCATTTGAAATTTTCCTCCATTGTGGCTACTATTTCCACATTGAATAAGAAAATATTTTCTTTCTTCAACAGCACTCTGATTTCTGCCCTTTTCTCTCTCTCTCTCTGGAGTTTTCGCTACTCTTTTCCCCATAATAACCTTCCACTACCTCTTTCCATCTCTTCCCCTTCTTGGGTGTCCATCCTTGCAGCAAGTCATAAGTGTGCTCACTTCTTCTCACATCTGCATCCAGCCTTTTGAAAGGAAGAAAAATAGAATGGATGATAAGAATACATGACTGTTTCCTTGAGCTGGAGAGCCAAAATCCTGTATTCCACTCATGTTATACAGTTGTGTTGGAAACTCGGGTTGTGCCATCAATTTGGATTGAAATGTAAGCCTGAGAGGCAGATCTCAGGCCTTGTTTCTTGTTATGCAGTATGTTTGCTGACGATTGTGAAATTGTAATGTCCTACTTTAATTTTTTCTCTTCTTGTGCTATGAACTATCTAGCTTATTTTGATGGAGGTTTATTTAATGTGCTTTTGTTGAAAGGTCTTTCTATCATTTAATCATGACTAAGCAAGTACAGTTGGGCTTATTTTCTTGTAGGAACCTAGCATAGCTAAGATTAGCATTAGCAACAGATGTCTGCTTTCTTCCCTCTTTTTAAAACGAGGTGGATGAGCAGGCTGTTATTTTTAGATACTCTTTGAAAAGGTTCTCTTCCCTGTGGAGTTTTGGGGTTAAGTGTCAGAGTATGATTTCAGTTTTTGACTGTGTTAGGCACTGCTCTTCTACCACAGCTGCTAGTGTTTCTCCTGGGAGACATTGCTCCATCTCTGGGTATCAGAGAAGTACATGGTGTGAAGGAGAAATGGAGATAAAGTGAAGGGTTTGCTTTGTGGACCAAAATGACCAGAGACCATCATGGAAGATGGCAGCTGTGCAGGACTTGCTCAGTCGAGGTAGAAACACGTGGTCTGTCTGAACTCCAGCCAAAGCTGGAACATGGAGTTTGACTCAAGTTGGACCTGGTCCTGCTTCTAGCTACATGCAAATGAATATCTTTGTCTGGTTTCCTAAAACTCAGATGGCCATGAAAACAATATTACTATGAGGCCTGAATGATGTAACATCTGAACACCCAATCTATGTTACTACACTGACAGAAGTGTTGCTCTGTACTTTAAGTCACTAGGCTGGATCAAGGGTAAAAAAGACTTTTAGAGTTGATTAGCATTGCAAAACAGCTCTATTGTATCTTCTGTTCACAAAGTAATATCTAAAGGCTTATACCATTAACTGGAAGATAAAATAAGCCTGAATGACCTTTTCTTTTTTGAGACAATTAGATGCTGTTATAGCACTTACATGTATTTCTGTCATACAAGCAAATGCATTTACCTTCAAGTAAAGCAATTTGTTAGAAATAAAAGTAGCATTCTTTGACAGGGGCACCAGATATTCTGTCTGTGGCAAAACGTGTCATTTGATTAGTGACTCCTGCTTCACAGCATTGCTGGAGACTAGAGGTCAGAGCACAAGTGGCAACAAAAAGACTTCTTTTCATGGATGTCAATGGAATTCTGCTTTTCTTTGCTCTGGCCACAGGTCTTAAACTATTTTTTACTACAAGTTTTTCAGAGGCAGAATTTGATAGTTTTTGACCCTGACCAAATGAGAGGCATTCTGAACACTAGGTGGGTGCTTCCTCAAAACCTATCTAAGCCTGTAAGGTGTGTGTGCATGCAGGTCTTCTTCCCTTTGCCTCCCCTCCTCAGACCACTTCTCCACTGTAGTTGGATGAAATAGTGCCCATGAACCGAACATCTATCACATGCTTTGTGGTATATGAGTTTCAGATGTTCAAATAATGTTTATGATGCCACATGGAATGCAGAATCTGGATAGATTTCTTGGGGCTCCCTGGAACCCGTAGAAGCCTTTTGTGTTCATGTGTAAGATATACGTAGTGAATTCACAGCTCCCAAAACACTGGAACAGGAGCTAATCTGTCTTCTTAAAGTAGGTGGATTTAGCCTAGAGATACATCTGATCTGCCATAACGTTCATCTAGTAGTGTATGTCATTATATGTCAGATCTTAGGACTATGAATAATTTTCTTCAATCAGTTTGCTTCCTTGAAGCTAAAAGAGCCATTCATACCTCTAGATTACGTATTCATGTTCAAATATCTTGTTTAGCTAGAGGCCGTGATTCATTATAATGGCCAAGATCTAGGTAAAAGGTTTTTTATTAACAATGAAGTCAAAATTACATATTTAAAGTTCCTTTCATTATCTCACCAGGGAGTATTTGTTCTGTTAATTAATGAAATGACTATCTCAAATGAGGTTTAATAGTGCTCAAGCATTTTGCCAGTATCACAGTATAAGTGTAAGTAACAAAAGGAAGATATCTACCCCCTCAGCATAGCTAAACCTTCAGAAGTTAAATGTTAGATCATGGATTATTTAATTTATCAGCCTATAAAGAGTTTCACGAATCTTTTTCTTCAAGGTATTTTTTTCTCATTCATCTATTTTAGAGTTGTGGTTTTGCACTTCTATTACAACCAGTTCATTTTTATGCTTAAAGGCATGCTATGTTTTCAAATGTGTGTATTTCTTCATACCTTCACTTGCAAAACTAGTAAAAATACCTCTTAGAGAAATGACTTATTTCTTTTCTGCTTGTCAGAATGAGTTAATAATGTATCACAGTGTTATAACTAATGCCTGCAAGTTTGCAATACTCCATACTGGAGAAACAGCCCAGATTTCAACACACTGTAAAGGGTAGAAGAGATCTGAATTTTTTGTTTTCCTTCTCAGTCCTTGAAAACTCATGTGCCTCTGTATATATAGATCATAGTGTGATGTCTCCTTCAAGGTATGGCCTCAAGTTGTGCCAGGGTAAGTTTAGGTTGGATATTAGGAAGAACTTCTTTACAGAAAGGGTAGTTAAGTACTGGAAGAGGCTCCTCAGGGAGGTGGTTGAATCGCCATCCCTGGATGTGTTTAAGAGCCGTTTGGATGTGGTGCTCAGGGATATGATTTAGTGTAGGGTTTTTAGAGTTAGGGTACTATGGTTAGGCTGTGGTTGGACTTGATGATCTTCAAGGTCTTTTCCAACCTGGGTAATTCTATGGTTCTGTGATTCTGTGATTCAATCTAACAGTACTTATGGGGCCTTGATGATTCAATTTTTCTTGACTTCTCCCAACGCATGCCCCAATATTTTTGGTATTCAGCCCTTACAGTGCTATTCCTCCATGAGACCACTCAAGCATTCTCATAAACTCCTGACCAACGAGTAGGGCTTACAAGCTTTCTTTCTCTGCCCTAAAATGCTGCCTAATATTTGGTTTCACTAAGCTGTTATGAAGCATGCAGGTAGCCACCACTTTCTCCTGGGAGGCTGTGAGGTTCTGACTGAGCCCCTCTTTGCATGCCTGTGAAACTTCAGATAGGAGAACAAGAACTGATTCTCTTAATATAAACTGCAGTTAAACACCCGCGGGTTATAAATCGTTGCATCTCTGAGGCACATTGAAGCATAGATGTAATAAACAAAATCACAGAACAAATATACATCCCTACTTTCAGTTTATTAAGAAGTGAGATAAATGTAGCACGTCAGATTCTTGATCAGCTGTAAGGATGAAGTCCCAGACAGAATTGGTTAGCTGAAATTATGTCCTCCCAGTGCAGAATTAACTTTTGCAGCTGAACTGACTGATGATGGAATGGCCAATATATGATGAGATGTTGCTGTCAGCAGCATGGCAATAAAAGCATGGCAAAAAGGGACAGGGCCAGCACTCTTAAAGCCGAGCAACACTTGTAACGGCAGTTCTACAGCTTTGCAATTGCTGAAACAATGTGCTCTGTTATGTTAAATTTGTATGTAAGCTCAAGGTCAAAAGTTTAAAACAGTCAGCACTGTAAAATATTTTTATGGTATTTAATGGACGGAAATGCCCTCCAAAAGAATTGCACATGGATAAATGGAACAGGGCTGGCCTTTTTTGAGAAGAAACTGTATGCAATGATGGCTTTTTTTGTGTGTCTTCTGCCACACTGACAAGTCCTATGAAAGTAAATGTGCTCTGTTATCCTAGGATTAAGATGGAAGATCCTGGAGAGGGATTCAGCCTCAACTTACAGCAGTTTGCTAGAGAACAGAATGTTGGAGCTGAGGCAACACAAGGCCCAGGGCAGGCTGCAACCTCTGCTATCACAGAATTAGAGAACCATTAAGGTTGGGAAACTAAGATCATCTAGTTGATCCATCAACACCACGGCCACTAACCATGTCCCTCAGTGTCACATCTACATGTTTCTTGAGCACCTCCAGGGATGCCTCTGGGAAAGTGCTTGTCAGCTTCTGTGTGCAGCCCTTCTTGGTGGAAGGAACTGGTTTAAATTTAC
Organism: Coturnix japonica; assembly: GCF_054131305.1. Taxonomy (NCBI): domain Eukaryota; kingdom Metazoa; phylum Chordata; class Aves; order Galliformes; family Phasianidae; genus Coturnix; species Coturnix japonica. The sequence goes on along the minus strand of NC_140663.1, from coordinate 153,647,800 downwards.
TTGGTTTGAAAGAAATTTTGCAAGCTGCAGGCTTTTATCTGCCTGTAGCTCTGAATAGTCCTGGGGGAGTGAAAAGGGGAAGTATGTGGATGGACATGCAAAAATAAATTGTAATTTCATTGCTGGGCCTCTGACTTGCCTATGGGATTTTTAATGGGAAGGTTTTGATGACTTTGTTCAACAAATGTGTTGTTCATGTTGTCTGATAAAATGGTTCTCATAACCCTCAGGCATTTCAAGAGATTTTGAAATCCGCCATTCTTTAGAAAGACACTGGAACATTTACTATTGCAAATATGTGCTTAAAGCTTAAATACCCAAATAACCAAACCATGTAATGCACACTATAGAAACATTGCATGCAAGACAAGTGACCTAGGTGTCTAAACAGAGATATCTAATGCTTTTTTAGATGTCACCGAGCTCCTAGGACATGTTGCAAAGACCCTATAGAAGACCTTCATCCATCTGCAGCTCTGCAGCCCAGGGTAGCGTGCTCAAAATAGATATGTGAGTTTTCACCTCTTTGCATATTTACAACTGTGTAAACTTAAATGAATGGTAAAGAGGGTGAAACTGGATTGTAAAGTGAGAAGTACTTTTATGAGGCGGTCTTAGCCCAATGGCAGCACTTCATTTTGCACGGCTCAGAGAGACAGGCAGCTGTAATTCAGTGATATGCTATGCATGCATGCCATACCCGTCAATCCTACATAAATACAAGCAATGAGCAGAGATGATATCTCCGCTGGGCAATAACGATGACGCAAAACAAGAAATGTCAGGTCAGCAGGCTGAAGCACTCATTTGTTTATACAGGTTTCAGGAATGAGCATTTATCTATATAACATTTGCTTCTAATAATGGCTCCACTGATTAAATATGTCAAAGCAACTTCTATGGACAATTCATTTCAAGTCTGTGTGCAGCCAAGTCATTGAGCTGTCAAGGTACTCGAGCTCCTGAGCTTTCTTGCAGCACTGGCATACTAATTGAATTCAGTTCTGAGGTACCTTATTTATGGTCGTGGGGCCTTAAGCAGCCTCCCATCTGCTTTTGTACTGAGAGTGACATAACCATGTGGATACCAACTCTTGGAGCCTTGGGACATCCCTGTTGTCCATTCATGGGCTCCTTCTTCCTCTGAGAGCATTTGTGTTATGAACAACTGAGGCAAAGTGTTCTTCTCTGAATGTCTGAACTTCTGAAACCATTCCCAGTGATTTACAGGCATCCAGCAGCTAGCACTGTAATTATGTTGGAGTAGGAATGACAAAGAAGTGCTCAGTGGAGGTTGTCTAGGTGATCATTCAAATCTCAAATAAATATGGTGAAATATTTTCTTGATAAAATATTATTTGATATGATTGTGTCTTCTGTCTTTAACAGCTCAGTGTGCTCATTACCTGCCTGATCTTTTATGCAAACTTACACTGTAACATCTTATTTAAAACTGCATTTATTATTTTTCCTATTCAGGCTGCATAAATGAGTGTCGATACTGGCAGCATGGAAATGAATCAATTTGTAATTGCAATAACATTAAATACATTTTGATTGTGTTTGAATGGAAAACATTTCAGATGAAAAATGAATTCCGCCTAGTTGAAGCAGGCAATCAAAATTTATGCTTTGGTCTTTACCTTTAAAAATATCTGCCAGTCACACTGTGAAAATGAAAGCTGCCGTTGTTCCTTCTTTAAAATAGAATGATTTAAGGAGACAAGAATAAGGCCTATGTCGGAATCTACTGCTATCCTGAAGGAAGTTTCAGTTTGAACTGCAAAAGCACGGGTAAGTTCAGTTTGTGAATACACCTAAATGAATTAGTTGCAAATGTAATACTCATAGTATTTGTGTCTCAGACCAAGCCTCACAAATTATGCAGATCTTCCTACTCCATCTGAAAGATGGGTAACTGGAGATCCAGACTATCATCTGGGTGCCTAAGGATCCAGCCATGCATGCAAGTGTGAGGAAACAAGAATGTGCAAATGTTCATATATTTATATTCAGCTTCTTCAACTGCCAGTCAGAACAGCTGCCTGATGAAAAATCCTATGTTAAGAATATGGGCTTGGAAAGTTGTAATAGCAGAGCCTCTAAAAGTAATGGGGGAAATGAATTGATAAAACCATTCTTATTGCCAGATTAATTAGCAAGTCATGCATAAGCTTCCTGTAGTGCTTGGATATAGTAAGTTTTATGTGTCATAATTTCTTAAGTTTTTTATGAATAAAAAGGAAAAAAGTATATACTGATAATAAAAGTCACGACAAAAAAAAAAAAACAAAACAAATGAAAATGCTGGAAAGAAATATAATTGTCCAAGACCAAGGAGATGGGTTAGGCGTGGTGAATGAGTGCCTTATTCTTTACAGCTCACATGTTGCATCTCATAGCCTAATGACATACAGCTGAGCTCCATGAGGGTAAAAAGCAGCTAAGAAAGACTACTCAGGGTCAGTTTGACCTCCTGGAGGGAGAAGAAATCTATGCCTTTTGCTCCATGCAAGTCTTGACAGTCACTAAGCAACAGAAAAAAGACATGATGCTGGAAAGAGTCAAAGGAGCCAGGCTAGAAGGTGGACTCAGGGATAGAAACCACATTTCTTGTTTCCAAAATAAGGTACTGAAAGGGTTAAGGAATTACATCCTTGTTAGAGAAAGTCTAGAGAACTAGTGTTTGAGGCATTTGCAATTCAATTTCAAGCTCAATGGTAATTTAATTTCCTGGTGTGCAACTAGAAGTTTAACTCTTACCTTACTGGGAAATTTTTTGCTTTTGTCTGCACATCTTGACTGGAAATCAGTTAATTACTGGATGTCACCCCAAACACCAAGTGTTTGCCTTTGTGTGGCAAACCCAGTGTAAGTCTCCCCATGTGATGTTCTTCAAAGCTCTTCTCCTCTTTGGTGGCAGATAACCCTATCCACTTCCCAAGAAGCAGATGTCTGAAGATGGAGTTTGGCTTACAGGACGTAGGATAATGAGGTTACATAAAATTTAAATTACAAAAAAAATCCTAATTTAAGAACTAAGGCAATTTTGACAATGGATTGTCTTAGGATTGTGAAGGCAGAGAGTGTCTCAGAGAATGGAGGAATTCATCTTCTCTCTGATGTTCCCAGGTGAAAGTTAACTTCCTTTACTGGCTATCTCTCAAGGCCAGTTCTTGCTGCCACTGACAGAGCTGGAGACACTGTCATACATCAGAAATGAGAATATATTGTTCAGCTGAGGAGGCTGAAACTTCGTGTTTTGTTTATGTATTTTTAATGTGTTTCCACTGAAATGCTCATAGAGGCAGTCGTACTACAGGAGAACAAGACTGCCCTTTTAACAGGAGATTTCAAAATGTCTTTTTTTTTTTTTTTTTTTTTTTCTAATGGAAACTGTCAAATTTTGACACTTCCCACCAAAATAATTAAGAAGCATTTGGAAATCCTCTTGTGTGTTTCAGCTTGTTAGCACTAAAAGGCTTTCAGTATCTTTTTAATACCACAATATTGCAAAATCAAATGTCATTTCAAGCTTAATACTTAAACCTGGTGTTTTGAGAAGGACTGAAAGACTTGGATGGTCAGAATGCCCTGAGAGGGCTGACTTCTTAAAAAAAAAGCAGCTGCCCTACAATAGGTTGCAAAGGTAAGCATCCAGACAGATCTTGAAGATCTCCATAGAAGGAATCTCCAAAATCTCTCTGGGCAGCCTGTTCCAGTACTCTGTCACCCTTACATAAAGAAGTTCTTCTGCATGTAAGTATAGAACTTCCTACGTTCAAGTTTTTGGCCATTACTCCTTTTCTTCTTGCTACACACCACCGAAAAGAATCTTATGCAACCACTGCATAATGCATGTTTTAAAGGAGATGTGACAGAATGAACTGCAGAGATAATTTTATCAACATATCACATGCCAGTAATGCCTTTCCTTTGCTAATTTAGATACATATTTCTCCTGGAGAAAGTGGGAGTCCTTGACTTGGACAGGTACACTCATTGCTTGGTAAAGAACTGGCTGGATGGCCAGGCTAGAGACTGGTGGTGAATCGAGTTAAATCCATCTGTCAACTGTCATGAGTGCTGGTCCCCAGGGGTCGATACTGTGGCCTGCCCTGTTCAGTATCCTTATTGATGATCTGGATGAGGGCAGTGAGTGCACCAACCTCAGTAAGTTTGCAAATGATGCCAAGTTGGAAGGAAGTGTTGATCTGCCTAAGGGCAGGAAGGCCCTTCAGTGGGATATGGACAGGCTGGATTGCTGGGCTGAGACCAACGGGATGAAGTTCAACAAGACCAAGTGCTGAGTCCTGCACTTTGGCCACAATAGCTCCAGGCAATGCCACAGGCTTGGGGCAGAGTGGCTGGAAAACTGTGCAGAGGAAATGGACATGGGGTGTTAGTCGGTGCTTGGCTGAACATGGGCCAGCAGGGTGCTCAGGTGGCCAAAAAGGCCAACGGTATCCTGGCTTGTATCAGAAATAGTGTAGCCATCAGGAAGCATTGAAGAAAAGCAGGTACTTAGACTAATGTCTATTTGAAATGTATTTCTCAGATATGTCTCTTTTCTTACTCAGGTGTTGGCTGCTATTTCCCTAGTTATTGGACCCAGGGTAAAGCATGCAGGGAGAATGTACAAAATGTGCTCTAAATGATGAGGTTTGGGAAAGGTATAAAAAATGCTTGTGAATGCATAAAGAAGAAGTCAAGCATAACAGTGACACAGAGCAGCATATTACATTCGGTGCCTGTCTTCGTTTTAATTTGTTTTGTTTTATTCTAGTTTCTCCCAAAAGGTTAACTATGAGCAGATATGTCATGTAATGAGTTATAACAAAAGGATACAAGCTTACACTGCAAACAGGAGGTCAGGATAAAGAGTATTTATATTCAAGTAAATTGGAGACGTTTGAGCTGTTGAGTCCCAAATGAGCCCTCCCTCAAGTGCTTATGGAGAAATGGCAGCAGTCTCTGATCCAGAGTTCTTGGCAGAGAGGAACTGAATGGCAAACACCGATTATACAAATCTCCAAAAAGGAGAAAAAGGAGGACCTAGGGAGTAAACAGGTTTACATGCCCCACAGGGAATAATTTGGTGATATATACCAGCTAATATGGATGAGTTAAGGACAAGCCAAGTTCAACCATCTATTTGGCTGATTCATTGGAAGTAAATGATGTGATATCTTGACCTGAGTGCAACTTTTGTCACTGTCTTGTGTAAACAAGTTAGGGAAATATGATCCAAATGAAATGACGATGAGTTGGGTGAATGGTTACACTAAAATTGCTCTAGAAACTGTTAAGAATTATTCTATTTCATATTAATGGCATATCTGAAATAGTGCCCTTCAAAGGCCTGTCTGTTTTTCTCAGTGTAGACACGAATAATTTAGCTGGTGGAATGTGACAGATACTCATAATCTACAAATGAAACACAATTTCATTTCAGTTATGTCAAGATATATTGGAGGAGTGAATCCAAAATCAACAAGAAAATGTTGAACCAAGGCAAGAGCAAAGAACTGTGGATAGGAAAGAAAAATGTAAAAGGCAGCTATAGATAGAGAAGTATATTTCTGTGGCAAAGCATCTGGGAGTTGGAGTGGGGTATGAACTGCGTCCTCTTGGAGGATGTGTTAGCAAAAGTGCACTGTGTGAAGCACATGTAAAGAAATGTATCTCTCTACACTGTGCTGGCAAGATCATAACTTGACTAATCATATCAATATGTAAAGTGGAAAGAGAAAGCATAGGAGACATCCGGAGATAACGAACAAGAATGATAAAAACTTTGGACTGTGTAATAAAAGCCTTGAAGGAATTAATTTGCTTTTCAGTAGAAATGAGGGTCAGTGAGCAGACATGAAAATCATTTCCTGTGATTGTACCATTTGATGCAGCTACCATTACTCTCTGTGGCTGGGTGGAAGGGGTTCAAATGTGAATGGGAAGAGACCACTTAGGAATCTGTTGGATTACTGTCTTTGGATGGTATTAGAGAGAGTTCAGCTAATGTCCATTAGAGGTGTTTTCCTACTTTTTAGCTGTATGTAAGTGGGATCAGAGGAAGATGTTGAGTAATGTGTAAACAGAGCATTACCCAGCCCTGCTTTTGAATGATTTGGTTCATTTGCCATTCATGAGAATACTCTAATATTTTTTGGAGAAGAATTATTTAAATATAAATTAAAAACTTCCTTATCATGCTGGGACTGATGGATTGAGCAGGGGAAGATGTCTGCAGGTGAAGACTTTGGTGCATAAGACTGCACAAATCCTGCTGCTTGAAATGGATGGTTTCACAAAGACATCAGTGTGTACTGCTCTTGTACATCCACCTCAAGACTGGCACAGACACTAAGAAGAGTGTAATTGACTTAGCTATGCAAATCATGTATTTTAACTGGGATAGTTAAAATAGTTAAAATGGGATAGTGAGATCCTTACTCAAGTTTTAATTTAAGTAACTAACATTCAGCTGTATAACATCACTGCCTACCTTTGGCATCTGTGAAGTTTTCAGTTATATGAGCACATTTGAAGTCACTGAAAGCTTGGGAGCTTCTGGAAAGGCTGAAAGCCAAAGGTTCACTATATATTTTTTTTAATCTCACACTTTTTAAACCATGCTTCCATCTTCATGGGAAATAGCTCATGAATTTGACTTTGTCTATGCTGATATTACAAGCTGATTGTTTTTCAGTGCCAGTGACCTAATTACTAACTTCCAGCAATAGGCCAGGAGATAGCTCAAAAGGTGACCAATCTAAGGCTTCTGGGCTATATTCTGTTTCCAGGCCTACTCTTAGTAAGTCCTACTGTGCCTTTACTAAATGTAGCTCTATGGCATCTGGACAGCTTGGAGTGCAAGCATCATTCATCGGAGTGCAGGCATAGGCTACCAAGACCACAACAACAGAAAAGTGCACAGAGATGGGTCGTACTGCTCTGTAGAGGAGTAAATCATCTGTGTGGTGTGATGTAATGAAAGAGAGCATGTAACCCTTCTCCCACTGCAAATGTGCACTTGTGAACCTCTGTGAAGTAATGTCAGGACTGTCACAAAGACTTAGAGAAGTAATGGGGAAACGTCAGGATACAGTTTTTTGAGGATATAGCAATTCTGAACTTCTGAAATGTTCTACTTCATTCCAGGAAACAGAAATCTGACACGTTTCACAATGCTGTACAGGCATGTGGAGAATAAAGCATCTACAAAATGGTTGAGCAAAGGAATAAGAAAGGGATCCACAACATAGGAAAAAAGAAACAACTCTATGAGAAGCGACACGAGTTTCTCAATTCTGCTAACTGCATTAACCCCAAGTCCACATGAAAATAATGAGGCAGGTGACAAAAGGATTTGTCTTGCTATCCTGCCAAGTTGATCACTGGGGTTTGAGAACAGTCAGTTGCAGAAGGAAATTAACTGATTCAGACAAAACAAACACTGCCACGTCTCTTTCTAAGAAAAATACAAAGATGAACACCAAAAAGCCTGCTGTGGCATCAGGAAATCTTCTCACAGAGAAATAATAGGGAATGTCTTAATTAAAGAGCAAAAAACTGACAAGGGAGAAAGAGATCAGACTTGAAACTGGCTTAATTATGTACTGAACTGTTGTATTTTTAGTAGTTAAAGATGATAAACATTAATAAAAATATTGGCCTTTTAAATGAATCTTTGACATTAATAAAAATATTTTAGCATGCTCTTGTAAATGATCATTGAGCTATCCTTCTTTATCTTCTTCCCTTTTGTAAGGGAAACTGTTGATCACAGCTTGAACCTCTGATTAACCATCTGAGGCAAGTGATGAGTCAGCTGTGGGAACACAGGTGAAGGTAATTCAGCTGTGCTCCCAGAAGGGGTGGAGCTTGACTCCACCTCTCCTAGCTCCCATAGTTGGCTTGTGAGTAAGATGTGCCCATGCTCTCCTGTGCATGGGAAGCAGGGCTAAGGAGAACAAACACCCTGGAAATTAGGCATATGACTTAGTGTTGATTTATTAATGTCAGCTTGCACCAATTGTGAATTTTGATTTGCACACTTATACTTTAGTGCAAACTACTGAGTCATTAAGCGGAACCATTTTCCTAGCTAAACTGCCTCAGTTTTGGTGTTCTGGCTGCTTCATTAACTGTGCAAGGGATGTTGGTACTGTTGTCTGAGCTATGAGTTTTGGGGCATTAAAGAAACAGGGAAAAGCATTCTGCAAGCTTTTATTTTCCCTCTCTCAGTTGACATATCAGTAATTTCCAATAAGTTTAAGTGAACACTTGCTTGGTATCTCTCAAGTGTTTTTGCTGTCGGGCAAATTCTTCCATCATTCTCTTTGGAATCTTATGACTGTTTTATTCACTTCTAAAACATCTGAGTCTAAGATGGAAGGATGTTTTCAAACAGTAATTCATCTAAATGTGTTCGTGCTTGTCTCTTTCTTGTACAGTTTATACAAAGGACAATTGGGTAATATATCTAGAAATAGAAAACAGATTTTTTTTTCTTTAGAAAATTTTACGTATTTCAATCAGTACCTTCTGTACTTCCTAAAATACCTGATTTGACATTTAATTTAAATCAAAGAGCCATTGAAATCTAGGAGTAAAGTCACTGCAATTGATAAAACAATGACAGTTCAAGTTATTTCTTACTGCTGTTGAGGCAATAAAAGTAATAATGATGGATTATTTTGCAGTGGCTTGCAGATAGAAAGTGTGCATAAAACATAAGTATTGTTTTCACTGTCTAGGATAAAGATAAAGTCACTCTTTTAGTATCCTCCTTATTTAAAAAAAAATAATTATATTCATAGAAGACTATAAGTGTCTTGAAACACATGTGGGAAAGCTCATTCCCAATTTTGGTCTATAAATCCACAGATCAAGTAAACCTACTGAGTTTTGAAATGAAATAGGAAATTTACTTTCCTAATGAGAAAGTAAATTGATAAAAAGGAATTATCACCTTTTGCCAATGAACTCTTTGTCTTTTAATTTCAGAAATAGCTTTTATTTTTCTCTATCCTGAAAATAGGACTTTCTTTTTAGTTTTCAATCAGTAATTCAACATCCTCCTAGGAGTGAAAGTGCCATTTCTTTCTACCAGGAGCTGTACCAGATGTGAAAGTTCAGCTCTGGCAGCCAGCTCAGTCTCACTGGCGGTTGAAGAGCCTCCTAGAAAGGTAAGGAGTGGGATCATTCTAGAATCACAATAGAATGCATTGGGCTGGAAAGGACACCCTGCCATGGGCAGAGCTGCCACCCAGCAGCTCAGGCTGCCCAGGGCCCCATCCAGCCTGGCCTTGAGCACCTCCAGGGATGAGGCACCACAGCTTCTCTGGGCAGTCTGTGCTCAGATGAAGTTTTCAGTCCAGTCATGGGATTTGTAAATAAAGACCTTTAACATAATTTATATGGTTAGGCAGGCAATGGAGAATAGGAAGCACATCTTTAATTTATTCTTTTGATTTTTTGCTGAGCAGGAATGTATGTTCGTGTCATACATATTTCAGTGAAGTTTTCATCACTCATCCACTGGGAGCCTTCCAGTAATTTAATATGGAAGCAGTTTGCTTATTCCTTCCCTATTATTAATGCTCTGTGTTATCAGAAGTGTCATAATTTGATAGCTGGCAAAAAAAAAAATCTGTTTGTCCTTCTGATTTGATCTCAGCATGTGTTGAGATGGAGATGGGTGTCTTTGGTTTTACATGCACTCTCCATTCAGACAGTGAGCTATACAGGATACGTACACCACATTCTGAGTGCAAGAGATGCAGCTTCAAGTCTTCCCCATACAGGTACTGATCATCAGGCCCTCGTCCAGCAGATACCCACATAAGTCAGGTAAGAATGATGATAAACCTGACCTTGTTGAGATGTCTGAAGTTCCTTCATGCCTAGGAAATGTGAATTGCTATCTGCTTGCTTCCCTTTGAAATTATGTGGGGAGAGAAGGGCAGAGTCAGCTAAGTGTAATTGTTTTCTACTTGGAAATGTTTCAGTCAGCTTAGCAGATAGTGATAAAGGTTGACAGAGTTTAAGGGCCAGAGCAATGGCTCTGTTTTTAATATGGCAAGTTCAAGATGGAAACTGGAAAGGAGTTTGTTCAAAGCAGTTTCCTCTGACACAATCTGCCAGAACATATGGCTAACGTACATCACAACTTCACATTTTATTTTCCATAATGCCATGGGCAGCCTCTTATTTCCATTCTATCCCCAGTATGAAGTCACAGAGGAACCTTCCCAATAGTTTGGGAATGAACATATCAGTTAATCTGTCAACAGCTCTGACCAGCGTGTCAAAAAAAAAAAAAAAAAAAGGATACAACAACATGAAGTGGAAATGGCCTCTCCAAAATAAGTGTTAATCTAAAAGGCATGAGGGCTGCATTGCATAGAAACATTTATACATCACACACTGCCTGAAGCCAGCTGCTGTTTTGCAAACAGAGCAGTCATGATGTGAAACCCCATACCTGTGAAAGGTCTACCCAGTGGCCAAAATCAGGTGACCTACATGGCATTCTGCACGGCCTCTGTTGTATGTATTTTGCTGAAATGTACTAAATAGGATGATGAAGTTTCAGAGTCAGATACCTGGCTCAGTCACATGTGAAAAATATTGACAGAGTATCAGTACCCATGGAAATGGACTAAATGACAGCTCTCTAGTCAGGAGGAAAAGCATTCAGAGAGCAGACTAATGAGCAGTATGTCTGCAGTTTCTAACAACAAAAGCTGACCAAATCCATTGTGCTCTGCACCTTGCTATTGTGCAGTAAGAAAACAGACTAACTGTCTGGATGTAACAGCCTAAGAAGTTCAACATGAACTGCAATTGCTACTGGAATTGATAGCACCTGGAGACATGACAGAAAGCGATAACACATATGACATGCTCTTTGGTCTTGACACACAGTTGGAGTAGACAACCATACATGACTGAGCCTGTTTTGAAGTGACACTTTGGCTGAAAATGCTGGAGTGAGCTGGTGTGTTGGAACAGCAGTTTGGAAGAGCTGCTATGGTATTCATCCTTAGATGAAGGTTCAGATTGGACATAAGAAGGAACTTTTTCTCTCAGAGAGTGGTTAGGCACTGGAATGGCTGCCCAGGGAGGTTGTGGAGTTGCTGTCCCTGGCAGCGTTCTAGAGGTGTCTGGATGAGGAGCTACAAGATATAGGTTAGTAGTTTGCTGTAGCTACAGTAATGGGAGGATGGTTGGACGAGATGATCTTGTAGGTACTTTCCAACCTTGTAATTCTGTGATTCTATGATTCTATGAAGATGGTGAGCACATATTGGCTTCTGAGAGATGTAGACACTGGAAGGAGAAAGCGGACAGAAGATAACTTCAGCAATCAACTCCTGGGAGCTTCAGAGTGGAAGGAAGATGAGCAGCAGCATCTTTCCTTACTTTCATAATATTGATCAGTTCCCAGCAGAGCCCACAGCATGATGCTGGTAATGATTTGACATGAACAGATCTGATGCAATCTGGGAATCCCCAGGACGTCTAGGAACTTAAATGTAGGGATTCCATCTGTGAATTTAAGAACATAGATAATTATAGAAAATATACATTCTAATTGCTATGAGACTGTAAGCAGACTGCTTCTCTGCTCTGTCTTAAGATGTGTGTATCCTTATCAATATGTTCCCTCCAATCTTCAAAACCTATTAGTAGAGGAGCTGGCTGCTGCATTAGTGCCGTGCAGGGGACAAGGGAGGAAGTTGTGGAAGCTCCAGAGATGATGCAAAGCTCTGGAAAACCAGGCTTTATTAGCTGTGCTGGGCATGAGATTACTGCATTTCCTAAAGAGGCTTTGGGCTGCATAGAAGGAGGAAATTCCATGTTGTTTTCTGGCTTAAAAGTGAGAATGCTTTCCTCTGGTTAAGGAGTAAAGGGAAAGGAAAAAAGAAAGTAAGACTACAAAGAAAATGTTGAGAGATTCTAAGGACACAGCAAGTTCCAGCTTCCTCTCACGTGCAAAAGCAAAAGACATTTTTCCCTTAAAATCTGTATGGCTATTCACAGGGAAGAGTCAAACATACTGGAGATCTCACATTTCCCTTCTTCACTGAAAATATAGGTCTTATATCTTCTAGCTATTAACATGAATCAAAGCGTGCTTGTGTGCTTGCTCTCCTTGCTCTGAAGGACTGAAGCTGGTCCCTATTGCTCCTTAAAAGCACATGTTCCTCCTGCAGTTAACAGCTGCAGTTAACTTGGGTTTGGATTAATTGGAGCTTTCAGCACAGCTGCTTTTATAATGGCTACTTTAAGTCTACTGGGCTTTCAGAGAATTTAGGATGGGGAAAAAACTTTTCATGAAATGAATTGGGCCAAAATATTTCCAGGTTCTAAGAGTTTCTTTGGGAGTGGGACTAATGGGCTTATTGCTCACTGAGCAAAGCACCTGATAGCTGGAAAGGTAATGGAGAAAGGCTGTGCTGTAAAGAGAGGATATAAATGAAGATGTGGTCTACAGGTAAGAAATGTCCTTGCACATAGTCACTGAAGTAAGAGCCAGCCAGGCAGCTTTTATGTAAAAATGTGTGGTGGAAGACATAATCAGTGTGGTCAGTGCCAGTTGATGGGCATGGAGTCTGAGGTGGGCTTTAATTCATGTGGTCTCATTCTATTCAAAACTGAGCATGTTTTCTGCTAGCAATGTACTTTTACTGCTCCATTCTTCTTCATCTTGTGTTGGATGTCTGTTTGACTACATGCATGAACTACAGACAGCTCAGGTGGAATTAATCTCCCTTTCGTATGCTTAAATAACTAAAAAAGAGCCAGCCACACACCTAAAATCCTTAACTAATAACTTGTACCTTCTTAGCCCCTATTCAGTTGTATAAATCTAAATGCTTCTTTTATCCGTAATTTTCTATAGGTACTGGCTTATCTTCATATAACCTAATTTACCTGCGTCTGACCTGATCAGGTCCATATAAAGCAGCAGATCTGCAGGCTAGTTCTTCTGTCCCAGCAGCTCTGTCAAAGAAGATGCTCTGGTGCCTGTATTTCATGTAGATGGTGATTTCAGGATTAGCTGACTGGACTGGCACTCACAAGAAACACCAGAGGAGGAGAAAGTGATACCCCTTTCTTCTCTTAATTACGCAGCTCAGGAGTTGCAACATTTGCTGAGAGGTTCTATGATTCTGTGAAACTGGTCCTCCCACACCTTACATGCTGTGCAACGAGCAGCTGCCTCTGGGTTCATTATGGGAATCACAGAAATACAGAATGACTCAGGCTGGAAGGGTTCTTAAAGCCCACTCAGCCCCAACCCCCTGCCATGGGCAGTGCCACTCATAAGCTCAGGCTGCCCAGGGCTCCATCCAACCTGGCCCTGAGTGCCTCTAGGAATGGGGCGCCCACAGCTTCTGGGCTGCTGTGCCAGCGTCTCGCTGCTCTCTCAGTAAAGAATTTCTCGCTAACAGCTAATGTAAATCTCCACTCTTTTATTTTAAAACCATTCCCCTAGTTCTATCAGCATTGCACCATGTAAAAACTGCGCTCTCAAAGAGTGTAGTACTAAACAAATCTGGATATAAATATACTGCTAGCTCTGAATGGTGGCAATTGTAACTGATGGGAAACATCCCCTCCCTAAAATTATCTTTGCCTGAATCATGGTTGAAATGAGAGGAAAAATATGCATCAGTACTGGGATGTGCAAGAAACATCAGTTTCTTCCCCAAACTTCTGCCATTCTTTAGATTCTCAGAAAAGTTCTTTGAGTTTCCTTGTTCTGATCACAAACTGACTGTATTTTCCTCCATTAAAAATAACCCTGCCATTCAGAGAGGAAAGCAATATTTAATTCAGCCAGTGTCTTATTTTCTGCTGGCAGGAACTGTCAAACATTATGAAAACAGATACGGATTTACATTTTGGGTTACAAAATAGAAAACACATCTGTCCCGAGATTCCAGTGCAATAAAAGGACAGTCAAACAGCAAGTGGGGAAAACCATGATTAACCTCTCATGATGTTGATTAGAAGTAGATATGTGGTGACTGTAGGGTTATAAGTATTCTTTTCTGCAGTGCAGTCAGATTTTTGTGTGTGTAGAGCATTGGTGAAAATTTGAAACTCAGATATCTCAACATTCAAGTTGTTTATGGACTGTTTAGTGATGCCTGTGGTGAATCTGACACCTGGGAATCTTAAGATATAGAAAAGGTAATAGACATTAAACCCTCCAGCGTAACACAAGCAGACACTTCTATGGAGCAGTTCTGTAAGTTTTGTCTGATTTTATATCTTCCTGGGTTTGCTTTTCTTTTTCAATCAAACAGCAAAAGAATTTTTTCCATTCATTCAGAAAATTTCAGCACTACTACTGCATTTCCCATTTTAACTTATTTTGATGACTGTATTTTCTTTTCAGATATATTTTTTTTCCCCATGCACTGCCAGTTTCCATAATCCTATTTCCTCCAGTGGAAAAAAGCACGATTAAATTAAATGAAATGAAAGAGCTTCCACATTCAGGTCAATGATATATTACATCATTTTTTTAAAGAGAATTGTTAATACTGAAGTAATTTAGATTTAGTGGAATCTATTCAAATAGGCTGGTGCTCATTAACTTTTCATTCTTCGTGCTCGTTAAATATCACCCTTATCACTTTACATGTAGTCGTTACAAATGAGATAATGTTGTATTTTAATATTTAAACAGCCTTTTCAATATTTGCATCTATTTTATTGTACTGGCCCTGAAATTTCAGACAATGCTTGGTACGTCTTATCTCAGTTGTCTGCTGCTTATCTCTACATTTGCACATTTTCTGCTTCGGGGCTACAGATGTGGGAGTCAGTCTGTGTCCCAAAGACACACTCTTACATTGAACTTCTAACCTCCTCAGTCTATTGGGAAATCACTGTCAGGCACGAATAAATAAAATGCTAAAGCTCATGCTAGAATTTCTAGTAAGATGTGTAGTTACAATTAAGATTCTAACTGCATAGTTAGTTAATACCTAAGAAACTTGTACAGATTTCAGGAGCATATATGAGCGTCTATTGACATTGCCAACTTAAGCTGGTAGAAGAAACCAGGGGATTTCTCCAGGATATATTGATGCTGTCTCCAGAAAGCAGGATATTATCCAGCTGTAACCCAGAAGACTGCAACTGCATGGCAACGTCACATGTGCCAGCCTCCTCCCTGTTGTCTTCTTGGTGATGACTGTGGCTGCTCTTTGGCAGCTGCTTGAGGGTCCAGGTTTTCTCCTCATCTGTCTTCTTTATGCAAACACTTCAGAAATGATGACTGATACAGGAACTGTGCTGGCTTTAGTTTCTAGAAGTATCCTAAAGCAACTGAGATTGGGTTGGTCCATGGGAAAAAAGATTCTAATGTAACAAATGGAACAAAGTAAAGCATGAACATCTCCTTAAAAGAGAATCTACCTTGCAATTTTCCATGCTTCCAATGGAAAAAGTCAGAAACTTCCCAGGCTGACCTATCTTGTCCTATAGGGTTTGCATACAACAGAAGCATTTGACTTGGGATAGACCTTACCTATGCATAGGTTGGAAGAGATGGCTCACCTTGTGGAGGTGCCTAAATTTCTCTGCTAATTCCAGGGAGCCAAGAGGCACTATCTGAGATTTAGGCATCTCATTTTTAGCTACCAAAAGCTGAATGAGAAGCATTTTAATAGCTTTTTTTTAATAGTTTTTTTTTTTAGGGTTTTTTTTTTTAAATATAATTATTATTATTTCTCACTGCTAAAGGTCAGCCTTTAAAATAATTCTCCTCTCTGCCACCTCTTCCCTCTTTGTACATTCAGAACAAATGTGTAGGCAACATTTTTCGTGCAGACCTTTTATTAAACTGATCTCATAAAAAAAAATCTTTGGGCGAAACACTGAATGCTGTAGAACCCAGTGATGTGTTTTATTTTCCATTCTTCTTGAAATGATGTTGATGAAGACTTGGCAAAAATACCTCAGTATAAAAAATGCCAGAGCAAAAATGTAACTACTGCAGAAATAAGTCTACATCGAATCTAGTGACAGAAGCATCATGGAACAAGGCATAAAGGCAATTCTTTTGCATACTATTTCCTATCTCACCTCTTCTTTCACAGTCCTGGAAGTATCCATACTTCTGGGCACAATGTCAGCTCTTTCCCCCATGTTTTCTTCACTCTTCTCCTAATTTGTTCATATCATAAAAATACTTGGGTCACCAGCTTGTTATTGAAGTATAGCCCTCATTACAATTACAGTGGGAATAATTCTTACATGCAGGACTTAAGAAGGTAAAATATCATTGTCGGCATCAAAACTGACTGACAGATGTCAGGCTTGAATCAAAGTCCCATCAGAAACACTGACATGACCTTGATCTAATAATCCAAGTCTGAGCATCAGGAGTGGATGGGGGTTCTCTGCTTTGAAAAATGAAGAGCATCTCCAATGAGTTATTCTGAGTATCAACACTGGAGTATGCTTGCTGAAATCATGAGGATTTTTGGTATTAAATTAAGTGGAAACAGAAAAATTGGCAAATTGCTTTGGAAAAAAAAGGCTTGACTTGAAATTCCAAAAGCAGATGGGGTGAGCTATTGCTAAGAGGCTCCATAAATCACTGCTTTGTCCTTGAATCCTATTCTCTATATCGTGCAACTTTAATCTTATATTTATGGCTTGAAGCTGTTTATTTTAGAAATCTGACAGCTATTTTCAGGTCAGCTTTCTGTGCTCCTTCTGTGCTACTAGTCAAAATCTCCTGGTACTGATTTGGGAGAGTTTGCTATATTCAATGAAAATCATGGTTGTTGTGAGCAAGGGGCAGACTCTGCCCCATAAAGCTCGAAGGAGAGGACTTTCTTTCTTCTACCTCCCTGGTTGTGCAAACAAATATCACAAAGATTCCAGCATCTTGTGGGGATTCTTGAAAAAAAATACCCTGACTGATTTGGGACAGAGGTGAAAGAGAGATGTTTGACACATTGAACTACTCTTCATGTGTGTCAGGAGAAGTAGCCATGTGGGTCATCACTATTGCTTTCTTCCTGTAAGAAAGCTCTTTTTGGTGGAGGGTTTCCAGGTAAGCCTGGAAGCAGCAGGAATGAGTCCTCTGGCACACAGAGAAAACAGGTATGGAGTGACTTTTGGTCTGAAAGGAATATCCAAAGAAACCCAAGCTTTTTGGAGGGATTAGCTAATTGTGATGTACTGCAGTCATACAACTCAATTTTCTTAAAAATAAAGGGTATTTTTAATGTGAGTAAATCTAGAAGTTTTCCAGTCCTCAAAGCCCAAACTTTCTCTCAAAACATTAGATTTTCATTTGTTCCCTTCTCAGTGTTCACCTTTGTATGCCCTTGAACAGGTTCAACCCATGTTCTCACATGAAAATTAACAGGAGAAATGATAATACTTGACAGAGAACATTATATATATATTTTTTATTTCTTCTGCTTGAGAATTCTCTTTGTACAAATGATAATATTCATAGTTCTCTTGCTTGTAAGTCTGGTTGAATGTGAGAGTACACTTTCCTTTTTGCAGCTTATTGGCTAATTATGATCAATGAATTGTGACTTTGTTATTAGGTTTTGGAGAAACTTGTCCTTGGTGAAGCAGCTGTTATCAGAAAGAATGTATTTATAACATATTTAAGTTAAGTTATTTTATAGCTGCAGTTGGAGATACCTTCTATTTGAAAAACAACATTTCTAGAGAAACAGAACAATTCATACAAAGTGTCTTGAAGATCATTTACACAGAGATGAGAATAACACTGCATCTAACACATTTTTGTTCATCCCCAGGAATATAACATTAGTGTTATGATAATATGAATAGCAAACTATTGAAATATAGATTTAGCAAATGTGCAGGTTTGCAGTAAAACAGTCTTAGCAAAATTAACATCCTCCCATCTTCTTCAATGGGTCTTCTTGAAAAGATACATCTCTTATTCATCACTAGCATAGCAAGTCTGTTTTAGCTTCTGGAATTCATAAGCCACATAGAACAAGAGGTGTATGAATAAAAAATAAGCCTACTGCGTTAATGTCTATTTTTTTTTCTCTGAAACTTATGTTTTGATTCATTGAAGTGCCTGGTACAGAACTATAGCTGTAAAATTCTGGAGCTTAGCCAGAGCCTTAGACACTGTACAGTAGCATAGATCTTTCTAGAAGGCAGCAGGAAAAGGATGTTCTGGTGGTGATAAATAGTGCTTTTAAGAAAAGGAGGACGAAACTTTATGGGTAATATTTATTTAAAATCTAAGGGGAAAACATCTGCAGGCAAACACTTCTGAGAAATTGCTTATTAGCTGTGCGCCCATTTTTAGCCATTCATTTTATGGATGGAATGGCCACTTCCACAGCTTGGGATTGATCTGTTAAGTTGCCAGATGTGGTGGAAATACTCAGAAGCACATATCATTTGAGAAAGAGAAACATTGTGGATATTTTTGCTTTCTTGCTGTTTCCCCTAAACAAAGGGGAAACGTCAAGATTTTGAGGAGGATAGAACTCTTAAATAATAAAAGAGAAGAGAGAATACTGCAAAGTTGTTGGAATTACGAATTTCCAAAACCAGCAATGGAATGACAACTTCAGATTAAAGATACTGCCAATCAGACATGTCAGAGATTGAGATCTTGAGGATAGCAGGGATTTTAGTGCTATTTATCTGCTTTGTGTGTGCTTGTAGCTTGGAAGGCCAACAGTATCCTGGTCTGCAGCAGAAGAGTCTACCCAGAGAAAATATGTGTGCCTCATCCCTGGAGGTGCTCAAAACCATGTTGGATGGACATCTCTGGGCATCCTGATCTGGTGGGTGGCAGCCCTGCCTATGGCAGGGGGTTGGAACTAGGTGATATTTTAGGTCCATTTCAACCCAAGATATTCTCTGGTTCTATGATTCCATGCATTGTAAAAGAGGCAGGAACCTAGTGGTGTACTAGGATTGGAATGACCAGCCGGAGGTAAAGAGGCTGTGTCAGCAGTTTTACAAGCAAATTACTTGCTTTTAGAATTGTCCGAAGTTCACTGAATACTCCTACAATATATAGGTGGTCAAGCTGAGTCAGACCCAAGTTTCACCTAGCTCAGTATCTCATTCTTGAGAGCAGATAGAAACAGAAGTCTATGGGAGAGTGTATGGAAATTGTAACTTGCATCAACACAATAAATAAATGATTTACAACAAACAGGTGAACCTGGTGAGGTAGTAGTCTAGCAAGATTTTGAATTTGGATGATGAAAACCTAATTCTAGTCAACTTCTACAATCTGGTCATCCTGTAGAATGAGTCATATCTCATTAGATACCAGTAGGTTCAACTCATCTCTAAGTCCCCTTGCATAGGTGATACACCCTGAGACTACTGTGAGATGTAGATCTGAAATGAGCATGAGATTTGATTCAAAGCACATTCCTGACTCTAAACAAAAGATTGAAGTAGATGCACAATGGCTTGTTTTTGTTTTTGTTTTTTGGTATTCCAGACAGATCTATCATTCACACTGTTAGAAAAATTTCCTGGCATCCAATACGTTAACTGGTGTACACCAACCATATCCAAGAAGCATGTTATCGTAGGTAAGATATTTTTATTTTGAGTGTTTTGAAGGAGCCACAAAACAATCAAATACAATTTTTGCTCTTTGCTTCTGCTTTTCTGTTCTTTGTTCAATATGTTTCCTGATTGTTATATATAGTATAATATTCTGAGGCTGAATATGTGAAGATTAGAAGAGACATATCTGAGCTGAAGCCTAGGAATTTCAGTTTTGGTGATGACAGTGATGTGTTTAGAAACATTACCAATATTCTTTCACTTACGGGCAAATTAGTTAATCTAGGAAAACAGAGGATCTGCTAAAATCTGCTAAAAGATGAATATTTTATCTGAAAATGAAGGACACTCCAGACTTTTTCTTAAGTAATTAAAAAATAAAAATAAAAATAAAAATAAAAATAAAAATAAAAATAAAAATAAAAATAAAAATAAAAATAGTTGATTTAAAAACTGTTAGCTTCATTCTTGAACAGACCTCTTACACTGGTTTAAATTCCTTTCTTCTGAAAATTTCCTTTGCTTTCTCTGCTTTGGCTTCTAGCATAAGATAGACTAGAATTTGGAAGACTTTAAGATCTAAGAAAGCAACAGATAGAGAGCCCATAAAATCAGATCAAAGTCAGTTCAAATCTCCTCTGACATGTGTATAAAACAAAACTCTTTCATTCTCAGGATAAAAGCACCCCTGCTTGGTAACCATTTCTTCCTTACAGTCCTATCTCAAGACCAGCAACAAAACCCCACCCTGTTTCTTCAAGACTTGGCAACGTTATTCCAATGCTGTAGCCTGTTATGGCAGTTATTAACCTCAACTGTTGAAGTCATAAATATGAATCTTATCAAGCTCAAACAGATCTTTTCAGGGCAGAAAGATAAAGTGTTTTGGAAAGAAAAATATCTTGATAAGATACGAGGCAGGAGGGAAAGTGCCAACTTATTTCTTGACAGTGTATTCCCTTGTGTATGGGAGAGAATTATGGCTGTATTTTTGTCTACACCCATTCTCAGCCACAAACATTCTCCTTGCTAAAAAGTAAATTCTAATTTAGAAACAAACAAACAAAAAAAAAAAAACCAACCTCAGAAAGACAAAAAGTGTAGCAAGAGTATTAGTCTACTGCTTCCAAACTGCTGCGTATCTACCAGCTTAAAATTTTATCCACAGTGGCTGTATGAAGTGTTGCCATCAATGTTTTAAAGGATTACTCAAGTAAAGTCACGAGTTCTAGGAGGAACTGGATTTTATCTTTTAGATGGTACAGTGTTTGCAACAGGTGAGTGAACAGTGTTGGTCCTCATTCAGTCTCATTATCTTCCTACTGAAGCTGTCACAAATTTTTGTTGTTGACTTCAATGAAATAGGATCAGCTCTGTTTGTTTTATGTAAAACCTGTCAAGAAGAGGAATCAGCACCACTGCTTTGAAGGATTTATTTCATTATGAGCTTTTATCTGAACAAAGTGATATGATTAAATTCCTTTTTTTTTCTTCTTCTTCTTTACAGTGATGGCAAGATACCTTCAAAAGACAAGTAATGATAATAACATGCAAAGTACTGATGAATACAAAAAGATTTGGAATCCATGTCTTATTATGGTTTTCTTCCTTCTGAGCCCTAAAACGTTTGTGTCCCTCAGGTGATAATTATTTGGCTTTTACTCTGTTGACCTTGCTATATTTTGTTAACACTCTTCCTTGGTTCAGCACATACCAGCTACTTTTCCTCTGAAGCTGCTGGATTAATATTAACGTGTAAAATTTAGAGCAATTTTTTTCTAGCTCGTGCTTTGCTTTAAGTCTGTGGCTCCTGTCCTGAATAAGAAATGTAGCTTGCTGGTCTGGAAGCTTTGCTGTGCTTTCCAGCTGTCAAATAAGAGGACTTCTCTCTACAATCCCTGTTCATAGAATCATAGACTGGCCTGGGTTTAAAAGGACCTTAACGATCATCCAGTTTCAACCCCCTGGTCACCAACCACCAGACCAGGCTGCCCAGATCCACATCCAGCCTGGCCTTGAATGCCTCCAGGGATGGGGCATCCACAACCTCCTTGGGCAACCTGTTCCAGTGCATCACCACCCTCTGAGTGAAAAACTTCATACTGAAGGGAGCCTTGGTGAACCAGGGGGGTAAGATGGGCTGTAGGCATGGGGACAGCTTTGGTCTTTACCTTTCATTAGTTACAAACTTGATTGAGTGTACATGGCAAGATCCCTGCAGCCTGGAGAGGTCTGTGGTGAAGCAGGCTGTCCCCATGCAACCCATGCACACTGCACAGAGAAGATCTCCACATGCAGCCATGGAGGAGCCCATGGGGCAGCAGTCAATGAGGCCTGAAGGAGGCACAGCCCATGGAGAGCCCTAGAAGGAGCAGCCCCAGGCTGGAGCTGCAGCACATGGAGAGGAGTCTGTAGTGAGTCTGTGCTCATCTGTTCCGCCTGTGGTGGTAACCACTGGGTAAACTTTCTGTCCTTATTTTGGCTTGTGACCATTTTTTCATCATACTCTCTCTGTCCTGCTGAGGAATAGGAATGAAAGAGTGCCTTGGTGGGTACCTGGCAGCAAGCACAGCTTGTCACTGAAAGAGGCTCGTGCCTGGTGCAATCATGTGGAAAATGAACTTAAAGTAAATACAGCAATTTAGCTTTGCCTCTTATGTAGTGAAAGGAGAAAGCGCTCACAATTTTTTAGACAGGCTCAATTTAAATTACTGCATTTACGTGATCTCCAATAGGGATAAAAACAGCCATTCAATGTGTTTTATTGTTATAGTAAGGTTTATTTTCCTGAATAATAATCTAAGTCTTTCTAATATAGCATACCATGTCAAAATTTTTTTTTTAGCACATTTATTTTTTTCAGACGGCACAGAACTTGCAGTCATTTCACAAATTGAGTCTTTGAAGATGGATTCATTATTAAATGGAAAAAGCAAGGGCAAATTTTAGACAGTTGTCTTTTGTAATCTTCTACGTTTGCATCAATTGCTATCACAAGAAGGATGCAAAGGTCAGATGAGAAAATCAGCATCCCTTTGTTAAAGCACTACTTTGTGTTATAGAGATCATTCCTCCTATCAGTTTGACCCTATGCTTATGGCCCAATTATGCTGCTAAAAAAGGCTTTGGTAAAAGCAAGATACCTTTTACTTTCTTTTTTCCTATTTGGAACATGGGCCCACAGTTTGAAAAATAGAGCACTGAATCTGTTTTAATGGCCAGCTGTGTTTAAGTCCCTCATCAAAAAGAAAAGTTTGAAAGAAGACATGTGAATATCCTGCTCAGTTATGCAGCTCAACCATGAAAGAAAGGGTGATTATTCTCAACCAGTTTTTGTGCATCTTGCAAAACAAACAAATGAAACAAACAAACAAACTGAATATAATTTGCAGTCTGAAAAACTGCTTAAGTTTTAGAAAAGTAATTCTCCGTCCACAGCGTTGCTGTACTAACGTGCTTTCACACATGAGGTGAAATCCTGGCACAGCGAGTGAGTGTTGATCTTGAAGAATAAATGATAACATGACACACTGTAAAGCAGAGGTAGTTTCTTTTAATGTAATCTGGTGCCAGGAATGGGAAGAAGCCTCATGAGAACAATGATTTGGTTTTGAAATCTCAAGCTGTGGTCTATAAACATGAGGAACTTGATTCAGTGATCTTAATGAGACATCCAAGAGTAGCCTGGAAATCAGGGATGAGTGACTAGGATGCAGGACCTACGGAAGACCTGTCACCCTCTGGGCTAGCAACTAATGGTGAGATAAAAAACACTCTTGGACACCTCAAATAACAAATATAGATCTGTGTGGGCAGTTGTATCTTTCTGTATCTAGAAGATGAGATGCATCTCCACTGCACTGTCATCTTGTTGGGAGTTGTGTAATGGCTTTCTTTTGTTGGCACATGTGTCCTTCTGGGACTGTCTGAATCACAGACACCTCTAAGCTGTATCTGGCAGGCTGTGGCTCTCCTAGGCTGTGTACCACATAGGAAACAGAAATGTAGGAGATATGGGAGAGTGGTGGTTTCAGGCACATTATCTTGCTATTCTCAGCAGGTCAGTAACACCACCCAAGTGCTACTACTGGTACAGATGGGCTGGGATTCAACTCCACGGGGTGGGTCTGTCACTTCAAGTGAGCTTGTAGAGCTTGTAGATGTAGATGTAGACTGACTAATGGGACTGTTCTGCAACACTGGAAAGGGTTGTGTGTGAGGGTTGTTTCCCTTGTAAGAAACTACAATGTAAGGCCAAGACACTCTAAGTGTCTGAGAGAAAGCTGAGAGAGCTCTTTTGCTTTAAGCAGCCATTCCTTGTGTTACTTTCTCATTGAGATGTTACTTCCTGAGAAATTATAACATGTGCATTTATAAAAATGCTCAGATATGAAGGAAATTTCTTTCCCCCATTGTCTTTTGCCAGAAGTTTATTTTCTTGCCAACATGTAAAGCCATAGAAGGCTTGAGTGCCTTACCAGTAGGCCCACTAAATAAAGATGTGGGAGACAGGCAGCAGCAAATGGATCTCCAATTAAATTCAATTATTCCTCAGGGGCTGCTGCCCTAGTTTGAACTAAGTGCATGGGTTAGAGTCTGAAGAACAGGAAATTCATGTTTTTAGAGCCTCCCTACCTCCCCCTCTATGTGTACTGGAAACTGGAAAGTTGTCTGGGGAAGACCAGCAAGGTCTCAGTACAACTTTGGGGTAAAATCAGAGAGGACAGAGCCAGGGTGACTGGCAATGCCTTGTCACAGCCTGAGGGAATCCTGTTCCCTGAGCCAACCCTGGGAGAGCCCTGCTTAGGGACTTTCTATGCTTTACACAGAGTATTAGAAAGCAAATGAAGTGAGAATGACACACTATCAGAAAAGCGTGTTTTAATTCACTGCAAATTGAATAGATGGATACTTAACTATCATTGCATATTAGCTATGCATTTTCACTAGCAATGAACAAAAGCCTGCATGCTGTTTGAAACAATCTGCACCAGCAGTGGTGACCTGCTGTCACCTCTGCCACTGCTGAAATGCATCACCCACCTCCTCACTGTGCTCATGTCCACTACCTGGTCTCTGTAAATGTTCAGCAAGTGTTCAGCTGAATATAAATGGGTGTAATTTTTTTCTGCATAGAGGAATTAAATTCCACACCTTTTCTTCATACCCTCTTCCATATCTGACTCCATTCTGTCAGTGTGCCATCCTCTGTTGCCATCTGTCACATAGAAACAACATGGAATGGAATATTGATGGGAAGGTTCAACCTCTACTGCTGTACCACCACCACCACCTGCATCTGATATGATGGGCTAACATCAGGAAGCATTACTTTCAGAGCAGTCCTTGTAAAATGTGTTAGGCTGTTAGTGTATATAAGTAACAAAAAAATATTTTGTTTTACTAAATATTTAAAAATAGAGCAACAAAGCTATGCAACTAATGGGATATGTGACTCTTTGTGATACTAACCTCTCAGGCTGGTTCAACAGCAGTGGCTGCAAATCATAGCAAGGTCTCCTGGTGTTCATCAATCAAGTATTATAAGGAAAGTCCAGTGTCTTCTGTCATATTAGTTTAACTCTCCTTGAGAAACACTGTCTTGTCAGAAGCCAGAAGAAACATGCTGGAGATCAAAGGAAAAGCCTCCTGAAGCAAAATGGCTGAAAAGTGGCAAGAATCAATTAAAACATGCCTGAATGTTCTCCATGCAGTAGAAATGGCGCACTTTCTTCCTCTTGAGAGATGACAAACTGCTACTAAGCAACAAAAGTGATGTGGGTCAACAACTTAAAGGAACACGTGTTGAATTACTGTAACCACATGCACTACATTTTACCTAATTTTATTCAACCTGAGAAAACATCTGGCATCCTCCTTAGAATAAAAACTGTGTAAAACTTGAGAATCTGAAAAGGTGATAAAAGTTTCAAGAGGCAGTAGGAGGCATCCAGTTAGGCTTAGCACAGACTTTTGTCCGTATCAGGCTGGGATGGGGAGGGTATGCTGGTAGTCACAGCCTTGACTCCTCTATTTTCAATTGCACAGCATGAGTGGTATATGCTGGGAAAACAATATGCAGCATATTTGCATACCTCTATATATAACCTCACTGCATATTGTCCAGTGTTGTCAAAAATTAGTGGGAAGCCACCAAAAAGCTTATTTCCTGGGTTTTTGCTCTGGTATTGACTTCCAGTATTCCCCACCTCTTCACTGTCAGATTTGGTTCACCTCATTGTGCATTATTACGAAGTCTCCCAAAAGGATGTCAAAATACCTGTAAAAAACTAGAAACATTAGTTTGTAAGAAAGAAATGAGATTTGACAACTTGTGAGGTTGTAGAAGGATGATGAGGCATTTTTTTTCTGAAGGCAGCTCACATTCTTCCACCTTATTCTTAGTAATATTTTCCCATGGTTACTTTATGACAGTTGTCTTCTTCATTGAGAACTGGGATATGACTGTGGACTGGTACAAAGTGACCCACCACACATATTGTTCACACCTCCCAGCGATGAGAAAATGATTTAAGGATTATCCATCTCCAAGATGGTCAGAGATTAGTCCTGATTAGACAGAACTTAGGTTGTCTGTCAAATTGGCAAAGGAAGTTAGAGTGCAGATCCAGCTCACCAGCTGTGAAAGTCTGGCCATCATTGTTGGCTGGAGACAGGAGATGTGTTGCTATTTTTGTACACTCTGAAATTGCTTATGTGTTCTGACTACTGTTTTCATGTTCCTTCTTCTCTCAGGCAGCACCTCAGAAGTTTGTTGGCTTTGCCACAAGAATACACTGGAAATGGTTATCGTTTTCACACATGCAAAAATGGCACATATAATTACTTCTAGTGCATTTCCAGTGGCTCTCATCTGTACTACTTGGCTTTTGTTAAATTCTTTCATTTGTAGAAGCGTGTCAGATATCCAGAAAGCACTCTCTATTCTGCATTAATGATGGCAGTGTTTGTGAGTTGTGCTTTTTCATAAATTATTTCCAAGACGCACTCTAAACTTCTAGTCTTTCACAGCCAGTTTGTTACAGAGCAGCATGTCAGATTAATCATCCCACTTTTTATTAAAAAAATCAATCCATCAGTCATCATTTGAAACACTGAACCAGAGTTTGTACTGTGACAGGGGAAAGCTCAACAGAAAGAAGGAGAGAAATGTTTGCGAGCCCCATGCAGGCTCCTGACAGTAGTTGCTTGACTTCACTGTCATTTGCAGAGGTAGGGTTGTGTGGTTTTTGGCCAAGCCTACATCTGTAGAACATTCAGGAATATCCCTTCTCTAAAAACATGGCCATCCTACTCTATAATGATTTAAGAAAAACAATAATAAAAAATTAGAGCACCTTTTGTTACATGCTTCTTTCTAGTTTCACTTAAAATAATGAAAGCCTGCTTGTATGGAGCAGCAGAGGATATTGCAAAAGTCAATGACAGAATCTTCCAGTCTTTTGTTGTTACATTGCACTTTGCACTTAATTTCATGTCCTTGAGGGATCTCAGTAATTTATCTTAATAAATGCATAATTTTCCAGTGAGACTTCTTTCTTTACATTATTATTATTTTTTAATTTAATATCTTAAAGTAACTTGAGAAAAAATTCATTTAGTGAACCTAAACCTCCATGCTAGACTGGATATTTTTGAAATCGATAATCATACGGTGACTAAATAATGAGGATGATGGATAATTAGAAAAAACATATGGCTTCCTGCAACTTTGTTATTCATGCCAGAAAAGCATTAGGCAAACAGTATTAGTACAATATATTCTGTGACAATTGAGTAAGTGAAACATAGCTGAATCCTGTGTGGAGCTCAGACCAGATAAAGTGTAGGAGCAGTAAAGAAAACCCCCACAAATGGCACTGATTTGACTTCTCAGGAAATAAGAGTGAGCTTTCTTATTATCAACCACTCTCTTGCAAGAACTCAAGGTATGGCTGATGTCAGTCTCATGATATTGTTTCCTCGGGTGCTGACTGTGTTGGCTTTCATTGAAGATGTTCCCTCTGTGAGAGAGTGAACCTCAAATGAGTGCCCACACATAAGAAGTAACATCTGAGATTTAAGAACCAACATGTAACTTGTCTTGAAGGGATTAAAAATGAGAAGAGTAATAAAGCAGCTTGCAGTTTCTCAGTAGATCTGAAATCTTCATTGTGAGAGATTCTCAAAATGTCACAATCTTCAGAAATGTGAATTCTGCCCTCTTGTAGGGCAGTGGGAATAACATTTCCAAGCTCACCTTATTCATCCTATTTTAGTCCTCAGACTGCTTTTGTGTTATAGGAGCACTGACATTGTGTTGAATTACTGGATGAAGGTCACTGGACTTGTCTTTAACTGCCCTTGATTCTCATAGCTCACCAGGTGACATGCATGTGTACTTCATCGCTAAGCAGATGTATGAGATTTGTTACAAATCTTCCTAGAATTTCCCAGTTTTAGGGCTGTTTATTCATGTTTTTTATCTATTTACTTACAATTTTTCCCTTATTATTATCTGTAGCTGTTAGCAAATGTGGTATGAATAGGGAAGGTTTCTAAGATGCCAGTATCCATGCTGCTATTTTGCAATCCTCTTTTTTTCTTTGTGATGTTCAGTGTCAGCCTTTGATCACTTACAACATACAGTTGATTAGTGTAGGACTCTTCAGGCATGTTGATTTCTGTGAATTTTGATCTCCAGTGGTTATTTTGGAGAAGAGGTTACAAATGAACCTGTCAGTGCAATTCCCACGTGTGTCATAATGGGAGTCAGCTTCTCATTTTATTAACAAAGATTTGAGATAAAGTGACTAATGACAATTTTCAGTGAGATTGACTCTCCAGGACAAATTACAGTTCAGCTCATGAGTGGAATATTTTCTAAGTCTATTTCCCTACAATGCAGTTTCTTCAACCTGTAAGGAAGATTTGCTAGTATCTAACAGCTGTCTTGCATTCCTTATGAGTACAGTATGCAGAATGTCTGTGGTCCAGCTCCATACAAATCAACATGGAGTTGACCAATGGCTTTTCAGAGCTCTGTGTCAAGAATAAGGTTTAACAACAGCTTCATTTATCCCTTTCTGTTTGTATTTCTTCAATGGGAAGATCCAGTATTGGAGGCCACCCAGCAATTTTTCAGTCATGTAAGTGGATATTAGTGAAACTTTTTATCCTGAATCTGGCAAGGTTTGTAACAAACTTACAAATAGATGATTTTTTTAATAATATATACATACATACATACACACACATATAAATAAATAAATACATAAATAAATAAATATTTCCCCCCTCTTTGGAATACACATTCAGCTTTACATGCAGTGATAACAAGCCACTGAGTAGGACAATCAGTAATGACTGGGACGTAGGTACTTATCATTTAGCTATATTTAGAGAGTGCTAGAATAAAAACTAAGAAAAAATATGCTTTAGGATGAGTACAAATTGGCAGCGGTGTAAAGGGCACATGGAAATTTATCCTATCTACACACTATATGTTCTTATTTCTGTCAAAAACAGGTAATAAGTCGTATATTAGGAATGCTGGAATGAGATCTTTCCAGCCTGTCTTCCTCTTTTGTCTTTTTTCTTTTTTAATGGTTTTCAAGAGCATTCACTAAGGAGAGTGAACAACTGTGGAGAAATATAAGTATCATGTATTCCAACAAAGAAAAAAAGACAGAGAGAGAAAGAAATAGCTTATGGGCACACAGATCAAGTGTGTTGAATAGTACATTTTGCTGAGCAATTTGAAAAAAAAAAAGTTAAACGCCTTTGAGTATAAATCTAACAAAATTCACAACCCACAGCTGTGACTCAGAAGGAAAAGAAGGAAAGTTCTCTATTAAAATGTCAGCCTTACCTTTTTACTTTTTTTTTCCATTTGTCATTTACTTAATTCTTTGAGGGAAAACTTTGTTCATTAATGCTGCTCTTTATTCTTGGTAGCAATCATGCTCTGGTGAACGCTTCTATTTACATTCAGTCCAGAAACTTGAACTCTCTTATAAAAAGATGACATCATATCATAGCTGGTCAAGAGCTTACTGCCATCATCAGGAATAGGAGGAGAGCAGGAGACAATGGAATGAACTAGAAACTTTCCTTCTGCTTGAGTCCTTAGAAACACATGCATTCAGGATTTGAACTCTTAAGCTATGACGTGACTGGAGGGGATCATTTATGAACACTGGAGTACACACTACTTTCAGATTCCTCAGAGAACTGTCAGTGATAAGAGATAATACCAAATAGAAAGAGTTAGCAAAAACTGCCCACTTTCTAAGAAAAAACGCTGACTGTATGGTGTCCTCCTGAAAAGCCAGACAGGGTTTATTGAGCATTCATAATGTCTAGTCATTACCAAGGAGGAGAGAGATTGTCCTCAGATCCTATTTCCATCTTCTGAGAGAGCCAGAGTAGAGCCTGGTGTTCCTGTGGTAGGCACAGATTCTTCAAGATTCACAGACATCAGAGGACCAAGTCTGAACAGTTTCCTGCAATACCGAATTGCAGGATAAATGATACGGGAATCCTCATGTTATTATTAATTCCCAAACTCCCTTACAAAGAAATTTCCATAGGTTTGCATGGTATGAGCCACTCAGACATCTTTTGTAGCCAAATGCTCATAAGAGAATTCCTGGGAGGAATGGACACTGCATTTATGTTTCTGTTTCCTAAATTTGACAAGAAATGTCACGTTTAAGGCTGTAGTGAATTGTTTTAGTAAGCCTGAATGTGAATGGCACCCACTACTCACCTTTCAGATGCGCAGCTAATTGGAAATATGCTCTTTTATAATCCTTGAGTGGATCTCTCAGGAAAACTCTATTATCTATTTGTTACGTCATTTAGGGAGAGCAGAGCTGTATTTTAACATGCCCTCTCAGCTTCCAGCTGCTGTGATGAGCTACTTACTGTGTTTATTTTACTGTGTGGATAATCTCTGATTCAGTGTTCAGAGCAACTGTCAGAGTAAGGGACTGCTCTCTGCCAGCAGTGGGTTTGTAGTCCATCTCATAATATTTTCTTGGGCTGTGTGATAGCTCTGGTAAATTGTACCCATTCCACTGACCCCTCTGTAGAACAGGCCTGCAGTAGTTGGCATCAGCCTGCCCTAGTCTCCACCTACTTTCTTTGCTCCAGAAAACGCTGCCTACTTGGAGCTCCTTTACTCCCTTCCTTCCTCAACACATCCACTTCTCTTTTGCTGCTGTGTTTCCTGGAGGTTTCCATCACCTCTTCTTCATCCTTAACCCCAGCCCTTGCCTTTTTACCTGCATCATGACCAGCTGTTTATTCCTGTGGTGCCTGAGAAAAGTCCATGGTAACCACCGAAGACCAAAACAGCTGATTGCACTGGGACATCATTGCAGGGTTGCCAGCCCAGGCTTCATTCCTTGCCACATCCGTGAATGGTTTGGGTTGGAAACAGGTGTTTAGTCTCATCTAGTTTAACCCACTAGACATATGCAGTTCACTAAATGGGAGGGTTTCAGTAAATCATGGAATCTCAGACCTGCATCCAGTCTGACTTTGAGTATTTCCCATGATGGGGTATATATAACTTCTCTGTGCAAACTGTGTCACTGCCTTCACTGTGGAAAAATTCTTCCTTATATCCAGAAGTATCAATCATTGTGAACTGGGATCTCATGACATCTAGGACACTGTGCATGAAACTTTAAATATCAGATCTTTTCCTCTCTGATTTCCTCACTGGGATCAGACTTCTTAGAGAACAGTAACGAGAGCAGAGATGGCTCCATTCTCTGTTTCTGTGAAGTTTTTACTACTGCAACCTCACAGCTGGTCTATGTACATCTTTCATATGGAAAGAATCTGTCTTGTGAGATCTCACCATTTGAATCATCAGTTTCTCAAAGCTATGATGTGTGCTGAGCTGGGCATCTTCATTTTATAATTATAACTCACTGATTTCACAAGGCACCTGCAAACTGTGCTGTGTCAGCACGTAGAGAGAGCATTACAAGTTTATACTCCACATTGGACAAATGCTACGGAAGCAAATGTATTTAATGTGTTTGTGGGGTTTCATTAAGTAGGGCATTTAGGACATTGCTTTCCTCTGCAGTAGCATGTTATAATCTGAACCAATCACTTGCCTGTGTATATCTGAAAAATAGTTTCCCACTTTGTCACCAAGAAATATACCTATGCTAATACTTTTTAATGGATGATATCCTATCCTTTCCTTCCTTCCTTCCTTCCTTCCTTCCTTCCTTCCTTCCTTCCTTCCTTCCTTCCTTCCTTCCTTCCTTCCTTCCTTCCTTCCTTCCTTCCTTCCTTCCTTCCTTCCTTCCTTCCTTCCTTCCTTCCTTCCTTCCTTCCTTCCTTCCTTCCTTCCTTCCTTCCTTCCTTCCTTCCTTCCTTCCTTCCTTCCTTCCTTCCTTCCTTCCTTCCTTCCTTCCTTCCTTCCTTCCTTCCTTCCTTCCTTCCTTCCTTCCTTCCTTCCTTCCTTCCTTCCTTCCTTCCTTCCTTCCTTCCTTCCTTCCTTCCTTCCTTCCTTCCTTCCTTCCTTCCTTCCTTCCTTCCTTCCTTCCTTCCTTCCTTCCTTCCTTCCTTCCTTCCTTCCTTCCTTCCTTCCTTCCTTCCTTCCTTCCTTCCTTCCTTCCTTCCTTCCTTCCTTCCTTCCTTCCTTCCTTCCTTCCTTCCTTCCTTCCTTCCTTCCTTCCTTCCTTCCTTCCTTCCTTCCTTCCTTCCTTCCTTCCTTCCTTCCTTCCTTCCTTCCTTCCTTCCTTCCTTCCTTCCTTCCTTCCTCCCTCCCTCCCTCCCTCCCTCCCTCCCTCCCTCCCTTTTTCTCTCTCTCTCTCTCTTTCTCTCTCTCTCTCTCTTTCTCTCCCTCTTTCTCTCTCTCTCTCTCTTTCTCTCCCTCTTTCTCTCTCTCTCTCTCTTTCTCTCCCTCTTTCTCTCTCTCTCTCTCTTTCTCTCCCTCTTTCTCTCTCTCTCTCTCTTTCTCTCCCTCTTTCTCTCTCTCTCTCTCTTTCTCTCCCTCTTTCTCTCTCTCTCTCTCTTTCTCTCCCTCTTTCTCTCTTTCTTC
Organism: Coturnix japonica; assembly: GCF_054131305.1. Taxonomy (NCBI): domain Eukaryota; kingdom Metazoa; phylum Chordata; class Aves; order Galliformes; family Phasianidae; genus Coturnix; species Coturnix japonica. Next base: position 153,615,144 of record NC_140663.1, on the reverse strand, counting down.
CTTTCTTCCTTTTATTATTAACAAAAAGCTGGTGCGAAAAACATAGACTGACTTTCATCAAACTGACTTCCAAAAATCTTCCTGCAGACTGATCTATATTTCATTAGAAGAAGTACAGAAGAGGCTATATCCCTCTTGATTTATGAGAGTAAGTTTTATGAGAAATATGAACTGTATAATGCAGCTGATCCATCATTCAGAAATAACTATTACTAACTCTAGCCAAAATAAAAATTCTCCTGGGTTGCTATCCAGTGATTATATGAGAAATTTTCCAGACATCCTAGAACACTACAGCATGGATAAATTGGCCTTCAGACCAAGTACTATGCTAGTATGTGTATATTCTTGGAAAAAGGATCATTAATCTCAGTTTTGACTTGAATTAATATACTCCAAGGCTGACAACATATTTTTACTTGAAATTTGTGTGCAGCAGCAGAAAAGGAGAGAGGAGCTTAAAAGATCTGTTGAAGGTCTTGTGGTTCTGTATGCAGTAAATGGTTTAACAGATGATGTCACTTCTCCTAAATAGTTTGAAATATTTAGAGAGTTTTGTTTACAGCAGCAGACTTGCTATTTCCATATACACACTTGTTGTAAGGGAGCTCATCCCCTTGCTGAAGACTGGGTTAAGGCTTTTGGTACGGGTTCATGGTGAAACTGTGTTATTCTGATGAACAGTAGCCTCAAGGATGCTTGTGCATTTTGTATGTGCAGCAAACAGAACACAAGACACAGTTTCGGGTAGGCCTTGGATAAGGACCATGTTTGAGATGAGCAGAACTGTATTATGGATTACAGTTGCATTTTGTACTGCGGGAGGATTTGGTTTTCTAATCAAACTAAAACTTCAGTTTATTTGCACAATCAAGGGAAAGTCATGTCTTATCTCAGTGGCATGTTCAGTCTTTGCATCAATCTCACCAAATGTTTTTGCCCTGGGACCTTTTCACACAGAGGGCTACAGCCGCAGCTGAAGCCCCAGACTTTGTATTTGTATATGGGCAGTGAAATAGCTGAGCCATAGGGTGATATTCTGAAGTGCTCCCACTTTCCATCACCGGAGAACACACATTTCTCTATCACAGGCAAAAGTGAAGGATGGCATTTTCTTCAAAATATGTGCCCAGAGATCTGTCTTGTAGCGAGAGAAATACAAAAGTCTGCATTGATTCATGGTGGTACTATGGCCCATTGCTTCCCGGATTACTTTGAGTTATCTTCTGTCCATTATGGAAATAATAAGGACCTCTTCTGGAAGACTGAGGCAGTTGCCATCCTCTGCCCCAAAGAGATGCTTTTGAAGATATTTCCTCTGCTTTGGTGGTTTTCCTGTTAGGTGGTTTTGTACCCCTCCCCCAAACTAACTACTGTGAATCTTACTTTGAGGCAATGCATGGTAACTCCCCATAGGCATGTCTTTTAGGTGCCAAAATCCCCTTTGTGAATGTGGTCCAAGGTGACTGCCCAGAGTCTCAGATGATGCTTGGAAAGAGAAGATGCACGTGGCCACTGCTCTAACTTAGGGACTGGATGCTTCCTCTTCCCATCAGCTGCATTCTTTACTACTTAGCACCTACGTTTAGTGAGCTGCTTCCTGTCATCAGAGTTTGCAACCTATTGCTGAATCTCACCAAGCCTAGATGAACCTCACTCAGCCCAAGGGCCATGTGACTACCCTTCCCCTTTCTATGCATACCCCACCCAGAGGTCCTCATGATATTGCTGTTCTTATATTATTAGTGAATTAGTCTTTTGTGTTAATTATGGTTTTAATTTCTTTTCATAATGCTTGATTCTCAAACAGGAAAAGAAAAAACCTGTCATCTTTATCCTGTAAGGAGAGTGAGAGACACTCTTGAATCTGAGTATTGCCTATGAAACAGTTTTCTATTATTGAGCAGGTCACGTAATCTCTAAATATATCAGAGATTGGTGGTACCATCTTTAAAATGGTGATGATGATGGCCAAAAAGGTTTTTTTCCAGGTAAAAAGTGATAAAGAAAGCTTATAAGAGCACTTTAAAAAGAAAAAGCAGGATATGACCAGTAAACTTCTATTTGAAAATGATGCTGATTACACAGAGTTTAGTGTAAGGAGAAAATGAAGAGTGTGGGCAGTTGGGACTGACTGCAAAATTGAGGCAAAGGTGAACGTGCAGCTTTTGCTTGGACTTATTGTAGAAACCAGATAGGTCTGAGATGCTTTGACTCATCAAGGCTCTGTGAGAACCTGGATTTGCTCAGTTCAAAATCTCCCACCACAGCCAGATGGTCTAAACCCAATGAACTGAAAACAGACCATTCTGCATGCTTCTGATCCCTCTTGCATAGAGGACATGGATCTATCATACCATCTGTTCTGAGTACATGAAAAAAAAATCCTGTTGGAACTTCATGACACTGCTTCTTGACAGACTTCCATATTGCATTGTTTCTATTTTCTCTTTGCAACCTACCTTGCTGTACATGATTCAATTTAATAATATCATTATGTATTTTGAGTCTCATTCATTTCTATCAAGACTCATAAAAGGATACATTAACTGCTGGACAATTTACGTACATAATATGTATTTAGAGGAGAAATTGTCCATCAGCTCTAAAAGATTTTATAGAGGATGGAAAAATATTTCAAGGTTTAAATGCTGTTTTTGTTGTTGAAAACAGCCTGGAGAAGACTCTGTTTTGTAATACATTGCATTTTCAGAATCAGCTACTTGAAGGAAACACTTAGGTGCTCAGTGATCATTTCTACCTCTTCCGAATGTTGAGCATAGTCATTCTTTTATGTTTAATTACAAGTAGCATTCTTAAAAAAGTGAAAGCTGAGAGAAGATGGGAGGTCTCAAAAGTGGTAGAAAGTTGTAAGAAAGGATTTATTTGTCCCATGCTTTCAGGGATCGTGCTATTCGTTAAAGCTACTATTTCTCTTTTCATCTCTAGGAAATTAACATTACAACTGTTAATGTTTATATAAGTCACTGTATTCAAAAAGCATAGAAAAATGTGGCTTGTGAATTTAATTCTTCATTTCTAGAAGAATAAGTTCTTAAGCATCAAAGTAGATCTCGGCTAGATGTAGTTTATTCAGTTTGGTCACATAGCCTGTTAAAATCACAGCTGATTCCTGAATGACCTTGAAGTTTGTTCTAGAAAGTCTTTATTTCTGCTAAAGATAATTCTTCCAGAAACTGTGCCCACCAGGTTTCTCCTTATTTCACTGAACATCTAAATGCCTTGGCAGTCCTTGCTGTTGGCTCTGTCCTCCCGCTTCGATCTTCAACTCAAAATAGAGGAAAAAAAAAAAAAAAAAAAAGGCAAGGGAGAAGACAGTTGTAATTTTTATTGTGTTTCTCTGAACATCCTGAACTTTTCTTCCTCCCATAATATGATGATTTGGCACTTAGAGAGCTTAACTCTTCTATAAAGCAGATTCTTACAGAGAAATGGAATAGAGAATGCTACAATGGCAAGAAATATGAAGACGAGGAGTGAGGAAAAAGATAGGTACTAGCTTTAGTGAAAATGATGATCAGAAAAAAATATGCTTTACTATCTTGTAGACACTTTAATTTTGCTACATTCTTCTAGTCACCACTAAAATACAAAATAAATCAATCTGGCAATGTCTGGTGTTTTGCACACACAGCATCTAGTGTCCATATACATGAAATGGCCTTCGTCCAACCAAAATAATGAAATTGACAATAGTAACATCCACATTTAAACTGCTGTATAGGCTCCCTTAATAGCCAGGGCATGACTTTAATTTTTGTATGTGATTCTACTCAAAATAAATGTCTATCATCAGTCACTAGAATTGTGACCTGAAAATACTTATTCCCCATTGCTGCCTGGAAGGGAAACATCTCAAGCAGAGTCATCTTAGCTGAAGGATTCAGAGTTATGTCCCTGCTAATGTACTGTTTTTGAAAGGAGAGACAGAAACAGCTTTCCAAACCAAGACTAATATAGGTTGAGCAACTTATCTACTCAGTGTTTCAGATGGCTTGCATATCACCTTATACTTGCAGCCCTAAGCATTTTTATGCTCTTGCTATTATGCTGTTAGTAACTGTTTTTATCGGCCAGATATTTACACAGGAGGTAGCTCCATTTTGGTACTGAGTAAAATGACCTTCCTTAATTAGTTTCCGTATTAAGCTGCAAAACGTTCTGGACTCCATTGGGCTGAGAGTCACTAGATACATACAAGCTATTATTGTTTCATTATCATTTTTTCCTCATCATTATCATTTTTTTTTTCCCCACACGTTTTCTCATTTTCATATTTGTCCTAGTCACTTCTGAGCTGCTGTTTTCAGTGCAGCTTCCAGCCTTCATTCTCCCTGCCTCTTACCATTCAGAATAGGTCAGTTAGGCTATATCTCCCATATCTTAGAAGTGCAGAACTGTATTCTGTCCTAATACAATAGATTGTAAGTAAGGACAGTTCTGTTATTCTCCTTGTAGAGTGGCCTTCTTCCACAGTTCTGCTTTTTGGACTATAATCATTCAAAACTTTATTTATTTATTTATTTTGAGGATTTTAATCCATTTTTCTTTGAGGACTTTTCTACTTCATTGCTCTTGTGGTGGAGCTCCAAATATTGCTTGATAACACGGAAACAACCAGAGCTCATCTGTGCATATTACTGAGATAAGTCACTGGGATCATATACATGACATGCCAAATGAGCAAAAAGACAGAAAAATGGTCAGTGAACATTTAGATTCTTTATCTGAAACAATTTTTCATTTGTTTTCTTCAATGTCTGTTGATTTCTCAGTACTTAAACTTGAACAGTTCTTCATTTCACCTTATTATTTTTCATTAATGATTGATCATGTTCATGTAATACACCTAGGAACACTGGCAAAGATTAGGGCCTTGCTTTGCTGGCTTCTGCCAGGGACTTGACAAGAAGAAGTTCCCTCACTGAAAACTTTCTACTTTCATCTTTCATCTGTGAGTAAAATCTCTGTAAATTCTTCTGCTTTCTGCACTGAGCAGCGCTGCCCATGACCATAGCTATTGGTTATTAGGTCATGGGAGTTGGGTGCTGTCCACAAGGCAGTCCAGATAAATGGAGTAGTAGAACTTAACTGTTACCTCCTGAACTGTGGGGAATTTATTCTGCTCCTCATCTCAGAATTCCAGGTTGGGATAGAGTATCCTGAGGATAACTGATCTGGCTATTAAAGACAGATATAAGGAAGGCACTGAGAATCTCAGTTTTTCATTATCCCCAGTGGTCACGTTTCCTAGCATCCAGTAAAGGATGGAGATTCTCCTCAGCCCTTCTCTTACTGTTACTACATTTGTAAAAAAGATTTTGCCACCTTTAATCCAGTGATACAACATCTCTTCTGAGCATTCCAGCTCAACCCAAGGAACTCATTTCCCACATGGCAGCACAGGATTAAAGACAGTTTGGTTGCCTACTTTCTCCAATCCATATTTCCTTCCTCATCCCTACTTTGTTCCTAGCTTGTTCTCTGGACATCTTGTGGGCTCCTTTTCTCTTCTGTTGACTTTGCTGTTTTGCTTTATTTTTGGTAGTACTACTGATGGCCACAAAAATTTGTGGTAAATGGGGTGTGACAGATAATAGCTATGTTCCCTGTAGACCTTAAACTGTAAAGGTAATGCATCTAAAAACAAGCAAACTGAGGAGAAAACAACAAAATCAATCACAGACTAGAGGGGTGTGTGTTGTAGTCAATATGCTTCTTGGAATATGAGACCTAGGAATGCTCAGCTGAGGCAGACAGAATAGAAACTTGAATTGTGTCAGGTAAAGAATCTTACAGGATCTCAGAGGAGACTAAACATAATTGTCCTTGATTTTGTTTGTTTCTTGCTTCACAATGATATTAGCAGAAGGTGGGTAAAGAGAACGGAGAGCTCATTGTCAGACCAGATAATGATGTGAATATCCATCCTTTCTAGATGAGCCCACTCCATGCAAACTGGCCTCAGAATGGTCAGTCCAGTCTCCTGTGTGTGGAAGCATCACTCTAGAGCCAGGATACTCCTATGCCTAGGTAATATTCAAGAATCCTGGCCCCTATATTGATATATTGCTGGTGGAGAAATGCATCTGTTCATTCATTGTTAACAGACTAGTTAATTTCTAAGCAGAATTTGTCAGCAGTTTTAAATGTAACAGCTTTCTGTCAGCAAATGCTATTTGAAAGAAACGCTCTGATGGTTGTGTGCTATGGCTGAGCAAAAATATTTGTGGGAAATCACCAAAATATTTGTTTACTAAAAGATTGTAGCATTTCAGTTTGACTCAATTATTACACTCATATGATTAATAATGAGAACACTGATAAAGAATCAGGAAAAACAGTCAAAGTGAAGTATTATTTTTGTTGTTCTTTTGTGATAGAAGATGGAGGAAACCAAATACCAATGTCCGAAGGTTTCCCAAAGAAAGAAATCTGAGTTTCAGTAGCTTGAATTTTAATATTAATATCCCTTCCTACGCAAACGGCTTGACTTTTTCATCTGTCCTGGAAAGCAAATGAGAACCAGACTTCTTAATGCTGGATATACTTACAGAAAAGAAAGTGGTGCCATTATGGTGAAGTACGATTTACTTTTTCTTTGGCTCCTGGCTACATTTGATTAGTCCAATATTGTAATTAAAACTCATTTGCCTACACCTTTAAATACTAATCCATTCTGGGAATAGCAGGAAGAATGCTATCTTTGTTTAGGACATGTCATCTCCTGCCAAAAATGTAAGTTATCCAAACAAATTGTAATAATTTGCCTTTCATTTAATCCCAAGCATTTGCTCTATTATTTGTTCACTTTTCCAGAATTGTCTTAATTAAAATGCTGTAATCTATGTTTGCATACCAAACGTGGTGATTTCATTATTCAAAAGACACGGATCTGGCATGCATTCTGAAGCTTCCACAGTGAGGGGTTTTTTATGGAAATGAAAGCTTATCATTTCTGGAGGCGCATAAGAAGCATTGTGTTTAATGCAAAATTAATTCTAACTGAGAATGCAGCAGTTTTCTTCTGACTGAAAAAAAAGAAAAGTACAATAGCATATGGACCATAATAACAGCCTTCATGGTTGTTTGACAGTCACTGGCTAGAAAACTCCAATCCAAGCACAAAGTAAAGACATGAAACAAAGTTCATTGCATTGACAGGAAAGATTACTCTTTCTTCTAAAGCTTTTTTGGGGCTGTATAGATAAAGCCTTGCATGTCAGGGTAGGAATGATTCTAAGGGAAACATCTTCATCACTTCTGCATCACTTGAAAAATGTACATTAAACTCTAGGAACAATAGCCTAAAATCCACTCAAGCTTGTACAAATCAGACACTTCTCTCCTGCCCAACAATCTCTCCTGGTGCCTAAATCCAGAATGCTTTTGGACAGGTCTGATTTAAATCATAACCCTTTGAAATGGTATTCCTTGTGTATTTGTCATTTAGCACACCTTGCCAGATTCAGACCCTCATTTATTCCCCAGCCAGAATGAAAATCCTGTCTTAATCTCAAAACTGGATTTGAGTTTCTGTTCTGCAGTCCTTTGCTTACTAACAGACTACGTCTTCATGTCTGATTGTCTGTCTGCTACCTGAACAAGGGGAAATGCTGCAGTGAGTTTGGATGGGCAAGCCACCCTTGTTTTATCACACCTAATAGTTGGACCACAGTAAAAAATTCTGACCAGATCTTTTTCTTTTATGACTCCATATACATTCAGATAAGGGATGGGATATTTATCTTTGGCTTGGAAAGTTTTATTTCTTTTAATAGAATGGTGTTCTCTTTTGCTATCCCAGCTTCTACAGGAAAAACAGACTATCTGGGCATCTTGGCATTTGAGACTGGCTAGGCTTCTCGGTTGCTGAGGACATAAGGCTGGATGTTAGGAAATACTTTTTCTTAGAGAGGGTGGTCAGGTGCTGGAACAGACTGCCCAGGGAGGTGGTGGAGTCACTGTCCCTAGAAGTGTTCAGGAATGTTTAGATGTTGTACTGAGGGTATGGTTTAGTGGGAGATATTGTTGATAAGTGGATGGTTGGACCAGATGATCTTAGAGGTCTTTTCCAACCTTAATGATTCTGTGAAACTATTGTTCTATGATTTTCCCTGAAATGGAAGCAAAACATGAATGGTTCTGTTGCTTAAATGGCCACAGGAAAAATGGAAACTGTCCAAAACCAGTTTCGGTTTGGTCTAAGACAAAGGAAGAGTTCTCTTCTGATCCTAAGCCCTCAAGGTTGATAGGAGAGTCACGTGTGGAAGGAGAGTGAAACTGGTGCCCAAATCAAGCATGTGTCTTAGTTGAGGTGTCTAAGTCCCCTGCTGACTGTGGACACTATACAACCACAGTCAACATGCAGTTGATTATTAGATACCAAATGAATGTGGAAAGATGCACCTTTCTACTGCTGAAGGTCTGGGAACTGGGCTGTTTTTACTGTGTTTATAGTGGTTTCTACTTTTGCCTTGGTTCTGGTTTAGTGATCTCAAAATCTCCAAAATAATTTATAACAAGCCTATGGACCAGTTATGGCAGGTCCTTCTCTAGTATAATTTCTAAGTTTTCCATAAAGTAGATTAATCACATGTCCTTGGAAGCTTGAAGACACTGCCTTTATGTGAAGAATCTTAGGATGAAATATCAAATTGAGGAGAATTAAAAATAATTGTCCCTTTAGAACACTTCTGTATAGAGCGCAAGATGTATATCATGGTATGTCTCTCAAGTGAAGTACTCCACAGCTTCTCTTTAGCCTGCACATCTCTATTTTTCCTTGGAGAAATCAGTGCATGCAGCAGGGTCTTGTGATGTGCTCTGAGTTAAGAACAATCGGAATACAGGTTGTTAAGAGAACATCCAAGAACCATACAGGACTTTGGCCGAACCAAACTGACATGGAAGACTTCCCCTGCATTTTCCTGAAGCTTCCTAGGGCAGTGCTACTTTGTGATGAGCTGTTTGGTCTGCTGTTAAAGCTGCCAGGACCTAGCTCATTTGTATCACTGCAGACTGGAGAGGTGGGAAGACCTAATGGTCCAATTTCATCTGTGTTTGTATTACTGCTGTTGAAACAGTTGTCTCAGGTCTACAGAAAGAGCCAAAGCAGAGAAACTGCTGTATCATACTTCCCAAGGAATTTTTCAGTGTGTGTGTATAGCTGCAACATAGCGCTGTGTTGGTCCTAAAATAAAAAGGAGAAGTGGTTTGCTTCACTGCTGCTATATTCATCTAAGTCCTGACACACAGCAGAGCAAGGAGCTTGAATTTGGTGCCTCATGTTGTCCCAAACCAGTTCTCTCCTCCAGCACCCTCTGTTCCAGGAGCACTGTCCAACACCACCCTCCTCTGTGTCCAAAGTGATGCTTCAGTCTCACCTGAGCATGTATGCACCTCTTTGCACTTACACTTTGAAAGGATGTATGAGATAAACTGGCTTCCTAAAATTAATGGGTCAGCGAGTGTCCTCACTGAAGCACTCTCAATCTATCATTACTTTGCTCTCCACTGAGATGACTAGAGAAATATGAAGCTTCCTGTAACCTCTCTAATCAACTTCTGCTGCAGGCTCGGTGAGGTCCAGCAAATCCTTATGAAGCCTTTCAATGTCATTGTTCTTTTAGTCTACTTTCTGTGTATGAGATGAGAGAAGAATTGCTCAGTGCTCCACAGAGGCAGGCTGGAATTAGACTGTCAGTGATGGGCTTGTGTGTGCTCTGGCAATGTAATTTAGCAGGTCATCAGTCTGTAATGAAGGCTCAGGTCTCTTCTGGTATTTTGATTTGTTTGAGACAGCTGAGTGCTTTGCCTCCTTTCTCTATTGCATGATTTTTATGTAATTGTTCCAGCTTAGAGATAATTACATTAGCTCTGCTATTTAAATGCCATATAGTGCTTTTCTTTATTCAAGGCCTGCTGCTGTTATCAAACATAAAATGGAAATGTGAGACATTTCACAGCCTAGGTTTAACCTTTTATCCCTTACTCTCTCTATACCCTGGAGCACCAACCACACAGCCATGTAACACAGCTCTGAAATCCTTTGCAGGGGGGGTGTAAGCACTTGACCACTCATTTTATTGTTTACACTCACATAACCTGGCTTCGAGCTAAAGGCAGAAGGGTCCGTGTAGTAATACCTTTTCTAAAAGTAACCACTTTAGGGATTGAAGGATGTTGTCTTTTCTTTTGAAAGCACTTCATCTGATAACTGGTTTTGCATAGCACTCTATTTATATGTCTTTACAGCACAATATGCTTTTAAATCATTGGAACAATGCTGATCTCCTCTTGACCTTTTCAGGCCCTCCTGATTCTTCTATTGCTTTAGTCTTATTTGAAGTGTCACAATTGCAGAAATAATTTCTACACTGAGATAAAGTTGTTGTCTTTGGATTACAGTTTGTTTTGAGTATATGCCTTTCATTCTTCTCATGAAAGATACTCACTCATTGCTAAAAAGAAGCTTGTTACGTCTTGATTTTCCTTGTCTTGCTGTTTTCAAGAGAAGCCACTTCTTCTTTTCTCAAAGAAGAGGTGGGAAGAAGTTCTAAGGGCTTTGAGTAACCTGGTCCTGTGTGTGCTGTCCTTGCCTTTAGAAGGGTGTTAGAACTAGATGATCTTAAAAGTCCCTTCCACTCAAACTATTCTATTTTATGAAGTGCATTACTGCCAAAATCTTCCAATAATTCAGTGCTTTAGGATTGCTCTGTGCCACTATGTCACGGGGAGATTCAGATTAGATGTTAGGAAATACTTCTTTTCTGGAAGAGTGGTCAGGTGCTGCAAAAGACTGCCAAGGGAGGTGTTGGAGTCACCATCCCTGGAGGTGTTTGTGAAACATTTAGGTGTTGTACTGAGGGACAAGGTTTAGTGGGAAATGTTGGTGCTAGATGGATGATTGGACTGGATGACCTGGCAGTTCTTCTCCAACCTTGGTTATTCTGTGATTCTATAATTGTTTAGCCATTTAAATAGCACTGGCACATAACACCTTCATCTTGCATGACTTTAACTGAAGCTCACACTGTGACCACCACTACATTTTCCTCAGTAGAACTAATGAGATTTAAAACATCAGCAGTTTTATATGACTCTCCCTGATTCAAGGGAGCAGTTTGTCTCTTAAGAGGCTTGTTACAGAAGCTGTGCATGAGTTGGAAGGGGAACTCTGCATGCATTAGAGAAGTGAAGAACTCTGGGTTCAGGCATTTGGAAGATAATGCAATCCCTCAAAATTAGACCCTTTGTTTGATATTGAAATAGATTTCATGTATGACAGGAGAGAATTAGTCATCTTCCTTTAAAGTGAATCGATTGCCAGCCACCTGCTGTTCTAGCTGTCACAAACTGTCCTTTATTTCAGTTTAAAAGCAAAACAAAACAGATCTGTTTTTAGATTCTCAGAGCTTAAAAATATAATAATTAAAATGAATAACCCCTTGGTTTTCCACTGTCATGAAATGCACATCAGTCACCCACTGGTGCAAGATGTTATTGTTGGCCACACACATTTCCAACCATAGCAAACAGCTGTGTGGTCTCTAGCAAGCAGTGCAGAATTGTGTAAAATCATTTTTTTTTTTGTCATTCTTAGGTTCCTATTCATGTTTATGCTTGAAGTAGGACAGGTTTGAAGCACATAGAGTTTTGAGTGCCAGCATCCCAGATCCCTCAGTCAATGGGATAAGATTAGTTTACTCCTCTTTGCAGACTTGGTCTTGCTGTGAACAATCCAAGGAATACTCCTGATAGGTACTGTTCATATTTTCCACTCTCTGGGTTTCTCTGCTGTGTCTAAATTAGCAGAGTCTTTAAATACTAATTCCTGAATGATAAATAGTACAGTGTTAGTGAGGCAAAGCTAACTATATCTTCTATGGTGCTGTCAGGAAGAAGAAAAAAGATAGATGTAAACAAAATGAGAGGGACTACTTGGAAGTCATGTAAGAATCATCCGCTAACCTATGAAACACAAAGGAAATCTCCATCATTCTTCTTTTCTCACAAAAAAACAATGATATTGTAATATTAAAAAAAGAGAGAGTTAATCTTATAACTAAAGAAGACTGAAAGAAGTGAATGTAGAAGTAGTTAAAGAGAAGAGTTATGAAGCACTCCAGAGCTGGGTCTGTTCCTGCTCCCAGGGAGGTGGTGGAGTCACTGCTCTTAGAGGTGTTCAAGAACCGTGTGGATGGTGTTGTTGTTTGTTGTCTATTTGGTCAGTCAATTTGAGCATGTGCTGATGGTCTCATGATTCTCTGATCCAGATCATTTCTCAACAGGCAGCAAAGCAACAGAGTACAGAAAGAAAATTATTCATAGTGGAAAGAAGCAATGGAGTGTCACAGAGTGTTGTATTTGGGTGACCTTCAGGATGCAGGTGAAGCTGATGGCTGTGGCCATCCTCTCTGGGCTCTAGGAGGGAAATGTCTGAGAACTGCACCAGAACACTGCAGACTAGCGGACATGGGTATATTGTAAATTACTGCTTTATTCCCTCTGTACTTGTTTTGATTTTCCTGTTTTAACCATTTTAAGGCCCCTTAAGAGGAGAATGACATCATGCTGTTTGTTTTTTTCTCATTATTTAGGTCTAGTTTCTGCCACAGCTGTTTTGGTCCATTATTTTCCAGTTTATCACATCTCCTGTTTACCAGGCATGATTTCAATATGTTTTCTTGTGTTATGCTTGTGCCAATTTTGTCTTAAAACTGTGCTCCCCACAGAGCAGCAGGAATAGCTGCAGCAGAGCTCAGTGTTAGCTGGTTGCTTGAATATTTCCCCACCTTCCTAGCAAGATTTTGAGGCTGCTGCTGAATTCTCAGCTGCTACAGACTGTTATATCAGTATCCCACATAGCAAACAGAACGCCAGCTCAGTTTAGTCTGCAGGGTGGTGTTTGTAGGGTGGCTGCATGTAGGCACAGTCCAAAGGTAAATGCCTCAGGCAATGGGGGTCCCTGCAGACAAATTCTTTGATGCTCAAGGCAATCACTGGCACTGCAGGAAGTAGTATCAGAGGATTCCTGCTGTAGGGCTGAGGCATTATTTCATCATCACTGAAGACAATGCAGATGACAAGGGAGTGTATTTTATCAACTTCAAGCTCTTTCCTTACAGCCTATGTGCTTTAGCAAGTTCTGTGCCTCAGCAAAAAAAGGGAAAATGACTCTGGTACTATGAAAGACAGAAAAAATAAACCACAACAAATCAGTGCCATGCAATTGTCAGCAGTACCAGTCTAATATCTAAAATCCTGCACTTCATCGAAGGCAAAATAATGGAATCTAATACTGGAACATTAGAAGCAGCTGAATGTCACACCTTTGATCTTTAGCTGTCTTCAGTTTCCTCTGCTATTATTCCATGTACTGTTTGTTTTATGGAGGACATTGAGGAAGATGTCCAGTTTGCCTTGCTTTTCTTGTGACATCTTAATGGCTGGAAGCAAGCAGTGGGCAGGAGGAGCTCTGCAGAGCATGGGAGTCATGATTTGGCCACCTCAACCATGCTGCCATGTATCTGTTCAGTTCTGAATCCAAATTCTCTAAAAATGATTATTAGAATTTTGCCCAGTTCTCCAGTCTTTTGTACAATGCCCCAAGCATTTTTAATGTTAATAATTAACTACAGGCAAACAGTAGAAATATATGCTATTCCAGGATCAGATGATTTAGATAGTTTCCTTCCTTTCTAACAATGCTCTGTTCAGAGGAGTTCAGAGAAGTTCAGAGGAGAACTTGCAGACCTACTTTCATGTACTCTTTCATTTGATACAAATTCACTTTCCTAGTCTTTGGGATTTATTTTTAGTGGCCAAATCTTCTAAAAATGATTTAAACAATTACAAGACCAATTCAAAACTGCATACAGGCTGATGGCTATTTTTGGCTATTTGGTGGAGAAATCTGCCACCCAAGCCATCTCAAAGTAATTGACCCTCCTATTACTCATCACATTTATTCTGCAGTCTTTATCTAGGACATTGAAGTGTGCTTAATGACACAGTTATTAGTAAGGCTCTCTATCTAATAGAATTACCTAAATACTTATGTCAGATGTCATCATGACATTATATAGTGATTTCTCAGCCTGGTGAAACCTCTCTTTCCTATCTAATTTTCCAGTGAGGAGACAGTAACTGTTATATCCATGCCCTTGTTTCTACCTCTACATTTTTATACTCCGTTCCTTTGTTGGTGCCATCCCACTGACTTCATATTTGTCTCTGCCTTTCTGCAAAGTTCAGTTCCTCGATACATCTGCTCTGAATGTGGCTGCTATTTTACCACGTGCTGTTTTTCTTTATAGTGTCTGATTTCACAGCCTGTCCCGGTAGTTTGACCTTGTCCAGTCTGTTTGCCAGACCTCCTGCATTGCTACATTACAAAGAAGCAGTTTATCACCAGCCACATTCAGCAAACTAGTCAGCAGAGGAGCAGAAGTACTAACTTCTACCGGACTTCTATCCCTCTTAGTATGAAGATTTCCTTCCTTCTTCATGCTCCATCAATCTTTGCCATATTCTTGGTTATCTCATTTGTTATCCCTCAGAACTAAAACCTAGTCTTCATTTTTTTCTAGTCTAAGTTCACTTCTATAAACCACATCAGTCCTGCCATGTAGGAATTCAGGATTTCATTAACCAAGCTGCATTAACCAAGCCCCATCTTCGCTTTCCCCTTAAGGTTCTCAGATCTGATTTTCTCATGGTTCCTTTGTAACAAAAGCAAACTTCATAAAACACTTGAGGGTGTCCCACTCTGTAGGCAACACAATAACAGCTTCCAGTTCAGTAAAGAAGTAATAAAATGTGAGACAGCTTTGTCTTAAATGCCACATGTCAAATTAGAGCAAAATCCCATTTGTGTAATGGATACATTTGTGAGTGGGACAAATTTTGCTTCCAGAAATACCTTACCTCCAAACCATCCAGTTTTGCTTCCAGCTGGAAACTTCTTATACTGCTGAAAAGTGTAGCTTATAAAATGACAATCATTTATATTAAGGACATGTCTCCAAAAGAGAGTGAGCACACACAAAATTCTAGTTGTGTTGCATCATTCACTTCAGTGCTGTGTAAAATCATGTTTTTGGTTGAACTGTTGGCCGTGGTCACCAGCTGTGCCATTCCAAGACTGTGCTGGTACTGTGGGAAAATTTGCTTGAAAGTGCCATTACACTTCCAGATCAGTTAATCAAGCCAACAGCTGGAAGGGAAATGCTGTTGTGGCTGTGAATGAAAGCCATATTCCAGTTAAAAAAAAAAAAAAAAAGGAAGCTGATGGCATTTTGCATTGATGCAGAATCATGTCATGTTGTAGAAATGTGGGCAAAATCCCCCTGAGCTGATCAGTTGATATTTTGCAAGGCAGCCTTGAGCCCAAGCTGTAAGTACCACACAATGCATTTTAATAGTCATCAGTAATTCAACAGGAGTATCAGACACAACTGAGCTGTCAAGCGCAGAGCAGCTTTCTGTGGGTGTCCTGAACACAGTCTTTAACATATTATTTATTTCCCATGTTAAGGCTTCTCTTTCAGGAGTCCTTTTATTGTCTGCTTAGAAATTTCAGGTTCTGATCTCCGAGTTCTTCCCAAATGATGAGTCTCACTGAACCTCTGCTAAAAGTTTAATTTAGACAAATTCAGGATCAAGCTTTCAGGAAAGAGGTCCTCTTCCAATCTGGCACAAGGTTGTCAGGTCAGAAAGACAGCACAGTTATGGGCAGGAATTGGTCTTTAAATGCTACAAAAATCTGGGAAAATTCCAGTGCCAAAAGCAAGAGTTAAGGGGACAAGAATACAATGTCCTTTTATGAATCATAAATTTTTCATTATCCTTTCAGTATTGAAAGGGAAGCTACAGGAAAGAAGGAGACAGACTCTACAGCAGGGGCTGTGGTGATTGGACAAGGGAAAATAGTTTCAGACTTGCAGAGGGTAGATTTAGGCAGGATATAAGGAAAAAGCCTTTTACATTGAGGCTGGTGAGACACTGAACAGGCTGCCCAGATTTGTGGTTGATATCCCATCCCAGGAAGCTTTCAAAGCAAGGCTGGACCAGGTTCTGGGTGACCCAATCTATGTTCATTGCAGAGGAGTTAGACTAGATGACCTTAAAAGGTCTCTTCCAGCTCTAAGGATTTTATGATTCTATGATTATATGAATTTGCAGCACAAGAGTAACATAACAATTTTTGAGTTCATCAGCAAGGTAGACAGCTTGCCAGTCCAGGCCAAAGTAAATCTCAAATCCCCAACTATGTGTGCTATAGACCCCAGTCAGGGATTTGCTCTGTGCACCAAACCTGGCTGAAGGTTAAGGAGCAAGTAACAGCAGTAGAAGTGATGCAGTAGGTTCATGTGGACTCTTAAAAGCTACTTCATCCTCTCTGTAAACGAGTGCGAGTCAAACAGCTGTGGAGTTCAGGTTAGAGTCCCTTTGGAGTTCCTGCACTCAGCTTTCTTTCTGGAAGAATAAGTACCTTAGATGGTGTTCAGGATAGAATGAACGAATACTCAAAATTGCTGAATTTGATGCATGACAGTATTGCAGCTGACTGGAAATTAAGAAGCTTCAGACAAGGTTATCTGGTTTCCAGTGTACCACACTAGGCCATGCAGTGCAGTTAGACCAAACTGCGCCATCCAAGTCAGGAGTGGGTAGAGCAAAGGATTAGCTTCTCCTGCTGATAAATTTGAGGTATTGTGGTGTTGCTTTGGTCCCCATGTTTATGAGATTGCATAGTATTTTCCTGCCATCATAAAAGTCTTTTGCTATCTGAGCAGGAACAACACTCTTTTGTGCTGTACAATATTACATTCTTAAACATTCATGTGGTATATGTGTGTGTGCACCTGTGTACATGCATATTGAAAGATCTGTTAAGAAATACAGAGAACACCATGAGCAAAAGGTATTAGAGACACCCACATGGAGAGATGAGTCACTCTCAAAATTAACTTTTCTCTCCAACAGCTGTGAAGGGATCCAAATGTGACCGTCTCAAATCTGAATATAGCTTTTAAATGATGAAGAGATGGCAAAAGAATTGCATTTCAAATTCCTCTGAATGGCTGATTTTAAAACAGTGCAGTATCTTCTGTATATTGGTACACTGGAGCATGTGGTGGTGGTCTTTTAATCTTCTACTCTGGGGTCTCCTTGACTGTGAGATTTTCTGCCTTAAACCTCACAGACATTTGGATAAATGTGAGATCATTTCCTTGCAACATGAGGAATGCACTGACTTGTTTCATCAGTGTGTTAATTGAGTCTTTTTGGCCATTTATGGAAAAATGATCCTCATTCTCTTTTTCAATTTGTTCAAGTTTCTTTTAAGGAGATAAGGAAGATTTATTTTTTTACAGCACTTGCTTGACTGTTAAATGGAAAGATTTCAAAACATCTTACAGTCTTTATCAACAGTATATATATATGTGAAGTGGTAGCGAGGCATAACCTGGAGAAAATCCTGACTTAGAGATATGATTAAACTATGTGACAGTGAATAAACTGCATCCTAAACTTAGTGGTATATGCATCTCTAAAATATTATGATTTCTGTGTGCATCTTATGTTTTCCTAAGTACTTGAATATCAACTTATAGCGGTTGTTAGCTGATGGGACTCAAGCGTTACCCCGCAGGTCAGAAGCAGCTCAATGCACTGCTGCTACAAAGCAATCCTGGTGGGTGCTTTGTCACTGACAGCATGTTTTCATCATTTCATGTTCTTTTTGTGAGTCAGAGGTATTGACTGGATCTCACAATCTCTATAGAGATTTCCTGCTTGTGTCTTGGTCTCTGCAAAGAGAGGTAGCACATAACAGGATTTGATGTTGCAAGCCCAGGCTTCAGAGAAAAGAACTCCTGGTGACTACCGTGGATGCATTCTGTAGCTGATGTGTTGGATTATTTTGATGAATCTGGTTCTCAGAAATGTAACAGAAGAAACGTGTGCATAATCAGTGCACAAAATTACCTGTAATCCATTCCCTGTGATTTTTTAGTTCTACAGTTTCATCAGACATTGCTGCAGGGACACATGTGCAGGGGTCTACAAACAGGAAGCCATCAAAAAAGGTGCATGCATGTTTCTTCAAACTCAGTTCTGTCATAAATGGAGCTGACGTTGCTGGCACTTCACACAAAGTTGTTCTGCAAAGAGCTAATTGCATTGTGCTTTGAAGGTGTGAACTGATGAGGTTCATTAGTGACAGTGTCTCAGCTTGTAGCATTGCTAATATCAAGATTTTCTGCTAAGGACAGTGTTTACAGTTGTTAGTGCAATACAGCCCAGTTATTCACAATATATGCTTAACTTCAATTCAGTTTCAGGGAGATTTAAGCAGATATTTGAAGTGATATTTTGGGAGGTTGCAGATAGCAGTTTTGTACACATTTACATTCTGTCTAATGGCACTCAGCAAATCTCTGCATTTAGACCTCTAGGAACCACTGGGACTTTGATTTTCTGCAGGCTGAGCCCAGCAGACATACCTCAAAGTGAGGACAATAGATTCATTACAAGTCAAAACCTTGTGGGAAAGCATGGCCTAGAAGATTTTTACCTCCACAATTAATGAATTGGCATAACTAACCAAGAAACCTGAGCTAAGGGTTTAATGCTAATTTTCCTTGATCATAGTATCAAGGAATCATAGAATGGCTTAGGTTGGAAAGGACTTTAAGATTATTTAGTTAGAACACCCTGCCATGGGCAGGGTTGTGACCCACAAGCTCAGGCTGTCCAAGGCCCTAGCCAACCTGGCCTTGAATGCCTCCAAGGTTCATAGGATGGCTTAGGTTGGTTGGGATCTTAATGACCATTGTACTCCAGCTTCCCTGCTGTGGGTTGATGTTTGCAGGATAGACTGATGAGCAGGCTGATGAGAGAGATGAACTATGATATCCTAGCCAAGTACTCAGTGAGAACGCTGGGAAGATTCTAACCATATGAAGAGACAACTGTTGTTCTTACAGCTTCATCCTGAAATCAAAACCTTCATGCGACCTTGTCTATGTTCCTTTTTCTGTAGCATGAGGATTTTGAACTCTTGAAAGTTCCCACTTTGGGTTTGATCTCTACTTGCCTTCCTGAACATTTGTCACTAGATTAAAAGATCCTAATTGTTTCATGCCTGTCCTTAGAATGTTGTCAACTCAGTTCAGGGTGCCACTAGATTTGATATGCAACAGAAATTTGCCCATTGGCTTTCTGCATTTCATAATGCTGTGTATTTCTCTGTTACACACTGTAGCTGTCACACTGGATCAGAGTCCTGGTGAGTCAATGGCTTAATGCCGCTGGGACCAGAAGCAACATCCAGATGAGAATTTCAATTAAAAGTCAGAAGGGATGGAAGATGTATGCTCTTAACAGAGAAGGTGATGAGTTATTAGGAAAGAACTAGCCTCAGAAGCAGCAGATTTTTCATTTGTGTTTGCAAATTAGTGCTGGAGGTCTTTCTGTAAGATATGCTGCAGCCAAGTGCAAGTGATTGGGTCTATAATAGGATAAGTGAGTGAGACTAGATGGCGTATGACAAAAGAATGTGCTGCTTGACAAGACAGACTTTTCAGTTCATTTGTCATACATGGAGAAGAACAAAGTCCTCAGGAACAGAAAAGATTGAGTTTCTCAGGATGGCTGACTTTGCTCAGCCAACTGAGGCTGTGAAGTTTTCATGCTGCTGCCTTGCTGCCTGCATTTCACAGACACCATTGGCACATCACGGGCTTAGCACTGAGACTGTGCATTCTCACTGCAGGGCTGGCTTCAGAAAAGGCCTTCTGCAAACTTCTGTGTTATGTACGGGAGCAAAATGGTGCCGTAGAACGTTCATTGGTTTGTTGTACTTACATCTCTGAATTAGTTATTCACTCAGGTCAGATCCTAGTAGTTGTTTTTGTTTACAGCTTCTGCTTCTGGATCATTGTGACCTCCCATTTGTTTGGTTTTTTTTTTAAACCTAGAGAGGACTGTATTTCACCTGTGGCAGTAAAAAAAGTCCATATATATTATTCAGGGCATGGCTCAGGCCTCGCTGACAGGGGGGCAGTGTCTACAACACCATGTTCCTCCATGTGCTTTTATTAGATTTTGCTGGAATGATATAGTCAGTATTATCTTTGTATTGTTTATCTTCCACATTTATTAGTCTTGCCTCTAATTTAACAGTCGAGATTTACACTCTCACCAGAAGATGTTAAACTGAAAAGAGAAATCCCCCAGTCTTCCATGAGCTCTAAACTTCACATCCCTTCTAATTAGCGGATTTAAGGGACCTGAAGAAAAGATCAGGTGTTTGCAGCTTGAAGAATACACAGTTGCAAAAGAATATACAGTTGCTCTCGTCCCAATTATTTACAGGCTTTGTCCACTGTTGCAAAAGCCAGCTGCCAAAATGTCAGTTGCATGAACTGATTGTCTATAAAAGTATGCTAATGAATGTGTCCTGTTCTTCAAAGATACTGAGTACTCTCCCAATAGGATTTTGAGCTGTTGTAGGACTGTAAAGGATGTGAAAGATTGTTTTGGCTGAAACTGGTTGCTGTGCCATCTAACTTCATGATGCCAGGTCCTAGGAGTGAAAGCCACCAATGTGTGTTGATTTATTATGTTCTGGGTATGAAGAGGCTGAAAGCATGTCTATTTTGCATTAATCCATGACCCTATTTTGGACAATACCAATGAGTCCTTTCCAAGACAATGATGTGATATGTCTGTTGTAAATAATTCACTCCTGTCTTCCATTCCCACATACAGCATGTATAAAATACAGCCTTTCAAGTATTGCCTTGATGATTCTATGATTCTTTTCTAATCCAGGTGATTCTATGATTCTATTTAGTATAGAAATATAGAAGTTCTCTCTTGGGTCCTGTGCCTAAGTAGCCACTTGTCTGTAACGATTTATTGGTGTCATTAATTTCATAGATAGAAAAAGCATTTGATCTATGGGCTCAACTTTCTCTGGTTTGTTGTGCTGGCAACATCTCAGAATATTTGCCGGCACAGCAAAATTAGCGCTTAATGACTAATCCCTCAGAGTGAGGGACTGTTCAGCTCTAACTGAGGATAATATTAAAGCATGAAAGTTAAGACCCAAATCTAGATAGGGTGATAGAAAGACACAATATAGATGAATTCTGAATATTTCTTTGATGATGAAAAGAAAGGCTACAATAAAAAGCCTTACTGCCAATTACTCTGTTTTCCAGGAGGGCATGTAGTCCTTTCTGCAGCATTTCTTTCCCAACAGCTTTGGTATTATATATATATATATAATTTTTTGAGGACAGCAGATCTTACTGAATCTCTGAGCTTGTCTATCAGACAAAATCCAGAGTTCACTGGAATTTCACATCCATCCTGTGTTTTCTGCTTGTGTTATCTTTTCCTAATATTTCTTACAAGGCTGTCATAGCAACAAAGGGGCAGTGGGATTTTCTTTCAAGCCTTTCTGTGCTGCCTGTTCATTACCCATATGCAGTTATGTTGTTGTTGTTATTAAACGTAACTGCTCCAATTAAACAGCTTCCCAATGGGCATGAGTAACTGTGTGTTTGTTCAGTTTCACCTTCTCCTTTTTTCGACTTCTGTGTACAAGTGTGAAGAACGAATTTTTTATTTAATTAACACAGATCTGTAACACTCACTCCGCCACATTTTGTTATGGCTTATTTCCACCTTCTCAGTGGGGGTAACATCTGTCATTTTTCTCTAACTTCATGCACTCTAAAGTGAGAGCATCAGAACCTCCTGCATGAAACTCCTCTTTGTCCTGCTTGTTGCTACTGCTGTCCTCAGTGACAGGAACTGCAGTGTGGTGTAAGTATGAATGAGTGAACTGCTGCAGAATCATGTCTGAAATACAAATTAGAAAAGAGAAATAAACCACTCCTGCTGCTCTGGAGATGGCAGTGAGATCTTGCCTTTGCTCATACTTGTGGTAATTTGAGCTCCTTTTTCTTGGAGACTTCACAATCAGCTTCTTTATCCCTCATACTTTTATATTATTTTGCATCACCTAATTTCTGCTGCAGACTTCCAACTTTTATCTCCTCTGTGGCCAAACTTATGCCTTCCTCTCTCACTAAACCCAAGGTATTTGCATCTGTGTTAGCTACACAAGACACCAAGCTTCAGAAGTTGTTCGCAGTACTAGAGAAATCGACTAGAAGTTTCCCCAGGTTATTTAAAGCTGATCACAGCCTTAACCTCATTTCCTCTCCCTGACAGCCTTTTCCTGGAATATGAACTTTAAGTCCTAGTTCTTAATGATTTGCTATAACTGTGAGACAAGGATCTGTTTTTTCTGACATTTAATTCATTTTTAGATTTTACCCTACTAGCCAGGAAAGATAGTCGCAGATCATGAACAAGGAATTTCATCTTGCACGCTGATGCTACCAAGAAATTGGTTTTCTTTGTGTATGCTTTGCAGTCTTTGAAAGACACTTGGGAAATGAATGCGTAGAAAAGCTTTCTGTTATGCTAAAGTAATTATGATCCAGCAGAGTATGTAAGATGTGTTGATGATACATGAAAATGGCAATGAATTAATTAATGATGAAGCTAACTGTTATTCCCAAGGTACTGCTAGACAAATATTACAGTACTGAATTTGTGAAGAATGTCATCATCATGGATTTTTCTGTTAGGGAAGGATGCACTTTCAAAGGCTATTTTTTTTGGTTATTACTTTGGCACATGGCAAAGCAAACACGCACCTCTCGAAAAGTCACATTGTCCTCTTAAATGAACTTCATAAGTTTGTCTACAGGCAATCATTTTTTATTTGGTGATGAACTGGTAATCCCCCAGTGCCCTTCCATAATATTTATGCAGAATAGATAATTAGATGAACCAGGATTTATTTTTTTTCCTTTTTAACAATTATTATGTAGTCATTTCAAGAACAAATTTGCATTCTTTGCCTGCAGGTTCTGCTTTTGATTAACTTCCTTTTACCTTTGTTTCTTTGAGCTTCCGGACTACAGAACTGAAGCTCTGTCTTTAGAATTCTCTTTATCTTAAGTCTGTTAAACAAATGCCCAGTATTGATTTGGATTTCCTTCCGCTAGTCATTTAATTTGTAGTATCTCTTCAACAATTGATAACTGTTCTCTATGAGAATGTCTTAGAATAGTGTCTAGTATCAGATAAATTTCCTGGAAAAGCTAATGGGTTTATAATATTTCTCTTACCTCATCCCCCTGCTACTCTCTTGCAGTTTTACTGCACCACCTCTGTCTCAGAACCATGACAATTTCTTGCTTCGTGTCCCTAAATAGCAAATGTACCAGACTGGAGGAAAGGTGTGACGCAAAGATGGGAATGAGAGCTGTATGGTGCAATGGCTTTTGGCCTGCCTCCTACTCTCATCGTGCCTGAGGGCTGCAGGGGAACTGAAACTATTTCTCTTGTTTATACTTTGACATCCATTCATGCATGTGTTAAGATGGAATGAAATCCAAACATCCATAAACAACAGAACAAGGGAACAAGTTCTTTGGTCCAGTTTACTGCACTTAGGCTTGCTCTGAACTATGAATTGATACAAAGAATTGATGATGGTTTGTCCAGATATCCCAAATTAAATGAAACTTACCCAAATACTTGTGCAGCCTGAGCTGGTGGATGGCACTGCCCATGGCAGGGGGTTGAATCTGGATGGGCTTTAATGTCCCTTCCAACCCAAACTATTCTGTGATTCTGTGATTTTATGACTTCGGTACTAATGAAAAAGAAATAGAGGAAATAAAAACCTACTTCTGTAGACAACAGAGAGAAAATAATCCCATAGGATTTCACCTTTCCAGACAACAAGGACAGCTGCAGGCCTGCGTGCTGTCTGTGGAGAAGGCGTGTTGACAGAGGGAAAGCACGACAAGTGTGTTGTCATATTCCCCTCCAAGCAGAGCCACAAATGTGAAATCTTATCGATGCAAAGCAGTGTGAGAGTATGAAAAGGTGGGAGAGTGGCATTCCTGGTCTCCTGACAATATGAGCTGTGAATGAGAAACAGATGGAGCCTCCAACATCATCAACCTTTTCAGGCAGGCTTGCTCACATTGCAGGCTTGTTAAATATTTGAAATGGAGGGAAGGAGTCTTATCACGAGGTTCCTAAAATCCATATGAAGCATAAAGCATCATTAAAAGTTACGCTTATCCCCAGAGCACTGAATGGTTGTCTTTTCTCAGTCAGTTATAACATTGTGTGTATCTCTCATCTTTCTATGTGCAAAGAATTTTTGTTGGAAAAAGCAACTTAAAATTTTTGAATCCAACATTTCAAGTGGATTTTTGTGCTTGGTGGTGGCTAGAATCTGCTTCCCTGTGCCAAATGGGAGCTGTGAATAGTGTCCATTTAAAGCATAAAATGTAGCAGCCTGCATACATCATCCTTCCTGTCATGTAACAGATGGAATACAGGTGAGAGCATGGAGGTTGAATTTAACCAGAAAATTCCTTGTTTCCCCAAATGAGAGATGAATATATAGGTGGGACATAGGGAGATTAGGCTCCTGTAGGCTCCCTGATGGAGCTGCTTCTCTACATGATGATTTTCTCCCTTTCTAAATAGAAGTGAATGGTAGTGTCTGCGGTCAGCACTGCCTCATTTTGCACCTGAGATAGAGATGAATTTGACTAATGCATGCTCATACATTAAAAAAAAAAAAAGGTTGCATGTTTAAAGTTTTATAACTTCACTTGATTGATAGACTGGCTTAAAATGTATACTTTCTTTATATTATCTTTATATTGTCCCGTCCCATATGGGTTGTCACAACTGAAGACTAGGTTACTAATATCTTATTGAGATACTGTTTCTGAAATTCCCCAAATATGCAGTTATTAAGCATCAACATAATACAGGGTAGGGAATTATTTTGTGAAGGAACAAGCCTTCCTCTCTTGTCTGTAGTACACTATAGCACAAAACTGCTTCAAGAGAATATTAAGGAGACAGTTTCTGCCCACAGGACATCTGCTGATGTCAAAAGCAATGACAAAAACTGTGTTTGTCCTTTTACAGTTCAAATGAACTGCGAGATGGGCAACCAGAGCACCTCTTTGCTCATGGTGTGCTTCTTGGTGACTGCTGAGAGACCTATAGGACTGGGATGTGCTGCTTGCAGTTGGTCCTTTTCTTCCCAGTGCTCAGGGGCTCACCGTCAGCATATGCCATGCCTGTCACCAAGCTCTGTGTTTCAGCAGCTGTTCTCTCGCCTTGTTTTCCTCTGAATATGAGTGCTGTGGTGCCAAAGAAAGCAGAAGGAACAATAACTTTGGAGCATATGCTAAAACACCCAGCTATGCTTGCAGGGATGGGAGTGGGACAGGCAACATCAGGATGTAATTCAGAATAGTAATTTTCATTGCATACTGGTGATTGCCCTGGGCACTTGTGTTAGCCTGTAGGAATTCATAGTCTTCAAGGATGTTTTATAGATCAGCTCAGGATCAGAGATGTCATTCATGTGCTGTGTTAGTTTTTATATAACTTGGAAATTGTTTGGGAAGATCCTAGAGTCCTTCTTAGGGAGTATAAAAAGAGGTTGTCTTGGGAGAGGAAGAAGTAGGTACAGAAAAAGGAAGGAAAGAAGAAAGGAAGGAGAAGGAAAGGAAAGGAAGAAAGGAAGTAATGAGGGAAAGGAAGGAAGGAAGGGAGGGAGGGAGGGAGGGAGGGAGGGAGGGAGGGAGAGGGAGAAGGAAGGCAGGAAGGCAGGCAGGAAGAAGGAAGGAAGGAAGGAAGGAAGGAAGGAAGGAAGGAAGGAAGGAAGGAAGGAAGGAAGGAAGGAAGGAAGGAAGGAAGGAAGGAAGGAAGGAAGGAAGGAAGGAAGGAAGGAAGGAAGGAAGGAAGGAAGGAAGGAAGGAAGGAAGGAAGGAAGGAAGGAAGGAAGGGAGGAAGGGAGGAAGGGAGGGAGGGAGGAAGGGAGGGAGGGAGGGAGGGAGGGAGGGAGGGAGGGAGGGAGGGAGGGAGGGAGGGAGGGAGGGAGGGAGGGAGGGAGGGAGGAGGACAGTGAGATGTGCATAGCAGTGACAGGACTTCAGCTCCTATGCAGTTTCATTTTGCAGTCCTGTAACAATTTGAATATTCCTATGAACCTTCCTCTCACAGTCCATTTTCTCACATTCCAGTCTGTAGGCCCACAAGCAAAGTGGCTCAGCTTACTGCATAGATCACATTCTGCTCACAGTGATAAGGACAAAAAGCCTGGCAGCCTGGAGACTTGGACAGGCCACCTTTCTGTGTGTAAGAACTTCACTCTTCAGATAACAGCACCATGGCATGTGGATCGCATTATAAATATGTGACCCAGGGATCAGAGCCAAGAAATTGCTACATGCGTTTAAGGTGTCCTTCCATAGACAAAACACTGCATACAAATTACCATATCTGGTTAATAATAATAATCTCCAAGACCTCTTTACTATATCAATTTTTTCCTCAGTGATCCTGAGCAGTAAGTGGAGCTGAGCACCACAGTCCCTTTGCTCTCCATTCTGATGGTAGGGACAGCATGGAATAATATCTCAGAATCATAAAAAGGCTTAGGTTGTAAGGGACCTTGAAGACCATGTAGTTCCAACCCTCTGCCATGGGAAGGGATGCCACTGAGCAGCTCAGGCTGCCCAGGGCCCCATCCAACCTGGTCTTAAATACCTACAGGGATATAATACCCCTAGCTTCTCTGTGCATCCCATGCCAGTGCCTCACCACTCTCTGAATAAATGATTTCTTCCTCACCTCTAACATACATTTCCTCTCTTTCAGTTTAAGCCATTCCCCCTTGTCCTATAACTATCAGAACATCTAAAAAGGCAGTCTTACTTCTGCTTTATAAGCTCCCCTCCATTACTGGAAGGCCACAATGAGGTCTCCCTGGAGCCTTTTCTTCTTCAAGCTAAACAAGCACTACTCCTCCAACTTTTCTTCTTAGTGTAGGTACTCCAGCTCTCTGATCATCTTAGTGGCCCTCCTCTGGACCTGCTCCAGCAGCTCAACGTGGTGGAGACATCCGGAGAAAAAGCACAAGAGAAGATACATCTTCGACTCCCAGCTACCGTTGCCAGCTACAGCATGTGCCTGTCAGGTCTCACTCTATTCCAGCTCCATATAAGCACATGTGACACAAGTTTCCATAATTATGATAGACCTGTCTTTGCAACTTTGTGCTCTCACATGAGAAAAAAAATGTGTCCTTATGGCTAGATCCTGATTTTGTAGGCAAAGACTTGAAAATGAGGGGAGGAGAAAATGTTCTGTGCAGTTTGCCAGCTGCCTCCTGTGTGGTATTTCTTTACTGAATAGAAATAAATAGGACAGGGCCCAGATGGGCTCCCTGTGATTGACAGTTGTCAGGATGTGCATCCAGCTCTGTTGGTGCTGCTCTACCTCAAGTGAACAACTAAATGGTTTGGAAACCAGTTGTTTTCCAAATGTGAAGTGCTTACAGAAGTCAAGCTAAATAATGACATTTTCAGTATGTAGCATTTTCAACCAGAGCTACTTTCTTTGTCATAGAAACAGCCAGGTTCTTGGAAAGTGCTCTGGTGTACAGCTTGTGTTCATTTGTGTGAACAAGGATATCAGCACACAAACAAGTGCATTCACTAGCAGTGCAGATATCATTCAGCCATTTAATTGCTTCCAAAGGTGATTTAGGGAAAAGTATTTGTAGGTTGCACTCATCTTTCAGGTATATCTAATGCTAGAGAATAAGTGTTCTGAATCAAAGCCCTTAGAAATAAGTCATGGGTGTTCTCACAGCAGGCAGCCACTGCCTCGCAGCTGAGCTGACCTCTGGTGCCTCCATCTGTTCTCTGCTGGACACATGTACAAACATCTTATGTCTCACGTTCTAGGCTTTGTTTTCCTCTGGCACTGTTTTTGCATAGTATGTGATTATTATTTGACTAGGACAAAGCTCTGGATCCTTACCAGTGGAAGGCTCAACTTGCACTATTACTAGCATATCTCATTTTACTCTGGTTGGTGACCCTGCACATAGCAGGGGAGTTGAAACTGGGTGATCACTGTGGTCCTTTTCAATCCAAACCATTCTATGATTCTGTGATCTCATACGCAACACTGAGTCAGTTACTGAAAAGACATAGAATCATAGAATCACAGAACCATTGGGAACAGCCACTGAGATCATCCAGTCCAACCATCAACCCATCCCCTCCACGCTCACTAGCCACATCCCTCAGTGCCACATTCACATGGTTCTTGAACACCTCCAGGCATGGGTTACTCCACCACCTCCCTTGACAGCCGGTACCAGTGCCCCACCACTCTTTCTGAAAGGAAATATTTCCTAATATTCAACCTGAACCTCTTATATAAAGTTTAAAATTTGTTCCTAATTGCAATGCAGTTCAAGAAAATTATCATCCAAAACCCATCCTCCTCCTCTGAAAAATACACAAGATAACAACCAGCAGAGAGCTCTTTGTTCCTTGTAACTACCATTGTGCTCTGCTCTGAGTTGACAAGGTCTAATAATAAAGACAGGTTAATGTCATCTTGAAGTCTGGAAGTCTTTATAATAAAAGAGCAATTCGGTCAGCTCATACTCAGTGTGAAGTTTCAGCAACTCTTAGAAATTTTCAGAAATATTGGGAAAGGAGCATGCTAGATCTGTTTGAATTATAATAAAAATCATATTTAAAAGAAGATTTATTTTTCTTTCAGTGAGGTAAGTGGTGTGCTTCCAAAAACACTCGACTATGCAGCATTTATATCCCGCTGCTCTGAGTTATTTCCATAAACATGTGAAAAAAGTAATAATATTCAGAATGTTTCCATCTATTTTATTTTATGGATAGTGATATTTTTCAGTGTATAATTTCATAGCAAATTTTATCTGTTTAGCTTTGATTTAGGAGGTAAAAAGTATTTAAAAATATTAAAACAATTTTTTTTTGAAAGGTAAACCAAACCCACTCATTCCAGCTTACTGAATGGCTTCACTTATTCCATGGTTATGTGAATTTGCATGAAACTCCGCAGTGCCTCTCTGAGTTAATGACTGGTTACTTCCATGACCTCCCAGGAACCATAGTGATTTTTCTTTCTTGGGCTGGACTTCACCCTGCAGCACAAAACATTATCTGAGTAAGCAGCAAAGCACTAGCAAAATCTCATCAATGATCTGTTTTAAGATGATCTGAAACCTTCTGGAAGAACGGGAGACTAAGATGTCTGAAATGCAGTCTTCATAGATTTTACTATGGCTTAAAATGTACATAAAACTAAGATAGGGTTGACACAGGCTTGAAGGAAGCTGTCGAAACAGTGCATTTCTACACACAAAAGAAAAAAATATGTGGAAATAGTACACTATGAAAAAAAAAAAGCCACAGAATTCAGTATATTACTTTGATATCATAATGATGCTTGACTCCACACCAACACTACCAAAAAATATACCTTCACCAAATAGAAAAGTAGATACTGGTTATTTTTGAATCAGAAAGCTAGGTAAGGAAAACATGCCAATGGCAGTGTATCTGATAGATCATTCCAAACCAGGAGCATTTATTAATACTGTCCTAGATAATGCTCAGCAGTTGTTTACTTCAAGTAGGAGCATGGGACTGCAGAGTGATAAGCCCATTTATGGCTGGGTAATGGAAAGCCCACAGACAGAACTGAACGCTGTTGAATGGGAGGTACATGGAAACTGAAAAGTTAGGTTGATAACAGGTGTAGCGGAGAAACAAGACCTTACTTCATGTTAGAGACCCATATGCACCAGTCAAAGTTCAGGATTTCTGTCTTTGCAGCAAACTTCATCAACTAGAAATCAGAAAATGGTTTGTCAGTGTTCCCAGAGAAATCCAAGGGAGCTAAGCACCTCAAGCTCATTGATATTTGAGTTTGGGCTATGCTGAAAACCCAGAGACGTGACTCTCCAGGGCCTACAGATATAGCCAAGGACAAAATGCAGCTAGCTGCCCAGCTTACAGGGCATTTACACATTGTACTCAGGGCCATGGTTTAGTGGGAAATATTGGTGATATGTTGATGGCTGGACTTTGTTATCTTAGAGTTCTTTTCCAACTTTGGTGATTCTATGATTCTGTAAAGGACAAAGACACTGGCTGAACACTGTGTGACCAAATACCTTGGGACCATTTGCTATGTGCAGGGTCACCAACCACCAGACCAGGCTGCCCAGAGCCACATCCAGCCTGGCCTTGAATGCCTCCAGGGATGGAACATCCACAACCTCCTTGGGCAACCTGTTCCAGTGCATCACCACCCTTTTTGTGAAAAAAATCCTTCTCATATCTCACCTAAACCTCCCCAGTCTCAGTTTAAAACCATTCCCTCTTGAGCTGTCACTATCCACCCTCGTAAACAGCCATTCCCCCTCCTGTTTATACACTCTGTTCTAGTATTGGAAAGTCACAATGAGGTCTCCCTGGGGCCTTGTCCAAGCTAAACAAACCTAGTTCCCTCAACCTTTCTTCAGGTTTCCCCATCCAGGTTGGACGGGGCCCTGGGCAACCTGATCTAGTAAATGTGTATGTTTGGTATTGTATGCCAGGCAGGGGGGTTGGAACTACATGATCCTTGAGGTCCCTTCCAACCCGGGTCATTCTGTGATACTGTGATTCATAGGAGAGGAACTCCAGCCCTCTGATCATCTTGGCCCTCCTCTGGAACCGTTCCAAGAGCTCTGCATCTTTACTGAGGGCTCCAGACCTGAACACAGTGCTCCAGATGGGACCTCACATGATCTGAGTAGAGTATGATGTCAAGGCTTTGGCACTCAGTGCATCAGACAGAGAGAAAGATCAGCCCCTTACAGTGAGGTAAACTCATTTTCAGACTGCTTTTCAGTCTTAAAGTCGAGTATTGAACCGATGTCTTGAGCCATTTGGGGGCAGCACAGACATGTAATCATGAAACAGTTTGAACTTCTCCATACTTCAACAGCAAGTCAGCACTGTGGAGGCAGAAGAAGGTGCCTTATCACTACATGATCCATGGCAGATGTGCTTCAGCCCATGTGGAGAAGAAACATTACTTGAGAAGAAAGCTACATCTTTCAACACAGCAGGAGCTAAAATAAGATGTTAACAGGCTCCTTACGTCAGCTACCCAGCAACTACGAAGAATTAGATCTATTCTGAAAATCTTCCTGATAACAGCACCTGCTGAGATTTGGAAATTCCTCAGTTATCTTATTCTAATGCAGGCACAGCCTGCTCCTGCATTCTGATTTACAGTTGCAGTACAAAAGGCCAGTCTCACAGTGTTTAATCACACACGTAATACTTTTGCTGCAACTGAGTTTGAATAACAACTTATAACCAATCAACAAGGGCTAAAATTTAGAGAGGAAAAAATTGCTCAGAACAGAAAGCCCTTGTGAAACAAAAATGATGACATCTCTACAAGTGGTTGTGTAAGCTGGAGATAGTTGTTGGATATTGCCTAGAATTGTCCTTTGTAATAGAAAATATACACCTTGCTCTCACAAGTGGTCTCAGAGTCCAACAGAAATTAATGACTAGACATGTGTATCAAAGATAAATTTCCATCCTGTCTGATGACAACATTCCAGCCTAAGTTACTCAGTAGTTTGGCCTACTGGCCTACATGATCTCATATCTCCCTCTGGTCTTAAAAATCAAGGAAACCTTGCTTCAACCAGGAAGTTATTATTCTTCTGACTGTTTCTCTGACTGAAAATATATGACTTACATCAAATGTGAATGTGATTTCATACTCACAATCCAACATGAGGAACCACAAGAATTGTGCTGTGGCATCTCCGTCCTTGAGGACACTAAAAAAAAATGGACAGGATAAAATTCTGGGCTGCCTGTTATAACTGCAGAATTGATTCTGTTTTGAACAACAATTCCCAGAGTTCCCTCCCAAATTAAGTTATTTTTAGATTTCATGACTCTATGGTCTAGTCTTTCAGGAATTCAGACATTAAATCTGTTAGAGAATATATAGTGTTACAAACAGGAAGAACAATTTTTGGGTAAACAGGTAGTCTAATATATGCCTTGTGTATTGGCAGCAGTGGAGCTGCCTGATATTCTGGAAGGAGAGCTCAGCAGGAGTGACACCTTAACCATTGCAAAATGAGAAAAGAAAAACTGAAATTCAATTCCAAGAGAAGGCTGAGAGTCTAATGTTGCTAAGCAAGCAAAATAACCACAGCATTCGACAAATCGTCTAGTAATTCTTCCACACAGAAAAACTGGACTTTCTACTGAAGGGATTACGATTTTGTTTGTATAAAATTTTGTGCCTAATTTAAGCTGTTTATTTATAAGGAGCGAACAGTCTTGCTCACCCCTTTCCCCAAAGGACCAGTGTGCTCAAGATTAACTTTTTGGATTGAAAAAATTGAGGTTTTCATTATTAGCTTTGAGTCCTTTCCCATTGGCTTAGGACTCACTGCCATGATTATACCCATCAACTTGTTGAACCATCAGCTTGCTCTTGGCTGTGTATGAACTTCCAATCTATGCAGGGAATCATCTCAAAGTCTGTAAATTACCAAGTGAGTACCCATGTTCTCAGTGTATACTGCAGAAATGATAGAAGAAACTTGCAAATAAGGTCTAAGGCACACATGTGGATGCTGAGTGACAGGGTGGTTATGGGCAGTATATTTGTATAGTAAAGTTCAGTTATCCAAGAATTCCTACGAAGTGGCCATATTAATGAGCTTTATTCTACTATTCAGAGAAAGGGTAACCTTTTTCTTACTTAAATTCTAGTGGTGATCCTGTTAAAGTCAATTAAGCCTGTGTTTATGTTTTCTTTCTATGATTATATCTACCGGTTAATGAAATATGTTCTAAAGCTAGACTTCCTAATCATTGCAATAATCACTTTGCAATTTAAATGTCAATTCATGACAAATCACTGTCACGTTTTACTGCCTACATGAACCAATTGAGACTGGATGCATTCCAGGGCCCAAACACATATTCGGAATGTATTTAATCTGCTTTCTAATAACACCTGATATTTTACCAGTTGTGGAGAGCTTCTGGCAAATTATGAGTCAACATTCTCTTTCTTTATTATACTCCAAAAAATTGAACCCAAGTAAGATATAAATTTTTGTGTTGTAGGATCTGTTTTGCTAAGAGCAAACTTAACAGCCTGGTGGCTGAATGCTTCAGCAGTGTGCTCCAGCAAATAGATCAGAAACCAGTTATTTTCTGGAGATTTTGGGAGTTATAGCACACTCAGATATCTCTCTGTAAGGGGTGATACAATTCCCCTACAGACTTTTCTTCCCAGTTGTCTTTGGTAGTGCAGTAGAGGGAAACTTTACCTGCCATTCCCAGTTTCCCAGAGCTGAGAAAGAAAATGCTGTTTGGACACAAATTCTTAGAGAGCATAACTCAGAGTCATGAGGAATTTTTGCCCAATAGCTCTATTTCAGCATGCCTGAGTTCCCTATGTTTTCTCTCTCTGTTGAAGCGACCCAAAACTAGTAGCAAATTGACCATGGATATTATTGCTTTGTTTTGGCTTAATTTCTAACAGAACAACCTGAAACAACACATGTGTGAGGAAGTGTGAGTGCACACGTGCATATGTGCATGCGTATACATCATGTGGTTGCGATCACCTCCTCATCAAGTTAACACACCTTTTCCTTCACTGTGTTGCAATTCACTTTTTGAATTCAGGGCTTTCTGTATTGTGCCCATATCTAAAGTGCTGCACTGGAGAAAGAGTGTTGAAGAGCCTGATCGTGCATCATACCACACAGAACTGGCTGAGCTCAGAATACCCTGTGCATTGCAAGGATTTTGCCATGGTTGCTTTGCAATTCTGCAACACAATATATGCCAGATGTTTCTTGTTTTGAGAACAGTCATCAGAACAGTTAAATAAGGGGGTAGAAAGGAACAGAGAGGTCACTCAAAATGTGCAGCTAAAAAGCTCTACCATGATAATCATTTATTCCCAGTAGGTGAGGGATGGGAGATATATGTTTCAAGGAAAGCAACTCATATAGTTGAAAGGGAATTAATTCCAAGCTTGTCCAGACATACTACAGAAATATCTCTGTTGGTGATTGTTCTGCACAGATGCCATTCTTGGTTTGTGAATACCCAACACTAGGGACTGGGAAAGTATCGCATATTGACTCATGCATTCCTTCATGGGTTATTCATAAATAACTGGTATCTAATTCTGGCTAACAAAAATGCCTCATGTAAAATTAATAGAAGCAAACCCAGAAGGATCTTGCTGCATTAAGAACCTGTCCCTCAAAAGCAGCTGGCTGATAAAGCCTAAAAAGACATGTTCCTGGCTATTCACAGCTCCTGCTAAGGGAAAATGTAGAGTACTTACACATATGAACTACCAACCTTTCATTTGTTTTTTTTCTGTGGACAGACAGGAGGAACAATACTTTGAATAGTGAGACTCAGATCATTTTTCTCCCTCTATAAAATATACAAGCTACTGAGTCATTACAACGTTTGTTTCTTTTTACTTTTATGTGTTTTACAAGAAACATTAAAGCACACAATCCCAGTGAGCTTTGTTTTATGTTAACAGTATGGATGTTCAGAGTACCTCTGAGAAAAGGTGAGGGAAAAAGTTGGGTTTAAATAAAAGTGTGTGTAACAAATTGGCACATTTCTGGGTGAAGGGAAATGAATTTCAAAAGAGAAGACCTCACATGGGGATCATCTTGATTGTATTTTATTTATGAAGAAAACAAAGCCAAAACAAGATGTTGAAGAAGGTAGAGATGTTCAAGAAACATATACATGTTGCAATGAGGGATATAGTTTAGTGGCATTGTGGTGTTGGTTGTTGGACTAGACAATTTTAGCGGCCTTTACCATATTTAATGATTCGTAACTCTATGATTCTCAGATTTTATGACTTGCCCAGAAAGAAGCAGTTGACTCTAGGCCCAGGCTGACTCCTATCCTGCAGGAACTGCTTTTAACTGAGATTCATCTGTATGAACTGGGTGATGAAAAAAAGGAAATTTAAACCAAATAGTTCCTTAACTAATTCCATTCACTAATGAGATATTACTGGAAAAAAGCCACCCACAAACCAAAAAACAGACACACCAACCTTCTCACTCATCACTTACATAAGCTCTCCCTGTTAGGCAAGGTATGAAGTAAGCAACTAGTCATTTCCTGAGTCCTAATGGTCAAATTCAGATATCTTGTGACTCAGAGGAAAAGCTGAATCCCTTTGTTAAAGGTCACAGCATTCTGGTGACTTTGCATTCAAATAAGGTCAATGAAGGCAAAAGCAATGCAAATTTCACAGCAGCACAGTCACTGTAACACGCCTTAGACGTCTCAGCAACAACAAGAAAACTGCCTTATTATTTGATGTCATTGGCATTAAAGATAACTATACTTAACACTGCAAGACAAAAAAAGAAAACAAAAAGAAAAAAGCATATGGAAGGTCAAACCACATTCATTAAGGGTTCAGAAACTACATTTAGGTTCACTTCAAAACAAAAGTCTAACGACATGTTCCAAAATGATGTAAATTTCAGTCTATTCTGATTTAAATATCCATGATGGTGTTCTGCACTGTAACTGTCATCTCTAGAGAGTAATTTTCCAAGGCTTCAGGTCAGAAGTGGTGCAACCAATTGATTTTTTCAGCTCTTCAACTAACCTGAAAAATTGAGATTGACATCAGTTGCGCTCAAAGCCAAATGGCATTTTTTCCCCACTCATTCAAAAAATAGGCAAAACAATTGGAGAGTAAAATTCATTCAGGATTTAAATCTCTGTCCAATCCTAAAAGCACTGTTTTCCCTTGGTCTTGTAATCTTCATTTAAAAAGGTTTTAGATTAAATGTTTAATGTTTTCATAGAATCACAGTGTCATTTGAGTTTAAAAGACATCCGGTCCAATTTCTGTGCAATGAACAGGGACCAATCATATCCTCTTGAAAATGAAGACAACTGCTGAATTTTAATCCTATTTGCAAATACATATTCCTCTTTATGCCTTTGTCCTAGCTGCATTCCTAGGGTAGTTGAAAACTTACTTTCTCACCCCAAATTGCCAGGTTGATCAAAAGCCCTTCACACATGGCTGTGGCTCTCTCATTATTATGGATTTAATCCAGATTTTCTTGTTCTGTCCTCTGAGTGTCTTTCCCAACCACTTTTTGGGAAAATGAAGATATTCTGGCATCTTTCAAGAGTTCATCTTACTAGACGTACCATGATGCTTTTGTGGCAGTTTCCATCTAAGAAAGGGACTGCCAAGGGCATAGCTGGCTGAGGAAGGTGTTTTCCAGAGAAGTAGGTCTGATGAACTTTGTCTCTGGGTTATCTTGGCAAAGAGTTTGAAGAAGTGCTTCAACCAAGCCATTGTCCAAGACATCTGGAATATGGACAACAGACCAGAAGACTGGAAAAGAGCATTATGAAGTGCCCATAAAGAAAAAGAGGGAGCAAGGAGCAGAATTATAGAATGTCTTGTACTGGAAGGGCCCCCAGGGATCATCAGGTTCCAACAAACTGCCATAGGCAGGGCCACCAACCTCCAGAAGATTTATTTATTTTTAAACGAAATAAAAACAAACAATAACATCATCAACAACAAAACAGCAATCAAAAGTCTCCCAGCTTAATTCAGTTCTTGGAAAAACGCTGGAACATAACAAGCTAAAATGAAATTGCCTGTAAACTGCTAAGGCAGGAGTGAGTAACTGCCAATGCAGATTAGTCAGAGAAACCTATTTCAAACCAGCGTACGTAAAGAGCTAAGGAAACCTGAGTATTACACAGTATGGATAACCTTTCTAAAAATGAAAATGTTGGCTGATCATTTTCATAAAGGAAGAAGTTTCTGAAGATTGATGGTGTTGTGTTGTGTCCCTTTGCGTACTACTTGTGTGATGGAGGAGAGAGTATGGATATTAATTTGACCTGTAAAGCAAATTGTGAGAGACTGTGACAAAGGCTTAGAATCCAAAATAAACTTGACAAATTGAAAAAGTGGTCTGTGAGAGAGAAGAGATGCAATTTAATTAGGGCAGATCTAAGATACCATGCAGGCACTAGCACTTAAGTAAATGCAGAATGGGGAACAACTAAGTGGGTCAATAGAGATATGATGCTTTACATAATTTCCAGATATGATCTGGAATATAACACGGAACCCTCAGAAAAATCACATACACAGGTCAGCAGTAGAACTGCTGTTTGTCGCTGTTTGTCACTGTTCTTCTGTCACAGTGAAAACCTGCGCTTTCAACAATGCTAATATGCTGACACTTCAATTGGATTTGCAGAAGGATCCATTTTAAGCACTGATACAGCCATATAGCAGGAAACACTCCAGTTGTTGGAATGACACAAGCAGTTGTTATTTTGTTGACTGCAGATCTCCACATGAGGCTTGTGTCAACATAGGCTGATGAATCCTAGAATCATTAAGACTGGAAAGACCACTAGGATCATCTATTCCAGCCATATTCCAGCAGTCTGTGACTGCTCTAGACCATGTCTCTTACATCCACATGTAAGAGCATCTCCAGGGATGGTGACTCCACCACCTCCCTGGGCAGTCTGTGCCACTGCCTCACTGCTCTTTCTGAGACATTTTTTTTTTCCCCCCTAATATCCAACCTGAGCCTCCCCTGGAACAAGTTGAGGCTATTTCTTCTCTTACTATCACTGTTACCTGGGTGAAGAGGCCAGCTCCCACCTTACCCCAACCTCCTTTCTGATTGTTGTAGAGAGTGATAAGGAAGCCTAGGCATGCTATTCTTTTCTCACCATTGCTGGAAAGATCAGGAAAAAAAAAAAAAAAAAAAAAAAAAAGGCCATATTACTGAAAAGATCAGTAACATGGTAAAGTTTCCTCATGTTGTAAAAAAATCTATATAAAGTGTAACTCAGATCATTCGCAGCAAGGAAAATCAGAGTGAGATTCAGGTATTGCCCATGGCAAGAGTCTCACTGATTTCACTGGAGACTCTTGTCCTCTGGGGAATATGGTAGAGGGAATAAACACAGATATCTAATTTGCTACATACTCCTATTTTTATGACATTTTTTTTCCAGACTTTTTTTTAAGTAGACAGAAATGAAACTGGCAATTACCCAGAATGATGGTAAATGAGGTTAGATGCCCACTGACTGCAGAAATATGCTGCTAGCAGAGTGACAAAAGGCAGCTGAGCCATGAAATAATGGAGCAGACAAGGAGCTAAGAAAAAGGGACAGAACAGTAGTTGCAAAGATATTAGCTGCACTATGACAGGGTGAGGTATGTGAACTAGAGCAAGGACAGCTGGAGGATATATTTGGGGAACTATTATTTTTAATGCAATGCAAAATACCCAATGACAGAGAAAGAAGTTGCACTTCAGCGCAATAGAAGATAATTCAGACAGTAACAGAGGTCAAATGAGGAGAAGCTGCAGAAAGCTATTAAGGCAGATGCTTACGTGATGACTTTTATCAACTTCTTATATGACTCTGAACAAAAAAAAAAAAAAAAAATGAAGGAAGCAGAACATAACTTTTTGATTTGAAAGGTTTCCTAGGCTGGTCCAAAACTGGAACTCACTGTTAGAATGAAAAATAAGATACTCGCTGTGAGATTTGAGATTTTAATGAGTGTAGGACAAACTCAGTTGAATGGCTGTATCGAATCAAGGTGCCAAGTGGAGATTTAGAGTTTATCCCAGCCAATTAATGTGTCTAAAACAGAGTTTGTGTAGACTGTGTTAGGATTTTAAGACTGATGAACAGCAATCAGACTTGAACAAGTGTTCTTAAGTTCTGATGACTTAGACCACCGAAAACAAAAGTCTCTGGAACACCCCAGTTTTATCTGCCTTGGAAAAATTAGAAATAGGGATCAAAATTGACATGTGAAGCTTTCTCAGTCATTTGGAATGATGCTTTTACATCTAAAACACAAGCACAAGTAAAATAGACCACAGAAGCATGAGACACAAAAATATAATGAAAGAAATGCAGAGTATATTTACACTCTATTGTAGCCATCCACCAAAGCTTGATGTTTGTTTGTATCATACATCTCTCATTCCTGACAGTACCATCAAAACACATGGAAAAAAATATGTTTAAAACTCAGGAAAAAAGGCTGGACTTTTTGAAACCTCAGAAAGATCACACTGAGCAAAGACTGAATCAACATGACAAGGGACTTTCAGCTCCTCCAGCAGCACCCAGCCTCCTGACCTGGGACTAAATAGAATAAATAGGCCTCTTCAATGGACACAGCACATACTGTTTGAATTGTCATCCTTCAGTCTCTTTGCTGCGGTAGAAAATTACAAGTCTCTCTGCTTATTTGGAAAGATTGCATTCCCATTCAGCACGCTTGTCGTAGAGGCAGGAAGGCATCACAACATGCCAAGGAGCAGTTCAGTTCTATTAAATGCATTTATAATTTTTTTATTACCCTGGCTATGCCAGGTGCCTCTATTCATGGCTTCATACACAATGTCCCGACCAGCCTCACCTTAGTATCTCTTGTCTATTGAATGTTTTTCACTTAATATACATAATTAAAGATCTTCATGATGCATAAATCTCACATCTCTCCCTACAAACACCAAATAATTTTTTTACTTATTAGAGGAATCCACCCTAGAATACAGTCTTACATATTTTGTTGGGATCACTCAGGTCAAAAGAGAAGAACAACTCAAAACTTGCCGAAGCACATTTCTTAAGGCTTTCCTGAACCAAGGTCACATTCCTCAATCTCTAACTCATTATTTTAAATCATAAATAACTGAAGCCAGAAGAAACCAAATGTTTCTGGGGAGGAAGAGTGCCATAAGAGGAGAGAATGGGTTAGGATCTGACTTATCTGTAACACTGTCTTTTCAAAAATAAGTTTTTAAAAAAAAACACTTTTTTTTTTTTTAATACATAATATCAAATACAATTTAATACATAAAATTGTGTTATTGGTTTTGGAAACTGCACCTATGTTTGTTTTAAAATCTCAACTAGGTGTCTTCTAGTTGTGAGTTTCAGGCTTTGTATGACATTGCTTTCCTGAAGTGTAGCCCTGGACTGTATGGATGGTTTCATTCATCTTGTTCTGTAAGACATAAGATTTGTGATGTGTGTCCCTGCTGAAATGGCTCTCCTCCCTCTACCCAGTCACATCACTCTTTCTTACTGTCTGCAACAGCAAACAAGAGATGTCAGTGATCTCAGAAATTGTTCTTCTGTGCTTTACAGGCATGAAGAAACAGTGGGTACAGCAGAGTTGCTAATAATAGGGCCAAAGGACTGCTTTATACTTTTCTGGGTTTATGCCCCCATCAGTACCTACCAAGAACTGCCATGCTTGTTCCTGCTTCACCCAAACAGATCCCAGTATCAGAAATAGGCAACATAACATTCTGGTTTGTAGTAGGTAGGTATGATGTTAGATGTTAAGCAGAAATTCTTTACTCTGAGGATAGTGCAGTACTGGCACAGATGCTCAGAGAAGCAGTGGGTGCACCATCCCTGGAGACATTCAAGGCCAGGCTGGTCCTGGGCAGCCTGAGGTGGTGGTGGCATTGCCAGTGACAGGGGTGAAACTGAATGATCTTTAAGGTCTCTTCCAACCTAAACCATTCTGTGATTCTATGATTCTATGATTCTATGAGTAAGGCAGGGTAAGTAGGATATGATGAATCATAGAATCACAGACTCATAGAATCATAAAATCACAGGGTTGGAAAGGACCTACAAGAACATCTTGTTCAACCATCCTCCCATTACCATTGCTACCACAAGCCACTAAACCATATCTCGTAGCTTCTCATCCAGACGCCTCTTAAACACTGTCAGGGATGGCAGCTCCACCACCTCCCTGAACTTTATTGTGGCCTTCAACTAAGATCTCACACTGACTCTGAGAACAGTAGCAATAATAAAAGTGCACCTGCTATGAGCAACAAACATAGTGACACTGCCCAGGCTGCCATGTTGAAATCCCACTTGAAGAAACTGAATATTGTAATGCTTTTCTCCTATGCTTGTGGGTTGGAGAGGAGTTACTTTAACTCCAGTGTGCTCTCTTCAATTTCTCTGGCATATTTGCAGTTTAGTTTAGACAGCCCTTATGGGGTCTTGCTGGCTTAACAGAGGGTCAAAACAGAAGCCACTGAAAGGATTTCTGATCCATCATTCTACATTTCATGTGGTAAAAGATATCTACAAATGGGCACTTAGGGTTTGTTTTTCTGCTAGAGCATTTGCTGAGAGGATCCTGCAGACTTGTTCTCTGAATATGAATTAATTGGAAAGATACAAACAACTCTCCAGCTTTGAAATCAAAGCAGTCAGATCCTGTTGTGTCTTACTTGTAAAAGGCAGCTGAAGGAGGACAGGGAAAAGGTCAAGACAGAGAAAAGGACATTTGTTTTTTAGGCTTCAAGGAAGTGCACGGGGGCAGTTCTTGGGTTACTGTAGCTTCAAGAAACCGAAGCAGCAAGGGAGCTAATCAGCCAAAGTCATTAACGGCAGAAAACAGGGAACAGAAAATGTGCCTGCTGTTTGGAAAGGGTTCAGAGAAAAGTCTAGACATCCTGGAAAATGCCCTGATGCTGGTAGCCCCTTCTCTCCTTCAGTGTGGCTGTAAGAACCTGATCCAGGGTCAATTCCTAGTCTGGAAACACCTGTTGAAGTGCTGCTCCTGTTTTGTGGAGCCCATGGTCAGCATGGTACCACTGGAGCATGTAGGGTATGTATCGTGGTTCAGAAGATTGGGGCACTTCTCTGTGTGGTGGCAGGGAAAACTGGTTTAACTGCAGATCATCTAAGGGCACAAGGACTGACTTCAAAGGACTCTTACTGAGCTTCTGTCCAGCTTCTGACTAGATGTAATAAATCCTAAGCCTGGAGAACTAGTGTGGAAGGTTATGAATTCTTTAGGAAGGGTTTAAAACAGACAGAGAGGGAGAAATTATTGCACTGTATGTCATGAGTGAAACCCAAGGGAGAAATGCAGTCTTGTTGAAAAGCTCAGAATGACAAGATGGGGAAAGTTGACAGCTGCAGCGGAAATCATGGAATCATAGGGGCTGGAAGGGGTCTATGGAGATCATTTAGTCCAGCACCCCAAACTAACCTGTGGGTACAGTATAGTTGCTGTTTATCAATGGGAACATCCTTCTCCACCAACAGCACATACTCCTAGCTATTCTCCTTCATCTCTGCATTTTCAAGGGGGTGTGGTATCAAAAGTGTGGATAAACACAGGGCTATGGCAAAGAACGGTGGTATGTGAGTGAATGCTAATCACTGTGGGTCAGATAGAAAGCAAAAAAGATTTGAGGAACAGAATATTCTGGGGAAAAAAAAAAGTTTTAAAAAAAAAAGTGGGTAGGATTGACTTTGAGAGAAAACAGGTTAAGATTCAGCACATAGAGGACTGTGGAGAGGGGTTGGGATGGCAGGGAAGATAACAAGAGAGCCTGAGGGAAGGGAAATAGCTTGGAGGAAAATGGGTGGCAAGAGGAATATACAGAACATGGGAAGCTTAGGAGGGTGAAAAAAGAGAGAAAGAACAATGCTTCTGTTTGAAAAACAAGTTTAAAATAAATGAGGAACAGGGGGAAAATGAAATCCAGACAAAAAAGCAGTGAAATACTATGAAAGCTGAGGAATAAAATGAACACAGTCAGCATTTCAGGTATTTGTTATCTTCTGACTGTTTACTACTATGAAGTTCCCAGAAGTAATCTTGCTGAGTTGCTCACAGGAAATAGAAAATGTGCAAGTCGAGTGGTGTTACTCTACTCGTATTTCTCATTCTCAGTTTAGTCATCTGTGGTATCATAGAGGTGCTGATGTCAGGGAGGTGGTGGAGTCACTGTCCCTGGAGGTGTTCAAGAACCATGTAGATGTGGCACTGAGGGACATGGTTAGTGGGCATGGTGGGGATGGGCTGATGCTTGGACTAGATGTTCTTGGAAGCCTTTTCTAAGCTTAATGATTCTATGATTCTACAATCTTGTTCACAGGTAACAGAATTACATATCTAGTTAGAAGAGTTCATATTAGTTTCTTAATATATCTTTCTATTTACAATTGCTTGCTTCTTGTAAGAGAGGTCTGGATGACTAATGCTGTAGAAATCAGTGATGAGGTGAGCCATGCTGAATCCCATCTACAATGTTAAAAAAGAAAAAGAAAAAAAAAGAAACCTTATGGTGTAGAAAATTAAGAAAGAAATAGATTGACATGGCAGACCAGTGAAGACATTCATTTTGCTCTGCATAAAAGCACAGGGAAAGCAGTGGCAGTCTTATGATATCTTATGGTATGCAAAGTCTGAGAGAGTGTGCATCCACAGAAACTACATGGGCTGCCTTAAGAGCTGACATCAAAAAGACCAAAGAATTTTAAAACAAAGAAAATTCATATGGCATTTAGGAAGACATTGGATAGAAATGTGAATTCCAAGGCCCATAAAGGAGTTTGTAGTAGGCAAATATCAACTAACAGTGTAACGGAATGACAGAGAATAAAACAAGTGCTCCCGTACTAAAGTTTTTTTGAGACAGAAAAATGTTAAGAGGTTAAACTGCCAAGGAATTCTTTTCTTAAAACAAACATATGGGTTAAGTTTGCAAAGGAAGAAAAAGCCTGA
This sequence comes from Coturnix japonica, assembly GCF_054131305.1. NCBI lineage: Eukaryota > Metazoa > Chordata > Aves > Galliformes > Phasianidae > Coturnix > Coturnix japonica. Next base: position 153,571,443 of record NC_140663.1, on the reverse strand, counting down.
AGAGTCTTACGGGGAGAAAGTCATGTTTTCCACGCAGAATTCTGATTGACAGCTTTGCAGAGAAGGCTCAATGAAAAGTCTTCAGACTTGGGAACAGACTTCAGTTACTGGCTCAGGTGTGGATTCTTAGCTGGAGGGATCAGAAGCATTTATTTTGGTGGAGGGCTTAAGCTCCTACTTCCCTCAAGAACAATAAATAGACTCTGCTCCTTTTTTACTGAGCTCTTGCTTTTATTTCATACCTTTTATAAATGTCTAATTAAATAGCTTATCCTCAGATGGCACAAGTGGCACTGTGTGGGTTAAGTTGCCAGTGTCTGCTGGATTAGAAAACATGCCATTTGGTCTTTGATAAAAAGTGACAAGAAAATAGACGGGATTTAATTTACATTGTTTTTAAAGGCACAAAATCTTGCTTATTAAGTTGGTAAAGAAAACCAGCAGGTAAGAGTGATGACACTGACTTGAAGTTACGTGCAATATGTTATAAATCAAAAATACGATTAATCCATGTTGTAAGCTAGAGGGACTGATGACAATCTTCATGAAGGAATCAATACAGACAGTGCTTTTAGTAAGGTCCTGGGAATAAAATACTGATTCTTCAGTGAAAAATAAAGCATGTCTGGTGCGGTGACAAAGGATTAGAAGAATGTGTCATGAACAGTGATAGAAAAGCAAAGGCAGTGTACCAGTCTGGGTACCCCTAAGATTATTCGACTTTACATTATATTACTGGGTAGTGGATGGATGGTTCAAAAATGTTTTTCCTATTTCTTTACCTCCTTTCAGGCTGCTCCCCTGAGCCAAATGAACCAGAGTACTGGTGGACATGCTGCATGGCTATTTATTCTCTTATGCTGTGCACAAAGGAGTACTAGGAAGGTCTTCCCTGAAGGAACTCATTGCAGGTGTCCTTGCCCTGTGGAATAGATCTCATAGCACAATGTAGTCACCCAGACAAAGAAGACGAACAACAGGCTCCTCTCTTTCACATCCACTGGGGATAGATTGTACACAGTCTCATAAAGATCACCACTGATCATCTGCTGGGAGTTATATGATCCAGAACAGGCATTGCTAATTTTGATTTTTTTTTTCTTCTGGAAACACTAAATATACTTACCTGAAGAGAATGTTGCTATTCCCTGTAATCCTGCAGTGGCTCCTGCTCTGGAGACAGAACCATGCTGAAGCCTGGCCTGAGTTTATGAGTGTCCTTATAAGGACCTCCTATAGGATTTTTATGAGATATAACTTTATTTAAGATGAGTTGGACACACAGTTTACTGCATCACCCCATGAAGGCTTCTTTAATTTTAATGTTGCAGATCAGTCCTCTCCAGCACAAGCTCCCAGCAGCAGTTCTTTCAGATGGAACCTGACCTGGTCTCTAATACAATTATGACACTCAAACAGTCTTTCAGCTATAAAAGACAGGAAGATATCGCAGTGCAGATGATTGATTTTATCTGCAAAATAACAGTGCTAATGCTTGCGATAGGCTTTTAATTAAATTTGGTGTTAAGGTTATTCATACTTTGATAGAAAATCCTAGATGTTCATGTGCTGCTATTTCAGCTGCAATTCTGACTCCTTAAGGATTCATTTTTCATTAAGGGAATTTTTACATTGAAATGTGTAGAAAAAATATTTTAGTTATATGCTGTTTCAAATGTCAGTATTCCTTTGCATTCTTTAATTGTGAGAAACAGACACAACTATTTTGAGGTCTTATGAAAATGAATACAAAATTGCCAGGTTTGGAAATATAGATGATCACTTGCAGTTTCTGTAATTTTTTTTTGCTACTGAATGTCTGGAATGTAAATGTTTGCTTCTATGTGGAAAGTAAAAACATAACTGCTACCCTGGGAGGTGGTGGAGTCACCAGCCCTGGAGGTGTTCAAGGAAGGTTTGGACACTCTGTTGAGGGACATGGTTTAATGAGAACTATTGGTAATAGGTGGATGGTTGGACTGGACGATCTTGTAGGTCTTTTCCAACCTTGGTGATTCTGTGATTTTGTGATAACTGCATATCAAAAGATTTTAATATAATAGCAGAAGGACTGTACTGGGAAAGAGAACACAACCAATTCAAACATTTTTCTGTATACTAGCCAGAGAAAAAAGGGCCCAGTGTTCGTTGAAATTACTCATTTTGGTAGATATTGGTTCAGGCCTAGAAGTATTCGGTTTGATACAAAAGATCTTAATACAAAAGCTCACTAAAACTCTTCATGTATCTCAAGAATGTTCAAACAGCTGAATGGTGATTTTTTGTTGGCAGGTAATATTAAACAACAAATTTTAAAAGATCTATCTTTGGACTGAACAAAAATGCAGTGTTTCTTATCTTGGACTAATGAATGTACATATTCGTCCTAAGCACAGCTGGTTTTCCTATTCTACATTCACACTGAAGTTGTTGAAGTTTTTCCCTTTTTGCCTAAGGACAAAATTAACACCTCTCAGAAGCTCTTCTGAAAAAGCAGGGTGAGAACTGGTAATGCTAAATAAAAAACTGCGCAGTGATTACAGCATCTCCAAGACAGATAAGCTAGTTGAAGTTTGCTGTGCTTGTATGAGTAGCAGCTGAAGGTGTATTTCTCCATCTTTCAAGAATGTGCTGAGGCACTGGTTTATTGGCTCTTAGCAGGAGAATGCATATTTGTCCATTCTGTCCACCCCTAACTATTTTCCTTTGGGGAAAAGAAAGGAAGGAGAGAAGGGAGGAAGGGAGGAAGGAAGAGAAAGAAAGGAAGGGAAGGAAGGGAAGGAAAGAAAGGAAAGGAGGAAAAGAGGGAGGAAGGGAGGGAGGAGAAAATCTTAAATTTTTTGAGTTAAAATATCCATGCCTTAAAATAGCATGGAGCATATTTTCTCTCCAGGCTTCCCAGGACTGGTACTAGACAGATATATTTATGCCACCAGATTTGTCACCTCATTCTACACTTTCTCAGTCTGTTGGTATTTGCAGAAATCCCTGACACTATCTGAATCATTACAGGGAAGTCTGAAATGTGTAAGTCTATCCAATTTCCTTTTGGTAAAATGTCTTCAAGGATGGGGCAACCACCACAGTTCTGGACAACCTGTTCCAGTGCCTCAACACCCTTGTAAAAGAACTTCTTCCTTATATCCAATCTAAATCTCCTATCTTCTAGTTTGAAACCATTTCCCCTTGTCCTGTCAGAACAGACCCTGCTAATGATTCTGTCCCTTTCCCTCTTACAGTTCTCTTTAGATACTAAAAGGCCTCTCTCAAGTCACCCCAGAGCCTTCTCTTTTCCAGGCTGACCAACCCCATCTCTCTCAGCCTGTCCTCATAGGGTAGGTGTTCCATCCCTCAGATCATTTTGGTAGCCCTCTTCAGTTATATGTTACCAGCAGTTGCCAACTACCTGGCAAATACAGGCAGTCTGGCATAACACATAGTCTGGATTAATATGGGGTTAACTGTGAAAACATCCAGAGCAACAATTGACCAGCATGTGGCTTAGGAGTTTCTGAGTGGGATTTCCCTGCAAAGAATGTCTGAGTGAGTGAAAACCATATGGAAAAGCTAATTGTTCTTCAAGAAGTTGAAGTCTACACCATGCAAGGATGGGAAGCGTGATTTTCCCTTTATTTTCACTTTTCCTGCCTGTAATGATACATTCAGTGAAGGAATTTTCTCTTTAATAATGTCTTTATGAAAGAAGTCAATATGCTAATGTACACTTTATGGAGCCTCTGCTTACAGCTGGGAAGGAATGGAGTTCAAGAAATCAGTGCATGAAAAAACTAAATACTCCAAAAAAAACCCCCTAATTTTAAAATAAATTTGCTGAACATATTAATTGCTGAAAACAGCACACACACAAAAAAATGCAAGTGTTGCACCAAAGATGCACATGAAGTATATTTTTAACACAAAGAAAATAGTCACTGTAGTGAAATTCATGTGTGATTTATGTTCCTAAAACTTGGGACAATGTATCAAGGATAAATTCTGCCCAAGCACTGGATTTTAAGTGCAAAGTAGTAGGGTTTTGTCATATTTGCAAGTAAGAACTTCAGCCTGAGCTTGAGTGCAATGCCAAAAGAGCATTGCTCAAGGGCAAAATCCATCTTGTATCTAATCACCAGTAAAACTGTGGTAGTACACTTAAATGCACTGTAAAATTTCCTTGTATATGCAGAAAAAAGAAATGCTGAACTTGTCATCTTGTCTCTAGCCAGACTGGATTTTATTTTTAACCTCCATTTTATACCCAGTGGTAAAGATACTATGTGATGAGTCCTAGCTGAGATGGTGACAAGCTCTGTTCTACAGACCCTTGTCTGTGGCCTATGGCATCTCTCTTTGGCTTGACTGATATTGAAAGCTTTACCTAATGACACCACAACTTACATATTCTATGAGTTGCTTATAGTCCTGAAAAGTTGGCTAGTGTTATTTTATCACCTCTGACCATATATGTTTATTTGTTCTTTAGATCAGGAGATAACTTTTTTGTCCTTGCATAGCATGTGATGTTACTAGGATCCCAGGCTCAATTCTTGATCTACAATTGCAAGTATATCTAAGGATGCCCTGATTAGGGTGGAGGTCAGGTTCTTTGCATCTACTACCTGCAGCTCAGGTGCCCAACTTGGGACTACAGTTTTCTGCAGGTTCCATCATAGACAAAGGACAAAAAGAGGCACCACCAAAGAGTAGTTATAATGTCTAATCACTGTGCAGAGGGCATGATTTGCTCTCGAATTACTGTTGGACTGAGAATGTAATGCTTCCTGACTTAGTCATTTCAGCTGGCAGTAAGGAATGAGCTCCCACCAAGTAACTATATATCTGCTACACTAGGAGTTTTTTCTCCTGGTGGGGATAGTTCATTCCTGGAAACAGGAAGGAAATTCAGTCATGTATTGTATAATATTTCTAAGTATTTTTACAAAACAATGGCTATTTGTACAGGCTTTTTACATGAATTTGGGTTCATGAAGCAATTATGACAGCAGCTAAGGCACTGTCATAAGAACAGGTTGCAAGCAAAGTCCAGCAACAGAAGAGGATTGACCAATATCTACTGTGCACTAGACCTGGGATAGAGTCCATGGACAGGCAACTCAAACAGCACAATTTCCTAAGCTGAAATGTTATGTTTATGTGACAGAGTATGCTTAGGGTTGCAGTGAAAATTAGTCAGCAATTTGTGATGGTAATCCAATTGCCACACTGCTTGCTGCTGTAGCAAGGATCACCTTGTAAATCAGTTTGAGGACAGGGCAAAGGTGTGTAGTATGTGTTATATTCCATGTAGGACAGTTTAGTCATAGAATTGTAGAATCATCATAGTTGGAAAAGACCAGTAAGATTATCTAGTCCAGCCATCAACCCATCACCAATGCCTACTAAACCCTATTTTCCTGAGGGAATTAGCTGATATAATCACCAAGCCATTCTCTATGGTATTTTGGGGGTCGTGGCAAACAAATGAAGTGCCTGGTGACTGGAAAAAAGTCAACATCACACCCATTTTTAAAAAGGATGATTCTGGGAACTACCAATGTCAGTTTCACCTCTGTGCTGGGGCAGATAATGGATGATGAGTCCTTCCAGATCCTCCTGGAAGCTGTTCTAAGGCACATGGAAAGCAGGGAGGTGTTACAGAACAACCATCATGGCTTCATCAAGAGCAAATTCTGCTTGACCAACCTAATGGTCTTCTATGATGGTGTCACTACATCAGTGGACAAGGAAAGTGCCACTGATATCTGAGTGAAACCTTTCATTATCAAAGGGGTAGATACAGGAAAGAAGGGGACAGACTTTTTAGCAGGGTTTGTCGAGAAAGAACAAGGGGAAATGGCTTCAAGCTTAACAAGAGCAGATTTAAGTTGGATTTAAGGAAAAAACCCTTTACAGTGACAGCGGTGAGGCACTGGAACAGGTTGCCCAGTTACGTGGTTGATGCCCCATCCCTGGAAACTTCCGAGGTGAGGATGGACATGGCCCTGGACAACCTGATGTAGCCATGGGTGTCCCTGTTCATTGCAGAGGTCCCTTCCAACTCTAAGGATTCTGCAGTTCTATGATTCTTTATCCTTCATGTGATGATCCTCTTTACAGGAGTCCAGATTAAAATAAGCATTGTGAAGACTCTTCCACATTAGCAAGAAACACAATACACATTACTGAACTTCTGAATTCCAAGCATTCTGGTTGTGCCTATATCTGTAATCAAGGATTATAAAGTCCCTGGAGTATTATGCTTCTTTGGAAGCAAAAATCATAAACAGCCATGTATAACTAAACTTTGCAGACCAAAGTTTAAACAATAAAGAAAACAAATGATCCACCCAAATACAATATTTGTTTCTGGAATGGCTGTTACCCTTACAGATACACTTAGCCATAATGGGAAAATTATCTTGCAAATGCCTAATAAGAGTGCATATATTTAAATTTATGCTGTTATTAATTTGGTTCTGCTTACAACTTTTGATGTGACTCATTTTAAAGGTTACTTACACATGGGAAATCTTTTGTGCAATTAAAAGAGCTAACAATTCAAAGCCCTGAAGTTCCATTTTCCTTGTAATTTAAAGCCGAGTTCAGGTTTCAGGTTTTACAGTGAATATTTCTGTGCTAGTAAATTGTGACATCATCCTCAGAGAGTTACAAATTAACATATTTATCCCAAATTCTTCCTCTGTAGAAATTTGGTCAGTGGACTGAATAGCTACATCATTGCTACATAAGCAGTACTAACACCATTACGAGTGGTACAATTTTACAGCAGTCTTTTCCTTGTGATCCTGAGAGGTACTAGGCTTATTTGCACCAATGCATATTTATCTGAAAATCAAGTGCTAATTAGACAGTGGCATCACTGATAAAGACTTCAAGGGATCTGGTGTCTTGCTCTATTGGTCCATTTACCCACTCATGTATACCAAAAGGTATTTCTGCTGTAGACAAGGGAATTCTGGCTATGTAGTGCATAACGCTGACTCTGAGGAAACAACACATCTTATTGATGACAAGTCATGTTCCACTTCACACAGCCTGAGGTACAGCCCAACAGATATTTCAGCCATGACTGGCTATTCAACCACAGAGTAGATATACATCTACAGCGCAAAATATGTGTAAAACTTACAGCAATTGTGAACTGTACTTAGAAGAGTACAGGAGGCTTAGAGGAGATCTCACTGCACTCTACAACTTCCTGAAAGGAGGTTGTGATGAAGATGGGCTTGGCCTCTTCTCCCAGGCAACAAACAGGACCTGAAGAAATGGCCACAAGTTGTGCCAGAGGAGGTTTAGATTAGATATAAGAAAAAACTTTTTCTCTCAGAGAGTGGTCAGACACTGGAATGGCTGCCCAGGGAGGCAGTGGAGTTGCCGTCCCTGGCAGCATTCAAGAGGCGTCTGGATGAGGAGCTATGAGATATGGTTTAGTGGCTTGTGGTAGCAGGGGTGATTGGAGGACAGTTGGAGTAGATGATATTGTAGGTCCTTTCCAACCTTGTGATTTCATTAAAATAGTTTAGTTTGCAGAGGAATGTTTCTCTTTGTACCTGAATCAGCATTAGCTTATCTAAGGGAAGCCTATCTATCTATATCTGGCCAGTTATCTATTGTCCAAAATCCAGTGAGCGGCATTTTCTCTGTGTTTCTTTATAATTTATTTTATCAAAAGATTTGTGTGTACATACAGAAAATTATTTTAAGTGCTGCAGATGCTCTGCGAGATAATCCTGCTGAAACCTCATGTGTATTGATTGTAGAGCCTCATCAAGAATGAAGAATCATCCATAAAACCAACAACCTAATTTCTGCTACATACACAGTGCCCTTTTGATTTCCAGTATCCTCTAAAAGACTGCTTCTAAAATGCTGTAAAGATATCTTCCCAATTATTTGTTTCCAAGAAGAAAAAAATACACCATAATGCTGTCACCTAATGTTCTGAAAATATCATCTAAACTCCACTTATCTGCAGAGGTGCCCCAAATTGAAAATGTTTGTGTCTCTATTACTGAAAAATGTCAATGGGATTAAACCTCTATTTGTCTTTTGTACTGCTTATAGCCTTTCAGGAAAGCAGAGATAAAAACAGTAGTTTTCAACCCTGTTCCTTAGAATTGCAAGCAGAATCATAATTCTTATGCACCAGCCCTTTGAGCCTATAAAAATAAATGCGCAGCATTCTCTACACTATATTTTAAGAGATCTATTCTCAGTTTCTTTCCATTCTTGTTGTTGCTCTTTATTTTCTTCTGCTGCTTACATAAAATATAGCAACACTCACGATTGTCTTTTCCCAACTCTACACAGTCTGAAATTTCCCTGGTAAAAACAGACTAAAAAACCCAAAACACAATTAATTATGTAATAGAAATAAAACAGGGAGAAATGCTAATCAAACTGTGTTAGCTTTTGCCTTCTCACTGTGTATTTTTCCTATGATAGGGCTTTTGAAAGCAGGACATAGTCTTCCAAGGTGTTCATTCAATACACTGATATACTGATCTACAAGAATAGTTCTGGATAAGATAATAACATTACTGGGCTGCTAATGGAGGTCATCCCTCAGTATCCTTTCTCATGGTGGTTCCAGGGTCTGACTGGGGTTTGTTAATGCTCCATTGCCCTTACTCAATTCATTTGTTGTTTTATTACAAGATGGTTCTGTTAAAGCAATCTTGCTTCTGTATCTTTTCCTCTCTGTACCCTTTTCCACTCGTTTGTAATTTGAAATCTTAAAAATACTGTTTTTGACCTCATGACCCAAGTGTTCCTTAGTGGTTGTTTATAATGCCATGTTGTATAACTGTCCTAGACTTAAAAAATCATGTGGTGTAGAGCTTCACAAGCCACAAAAATTTAATGATATTAGACAAAAGCTAAGTCATGGAACACAAACATAAATCTTTCATCCAGTATCACTCAATGATGAAGTATGGAAGTATGTAACATCTCCTCCAGCTATGCAGACACGCTATTCTGCTGCTCTCAAACTTCATACGTATGTAAATTTAACTAGGCATTGAGTAATGTGATTGCAGTCGTGCTGAATTGTGTAATTTTATCATCTGCCTCCGAGTATATAATATTTTATTAGGATTCAAAAAATGTGTTGACATCTTTTTTGTGCTAGTCATGCAATATTGGAATTAAGTTTATGCATTTCAAATAATTGTTATCAGAAAGATTTTAGAAAGCAAAAACTGGAAAATAGGATTTTGATGATAATGCAGAGACTGTAAGTTCTCATAAGGCAGTGGAAGTTCTGTTAACCTGCACTGATCAAAAAGCTCAGGTTAATTTCTATGAAATCTGACTTGAACTGTGGGCAGAGTGTAATGTGAAATCATTAACAACTTCAGCTGATGTAGGTGAGCAGGTAGGTTCACTTCTTCACACACCATCTTTCCATATCACCAGAGAGGCTGTGACCTCTCCAGGTGACAACTGTTAATATTTTCTGTAATGAATGTCTAACACCAGAAAACAAGAAAATCACCAAGTAGCTTTCCTTTCTTCAATACTCCTGTCTAAAAGTAGTGTAGGAAGCAAAGGAATTTGAGGCTAGAGGAGGGACTCTTTTCCAAAGCAGTAGCTGCAATATTGGAAAAGTTTCTTGAAGAAAATATACTCTGAAGAGCAAGTAACAAGCACCCTGGCTGTTTATTAGATAAATTCTTGACAAATCTATAAAATAAAAATCGTAAAGGTAAATTCAAAATGATGTTCTTTATCTTGCGACCTGCAAAGTGCATGCACAGAGCAGAATAGGTGAGTGAATGCTACAGAAAAATGCTTTCCTTTTGTTGTTGCACACCTGCTTATACCTACCTCAGCACACAGAAATGTATATAGTTGTGAAAGTGTGCTTAAAGAAAAGGAGATTAAAGCGGCCATTCCTTGCTATGAAGTGTTTGTAAAGGTCACTCATAAATTGCCTGGCCTACGGAGGGAGATTTAAACGGGCACAAGCAGGGCAGCGACTAGTCGCTGCCCACCAGAAACGGTCAGGAGGAGGCGGGGCTCGTGCACCTCTTGACTTCCTGTTTCAGCTCTGGTAAGTATTCTGCTCCGACATGGGTGCTCCCCGGCGAAAGGCTGCTTCCAGAAACACTGAGGAGGCCAAGACAAGGGTCCCGATCTCACAGAAACGGGAGGCAGCAACCAAGAAGACTGCAGAGACCCAGACTGACGTCCTGCACATGCCTTATAGGAAGGCTGCTGCCAAAATGTCTGAGGAAACTCAGACTGAGCCCCCAACCCAAGATTCTGGTGTGCAGGTCTCTGGCTGTACTGAGTGCCAGAGCCTGGCCCTTGCAGGGCTGGGTGAGGGAGGCAGTGATTGTGTTCACTGCGACCAGGTGAACTACTTGCTCAGCCTCGTAGTTGACCTGAAGGAGGAAGTGGAGAGGCTGAGGACTATAAAAGAGTGTGAGAGGGAGATTGACTGGTGGTGTCAGTCCCTCTCCGCCTCAAGTTCTCAGCACACAGTCGAGGCTCCTAATGGAGCATGTCAGCCCCTGCCACCTCAGAAACAGGTGGTAAAGGGTAACCAGTCAGCTGGCAACACTGCAGCCGGCCCCCTGTCCTCTCTTCCCCCCAGCAGTAACTTGAGAAGGGAGGAGGAGTGGATACGGGTACCTGCTCGACGGAAGGGGCATCCTCCATCACGACCATCCCCGGCTCCCCAGGTGCCTCTGCGAAACCGGTTTGAGGCCCTGGAACTTGAGGGGGGGACTAGTGAGAGTATGGAAACAGGTGCACCCATGAGGTTGCCACAGGTGAAGCGGTCACCCCGAAGACTCAAGACTGCTTCTACACATAAGGACAGAAGGGTGATTGTTGTAGGTGACTCCCTTCTGCAAGGAACAGAAGGCCCTATATGCCGGCCTGACCCTACCCGCAGAGAAGTGTGCTGCCTTCCTGGGGCACGGGTCAGGGACATTTCAAAGAAAATTTCTAGATTGATTCATCCTTCAGACTACTACCCACTTTTAATAATTCAGGCTGGCAGTGAGGAAGTTGGCAAGCAAAGCCTGAGGTCCATCAAGAAAGACTTCAGGGGAATGGGGCGAATACTTGAAGGAGCTGGGGTGCAGGTGATCTTTTCTTCTATGCCCGTGGTGTCATGAAAAGGTACAGGGAGGATCCAAAAAACCCATCTCTTAAACAGATGGCTTAAGAGCTGGTGCAAACACAAGAATTTCGGCTATTTTGACCATGGGGCAATCTACACTGCACCTGGAATGATGGCTGCTGATGCTAGCAGCCTGTCCCTGAGGGGTAAGAGGGTATTAGCTGAAGAATTAGCGGGACTCATTGATAGGTCTTTAAACTAGGAACGAAGGGGGAAGGGGGCAAAATAAGGGCTACTGGGGTTGAACGGTGCATTCGAGGGATTGTACCAAACTCTGTGGGCAAAGATTGCAGAGTGCAAAAGGAGGGAGTAGGGCAGGGGGATGCTGGGGATGCCGCTGTTCTAGTGGATCCTGGATCGCTTATGAAGGTGGTGAGACGGACAGCCCGGCTGAAGTGCCTTTATACTAATGCACGGAGCCTGAGTAACAAGCAGGAGGAACTGGAAACTGTGATGCACTCTGAAAATTATGACATTGTTGCTATCACAGAAACATGGTGGGATGACTCCCACAATTGGGATACTACCATCGATGGCTATAGGCTCTTTAGGAGAGATAGGCGAGGTAGGAAGGGTGGGGGAGTCGCCCTTTATGTCAGAGATTGGATAAACTGTGAGGAGCTCCCCATGAGAAACAGTCAAGAACAGGTTGAGAGCCTGTGGGTTAGGATTAGAGATGGGACTAATAAAGGTCAGCTGGTATTAGGGGTATACTACAGGCCACCTGATCAAGGGGAGGCTGCTGACGAGGCTTTCTTGCTCCAGATGCGTGAGGCGTCTGGCTCACGGGCTCTTGTCGTGGTGGGGGACTTCAACCATCCTGACATCTGTTGGGAAAACCACACGGCGAGCTGCAAGAGCTCCAGAAGGCTCTTGGAATCCATTGATGATAGCTTTCTGGTTCAGGTATTGGACAGACCTACCAGAGGTCAAGCGTTGCTGGACCTGCTGCTCACCAACGCTGAGGAGATCATCAAAGGCGTCAAGGTTGGAGGCTGCCTGGGCTCCAGTGATCATGCCCTGGTTGAGTTTGTGATCTCAAGCGATGTGGGCCTGGCAAAGAGCAGGACCAGGATGCTCAACTTTAGAAGAGCAGACTTCAAGCTACTCAATGGAATGCTGGCCAAGATCCCCTGGCACGCTGCCCTCAAAGATAAGGACGTTGAGGAGAGCTGGCTACTGTTCAAGGATGCCCTCCTGGCAGCACAAGAGGTCTCCATTCCCCTGATTAAGAAAGTGGGCAGGAGAGGTAGAAAACCGGCATGGCTCAGCAAGGACCTGCTAAGAGAACTGAGGGTGAAGAAAGGGGTGTACAAGCTCTGGAAACAAGGCTGTGTCACCCGGGAAGAATACAGGGATGCCGTCCGAACTTGCAGATGTGGGATCAGGAAAGCCAAGGCGCAGGCAGAACTGAACTTGGCGAGGGATGTGAAAAACAACAAGAAAACCTTCTACAGGTACATTGGCCAGAAGAGACAGGCCAAAATGGACGTGCCTACTCTGGTAAATTTAAAAGGAGAAATGGCTTCAACAGATGAAGAGAAAGCTGAGGTGCTGAATGAGTTCTTCACCTCGGTCTTCACTGGTGGCCAGGATTCTAGTCTTTTTCACGTCCCTAAGTCTTGCACCCCCATACCTCCATGTGGGGACCAAGGAGGTAAATCCCTCCCCACTGTAAGGGTAGAGCAAGTCCGAGAGTGCCTCCTTAGACTGAATGAGTATAAGTCTATGGGGCCAGATGGCGTGCATCCCAGGGTCCTGAAGGAGCTGGCTGAGGTGGTTGCTGAGCCGCTCTCCATCATATTTGAGAAGTCGTGGCTGTCAGGTGAGGTCCCGGATGATTGGAGGAAGGGTCACGTCACTCCCATTTACAAGAAGGGGAGTAGGGACGACCCGGGTAACTACAGGCCGGTGAGTCTCACCTCTGTGCCTGGGAAGATTATGGAACAGATCCTCCTGGACAACATGCTTGATCACATAAAGAACGAGCATGTGATCCGAGACAGCCAGCATGGCTTCACCAGGGGAAGGTCATGCTTAACTAATCTTGTGGCCTTCTATGATGGAGTGACGGCGTTGGTGGATGAAGGGAAGGCGACCGATGTCATTTACCTGGACCTGAGCAAGGCCTTTGACATGGTCCCCCATCACATCCTCATCTCCAAATTGGAGGGAGGTGGATTTGATGGGTGGACAACTAGATGGATAAGCAATTGGTTGAAAGGCCGCAGACAGAGGGTGGTGGTCAATGGCTCTATGTCCAGGTGGAGGCCGGTAACGAGCGGCGTCCCTCAAGGGTCTGTCTTGGGACCGGTGCTCTTTAACATCTTTATTAATGACATCGATGAGGGAATGGAGTGCACCCTCAGCAAGTTTGCTGACGACACCAAGCTGAGTGGTGCAGTCGATACGGTGGAGGGAACAGATGCCATTCAGAGGGACCTTGACAGGCTGGAAAGCTGGGCTCGGGTGAACCTAATGAGGTTCAACACGGCAAAGTGCAAGGTTTTGCACTTGGGCCGGAAGAACCCCAGGCACCTGTACAGGCTGGGAGGAGTTGTCCTTGAGAGCAGCTCGGCTGAAAAAGACCTAGGGGTCCTGATAGATGAGAAACTTAACATGAGCCAGCAGTGCGCTCTGGCAGCCCGGAAAGCAAATGGGATCCTGGGCTCCATCAGGAGAGGGGTGGTCAGCAGGGATAGGGAGGTGATCGTCCCTCTCTACTCTGCTCTTGTGAGGCCCCATCTGGAGTACTGTGTCCAGGTGTGGAGCCCTCAGTACAAAAAAGATATGGAGATTTTGGAAAGGGTCCAGAGGAGGGCCACAAAGATGATCAGGGGGCTGGAGCACCTCCCCTATGAGGACAGGCTGAGGGAGTTGGGTTTGTTCAGCCTGGAGAAGAGAAGGTTGCGAGGTGACCTCATTGCAGCCTTTCAATACCTGAAGGGAACTTACTCCCAGGAGGGGAGTAAACTCTTCGAAAGGGCTGATAATAGCAGGACTAGGGGAAATGGTTTTAAGTTGAAGGAGGGAAGATTTAGGTTGGATGTTAGGGGAAAGTTCTTTACTAGAAGGGTGGTTAGGTCCTGGAACAGGCTGCCCAGTGAGGTTGTGGATGCCCCGTCCTTGGAGGTGTTCAAGACCAGGTTGGACGGGGCCCTGGGCAACCTGATCTAGTAAATGTGTATGTTTGGTGGCCCTGCCAGGCAGGGGGGTTGGAACTACATGATCCTTGAGGTCCCTTCCAACCCGGGTAATTCTGTGATTCTGTGATTCTGTGACTTAACACCACTTTCATGCTGCTCTTTCCAATGTTCTATCCCACTATGTCTACTTTTTATCTTGGTGAGGTAGAAAATGTCCAACAGAAGGACAGTTACCAGTCAAAGCATATGCCTTTATAGCTGAGGGAGAAGATGGTTCTGAGGTCATGGCCTGTCACAAGGTTATTTTGAGATCTGGGTCAGGATTCCCAGTGTATTCCCAGGCTCTGATAGATCACTGAAGCCAGCTTCATGCTTCTGCTCTGCTATAATTTAATCCTCCTCCTAACCTGGGACAGAATCTTGAGTCACTAGAGCTCTCTGTCTTCCACTTGTGTGAGCTTAATCAGGAAAGAAATAGGATGAGAATTTCCAGATAGGAGGAAATGTGGGAAACAGTACTGGTAGGTTTTCACTCCTAAAAAAATGAACACCAACATGTCAGCCCCTGCAATTAAAATCTGAAAGTAGAAAAAAATATCCAGGATATGCTTTTGCAGATATGTTATATACAAGGCTGAAGATGCTGCATACATGTTTGCACTGAGTATACCACCAAAAATTTGTCAACAGAAATGGCATGAGGCTTACTCAAAACCAAGCACAGGTTTCTTGTCAAGAGGAACAGAGAGAGATGAATCTGTAGCAGCACACTGATGTAAGTTCTGTCTAATACCCCGTTTTGCCTTTCTGCACGATTTTTGGTGGATATGTGTCAAGCCTGGGTGTTCTCATACTCTGAGGAGATTTTCTGCGCCCTCTTTAGTACAAGATTTGATGCTGTCAGCCTTGAGCTGTTGCCAGCATCCAGCTTCTTTTGTGCATGGAGTACATTTAGCTGAAGAGCTTCTTTTGATCCCTGAAGTCTTCAAGAGAGTTTTCATAAGTACTGTCCTGCCTATTGTGCTGCTCTATAGACTGCCTTTGACATAACTCTATTGCACTTTGAGCGATGTGGTGGGTTTGGATATGGAACCATCATTCTTTGTCTATTAGGGAATTGTAGAAAAGTGCACTGAAATGAAAAGAAGCAATGACTACAGGGACAGAATCTGATCCACTGTGATGTTACAGTGAACTGAGACCACGTAGGTTATGTGGTAGTGATGCCATCTGTAGAAAACTAAACCAAAATATGACAGAACCACAGTGCCTTGAAAGCTGGTATGTGTCTGATGAAGCAAACAAAAAAACCTCTGTTCTGGACTTATTAAAAGATGTTGTTTCTAGGTGCAAAGGCAAATAATGCTTACAGACAGCAAGGTAGAGGTGGTGTACCTGGGATTACAAGACGGATTCTGGGGGGACAGACATTACAAAACATTTAGTTTGTTCCCATCATCAGACTCTAAAGGGGGTGTAGGTAGATAGAAATTTATTCATTGGTTTGAGAGTCTCAGAGCTGCTATATGCACAGAAGGGCTGAGGCAACTGAGCCCTAGAACACGGCATAGCAGGGGACAGTGACAATTCCAGTGCTGCCCTTAACAGTGGTAGTAGTACCCCTATAGGTAAGCATGCTTGTTTGCTCACCAGTGAAGGGAGGCTTAAACAGGCTAATTAAACATTTCCTTAGCATAGCCTGTTTAAGTTCCATGTTATGGTTATTATCCAAACACAAAGCTTGGAAAGAAAATGTGTGCAAGTTCTCCTTGGAAAAGAGAATTCATGGTGCCCTCAGCAGTGACTGTATTGTTCTGAAAATATTTATCAGAAACTTGTGTGGGTCTACAGTATCCATGCACAGCCCCTGCCCTCATACTGCACGCCAGACAGGTCTCCTGGTTATTTTTCTTGACTGTTTCATCAGTTCAGCTAGCTTTCTCTTTCAGACTATGTTGGATGCCACATAATGGTGTGACTAATTGAAGTTGTTTCTTTCCCTCCTCCTCCTCCACATCTCTTGATTAATATTTTGTTGTATACCTTAATTAGCACATTTCTGGCTTCTGGCTGCTTGTATCTCTTAGAGCTTTCTGAAGAGACACTAGTAAAACCTTACATACTCTATTATGACAAATATTGCAGATACAAACTCCTTACTAGGTTAGTAATTATATCATGCCTACAGAATTCTATTAAAAACCCAGCATGACACCACAGATGGTGAAATGGGGAATGGGATGCTTCCTGTATGCATGGAATTAATTCTGGTAAATCCCATCATAATCATGTTACAAAGTTGGACCATAAAAAGAAAATAATAATTATTAGCCTTTCTAGTACAATCTGTGTTTTCCAGGGGGGAGTTTCTTTTAGCAGCTCAGTTTTCTGCCTACTCAGTAATGTTCTCAAATTAAGTTTACTTACAAAGAAACAAAGGAAACAAGATTTGTCGCTAGTTTCCAACTTAAAAATTTCAAAACCAAAAACATTCTTTTTGGCTGAAAAGACTGTAAGAAGCAAACTTTATAACTTCTACAGAAGTTCCAGATGACTTCAGCTTCTGCTTCCAGTTTTCCATGCTCCATATCCCAATGGAGACATAAGACATCTTGATAATGAAAGGGAAAGCTGTAAATTTTAGATGGTTTTAAAGAAGACTAGAAGGAAGGTGGGATCCAAATCTTTGCAATCTATAGTCATCTCTTAGGAGACAGTAATGCCTGTTGCAATATTGTGCCCATTGATGTGAATAAATGGGCTCCTTCAAGACTGTAAACATGGTAACATAAAAGATTGCTTACTTTAAGCTCTTTGCATTCACCTTCCTTTCTACTGGAGGGAAACAAAAGACCACAAATTTAAATTTACTTGATATAATCACTTTTCTTTATATACAACTTCTGCATTTATATCTTAGGCTGCTAGAAAAAAGTGACATTGTCTTTAAAAGTTAATTTCTTGCAGATTTATTTTCATTTTTTTCTTGAGAATCTGGCTATAAACTTCCATTGCTCTTGCAATGAACCCATGTGTATAAATTCCTGTCTCTTTCATATGCTAAAACTTCATATGCTCAAATCAGTTTCATTTATAGGAAATGATCAGGGCAATGGCAGAGAAAAAAGCAAAAAGCCAGGGTGACTGGTCTGGGCACATTATCCTTGAAGGAATACTTATTTATTTGTTAATTTTTAATAGATCTGTGGGCTTCAAGCATTGCATTACTTGCTTGGAGCAGTGATTATGGGAGCTTAGATGTTACTGACATCAACCACAGTCAAATAAGCTATTCACAATTATAAAAGAAGAAAGACATCAGTAAGTGAAACAAGCATGCTTGTGCTCTTCCTGCTGAGTAAAGTCTGGTTTGAGGGAAAGATGCTCATACAGTGCACAATAATCATCCATCTTTCTATAACGACTGTCACTCTGTGGCTTATAAAAATTAAATAAAGCAGGTTCGTAGAGTCAGCTAGTTATTTCCTGTTATTAAAGCTTTAAGGGACAAATTAATCTCTGTTATAACTTCATTGACTTCAATGGAGTCTCTATTGACTTAGGTGAAATTACATTGCAGATGATATGAATGTGGGTTCTGGAGGATGGGGATCACTTAGGGAGTCACCTATGTACAACCTCTGCATTTCCCTTGACTGCCATGAGTTGTCTGCATCTTTGGATATGACTTCACCAGTTAGTTCCTTGTAACACTAAAACATCAGCTTTGCAACATACAGTAAAATACTATGTTTGGGTATTGGAAAAAGGATAATGGAAATAATTAGAATAAGTGGCTCAGGTGTTGGACCAGAATTAAAGTGTTGCTGCACTTCAAAAGAGTTCTGTAGAACTGTACCACGTAGATGAAGCTTAAGTCTCATAGTTATCTTTTATCGTAATCTTACCTCCCTTTTATACTTGGGCATCTGTCTAATAGCAAGACATTGGTTAAGTGTTATGAACACCTGAGTAGATCCTGCAACAGTAGACCAAAGGTGGAAACTTTGATTTCCACCAAAGGAAGGGCTTGCCTAATTTTAAACAGCCATGATGTCTTCAGGTTGAGAAGAAGGCACCTCCCATGTGTATGTATACCATTTTAAACCTTATGTTTGAGGGAAACTCCATGGATTGGTAGAGATAACACACACTTTTGGCACAGGACAGAGAGCACACCAGCAGAATTCAGATCAGTTTGGGCAATGTTAGGTCATGCAATGCTGCAGTTTAGCATAACCCTGTTAACTTCTTAAAATAATACACTTTGCTCAAAAATAGCGAGAAGAATAGATGCAGCTGTTTCCTGTATTTAATCTGTCATTATGATTACTCTGCTAACTGAAATAAGGGCATTTAAAAGGACATTTACAGTTAGCCATCTGTGTGGCTCTTTTGATTACTTCAAATAACATGACTTTGAGGCACTCAGATAGATCTAGGAGGGAACCCCCAATCAGGCTTAACTCACAGTCGTGGTTTCTTGATTTCTCATATTCTTCTCCTGAATCTGGGGCATATTCTGTCTAATCATTAAAAATTATCCTGGGAACTGATGTTAAATATTTAGTGGTTTTATATATGCCAGCCAACAAAAATTAAACCACTTCAACACAAGTAGTTGCTGAGCAGGGCATTTGAAGAACCACGAGGTTACAAGAGGTAACATGCCTACAGGGCAACCTTATGATCTACTAACCCTGTTCTGCTGATGTTACAGTACATTCTAATGAAGGGTGAGCTGCAGAGCTTTCAGCAGCAGGCAACAAACAAATCCCAGCACTGCAAACTGAGGAGTTACCTGTAGTCATCAAACCTGGGGAACATTTCCTCATGAAATTCAAATATCAGGGATATTAAATTAGATTTTTCTAGAAAAAAATGGATCCCAACTTCAGAAATTGTTCTCAGTATTTCTGAGTGTTCTTAAGTGTTTTGGTTTTAAATCCTGTTTATTGTGTTACTTATTAGACATCTTAGGATATTGGGGTGATTTATTTGGAATAATGGATCTGCCAACCTATTAATCATGAATGAGACAATGAGGAGATTAAGTAAACTCTAGGAGAAGGCTTCATGTTTCCCCCATAACTTTACTGGAATACTCTGACCGCAGTCCAACCTGCACACCAGCATGCAGCCTGTGGGGCTGGGCAGGGTCAGATCAGTCCCGACATCTGTCTATCAGGACAGGCAACCAAATTATGATCTATCTGGAATGCCTCTAACTTCTACAGTCCCCATTCTATGACAGCTGGAGGAAATCCACAAGGGTGGATAGTGACAGGACAAGGGGGAATGGTCTTAAACTGAGACAGGGAGGTTTAGGTTAGAGATCAGGAGGAAGTTTTTCACACAGAGGGTGGTGACGCACTGGAACAGGTTGCCCAAGGAGGCTGTGGATGCCCCATCCCTGCAGGCATTCAAGGCCAGGCTGGATGTGGCTCTGGGAAGCCTGGTCCAGTGTTTGGACACCCTGCACAAAGCTTTGAAACTGGATGATCATTGTGGTCCTTTTCAATCCAGGCCATTCTATTCTATGAAAAAAACCTCCAGATAATGATGTTCAGACTACACTAGCTGAACAGCTGCCCAGACAGGAGACAACAAAGACTCACATTTTTTTTTGCTTCTCTTTTTTTTAAATAAAACCAACTCTGATGCCTTCCATCAGAAATACCGGCCGTCCTGTACTATCTGTGAATGCCAATGTCATAGCATTTTTTATAATTTGAAACAGCATTAATAGAAATAAGGTAAACTGTTAATGAAATTTAATGTATTCAAAGCATCCATCTCATTACGACTTATTTCCTTCTCTACAATAAGAGAAATTCTCTGCTCATAACAAAGCTGAAAAACTTTGTGTTTGGCTCTGGAGCTGTGAAAAATAGGGGATATTATAATTCCTCTCTTATTTAAAAAAAAATAAAATAAAATTGAAACATGCTGAAATTGTCCTGGTAGAAATACAAGTGACAGGAACATAAGCCACAGAAGGAGTTCAATCCATCTTGAATTTGCTTAGCTTGGACATAGTGCAAATTGTGGCCAAACATGGTAATGCGAAAGCAAGTATATACTTAATTTTCCTGAGAAAATATCTAAGTGTATAAAAAAATGTAAGAAATTTTCCCTCATTTTACCACTTGGAAACAGCACCAGGGACCAAAAATGATTTTGCTTATCCACTTATGGCCGCTCAATGATTTGCTGAAGCCCATATTACTATCGAACAGAAAAGTAGTAGGCAAAAGCCACTAACTGCATGTTGAATACAAGTAGCTTTGTGAAACTTGAGAACTCATTAAGTAATTGGTATTTAAAAAGAACAAAACCAAAAGTTCTTCACTGAAGCTCAAACAGCTCAGTTTAATGTGTTTTTTCCAAGTTCAGCAAAATAACTAATTTTGTTGTTGTTCTTGTTGTGGTAGCTGTTGTTGTCTGGATGTTTTTTATTTCATTTGAAGGTATGACCTGAATGTAATGCACTTTGCCAATGCGGTCACGCTGCCAATAGCTGAAGGGAATGCAGGCAATAGAAACATTAGTTGTGGGAATCTGACGTGCACTTGGACCAAGATTTTCCACTCAAGACTTTGGGATTTTTGAAAAGAAAAGAGCTCTTGAGCCAAATATCAGGACTGTAGGTATACTGCTGGTAAAATATAGAGTCGCAAAGCTGAAGAATTTCTGATTGAACATTATTTTGCCTGTTTAACTCGGCAAGGAATTTAATGAGTTTCAGCATGGCACAATGAGGCCACCGCAATGTTGGTATTTGTTGTACAAGGCTTTGTGGGAAGGAAATGTTAGAAGGGGCAGAAAACAAATTGTTCTTGGCTTGTTCAGGCCGTTAATGTGACTAATGCCATGGGTGACTAAACTTAGGCTCCTTGGGACATTGCTTGTTTTCAGAAGTGTTAGAGTGCATAGATTTTGAAACTTGTGTCATCAGAGATTGATTTCTTTTGCTGGTGAAGCACAGCTCAAAGTGTTGTTTTGCTGTCATTAGGCCCAGTTTGAATTCCACTCTTCCTCAGGATAGTTCTGCTACTGCAGGCAGTGGAATCTGACACATGTTCTGTATTCTTTGCCTTTCTGAGATATAGGGATTAGTAAAAGTAATGATGGTTTCTGTGTGGTCCTGTGAAGTCAAACTTTGGCATCGTAATCATGGTATAAACATCAACTTTCAGGGCAGTGTGCCTTCCAGCTAGCCTCAGTGCACCATAGCACCACGCCAAAGGAAATACACATTTGTTACTAAGTTGTTTCTTAGCAACTCTTACATGTATAAGTCATTTAGATATTTAGACATTCATTAGTCATTCATTTAGTCATTCAGTACGAATGTCTTATTTCTGAGAACTACCCAGGAGTCAAGAAATGGAAGCTAAGACTACCTTTGCTTAAAATGTCAATTATTGCATTTGGCCTATTTCAATTATGTGATCTGAGAAAAGTTATACAAATACTATTTCAAAACAAAATAAAAAAATAAAAAATAAACAACAGCAACAAAAAAAGAATACATTATGTGTTAACATCAGAGATTATACCTAATTTAATACACGTATCCTCAATAAGTGCACTATTAGAGTTTAAAAATTCATGGAGGACATTTTGAAAAACAGCTTTAAATGCAGCTTCAGCTTCCAGCCCCTGCATGTAAACAGTCTGCATACAACATACTCGTGGGACAAATGGAGTCACTGCTTTTGCAATCTTGCATCTCATGAGGGGGTTTCTTGGAGGTCCACAGCATGATCCTTGAGTAAAACCCAACCTGAACTGCAACCAGTAATGAACTTTTCAGGCACTCACAAGATAAAAACTTTGTCCTTGTAGGTCATTTATTAACTACTTCAGAAGGCACTGAACTCAGTTTAGATCTCCAGCACATTTCCAAATTGACTATGTTAGGCAGTCAAAGTAAAAGGGAATTAATCCTTCTAATTACCTGGACTGAAATCCAAAGAAAGTTATCTTTGCTTCCTGTCTGTGCCAGATAAAATTGTTGCTTGAAAGGAACCACCAATTCCAGTAATTTGATCTTCTACCGAGTCATTTCACCACAGATGTCTGTAGATGTTTAGAAACAATGAAATCTCACCAGTCTAGAGTGTATCCACATGTTGACAGTGACCCAAAACTACAGGTATGCACTCTCTTTTACTTAGATGAACAGTTTTTTCCCAGATCCTTCCCTACTGGCTTCCTCCAGCACCAGTTGTCATGCTGTGCTGGGTTCAGGGTTGCAGTAGTCAGCATTACAAAGGAGCACCCTGGACTCTCTGATAGGATTTACTTTCCTTATATGTTTTATATTACAGTAATCCAAAATCTTTCAAGGTGATAGTGCCCAGTGATGTGGGGGACAAATATGTAATCCTGGCTCAGCTCCACAGGATGCCAAAGCCCTGCAGCATGGAAGCATTCTTGTGACAGTTGAAGCATTAGTGCTGATATTAGCCATGTTGGCTTGTGCTGTATAGCAGGCAGTGATTTTCAGTTACTAGAAAGAAAGCAGTCAAAACAAAGTTGAAATATGTCTTAAATGAGCAAAAGTTAATTTGTTCGTCAGACTTAGGAGTGGGATTTCCAGACTATCAGATTGCAAGAAAAAACATCTTTAAGACATTCCTAGCCAGAAGTGTAAATATTTGCACAGTAGATTGCCAGGATTCAGAGCATCCCTTGTTTGTAAATATCAAGAAAAATGTCTCATGTACCAATACAATGAGCAGTTTAACAAAGGTTAAAAGCCACTAGGATCTCAAACAATACCCACTCTGTTTCCTTTAATGGCCTATACATGATGTCTAATTCAGGCACTACCCAGGAATCCTCACACTTCAGGAGATAAAATGATGTTATCTTGCTTTCACCAAAGATTGCTTTTCCTTCAAATCTTTCATAAGAACATAGAACAATGCTTGAAAACATCAATTCCCTCTAAACTGGAGAACAGCTTTACACTACTGAAGGAAAATGTGTGTTTTTTGCTAAAATAACATCATGTTATTCATCTGAAACCCTACAGTGCCAAGGCAGCAGGAGAGCGCCTACCATAGTCAAATCATATTTCTGTTCTGTGCTCAATGCTTTTACTCCAAACTGAACTCTTTTCTGTACATATGACAGTTTCCATATACAATTCTCCTTGTTCTATGTTTCTTCACTATAGCAAATGAACTGGGTATAAATAACTTACTGATTTTTAAATACTAAATTTCACCACAGATGTAACCTCTGAAACTATTGATAACTGACTTAGAGAATTCTTGCAGAAAGATTTTGACCTCTAGAATAGCATGTCAAGAAGATCTGTGGCTATTTCTGTCTTTCCAGTTTCACATTTCGTATGTGCTCATGATGGTAGACTTTTTTTTTCTTTACCCATTTATTGAGATGTGATCCATCAGACTCCACAGGACAATCATGGAATCACACCATAGCTGATGTTGGAAGGGTCATCCTGTGGAAGTCAGCTGTTCCAGCACCCAGATCAAGCAGAGAAACCCAGGGCAGGGAGCCCATGTCGAGGTGGCTTTTGAAGATCTCTAAGGTGAAGGCTCAACAGCCTCTGAGGAGTTGGTGTCATAGCTTTGTCACCCTCAAATAAAGAAATGTTTCCCAAATTAAGGCTGTACTTTTGAACAAGAGTCAGTGTCTCCTATATTCCCCATGTGAAAATCTTAATATTCAAGCACGTGCCTTTATGAAATTTCTGATTCATCATTTTCAAGGGTGAGTGCTTAAGAAGAGTTGGTTAGCAATATACCAAATTAATTTACAATACAACAATAAATGCTGTTCTAGACCTAGCTGCAGAAATTATAGTTTTTATTTCTCCTTTTACATATACATACTCTGTGTTCTCTATAGAAATGTTTTATTCCTCCTACTCAATCCTTTTAATCAAAACCATACTTAGAATAACATTAGGGTTTGCATTTCCTAATACCTCCTACTCCTCTTCACACTGAGTGGTAATGAAAAGAAAGTTTTATTCTGGGCTCTCTCACAGCTTCTGGAATACCCACGTAACAGACACAAGTGAAAACGGCTCAAAAATGATGAGAAATCTCATTACCTCTGAATCTTGCTTCCAACATCACGTCTTTAATGTTGTCATAACCATCTTAGTCTGGAAATCATTACAGCACTCCAGATATCCTAAACAGGAGTTATTTTTCCAATATTCATGAAGTCTATTCCACCACAAGAAATTTTAGAAAAGTTTTAACTTATGACAAGATGGTTGTAGAGAAAGAACAGTCAAATTACAATAGTTCAAGAAAAAATAATTAGTTATCTTCAAGGACCTGCCAAATTATCAGGAGAAGGGAAACAGACCAGTTGTCCCAGTAAAATTACCAATTATTCATGGTTTGGAGGATGAACTGAACATCCATTCGATGTGTGTGCACATGTGCAAGGTTGATGTGGGTGAGCACACCACTAGCCTCTAGATCTTGTTGGGAATCTTGTGCAAGAACTGTGTTTGGTTTCTGCTTTAAGTTTTATATTGGCATGTTTAAGTCACCTTGCACAAAATTATCTGCATTCTCGTGATCAGATATTTGAATTGACAACAATTCAGTGTCTCTATATGTGAAGGAAAATGGGAATCCTGAAAACTCCCATATTCAACTCTGACTTATGCATTTTTCCCATCTCACGTCAGTGAAACTTTTATCTGTCAAGTAGGTATGAAAAGTTTCCTTGTTGTTGGGTTACATTAAGATCTACCTAACACAGAAGGTCTATGGACTAGGAGCATATATTGAGAATAATAACATCTTGGACCCAGGAAGGGGTAGAGAAGGCTGAACAAAGTCTGATCTTATCCAGTACAGCTCTACTGCGATATATTCCACTAAGAACTGGTTGAAAACTGAGATCTTTTTTTCCTTCCTTCCTTGAGATGTATGATTTTTATTCATGAGGTTTCTAAGGTAAATTTACTTCCTGACCATGTGCCTGGTGGGTGACAATTCTTGACAAAAAACAACTTCAGAGCAAACACAGTGAAGGTATGATGGTGATCGAGGTGACTGAGGAAGAGAGCTTAGGTGAACTGTTCCCTTCACAATAGGCAGCTTCACAATAGGGAACAGTAAAGTATTGCTTTTTAAATGTCATAGAGAAAAAACAAGGATGTTTTTGTAAGTTGAAGGGCTGAGAAATCTCAGATGTAGCAAATGGATGCAGCTAGATGAGATATTTTCAGCTCTCTGATGGTCTTAGAGTAAAATGACTGCATTGCAAGTATCTAGGTTCATCGGTGAAAGTAACTTTGATAACTATTGTGAACATAACCCAAGGGTGATGCTGAGAGTATGAAAGTGGCTGCTGGCTGCCCATAGGGCAATAGGTTTTGGAACTGGGGAAATCTGAGCTTCCAAAATTAAACTTCCTCAATTAAAGTTCTATGCCTAAGTGCATGACCAGAGCCAGAGTAGAGGTTAAACCTAGCAGTCTTGGAAACATGGATTTATCTGCAAAACCCTGGGTAGCCTTAGCACAGGGTCATACAAAGGAATGTAGTGTAGGGAGCAGCTTATATCCACTAAGCCATCAACTAGTAAATACTAGAGTCTGAAAGAATAAGGTCATATGGAACTCCTGGGAGTCAACCAAACTTTGGTTTGTCACATAGGATAACTCTTCTTTCTTTATGCTTTTCTTTTTAGACCATCTCACCATCCGACCTTTAAAGCTGGAAAAAAACTGCTGCCTTTTCTGTTTTCCCTTTCCTGTGAAAAAATAACAGTGATTATTGATTTGCAGTCTGGGTTTTGGCTGATTCTTCCTTCTTTTTCTTGTTGCTTTACGTGAAGAGGTTTATTTTCCTAAGTTAATAGTGGCACTAGAGAGGTGAAGTTCACAAAGAATTTCATAAAAGAGGTTGGGAATAAAAGGTAGTCCGGGGAACTGTAAGAAGCTTGAAACCTTCCTGTAGCTAACATGAGTCTGAAGTTGCTGAAGGTAACAGTGGTGCAAACATTTCTACTCAAGGACAATCTGTTGCATATTGTTTACTATTTTGAACAGTGACACATCTTTAATTTTGTTAGTCTAGAGGGTAGAATCATAGAATCATATAATCACCAAGGTTGGAAAAAATCTGAAGGATCATCCAGTCCAACTGTTCCCCTGTTACCAATAAACCACGTCCCTCAACACAACATACAGTTGTTGACTGTGTTGTTTATAGTGCTGCAAGCCTAGAGCATTTTGCCAAAATTCTTTAAGTGACTTGCCAAAAATTACCTATCCCATTAAAAAAAAAGATAAACTGAGAGACTTTCCTTGTTCTTGAAATTAATTAATGTACACTGAAGGGCAGGCATTGCTAAAAAGCAGTCTTAGTTTCCACTATAAATGACATCAGAAGTGCAGCCGAAGGAGGAGTTGATCCATAGAGGCCATCTTTTCTAAAAAGACAGACAGATGTGAAGCTGGATTCTGCAAAATATAGCATGCAAAATTTTACTGAACTCTTCTAAATTAAATTGAAAGCAGAGTAATGTTTGACTAAATGTCAAAGAGGAAATGTACCAGAATGGTAATATGTGATATTTGGAACTTTTTTCCAGAGCTGTAATTTCCAAGACCATTTCCTTGCAGTATTCATTGGAAATGTATGACAGAAAAACTTCCTCATACAGAGTAGAAGATTAAACTCCAAGAAACCCTTTAAACTTAAAGATGATGAAGACATTCAAATACTTTATTTCAGGCTTCAGTATAGCCAAGGCACACATGCCTACCTTTTTTAAAAAGGAGCATGGAAACAAAATCAAGAATGTTTGTTTTGAAAGCCTTTAAAAGAGATCTTGGTCTCAGTGTGCATCCTGATATGCCAAATATGCAACTAAACATGGCGCAAAATTTTAGATGGAGATGAACAAAATAGTTTTGACCAAAGGAAAACTCTTCTTAGGTGCTTTAAATTGTTCTTCTATTCTTTCCACTGTTCTGTATTTACTTTCATCTCAGGACTGCATAGTCCTAAGGCAGCACTGTTGGGCTAACAACAGTGACTGTACAGAACTTTTGCAATACAAAAGTAGAGAATGCGTATCTGTTTCTGAAGTGGTCCGTATATATCTTTCTTGCAGCAGCCAGATCCCTATGAAACAGGCATGGTGAGGTTCAAAGCCTGATAAGAAGTCAGACAGAATGTATGAAGGAAGAAGCCCTCAGCTAGAAATTTCTCCAAAACTATTATGTCTTTTATGTCTACTGACACAGGAAGGATGCTGTGAAAACAAAGCTTGTATTCAGCCAGGTCCATGGAAATGGAGCACTAGGAAGCATTACTGTTTATGTGTTACTCAGAAGTGTTGTTGAAGTCAATGCATACAACAGTGGGTCTTGTTATTTGTTAATTGGACAAGCAGCATTTATTAAATCACAAGCCCTTTTCATTAGGGTGCCTCTTTCCTTCCACCCAGATAAGTGTTGTATCTGCTTTCTTAATCTTTTCTATTTCCATCTTATTTTCTTTTAGACTCCTGGTCCACTACAGACACCCTAAATCTCATACAATCAACAGCAGCTTTGCTTTGGTATGTGTAGACATCAAACCTTTAAATTGAGAAAGGGACCAATCAGCATACCCTATGCATCAGGTCTAGCACTGCCAGATGATAATGACTGTTTGCTCTACACTGCCCTGCCCTGGCCTCACCTCGAGTACTGTGGGCAGTTTTGGGTGAAGTTCTAGAATTTTGCTAGTTGCACTGATATAAGGAGTTTTGTTAATTTGAGGCTATAGATCTTTTCGTGAGCAATGCACCCATATTTATGCTTGTGTAAATCGTCTCTAAAACAAACCTTAAGCTTGCAATAACTATCAACCTAGAGACAGAAAATTCTATTCACAGGAACAAAAGAACATGGTGTTTTGTGCCTTACACCATTGGCTTCCCTTTTGGATTAATTGTGTCCAAATATACAGTAATACATTTCTTCATTGTTCAAGCTCTACTCCAGTTGAGTTGGAAAGCCATGCATGCAAAACCATTTAGGCACATCAGTGACAGTAATTAGAGTTTATATTATGAATGCTGTTGTAGATCAGCTTAGCTCTAGTGATGAGAAACTGGAGGAACTATGATGTTTTATCCTTAAAGCTTTAGGCTGTATTTGAAGTGATGACAAACTCTCACACAAATTAGCCATTTCCCTGTGCTAAAAACCTCAAAGAACTACTTTTTTGATACAGTCATTATTTCTGAGTTATATCATTACTCATCCATCTGTGGAGTGTATCCGCAATAACATACTGCAGACTGAGTGAGTTTTACTTACTTCTTCATATTTGCTGTTCTACTTCGTGCATCTTTGAATGTTGTCTAAGTGTGACATTTACAGGAAAATGGCAGTCATTATCAGTACAATTACAAACCCTATAACAATATTTATTTGGGAGACTGAGACCAGCTAATGGAATGGGTTTGGCTGAAACCCCAGAACCCAGTTCAAATATGTCCCTAAAAAATACAGTTAAAAACTCGTGAGGGATTAGTTTGCCTATGTATTTTAAAATGAGATAACAATGGTCCAATAGCTTTTCCAACTCAATATGGATCTTATAATCATTTTATAGTATGACAGATGTTGGCCAAATACAGCACTGACTTTTTCTCACCTACTCTGCCTCGGAGATGAGCGGCGATGATTAAGAACATATTTACTGAAGGCAGCTGGTCAACTTCAGTCAGAAAATGTGAGTCCATCAAGGGCAGAAGAAACATTTGGATTATCATCTACAGAAGGAATGGAGGATATGTGATAAATTAGATGACCCTTTGTTTCTCAGGCTCCAGGTATGTAAGAAAGTTCTAATGTAGAGGAGGAGACAGCTTAGGCTTTCAAAGAAATTTCATTAACATAACACGATCACAGTGGGAGTCACATCTTGGATCTGTTTTGGATCAGTTCATCTTGGAAAAGCATTTCCGATCATTTTTTCCCTTTGAGAAAATCATTTTGTGACAGGACTCAAAACCAAGAAAGTCAGTCAACAAGTAGGTGCTTGTAGGGTAAGAATAATAATTGTAAACAGACACATGATATATTTTTAAGGAACAAGAAATGAAAATCAGTATGAAGCTATAATGCTGCTGCTGAGGCCACATCATTTCAAGGTTCCTAGCTAACTACGAAATTATTAACTAACTTTTATTGAAAAAATCCTTCTCAGCCTAGGAAATTCACATCACTGGGACAGGATGTTTTCTCTCACTCTACTTTATCTGCTTATAGCATACAGTCACAGGTTTTGGCAGATTGTTTTACTAGCCATCTGACAAGTTGCACATGCAAGTTACAAGTATTGGAGACCACCAGCTATCCTCTTTAGTTTTAAAGAGTTGTGGTGATAACACAAGGTTCCATTGGCAAATTACACTACTGCATTAAACTATTCTTTGAATAGGATGCAATTATATTAATGCTGAATACTTTAAAAATGCAAAAATAGTAGAAGTAACTGGTTGTGAAATGCAGTTAGTCTGAATGTTCTCTGGCAATGTGTAGAAATTTTGCCTTTGTTAACAGAACATCAGTACTAAGGCAAATGATAGCTTAACAGACATGGAAAGGAGCATTTAAGAATTCATAGACTAGTTTCACGTTTCACAGAATCAGTAGAAATATATTGTGCCACGTTCACCTTCCTCTGTGCTGCCGTTAACGCAAAGTACTCATCTGGTTTTAACTGGCCCTATTCCTCCTGCCTACCTAGGCCAAGAAACAGAAAGGGTAATTCAGCAGATAACAGTAGTAACAATCATTCTGATTATTCCAGTTTACAGTAGTAGAAGGGACAGCAATAAAAAGTGCTGTACAGGTCTGTAATGAAAAGCAGTGCTGGTAAAGTGTAAACTGATGTTCCTATTTTCCTGATATCTGCAGTAAAACATATGATGAAATCCGAGCTGGAGCCAAGCAACATTCCTGTGCCTCCTTTTTTATTGTCTTGTATTGAAAATACTCTGTTAAATAAAAAAAGAAAAAGATATTATCTTGTTATATTCCCCCTGATGTCTCCAAAACAGACTATGCTTCATCTATTCTGTTCCCATGATCCATTACCTGATAGCTTAGAAGTAAATGTAAATCTGTTCTTTGCCACAAAAAGGAAAGTAAAATTTTGTTACTGGTAAAAGCTATCTCTGTAAAAGGCATCCAGCATTAGAAATCATGGATTTTCCTCAATGACTCTACTAATCATTCTGTGCACACACAAAAGAGGCAGCCTGCATCTGTCAGATAGTGTCGTATTTGATACAGGTTTTGATATCATCAGCTGGAGGGCAGAAATGAACCTGCATGCCTGGATGGTACCTGGAGATTATTAGACACAATAGCAATAAGAAAAAGAAAGCTTTGTTTCCTGTAGTGCAAAGGTCCCCATGACTACATTTTGAAGACATTAAGTCCTCAAGGTGGAAAATGTATAGGGATAAGTTTATGCCCTCAAAGGGAACATAATCATGTAGTTGTTTAGCATTTATATGGGTGGGGAGTATTTGGATTATGCATGTCTAAGTGCCATTGGATCTTTATAAACATCTGAAAAATTCTGGGCGATAGATATGGAAATGGATATGTTAGTAGTTTAATTTGGTTTAATTAGCATCCTGATTGGGCATATTCCATGTTCACTTTTGTGAATCTGGCATCCTAAATATAATGACAATTGGCATTTGTACATTCTTTTTTTCCCAAATGTATGCATATATAGACACAGCGTGTCAACATTGAAACTATTGTGGAGGGATACTGCACATATCTCTCTCATTCCTACTTTTTCTGCTTGACTTTTCTTGCCTCAATGTTCCCTACAAAACAGCTTAAAATTAGAAATACAGATTTTATTCCTTATATGTAGGAAATCTGATAAATTCCCCTACTGGTGGAAACTTATTTATAGACTACATGTATTTTTAGCACTGCGTAAAAAACAATACCACAAATCTCTTAGTTAAGCTCAGAATGTAGGGAAAAGAGCATAGGCTCAGGTCCATGACATCCAACTCAAAGAACTTCTTGCCAGAAGCATATTACTCCTCAACTCTCCATGCAGGCATTGCAATGAGGTAGGTACCTTCCGAGAGGGTTTAATATCTCCTTCTAAAATCTACATAATTCTTGGAGATTCCTACACTTTCTCATGGGCAGCATCAAAGTCTGGGATCTTGTATCCTCAGTTAGCTGTCTTCCATTAGAGGAAAGGAATTTCAATATCAAATACTGGTGCTGTTAGCTGCTCCAACCAGGCTCTGTCAGTGTGGCATCTCATTGAAGTAAATGACCAGAGGTTTGCAGGGAGATTGAGAGTCTTTTCACATTTTGCTGGTAAAGTTATGCTACTGTAGACATAATAATAAACGAGAATTAATGAATAACTGCAGAAATGCAGCAGGTTCTCTCCCCGCTGGACAGCTTTGTTTTTACTATTATTAATTCCATTAATTCCTTTGACTTCACAGGAACTGCTCTTCATTCAGCTTGCTATAAGTATAAAAAAAAGTTTGTCCTGCTGTCTGGGGTCAGCAGGATTCAGAATTCCTGAAGTAAGATAGGAGTTCCCGTTACTGTTTTTGAGCAATCTCCAGCATGATCAATCAGATGAATGAGTGTATCCTTATGGTAGTGGAAAGCAGTACTGCTTAATTATTTCTTACACAGACCTACAAATGATTGGTTACTCTTATCTTGAGGATTTGAGTGGATAAAAAAAAAATAAAAAAATAAGTATTCTAAATTCAGCAAATAAATCTAATAGAAAACGACAGGTATAATTATTTCATATATTTGGAAAGGAATTCAAAATCTCCAAAGTGAAGAGTTCTGTAAACAGAACAGATGTTTTAAAAAGAAAAAAAAAGAAAAAAAAAGAATAAATTTACTTCTCAACATAACAGCAGCTGGTGTCCTGCAATTACCCTCTGCACATTCAGTTATTTGAATGCTACAGTCTGCTTATTGATAGTCTTATGGTTGTGCAATTTGCATGTAATATTCTAGCATATTTTTATTTTTACGTACTGGAGAGAAGATGTTGGCTCAGACTGCAGAACTGAGAGTTCGTGGTGGTGTGTGCAGGCACAGGAGCATCAGGAAAAAAACATTCCTCATCCATCTACTGGATATCCAGCTTATTTGAGGATTCAAGACTAAGATCCAGAAAACCTGGATGCAATGCCCCGAACATAGATAGTTACTCTGAGTGGTGTGACCACCTTCTGCTTACAGTTAAAACTTGCTGCTTGTACCTCTTTGCCAAGCTGCTGACAGCATGAATGTTCGTTTTAGCCCAGGGTCCTTTCCACAAAAGACTGCTTCTTTAATGAAATGCTCATTGCATTTTTTTCTGGTTTCAGAAAGCTGTTTGCAGTCATATTTTTTAAGTATCACTAAGTAGGAGTAAGGCTTCAAAAATTAGGCACTGAACTTTCTTTAAAATGAAGACGCCCAGCAAAGCACATTTAAAGCAACAGCCAGAGTTCTTGGCTTACACAATAGACAGAGATAGTAATTTTGTGGCCCTTCAAAAGTATATCTACTATGGATAAATTCATTTTTATTCTCAAATCTTCAACAGAATCCAGCGTTGCATAAAAAGAGCTGTGGCCAGCAGGGAGAAGGAGGGGATTGTCCCCCTCCACTCTGTCTTTATGAGGCCACATCTGGAGTATGGTGTAAGGCCTGGGACCCCCTGTACAAGAGGGATGAATTGGTCCAGAGAAGGGCAAAAAGGTGATCAGAGAGCTGGAGCAACTCTCCTATGAAGAAGGGATGAGGGAGCTGGGCTTGCTCAGCCTGAAGAAGAGAAGGCTCCAGGGATACCTAATCGTAAACTTTCATTACTTGAAGGGAGTGTATAAACAGGATGGTGACTGACATTTTATGTATTCCAGTTACTGACAGGACAAGAGGGAATAGCTTAAAACCAAAAGAAGGGAGATGTGGACCAGATGTTAGGCAGAAACTCATTACTCAGAGGGTGGTGAGACTCTGGCACATTCTGTGTTTTGTGATTCTATAAATGTCAGCTTCAGTGTAGGCAACTGAAAAAAAAAATAAGTATTTTCTTAGAGAAAAAGTATATTTCTGTCTATTTTTGATATATGCTGAGCCCTTAAAACAGAAGGACTGAATGACACCCCCTAACTGAAGCATGCTCAGTGGTAGCGGAGCAAGCACAGGCAGCTTGTTCTAGAATTTCTTCTTACAGAAAGTTGTCCCAGTTGAGTTTTTGTAGCTGTTAAACTCAGTAGAACTCTGGAGCTGAAGTACAACAAATGCCAAAATACCAATATGTCATGGTTTTGTAATTTTGTAATTTTGCTATCAGTATTCCACATCATAACATCATGTCAAGTATGGATACTTCTGTTGAATGTGCAGTCCACAGAAGAAGACTACATATCCCAGAGAACAACAGGAGTAACAATAAGTCACGGGACCAGGACTCTATATAATCTCGTTCCCAGGCTGGAGTGCCCTCCTTCTTCTCTCGAACTTCTCGGAGAGTGGGAAGCGTTCCAGCCGTGTCGCCTAGAGTTCACAGTAGGCCTCTCGGTTTTCGGAGACTCTCTCTCTCTGTTTCGTTCGATTTGTTAGTTTTAATTATATTATATTGTGTTAGCTTGTATTTCGATATCATATTTAGTAAAATAAGTTTTTCCTCCTTAGATTGTCGCTGTTTTATCCCACTCCCCTTTTCCCCCTCCTTTCCGGGCCCCGGGGGGGGGGCGTGGGGTGGCTTCCCCTGTCACGGGCATAGGTAAATCTAAGTAACCCGTGACAGATTTTTTGGTGGAGGATGCGGGCATAGAGCTTTTTAGCTTTTAGAACAACTCTCTCTTTGCTCTTAAAGAGCTTCGTTACGGGAGTGTTGGGAGTGTTATCTTTCCGTAGCTGCTCACGGAGAACGTGACCTTGAAATACCAGACAAATTGTCAACATTAAGGGCTGCTGTACATTCTCAGCACTGCTATCTAACTTTTGTGTAGAAAACAAAGGGATTTCTTTCTCCCTTAGAGCAAAGCTAGCTAGCTCTGACTTTTACAGAGCCTGCCAGCTATGAATCCACTCTTCATCCCAGTTGCTCTGTTTAAGGGATTGAAAGCAATTATGATCTTCTTAAAGTATTGGTCAACTATTAACACCATAATTTGGTGTTGTGGAATTGTGCAGATATATAGCCTAGTAAGGTGGATACTGATGGAGACACCTGCCTGGTACTTTTACGAGATGTGGTATGGTCAGAATTTTGGCATCTACACCCCAGACGGAATTGTGAATCTTACAAACACTTGCATCCCAGATGGAACAGGCAATTTTACAAATACTTGCATCCCAGATGGAACAGGCAATTTTACAAACACCACCATGTTTAATTCATTGTACAGGCTAAATAAACCCTTTTTATTTAGGTTGTACTCTCAGATTTCCACACGCTTTTCAATAACTGAGATAGGGTTCATACTTGCATTCATGTTATCACTATCAATGCATGCATATATGTTCCTATGCATTCGTTCTATGCGGAAGTCTCCTCCAGAACCAGAGAATGATGACTGGCAGGGAATATGGAAAGGTTTAGGAAAAGTCTTAGAAGCATGGGGACCCGCAGTGTCATGGGATTTCACTCTTGAACACCTAAGGGACCCTAAGAAATTAAGTGAGTATTTGGGTCAGAAATCTAAGGAGGTAAACCTTATGTGGGGTTTGGCTTATGCATACCGTGCTTTGTATCATACTATTCTGGAGAGAGAGAGTTTCCGATCTGAGATTCAAGCCCAAGTTAATTCTGATCAGTCACAGGAGGCATCAATAGCAATATCAGTTGCCCCTGTGGAAGGCAAGAAATGGAAACGGGTGTCCATGCGTCTAGAACGAAAAGAAGGAGAAGCACAGGGGGGGGCTGCAGAAGACCCAGGTGCCGGGCATGGAGCAGTACCAAAAAAAGCAAAGGCAAAAACCAAGAGGCATGAAGAAGAGACTGATGATGAGGAGGAAATCACCTACTGTCGACCTCTGAAGCTGACTGAAATCCAAGGCTCAAGAAAGGAGTTCACACGGCGTCAAGATGAAGGTATCCTTGCTTGGTTGCTTCGCTGCTGGGACAACGGGGCCAACAGCTTGTCTCTAGATGGTAATGAAGCTCGCCAACTAGGAAGCATTGCCCAAGATGCAGGTATCGACAGAGGGATTAGCAGATGTTCGGATGGAGCTGCCACTCTCTGGTTGCGGCTGTTAGAAGCCGTGAGAGAAAGGTACCCCTATAAGGATGCTTTGAAGCCTAAATTTGATAGTTGGAATACCGTCCAAAAAGGCATTCAGCGCCTGAGGGAATTGGCCATGGCGAAAATGTTGTACAGCCCTGATCCAAGCGAACTTGACCCTGAGAGAGTGAGGGCCGATCCTGACATGTGGCAGAAAATCACAAGTACAGCACCAGAGAGAATGGCACAGTCATTGGTAACAGGATCTAAAGGATTCGTGGACAGATGGCCCCGAGTTGTTGAGCTGATTATAATGCTTCAAACCACCGATCAGCAGCTCCCCCAACTGCATGCCGCAGTTTCTGCCATCTCACGGCTAGAAAACCGAGTAGATGAAATGTGCAAGAAATTGTTTCCATCAACTAATTGTAATGATCCCGTAATAGTATCAGAAACAACTGATGAAGGTCAATCCTCGTACGGGCCACCAGGTCTAATGAAGGATCTGATCAAACTAGTCCAGTCCTACTCCCCACCTGCATCATCAAAAGTCTCAGCTGTTAAACGCACACGCTTCCCAGCTCGAGCAAAGAACAACAGTACGATTGCACCGCGTGTTTCCATGTGGCGCTACCTACGTGACCGTGGAGAAGACATGAGGAAGTGGCATGATCAGCCCACTTCTGCACTACGAGCACGGGTGAAAGAACTACTAGACATACCAACCACCAGTGGAGTTGCTCCAGTCATCACAGGTAACCAATAGAGGGGCCCTGCCCTCAGTCAGGGGAGGGAAAGGGATAATAGAGTTTATTGGACTGTGTGGATTCGATGGCCTGGCACATCAGAACCACAGGAATATAAGGCGCTGGTGGATACCGGTGCACAGTGTACCCTAATGCCCTCCAGTCATGAAGGGACAGAATCAATCCATATTTCTGGAGTGACTGGGGGCTCTCAAGAATTGACTGTGCTGGAGGCTGAAATAAGCCTCACTGGCAAAGACTGGCAAAAACATCCTATTGTGACTGGCCCAGGGGCTCCATGTATACTGGGTATTGATTACCTCAGAAGGGGGCATTTCAAGGATCCTAAGGGGTATCGATGGGCCTTTGGGATAGCTGCTGTAGACATGGACAACATTAAGCAGCTGTCTGTTTTGCCTGGCCTGTCAGAGGACCCGTCTGTTGTGGGGCTGCTACGAGTAAAAGAGCAGCAGGTACCGATTGCTACAAAGACAGTGCACAGACAGCAGTATCGCACCAACAGGGATTCCTTGCTCCCCATTCATGATTTGATTCGCCAGTTGGAGAATCAGGGAGTGATCAGTAAAACTCACTCACCTTTTAACAGTCCCATATGGCCAGTGCGTAAAGCCAGTGGAGAATGGAGGCTGACAGTAGACTACCGTGGCCTGAATGAGGTCACACCCCCATTGAGCGCTGCTGTGCCGGACATGTTGGAACTCCAGTACGAGCTGGAGTCAAAAGCAGCCAAATGGTATGCCACCATTGACATTGCCAATGCCTTCTTTTCTATTCCTTTGGCCGCAGAATGCAAGCCACAGTTTGCCTTCACCTGGAGGGGCATTCAGTATACTTGGAACCGTTTGCCCCAGGGGTGGAAACACAGCCCAACCATTTGCCATGGGTTGGTCCAAACTGTACTGGAACAGGGTGGTGCTCCTGAACACCTGCAGTACATTGATGACATTGTTGTGTGGGGCGATACAGCAGAAGAAGTTTTCACGAAAGGAGAGCAGATAATCCGGATTCTTCTACAAGCTGGCTTTGCTATTAAGAGAAGCAAAGTAAAAGGACCTGCCCAGGAAATTCAGTTCTTAGGTATAAAGTGGCAGGATGGACGTCGTCACATCCCAGCAGATGTGATCGACAAAATCACTGCCATGTCTCCACCAACTAGCAAGAAAGAGACACAATCTTTCCTGGGTGCAGTGGGCTTTTGGAGGATGCACATTCCAAACTACAGCCTCATTGTAAGCCCCCTTTATCAGGTAACGCGGAAGAAGAATGATTTTGCATGGGGCCCTGAGCAGCAGCAGGCTTTTGAACAGATTAAACAAGAGATAGCCCGTGCTGTAGCCCTGGGGCCAGTACGGACTGGACAGGATGTAAAGAACATCCTCTATACTGCTGCTGGAGAGAAAGGCCCCACTTGGAGTTTGTGGCAAAGAGCCTCAGGAGAGACCCGAGGCCGACCCCTGGGATTCTGGAGTCGATCATATAAGGGGTCTGAAGAGTGCTACACTCCAACTGAGAAGGAGATCTTAGCCGCGTATGAGGGGGTTCGGGCTGCTTCCGAAGTAGTCGGGACTGAAACACAGCTCCTTTTGGCACCTCGACTGCCAGTGCTGAACTGGATGTTCAAAGGACAGGTTCCCTCCACCCATCATGCTACCGATGTCACCTGGAGCAAGTGGATTACGCTGATTACACAGCGAGCGCGAATGGGAAACCTCAATCGTCCAGGAATCCTAGAGGTAATCATGGACTGGCCTGAAGATAAAAAGTTTGGAACATCACCAGCAGAAGAGGTATCACGTGCTAAAGAGGCCCCACCATACAACGAATTACCAGAAAATGAAAAGAAATATGCCCTATTCACTGACGGATCATGTCGCATTGTAGGGAAGCATCGCAAATGGAAAGCTGCTGTGTGGAGCCCCACACGACAGGTTGCAGAGGCCACTGAAGGTAAGGGAGAATCAAGTCAGTTTGCAGAGGTAAAAGCTGTCCAGCTGGCCTTAGATGTTGCTGAACGGGAGAGGTGGCCAATGCTGTATCTTTATACTGACTCATGGATGGTGGCAAATGCCTTATGGGGGTGGTTACAGCGGTGGGAACAAAATAACTGGCAACGGAGGGGAAAGTCTGTTTGGGCCGCTGAACTATGGAAGGACATTGCTTCCCGAACAAAGAATATGGTTGTAAAGGTGCGTCATGTGGATGCACATGTGCCCAAAAGTCGGGCTACTGAAGAACAACAAAACAACCATCAGGTAGATAAAGCTGCTAGAATTGAGGTGGCTCAAATCGACTTGGATTGGCAGAATAAGGGCGAATTATTTCTAGCTCGATGGGCTCATGAGACCTCAGGCCATCAAGGAAGAGACGCAACATATAAGTGGGCCAGAGACCGAGGGGTGGACTTAACCATGGACGCTATTGCGCAGATTATTCATGATTGTGAAACATGTGCCATAATTAAACAAGCCAGAAGGATGAAACCTCTCTGGGAGGAAGGGCGATGGCAAAAGTATAAATATGGGGAGGCGTGGCAGGTTGATTATATCACCTTGCCACGATCTCGCAGTGGTAAGTGTTATGTACTCACTATGGTAGAGGCAACCACTGGGTGGCTTGAAACATACGCAGTACCCCATGCAACTGCTCGAAACACCATATTAGGTCTTGAGAAACAAGTCCTGTGGCGACATGGCACCCCAGAAAGAATTGAATCTGATAATGGGACACATTTCAAAAATTCTCTTATAAATACTTGGGCCAAAGATCATGGCATTGAGTGGATTTATCATATTCCCTACCATGCACCAGCTTCTGGTAAAATTGAACGATATAATGGGTTGTTGAAAACTATGTTGAAAGCAATGGGTGGTGGAACATTTAAGCACTGGGAGAAGAATCTGGCAGAAGCCACTTGGTTGGTCAATACTAGAGGATCTGTCAATCGTGATGGTCCTAGTCAATCTAGCCCCCTACACACTGTAGAAGGAGATAAGGTCCCTGTTATACATGTAAAGAACATGTTGGGAAAAGCTGTTTGGGTCCTTCCAGCTTCTGGAAAGGGCAAACCTATCCGTGGAACTGTCTTCGCCCAGGGACCTGGGTGCACTTGGTGGGTAATGCAGAAGGATGGGGATGTTCAATGTGTGCCACAAGGGAATTTGATGCTGGGGGAGTGCAGTCAATAATTTTATGTATCTGTCTATATATATATATATGTTTGCATGTGTAGTGTATTTTAGTTATTATAGTTGTACATTTAGTTATGTTACATGCAATTCTACTATTTAGCTATCACAATTTTACATACGTGTATATATATGTATATATATGTATATATTAACCATGATGTAATAATGTAGAATAAGGGGTGGAATGTCATGGTTTTGTAATTTTGTAATTTTGCTATCAGTATTCCACATCATAACATCATGTCAAGTATGGATACTTCTGTTGAATGTGCAGTCCACAGAAGAAGACTACATATCCCAGAGAACAACAGGAGTAACAATAAGTCACGGGACCAGGACTCTATATAATCTCGTTCCCAGGCTGGAGTGCCCTCCTTCTTCTCTCGAACTTCTCGGAGAGTGGGAAGCGTTCCAGCCGTGTCGCCTAGAGTTCACAGTAGGCCTCTCGGTTTTCGGAGACTCTCTCTCTCTGTTTCGTTCGATTTGTTAGTTTTAATTATATTATATTGTGTTAGCTTGTATTTCGATATCATATTTAGTAAAATAAGTTTTTCCTCCTTAGATTGTCGCTGTTTTATCCCACTCCCCTTTTCCCCCTCCTTTCCGGGCCCCGGGGGGGGGGCGTGGGGTGGCTTCCCCTGTCACGGGCATAGGTAAATCTAACTAACCCGTGACACAATATAAAATACATATTCATTTCAATTTCATTCTTCATTGGGGATAGATAAAAAGGAGTACAGAAAGGCTTCTGATAGCTCTGAAATATAAATTTTAGCACTTGCAACACAGAGGCCAATAACAAGTGAAGAAAGCCTGGAAGGGTAAGATCTGGCTTACAGTATATCACTATTGGCATTGCATGTGTTGATCCTTATTTTCTTTTTAAAATGAATGGAAGACAAAGACTAAAGTGGCCTGTGATGATACGATGAACAGTAGTTCCTATATGATCCATTAAAATTTGTTTTATGATCTAAAAGAAGAACCAAACAGACTTTAGGAATATTTTGTCTTGGACAAAAAATGTAATCCTGAAACCTCTTGCAAGTTTATGTTCAGATCGTATTGTATTTCTTGTGCAAGAAAAGTAAAAACATTTTTAAGTCAAACTTTTGATTGAATCATTTCAGCTCCCAAAACTGCACTCAGGTTCCTTAAACTTCAAGGTGTGCAAGACATTCAGATGAGTCTGATGGATATGACAAAATCAACTGGAGATTTTTCCAGGTGCAGCTGGGACTGATACTAAAGAACTTGACAAAGGCCATTGGTACTTTACCCTATCCTTTTCATTCAGCATTTTCTTCCCATCAGTGAAAAACAAATCCTGGAAGGAAAAAACCCGGGTAGAAAAGCAATGTGGTGGGCTGCTGCTGAGAATGTCTGCCATTCAAGAGTATCCACAGGTAGATTGGTTCTATTTTCGGACAGTCTATGTCAGTGGTGTTTATGTGCAGTTTAGACCTTTTGTGGCTTACTTGTTACACTGAAGAGTGGAAGAATTGTTTTGTTTTGTTTTGTTTTGTT
The DNA here is from genome assembly GCF_054131305.1 of Coturnix japonica. Lineage (NCBI taxonomy): Eukaryota > Metazoa > Chordata > Aves > Galliformes > Phasianidae > Coturnix > Coturnix japonica. Next base: position 153,530,397 of record NC_140663.1, on the reverse strand, counting down.
TTGTTTTGTTTTGTTTTGTTTTGTTTTGTTTTTAATACAGAACTATGTCTGAGAGTTGCTTAAATAATAATACTAAATTCATATAAAACTCCTGAAGTCTTTGTGTTTCCCACTGCTTTGACAGTACCCACCCACTAAGAGTACTAATTAGAGGCAAAATATAGCGCAGGCCAATCATTTATTTCTGTAGTGCACTCCTCAACACTCACTTCCTAATGTCCTTTACTCTCATTAAAATCCAATCAACTAGAAGTATTCTTTATTAAGAGGCCCATGAAATATATTTTTAGTTATAGAACAAAGGGATGCAAAGGTTATTGCCTGTTTGAGATACATTCTAACCGTGTACGTGGGAGAAAGAAGAGAGATATCTCAGCTTCTCAAGGCCTCTTAGCGTATCTAAGCGTCTCAAGGTAGTCCTTCTGAAAATAGCCACCAAATATCAGGGCTGGCTTTTAATTGCCTCAATCTGTGCTACTTCTCCTGTGTTTTTGCTATATTTTTTATTACAGCTTTGAAAGAGGAAAGTGCAAACCAAAGACCAAAACAGCATCAAGGAGAAGTATATTAAAAACAAAAAAAGAAACAAAAAAGCACAAGGAAACAAGAGAAAAGAAATGAGTATTTGTTCATACCAGGAGCAGAGACTTAGTGATATTTTCAGAGAATGCTCCTGTGCGTCTGTCAAAAAACACTTTTTTTCTACACATACACAAAAAAAGGAAGGGTAGGAATACACACTTCAAGGAGCATGTTGAGGTGTTACATTTCCAGTATCTTCAGCGTTTAGAAGTTTTGTTATTTTGCTAGCTTTTATAATTTATCAGAAAGTGAGAATCTAAACCAATAAAGTGAAATACTGATGTTATTTACATGTTATGTCATGAGAGTTAGAAATATTCTACATCATCAGCAGAAGCATCATACTCAACAAAAAGTTTTGTCTTGCTGGAAAGCCATAGTAAACACCATGTGAGGGTGACCAGTTTGTTATCACCTGAGACAACAGTGGAATCTAAGGGGAAATGGAGTGAAAAAAATGAAACTGAGTATTGTTACAGCCAATTGTGGGAATATTTCATGCTGTATGCTGGCATCTGAGCTGAGATGCAACTTGGATGCTGAGTAGCACCAAATATTCAAGAGTCTTCCATGGCTGCTGTGAGCAGGCGTCAAGAAAAGGAGCTGCTTTTAGTCAGCTCAGTCTTGTTTTCTCTTACAACACCGATCAAGTGAATTTATTGAAACTATTTTTTATTCACAAGCAGTTTACATATTTTGTAAGCTTTAGCCCAAGTTTAAAAGATGGATACAGTCTTGACTTTCCATACAGGGTTACTTCATACTCTGTCAGACCAGTCCTTACCAATCTGGTCATCTCATCTCTGGAAGAGGAAATCTAGACATGTCATATAGGGGAGTCCTGGATATGATACAGCTGCATACTGGAGTATGAGTAAAAATGGATGTAAAGGCCTTGTCTGTCCAGACTAAGTAGTGCATGAAGAGATGGGTCCAATTCTGACCTCCTCAGTTCTAGAGGGACACTAACATACTGGAGAGAATTCAACATGTGGCCACAAAGATGAAGGGACTATAATATCTGACATGAGGACAGGCTGAGACTATCTAGACTGGAGAGAGAAGCCTCATGTACAAGTATGTGATGCAGGAATTAAAGAAGATGGAGGAAAGACTCTTTTCTCCTGCATCTTGTGAATAGGCAAGAGGGAAAAGCATAAGCTGAAATACAGGAATTTCAATTTAAACATAGGAAATAACATTTTCCCATGAGAGTGCTCAAGTGCAGGATTAGGTTGCCCAGAGAGGCTGTGGACTACCTATTCTTCTTGATACTCAAATCACAACCAGATGCAGTCCTGTGCAACTTGCAGTAGCTGACTCACCTCTGGGGTTCCTTACATATTCAGCTATTCTTTGACCCTGTGAAATGTAGAAAACAAGAAATATTTTTTATTAATTCTATATGCGGGCCTGCTTTTTTCCAAAACACAACCATTTCTCCCTGAATGACAGGTAGCCTCTTCTTCCAGACAGATCCTACTTTCTGAGCCTGTGGGGATGATTTGCTCTGAGTTCTGGCAAGCAGGGAGAGGAGAGGAGAGGGAGAGGAGAGGAGAGGGAGAGGAGAGGAGAGGAGAGGAGAGGAGAGGAGAGGAGAGGAGAGGAGAGGAGAGGAGAGGAGAGGAGAGGAGAGGAGAGGAGAGGAGAGGAGAGGAGAGGAGAGGAGAGGAGAGGAGAGGAGAGGAGAGGAGAGGAGAGGAGAGGAGAGGAGAGGAGAGGAGAGGAGAGGAGAGGAGAGGAGAGGAGAGGAGAGGAGAGGAGGGTTGGAAGGGAACATCAAAAATGAATTCCAACTACAGGAATCAGCCAGAAGTTAAAGCATATTATTAAAGGCATTACTCAGATGCTTCTTAAACACTGTATGCCTATAAGAACCTGCTGTCATCCTAGTATACAAACATGGAGAGAAAAAAGAAGTAGGCACACAATTCAATTTAAATCCTAATTTATTTTTCTGTGACAAATATTTGAAGACAAGACCCTCAAAGCCAAAGAGGGAATGAGTCACTACAATAGCTTCTCATTAAACTAATGACAAGACATATAAACAGAGGGAGTTCACTTGGCTAATATTCTTGTCATTTGCAACACTAAACCACAGGAAATTAAACCAAAGACGAGTCAAATGGTGTGCCTTGGACTGGGTGTTCAATTAACCTTAAGTTGGAAATGTTAAAACACAAAAAAACAGTTATGCATTTGCACCGGGTGCCCTGTAGCTGGATAGGCAGCTGGATAGATGACTATAAAAGAAGTAAAAACAAATATCAAGCTCTGATGTCAGCACTTTTGAGTAAACATGTACTGGGTAGTATCACCTCAGATCAGCTTAATTTTAAACCTGGTGAGTTTCTCATTCTTTCTGTTCTCTTCTTAATGCCAAGTCAATTACCCAGACGCCTCCTTGGGTTACATAGGTGTTAAGCAGTTCTGAAAAATATCTGCTCAGTAAAGGCCATTGTTTGCCACTCTGACACCACAAAATCAACTTGCTAGGAAAAAACATTCTGAAGGACGCCATACTCTGAGAAAACTCTGAGAATACTCTTTGATTTTCAGTAGAGAAGTGGATATAAATGATCCTCAACAGATTCAAAGACATTTAAAAAGGCAATAAGATGTTAATCTGTACAAAACACAGCAAAACTCTACTCAATCTGCAGCATCAGCCACAGTATTATGGGAGAGTGAGATCTTTTGGTACTATGAAAATAATCTCTAAATGGTTTTTAAGGTTATAACCACTAGGCAACATTCAAAATAGGCCTAGTGTTCAGAAGGGTTTCCCAACTAATATTTACTGAATTTTAAATTGAAAATTTTAGTTGAAATGAATGCAAAACATCATCATTATTTTGAAATGTTCTGATAATATTTCATTTTATGTGGCGATTTTCTGTTCCTAATATTCTTGATGAGAGTGTGAACATAGTAGTATTAATACCAGAGAGTTTTTAGTCAAAGATTGAATCTTTTCTGGAAATAATTGGTTTCATGATATATTTTGCCTGATTGTTTTAAATTTGAGAGCAATTTATGTTGAAGTATTTTGTTAGAGCTTTGGCAAAAAAACAAACAAACAAACAAAACAACTTCTTTTTGTCTGAAAGATGCCTTAAAAATAGGTGAAGCTTCTTTAGCTCCGTAGCTAATGCAAAGGAAGTATGGAAACACATTCTCCTCATTCCCTCACTTTTTCATAAAGACCAAGCTTTAGATAGATAGAAAAGAAGAATAGATAGAAAGATAGAGAGAAGAATAATTTAGAATTTTAAAAGTATTTGTAACAGCCAATAAAGGAAATCTCTACAAAGATACTTGGCAACAGAAAAGGAATGGACTATAAAAGTACACTAATAACTGTACAGAAATGTGAGGCTGACAGAAAAAAAAGCCCAGCAAATTAAATTACAGAACTACTGTATGTGGTCTTTTCATTACATTTATCCATTAAATATTGCACAACATTTCTATATGGTGGAACATCAGAACTGTGCAATCATTTGTTCCCAGCATTGCTCAGCATGCAGCAGAAATATGAGATTTATTGTGATAACTCTCAATTACAAGCAAGGACGTTATCCTTGCGATGCAAAAAAAAAAAAAAAAAAAAAAAAAAAAAAAAAAAAAAGAATAAATAAAATAAAATAAAATAAAATAAAATAAATAGTTGAAGGTGGTTGGGTGGCCAGGTAGGGGATGCAGATGGACTGCAACCTTGGAGGTACAAATCATTTTGTCTACTAGTCTCTGGAGAGAGCTATTTCAAGAGTAGCACCTGGAATAGAAGGACAACATAATTACTGAACACTGTAAAGCTGACATCCATTTCTTTATTAAAATGCCAATAAACTCTTCATGTCACAGATGATGACTCCTGTATAGGGTGCTATTTTCAGGTCATTGGCAGACTCGAATTTTTTGGACCAACAGTTTTCACAAATGAGTGGTTTATTTCAAACGTGTTTGTTGATACTGTTTGATATAGTTCAACTATGTCTGACATAAGAATTAAAGAAAATATGTGGCTTTTTTGCCATCACAAGTCTTACAATGCTTTTTAATTGGCAGGGTTTTGCACCTCTGTGTGACAACAACAACACTGTGTCTACATGAAGATGATTTACAAAAGGATCAGAAAAGGAGTGTGGCAAGTTGCAAGGTGAAAGGAAAAAATAAAGAAAGATGGATGAAATGTGCAGGGTAAGGAAGAGGAAAATGAAGGAGAGAGTAGAAGCAGATTGAGGATGTATGGCTATAGGTGGAGTGGACAGGATTAAGGGCTGAATGGGATCTGTAATGCAATAACAAGATAATTCTAAAACAAGACAATGTTTTCCTAAATCTCTGCCATTGTGCTCTGCCATACAGTAATGATGGTGTAAAAAAATGAAATTAATTCAACCTTTTGTGTTTGCATTATAGCTCTGTAGGGGAGTGGTCATTAGAGACACATCTGCATCACTATATGTGTAGGTATATGCAAAGTTACATAGAGAATCATAAATTTGATATTTTCCAAATGCAGCAGGCTTCACATTACACTTTTCATCATTTTTATAATATCACTTTTGTAGTTTGGGCTGACGAAGTCTTGAAGCAAGACTTTGGCCTTTCCTAACTCCTGGAAAGATGTCCAAATGAAGAGTAAATTTGCATGGAAAAGAGCATGCTTATAAAAATTTTTAAATATAATGAAGTTTAAGTGTTGGTATTAAGAGGATAAAATCTATCCTAAAGGAATTATAGCTGCACCTGTTTTAATGCAAAAGAAATTACGCTGCTATGGCTTAAAGCACACAACATTGTTCTTATAAATACTTGGGAAAAAAAGAATGTTTACCTCTTACCCTCAAAGGAAGAAGTAGGCCAGCACTGAAGAAGATGCATGCTCCTCAAAAAGCACACCTCTCCTTTATGCAATAGGGAAGAACAGAAAGATGAAGTTGCAGAAAACAAATATGCAAAATTGACCTGAAGCCCCAAATGTGATTAATCTTAAATCCATACTATTCTGAATTCTGAGTACAAACACATGCTTGCACACTAGCTAAGTCTGAACTTTGTCAGTGAACAAGTCTAACATATGAAAGTTGCTTATTAGCAACATGCAAAAATAATTGATGCTATACACTGAGCAACACTGCTATTTAATTACAGCTTTACTCATTCAGCACAGAAGACATTGTGAAATTAATCGAGAAAAATAAAATATCAAGGCAGTTCCTGAACGAGAAATGTATGATTGATTATCTCAAATACAGAAAGTAACTCAGGAAAAATCACTCCTTACAATTCTGAATTGTGGCAACAATGAAAATGACAGAAACTGAGAAAAGCTTCCTTCTAGAAGAGAACTGACTTAATGACTGGTAGAAGCTGAATGGAATCATAATTGCAGTTAAATGGTTTAATATGACTAAAGTTCTTCAGCTTTAGAATTATCTACTTATGCACTGTTGTGAAAGGACAGATTTGATTGAAATGCTGTTTTTCAACATGGGTAATATTTGCCTAAAAAGAAAATGTCCCAAAGACGAATGTAGTATTAATAATTATATGTGGGTTAATCATTTGTAAGAGAATTGCACATAGGATTAACATTTAAAGTACACCAGCATTTAAAATTCTGTGGATGTTATTTAAGGTGAATCACCAGATTAATTAAATAATAATAATAATTTAAAAAAGCAACAAACAAAAGAATATTAAATATGTTCTTCATTCTGTTATTTTCACTTATTAATAAGTGTGATCACTTAGTTTGAAGCTATTTGCTTTTGTACCTTGTACCTAAACTCTTGTTATTTGTGAACAATATTTCCCTTGAAGTTTTGTAGGAAATGGTGGGATTGAAATACTCCAAAATTGGACTGAAAAAATAAATAAATAAATAAATAAAATAATAATTTGAATTCCATAAGATACAGAATTCATCTGCAGCTACTTGAAATTTTCACATTGACTCTTCAGTCAGAATGCATAAATCTGGAGACTTGTATGCCTAAAATGGCTCTTGGTCAAAGCTTACATAATACCTCTTCGCAGGTGGATATAAATAAGTACAGTTAATTAATTATACATTTGGATTGCACTAAGAAAAAAAAAAGGCCACTAATGTAAGCAGATCTTGTGGGCAAGATGTCCAGATGTAAATCCCAACAGAGTAATCACGAAAAACCAAGAGATTACCAAGTGACACATCTTGTCACCCAAAATTCAGCTATCGCCATATTTGTACAAAGATATGGACTTGATGTTAGAATAGGACCAGAAGCTGTTTTCTCATCCTCTGAAAGTCTTGGAATATTTTAATTCCTCTTCCATCCAGGACACAAATCAAGAGTCTCAAAGAGACAAAACAACCAGTTACCCTCCCCAATGACTATAGCCTTAGAGAAAGAGAAAAGCTTGTTTTTAGATGATGATCTTTTTCATTAAAATCTTGATTTTCACTACAGCTACACATTTCTGAAGGAAAGTGCTTCTGTAATGAAAAAGCTGAGTATTTCATTTTGAAGGTACCAAAACAAGATATTAAACAAATGTCAAATCCTTTTGACTTTAGAAAAAATACTGAAAGCAATACTTTGTCTTAAAAAAAAATGACTAACTTTGACAATTCAGCATTTTCTAAAGTAAGAAAAAAGGGCTTTTTCTTGTAAATCCCATCCAGTGCTACACATTTACAAGACACATTGCAATTAACTTGTTCTTATGTGACTGTGTATGTATATTAGAAAGAAACCAGCCACAGGCAGACAGCTGGAGGGCTGAAAATGTTTTTATTCTTGATTCTGGCTAGAATAAAAAAGAGGAACACCAGAAAATGTTCTTGATTAAATAAATTGATTACCTGCGTTATTCCTATTTATCTATATAAATATATTATATATTAGTTACCCATTGATTAATACATGTATTTCTTCTATAGAACATGATACTGCAGCTTGAAGAACTATGAACTGAGAGCTTAGTCAACCATATAAATACTTGTGAATATAAGTTGTAAGTATGATGAGTTAATTTTTGCTCCTTCCTTCACCTTATGCCCCCATTAATTAGAATGCTTAAGTGGAAATGGGAGCTGCATGTATCCCCCTGATTCCAACAGCAGTCACCAAGTCACATCTGATTGCACCAGTGCCTTTGTTAGAGATCTCAGAGTGAACTGACTTCCACCTTCTGCTGTTTGGTAAAATATCTTACAGAAATACTGACCAGCTTGCTCTTACCTTTGGAGATGTTCAAGAAACGTTTAGATGCTGTACTACGGGACATGATTTACTGGGGAACTGCTGGTGGCAAGTGGTCAGTTGGACTAGATGATCTTGGTGGTCTTTTCTAACCTTGGTAATTCTATAGTTCTATGAAACATAGGGCTAAAAAATCCACCATTTTTCCAACTTTCTGAACTTGGTTCACCAAGAAGGAGGTCAAAATATTCCTCACATAAATTCAGAGCAGACTAAATATAATGCTGATGAAGAGGTTTTACAATGACTTCATTAGATCTTAGCGGTCTAGTCCTGCTATACATGCAGTCCTTCTATATATAATGTTTTTAGAACAGTGGATTTCTCAGGAAAATTGTATGGCAGTAGCCATTACACTGTGCATTTCTTTCTTTCTGCAAATGGAAATTTCTTATCGGTCTGATGCACAACACAGCAGGAAGGGCAGCATACTATTGGAGCTGGCAGGCTGCGGGAGCTGAGGCCGTCTCGTATACAGACAAAAGAGAAATGTTGCACCACAGGGCAGTTTAAAGGTAATTTTCACGTAAAGAACTATGGAAAGGAAATCTGGCTGACAACAAATAAATTGAAGGCAGAAGGGAGAACCAGTCAGACAACACAGACATGTATTATCTTCAAGGAAAGTATACAAAAAAAGGGAGAAGGAGACAGAGGACTAGAGGTTGCTGAGAGCAGATGGCCCAGGCAGTGCAGTGGAAATGTCATCTGGTCATTGTGTGTGTGGCAGAAGGGGAATCTACAAGGTATTTTTAAAGTATGCCCTAGTATTTATTTTTCCCACATGTGTGATAAAATAAGAACAAACCTTCTTTTCTAGTGGTGCTTTGATGTCATTTGTGTGCTTGTACATCAAACTCGACACAGCTTCATAAACATTTGGGTTGAAGCCGGCTACAGCAGTGAGGAAACTGAAAGTGTGTCTCAAATCAACACATGGACAGCGCTCTGAAAATCACCAGTTCTTTGTTGAGTTAGAATTCAGAACAGATTTCTTCTCATTATCATTGCTATTCTTACAATCATCTTTATAACTGTGACATACAGAGGTTATTACAGGGCAAAAGATGGTCCTTGCCTCAAAGAAGGTCACAATTTAAACTTAAGGCAAGAAACTATTAAGAACACAAGATAGATGAAAAGGGAAATGATTGTTAATTGGAGAGGATATTTTGTTGTCAAAGACAACAATATTTTTCTACTTTTTTTCTTTTTTGTCAGATATTGTGGGAAAAAATTCAAAAGATGATTCTGAATGATAGTGAGACAGAGCAGAAGATGTTTATGGGATTATATCCCCAGCATGGGTGAGAATGAAAGAGAGTTTGCAGTTCAACAAGCAGGAGATTGGAAATGGTAGAGCAATCAAAGATAGCAGGGGTCTTTGGAGAACTGAATGACAGGTGACAGGCAGAGTAGGCATTGTCTATGAAAGGCTTATAAAATAGAGATGTCACTTAAATTCAATGAGACAGAAAAGTAGGAAGAAAAGGCATAGATAATGATGGGTAAATGGTAGCACTCTGAACAGAAAGGGAGGAAACGTCTTTATCAAAGCCAGAGAATTATTGCAACAACTAAGACAACAGCTGATGATGGCTGCAATAGAAGAGAAACCATGTGGATGGAGTGTGAATGTGACATTTGTGTAATGCTGTTCATGGTAATCTTCAAGATGTCAGAAAGCATAGTGAAGCTACAGATGAAGTTGATGACCAGACTAAGGATCCAGGAATGAGTGCTATCCACAGGAACTAGTACAGAAAGGAGAAGAGTGTGATTAAAAACTCTTGTAAGTACACATGATAGCTGGACATCAGGAAAGCAAGCTGACATCTTAGTGTGTAATGACAGAGAAGGTCTGGTTAGAGATGTGGCCTGTCCATCAGCATTTAGAACTGATTTTTGTAGATGGGATAACACAGGGAGGAAGCTTATGGAGAGCAGGTGACCAAAGGAAGAGATATATGGGACTCACACAGAAAGCTGGAGAAGACAGGAGGAAGAGCTTTCAGAAGGTGCTCTGAAGGACTGCAATAGGGACTGGAAGATGACTGCAGGGAAGATAATCACTGAAACCAGAAGAAAGCAATGTTTTCCAAAGAACATGATCACTGACATCAAGATAGACAACAAATTGGGGAGGATATTCCTATAGCACAGATGCCAGGCCTGTCTGTGGGGGTCTGCTGAAAGATTAGGAGAGAGAGCTTAAGGGAACAGTAGAAAAGATGGAAGCCAACATCTAAACAAAATGCAGTCAAAACAGAAAAGGGAAATGGCTGCCAAGGGAGTAGGGCAAGGAAAAGTAGGCAGAAGAAGAAATTGAACTTGAAAGGAAAGTTTAAAGATAAGATAAAAGAGGTGGAAACTTTTCTGCATTGCGAAGAAATAGGACCAGGAAAGAATGGGAAGACTGGATGAAGTATAAGTGAAAGAATAAGAATAGTTCTGGGGAGGACAGGAAAGTCTTGCCAGGACAGGTGAAGTTAACATTGTCTTTGCTACTCTATTTCTCAATGTACTATTTCTCATGAGTTTGTGAGCTGATCAATTTGACTGTTATCCAGTTTATCCCTGAAGAGCAGAAAGAGTCATACAAGTTTAAAGGAAAAGGGAATTGAGAATCTTGCTACCTCTTCATTCTGATTCAAAGAGAAGAACAGCAATGGAAGAAGATTGTAAAGGGTGGTAGAATCAGTAGACTTACTTGCTTGTCATAACTTGAAGGTCGCCTGTGATGTTGGATTGCCAGAAGATTAAATTCTGTACTGGAGGAACTGAAATGTTAAAGAGACACTTTTATCAGCACATTTGATGAAAATGGTGATGTCTTTTGCAAGATGCAATGCACAGTACTATCATTCTGCTTTACAAGAACATTTTTGGAGAAAGAAGTTGAGGACTTGGTTCAATGACTGTAGCTCTCAAGTCTCAAGCACAAAGCCATAGTGCTCTCACTCTTGAAGACCTGATGGAGCCATAATAAAATCAGTGGCTGATTTACCATTGACTTCCATAAAAATTTATCTCCTGTGATCTAAGATAATGTCCATGGATAAATGGAAGATTGCTGAAGCAGTCCACCTCATCCTTTTAGCTGGCTTATAACCAGGAAATTACAATAACTGTTAGGTGTAAGAGAACAGAAATTATCTGATCTGACTTCAAAAATGCATTTACATGCATTATTATTTGTTGTGAAGCACTCTTCATAGACACAACTCTGGGAAAGACATGTAGTTAATCACAGAATCATAGGATCAGGCCATAATACAGATTTAAAAGGAACTCTGGGAATCTTCCAGCCAGTATCTAGAATTAGCACTGAAGCCCACAGGAATTCTCCCATCAGTGTCAACAAGAACAGGATTAATGTCATCTTCTCTGAATTCCTATAATCTACGGTGTTTTTCTACCGTAAATAACTTTCAAATCTTTAAAGGATTTTTTATTTAAAGTACCTCAGAATGTAACCTGCTGAGCTTGAGCTGTAGAAGCAAAGGTGATCAGAAATGGGACAGATGGGTTGAGAAAGGGCAGAGACAGCAGGCCCAAGGGAAGCAGCTGTAAAGAAACAGGTCAGAGAGAGAAGACTGGGGATACGTTTCCCTTACATGTTTAATCTTCACAGTAATTGAATTCCTTTTTTTCTTATTTTAACAGATAATACATAGTGACACCATATAATATGTGCGATAGTATGTATGTCAACTGTGTCTCCTCTTGAGAGACTGAGATTAAAAAGGTGGAAATTGTAAATGCTCTGGGGTCTCAGAATAACATTCTTTTCTATGGGAATGAAGTTTTTCCATTTAGGTTTTGCTGATTATTACTTCTTGGGAAAGCTATTACACATGCAGCTGAAAAAAAGGTATGTAACAACATACATTAAGTTTTAGGGGTGAGTCTTCTTTCGCCAAACTCTATTAAAGTCCAAAAAACACATCCATCTTGAAGCATTAACCTGCCCCTCTAACTGTAAGCTTAAACCCACCACACCAACTCTTCCCTTACAGTTAATGGAGGGAAGAAGGTACTTCCAAAGGGGAAGTGCAAGAGGAAATATACTACATAAGGTCAACATTTTATATGTCTGAATTAAAGTAGATATGTCCTGCACTGTGGGTGTGAGCATCTGTTACCATTTGAAATGCTCAGTTATTTCCTTATTTGCACTGAGGGCACAGAGATCCGTTAGGTTCAGTGACATATATGCTAGACATGATGGATGTCTCTGATACTGTGTGACATCTCAGATGTCTCTAGGGGACTTTGTGTGGGCAACTAAGCAGAGTCCTTTCCGCCTACATAGGGAGGTGTATCTGGACCTCTCATATGGTAAAAAAAAAACAAAAACCCACACATTTGGAAATTTTATTTCGAAAAGAAAGACACTGGGGATTTCTTCTTGAACAGACAGTGGTGGTTTACTTTGAAGTAGAATGGCCATCAGGCTATCAAGCTAAAGGACAAAACAGAATACCATCTGGACACTTCAGTGCTGTATTCTTCTTTATAATCAGATATTCAATTGGCATTACTAGGGTGTCAGTCATGTCATCAGACAGACACATTATCTGGGTAGTTCCCTGGTAGTGCTTATTCTTCTCCATTTGGTCACTAGAGGAGCCTATTTAGACACTCATCCTATAGATGCCTATGTTGAGACAGAACAATTACACCCTCAGGTGGGACTCCGTTTTTCCAGCCTTAGATATCAACAGCATAGATCTTTATTTCTAAATTAAGCATATTAGGCTCTCTTTGTGCTCACTGGGGAGAAATAAGGGCACAATCCATTTGACCTATTTTTGTCTTAAGATCATTTGTACAAGATAAAAGTGTCCTAGAGGTATCTATTAAGGGAGTTTATGGTGCCAAGATCAGATGTAAATGTCTGTATTCTGGACATCTTAGAACACCACCCTGTAAACAAATTTACCTTGCAGGCAGATATCAGAGGTTCATCAGGTTGTTAGCAACATCAGGCACACTTTCATAGCCTGGGTCATCTAAAGGTCATTGTGATCATCCATACACAAGGCTGGTTTTGGTATTAGCTGCCTTCTCAGCTTCTTTTCATTCCTCAGAACTGCAGAATTCTTGAGGCTAGCAGGGCCTTCTGGAGCCTGCAGTGACTGCTTTAGAAAAGATAAACGTGACTTTCAGCTCTCATTTTGCTTCCCAAAGAACATCATAAGAAGAGCCTGAGGGTCAACAAGGAAACAGAAGATGGAAAGATAGATCACTCCCCTGTCACCAAGGCAAGTATGAGGCTGAAGAAACAAATGCGAGACCATTCAAATAAGTTCTCCCCATATACTTGTCACTCAAGAACATCATTCAATTTCAGTGTTGTTATTATTGTTATTTTTTAGCTTTCAAAATCTAGGAAATTAAGGATCCAATTTTAACCCCATTTTAAATAAGCCCGTTTGAAAGTTGGTGGAGGTTTTGGGAACATGTATGTGGCCTAATAGGGAGTGTTCTGCTGCAGAAGAATAAATGGCACAATGAACAGGATGAAGAGTACTACCTAGGCAAGTGTACACCTACATTCCAGATCTACTTTATTTTCTCCTCCTACAGGGAACATTCCTCCTCTCTTTGGTGGAAGAATATTTGTAAACATTTCATTAAAATAATCTTGTTTGCTGCTTTCACATCTGGTACTGATAGAGATATTACCACAGAACACCAGTCAAGGAACATAAGAAGAACCAGAAGCATTTCTGAAAGTCATGCAAGTGTACAAGCAGTGAGGGTAGCAGATGCTGGGGCAAAACTTCCAAATCAAGATGGGAAAGTTAACATGAATACCAGTGGGAAGCCAGAGGTGGTTTTAAGGAGGTGGAGATCCTCTCACCCTCCATCATGCTCTTGCAAGCTTTCCAGTTTGATGGGAAACTGGCATCCCATGAGAATCAAAGGCACATGGGACCCTGAAGCATTTGCAGGACAGCTCAAGTTCATTTTTTTCTCAGCTGGGCTGCAAGAGTAGAAGATGATCCTGTGGGAACAAAGCTGCAGAGGGGATGGTAGCAAACATTAATGGGAAATGGATAAGTTCAGTTGAGACTGGAGGTCAAGAGAGTGACAGGAGATGAGCTGTACAGAAATTCTAACGAAAAATGAATATAGATAATTGGATGCTTGGAAAGATGCAGACAAAATAAGTCTAAGTTTAAGGCTTGTTTTTGTTTGACTGAGTTATTTCTGTAAGCTGGGAACAGAGGGTCCATGAAGCACTGGGGTCCTATGGCCATTTGCTTTCTGCCTTGGAAACTCATCAGAGAAAATTCTGACTACATCTCTATTGGTACAGCTGTGTTTTCTGTGGCTGATGAAAACATAAATAAATTAATAATAAGGCCATAAAAACTGTGAAATACAAACTTCAAAATAGTTCCTTAATAAATTTCTAACCTTTTGAGAAAACACTAACTTTTAGGGAATACTGTAGGAAACAGACCTTGAAAATGAACTCCCACAGTATGTTAATCTCTCCTGCCTCTTCCACAGGTCCATTTAGATACAGGTCTATCTGTAGTCATCAAAAAAACTGTGGCTGGGAAAAGAGGCTGCTAGGCACTTATAGAAAGATTCTTCTTATCCTTGTAGTTATGCTTTTACCAAGCCTGCTCAACAAGTCACTGTACAGTGGTCTTTTGCAGAGCTGGTTTTTAATCAAAGCTGTTCAAGCACTGCTGCAGCTGCAATGTGCCAACTCCTTGGGTCTTGCATTGTTGCTTTCCTAAATGCTCACCTCTGCTCTCTGGGCTCACATACACTCTCCTGGGGAAGTGGTGTTTGATTCACACCATACCTGAACCACTGCCATCTGCCTATGGTCTGTAAGCACACGTTCAGGCTCCAGCCATGGTACATCAGTACCACCTTCCTTCACTCCTTGCTGCTGCCTGTCCATACCCTGAGATACCCATGTCACATCACTCTGTGGTCTGTTTTAATGAAGTTCCCAAACTCAAAACATTTTAGCATTTTCTGACAGTTTTCTCTCTTATCACTGATTCTGTCACTGCTTTGCCTCAGGGCATGTGTGGCTCCTATTCACAAATTTTGACTTGGAGCCTAAGCAAAATAAATTGCAGCTCTCCCTTCCCCACAGAGGGGATAAAGATTGAACATCTAAAGCAAAACACACAGCCCTGTAAGAAACAAAATAAATTAAATCTGAGCTTACCAAGGATTTTCATTTTGAGGAAAGCATTCCTGTGTGGATGCTCTTGTTTCTAATCAGAGCTGAATTCACCCAAAAATCTCCTGAAAGCCTCAAAAGGACACCTTCATTTAGCTCTCTGTTTCCATGAAATACGGCAAAAATTCATATCACTGTGAAATATGGTCAACTTCTCTTTCCCACATGGCAGAAAGTAGAGGATTCCTTCAAAAAAAAAAAAAAAATTACCAGGAAAAAACAGACATATGTAGAGAATGCTATTAAGCAAGTCACCCTTTACTAAGAAATCAAACTAAGAATAAATTGCCCTTTGCTGTACTTGGATATTTTCCTATAGGGAGTCTGGCTTATGGTGTTTCCTCCTGCCCAAAAGCAATGGTATACAAAGCAGTGTCAAAACTTTTAGAGTTGAACAGTATTTTTGTATCCTTGCGTGTGTCCTGTGTATATGCACCTGTGTCCAACAGGAGGCAGACCTCACAAGGGAAATACATTACCTTTCAGAGTCTGTAATCCAGATCACAGATCTGCAACCACTGCTGCTGCCAGCAATCTTTGCTTTGGCCGTGGAAAACCCTAGCCATAAGTATGAAACCTCAGTGTTGGCTTTCCCCACACTTACTATGGGATTAGTATGATGTATCTGGTCTTTACAATGCTGTTTAAATGTTTATGCTTGTTCTGGTTTCAGCTGAGACAGTTTTTTCCTTGTAGTGTCTGGTATGATGTTGTGTTTTGGCTTTATAGGAAAAAACAATGTTGATAACACACCAATTTTTTAGTTGTTGCTGAACAGTGCCATACAGAGCCAAAGACACTTCAGTTTTTCAACTTCTTTCCTGACAGTTAGAAGCTAGGGGGTAGAAGTTATTGGGAGGGGACAGAATTATAGGATCACATACTCACAGAATCATAAAATGGCTTGGGTTGGAAGGGATCTTAAGGATCATCCAGTTCCAACCTTTTGCCATGGACAGGGCTGCCACTGTATCATGTATGTGCCACACAGTATCATGCTGCACATGGCCCCATCCAACCATCATTAGGTTCTCGTGTGTCCACTATTTGAGCAAGTCTGTCTGGATGGCATTCCTCCCTTCTGTTGTGTCAACTGCACCACTCCGCTTGGTGTCAGCAAACTTAAGGAGGGTGCATTCAGTCCCACTGTCTATGTCACCAACGTCGAACACATCTCAAGATTGGATGTCTGGGGGACACCAGTGCAGAACCAGGACAGGTGACCTAAACTGGCCAATGGGATATTTCATCCCAGACTAAGTGGAAAATATAATGCTGAGAGGAGTTGGCTGGGGTGACTGCCACTGCTTGGAGGCTGACCAGGGGCTGAGTGGTGGATGGTGAGCAATTTTCTTGTGCCTCACTTATTTGGTATGTATCATATTATATACATAATTAAGTATATGTTAATATTATTTTTATAATGCTTTTTTTTTTTCTGAATATTTGCAGGAAGAGCAAAAGGTTTTGTGGTGCTTAGGTGTCTGCCAGGTTAAGTCTCAAAAATGGTTCCATGTATTTTATGTTTGTATCTTTCCCGATTTAGTTCAGAACTGGGATAACGACACAGAAATGGAAGAAATGACATGCCATCAATTTTGAGCATTGATAGTGATTTTATCTGTGTGGGAAATTACTGATAATAAAGAGCCACACAACATTCTCTTTGTCAGGTTTCAACCTGTAAAGCAGCTTTCCAGGAGTACACTTTGTTTCATAAATCTCTGAGAGTTAAAATATTATAGGGATACTTTGGACGAATTTTTGTTCTAAGAAATGTCAGAGAATTTATTCCAAGAATTCCAAATGTTTATTCCAGGAATAAATGTCTCAGTAAGATCCAGCACCAAGATACTGGCTTCTTCCTTTTGAAACTGTCATTATTACACAGGATAGAGAAAAGCGCTAAGGTGCATATGCCTGCATTAAAGCATTGGCTGTGTTTGAACAAGAGGATTCTGGTTCCTGTATTCTCAGAAATTACATCTTTTGAGACTCCTCTTTGCCTTTATGCACACAAATAGGAGTCTCCACAGAATTTTAATGAAAGTTTGGAGTAAAGTTCAAAATGTTTTATTGTATTTCGTTGAGGATCCCATTTGCTACTAGTACAGCATGTGTGGTAGTATGTATAATCTAGACTATGGTCTTGCTGTATGTGTTGGGCTAACATGAGGCAAGAAGAATTGGAGAGAGACACTGAGAATGACTAAAGAGATGTCATTAGTCCACTGGTTAATAAAGTATTGGAAACTTACTGGCAGGAAGCAAACTGGATGCGAGAAGGATAATTAGGGGTGTGGAGGCTGAGGAGGAAGTTAGAAGAATCCTTGAATGTTTCCTTTCATTCTTCTTCTGGGAAATACACCATTCCCACACCCATGTTAATATGTAATCCAGGAATAAATAAACCATGCACATTAGCAACAAGTGTGGAGCAATTGCTGGGTTTTTGTTTAAGGGCATATCAGTAATTAGCATTTCTAATGACAGCATTATACCAAACTGCCATTTTACAGAATGGTTGCTAACATTAGTCAAGCACATTCACATTCATCCTCACAGGAAATTATGGTGCTTGCAAGTTCAGAGCAGTGGAAACAAGACTCAAGTAGCCGTATAAAGCTACTGTGGTCTGTCTACAATTTATCACATTGATATCATAGAATCATTAAGATTGGAAAAGACCTCTAACCAACC
Source organism: Coturnix japonica (assembly GCF_054131305.1). NCBI lineage: Eukaryota > Metazoa > Chordata > Aves > Galliformes > Phasianidae > Coturnix > Coturnix japonica. The sequence continues at coordinate 153,512,634 of NC_140663.1, read as the reverse complement.
TAGAGGTTCAACCTCTAGATGGTTAGACCATCTAGTCCATCTGTGAACCCACCCCCACCATGCCCACTGACCATGTCCCTCAGTGCCATATCTACATTTTTCCTTGAACACCTCCAGGGACAGTGACTTTGCCATCTCCCTGGGCAGCCTTTGCATCACCACTCATCCTGAAAAGAAACATTTCCTAACATCCAGCCAGAACCTCCCCCGGTGCAACTTAAGGCCATTTCTTCCCTCTCATCATACTGTCAGTTCCTTTGGAGAAGAAAACAGCTGGGCATGCCTACCCCAATACTGTAGTGACTGAAACAGAAGCCAGACAACCTGAGCTGGAAAGGAAAAAAATCCAAAGATAAAGGCAGAATAACTGGCTTTAACTTAATAGTTGGCTTTAACTTATTTAAATTGAGGCAACTAACAGTGCAGTGTTTAAATGCAGTTGCATAAACATATATAAATGCCATGTTTCACAGCCTAAGGCATCTGGTCTGCAGCCACTTGTAGGGAACATGGATGATGAGTAGCATCGTGCTTGCCAAGTCTGAGCAAATACATATCACCCCATCCCTCCTACCCCTCCAGTCAATGAAGGCAGAAAGATTTCTCCCAGTTGTGAATAATCCCCCAGCAGAATAGATGTCAAGTATAAGTACTTGACTTATAGAAGTACAGGATATGGACACAAGCATCCTGTGTTATTTGAGAAAGCCCACATCCTATTTGGGCTGACCTCTGTCATCCTGGTGTGGTAGCTGGATGCCCAGGGATAATGCAGGAAATTTCAACTTGCAGCAGGTGCATCTACAGTAACTGAGCTGTGCCAGCAAGAGAAGAAATGAGGTGCTACATGTGTACAATCATGGCAAGCTGCATCCTCAACACTGCAACTACCACTGCAAAGGCCTTTGAGATCTTCATTTAGCACAAGATGCTGTTCCTACTGTGACCAAAGATGGCGCCTCATCTAATGAGTTAGACTTAAGGGACGACGCTCTAGCTTCTGGTTGCATTCACACAGAGACAACATGTAAAGATGAAAGAATACAGAAGAGGAGAAATGAGCTGAAAAAGATCAAGTCATTTCACTAATGAGGCTATTCCTCTAATAGCATGAAGTATTCTGAGGACTCAATCATCAGAATCGGAACTGGAGCTGAGGGACAGTGTGTGCCAGAAATGCTGGCAGCAAGGAAGTGAAATTAGTCAGACTCGTTTGGGTTTTGAAGCTGTTTCCTTCCTGTCAGAGCATCCCATCAACCAGCCTGTGGGGGACAACTTCACATACAAATAAGTGATGGCAATGAGTCATAATAGGTCCTCTACTACAATTCTCAGGAGTGTATGCATTCTAGTTACTAATTTTTGTAATCACTTTTTTATTATTCTAGGCTGTTATCTTGCCATCACCCTGAACTAGATAAAATCATCCCTCCTAATCTCCTTGTGAAAGGTAGGCACTGACAGTGATCTATCCAGTAAAAACATCTCTAATCCAGTAATGGAACCAATGTCACTGCCCAGACAGAACGACTCTCTGTAGTGAATATGGAGCATCATCAAGAATTTGCCCATATTTACTGCCCTTACTCCCTACTCTTGAAAGCAGAACATTAGTGCTGTCCTGAGGGCTGTTCAGGAGTGAGATCTCAGCTTTGTTCAACACAAGATTATTATTTGTTTGTTGCTGTCACCATGCAGCTTGGAGAGAGCTGAGAGTGAAGGGCCAGTATCCCACCTGATGGAAGAAAACATCAACAACTCAAATTTCCCACATCACCAGCAGGATCAAAATGAAGAGAGGGAAATAAAGGAGAGACAAGGATGGCTAACAAAAAGAAAATGAATGCTGCCCTCTGGACTTTGGTTAGTCTGGTTAGTGTGCTGCACATCAGGATAGCACCATCTGCTGAAGGTGAGTTCATTCAGATGAAGCAAGAACATGGGGTTACTTTTGCTGCTTGGAGACTGTCTGTCAAGGCCAAACCTAGTGCTCTGGGTGAATTTTCATCACAGCAGTGGCACTCTGTCCAGAGTCAAACATCAGCAGTGTGAAGTGGATGTAGTAATTGCATTCATATCCATTCCAAGTGGCTTTTTTTAATATTTGACTATGCCACTCATCTCTTTAGCACTTATTCAGAAATGGAGATGAAACTCCTGCTTTTGACTCCATTTGCCTACAGAACGTCAAAACTCCTTTGGGATAAAGATTCTGCTGAAAGCCAGCATGTTTTCTTCATTTCATTCTATATTGATCCTACCCAGTTATCCACAGTGTCCTGATGTATGTCATGGTGCTGCATGGTATGTCCCTGTGATGGCACCTGTCAGAAATATCTAGCTCAGAACTGTCACGTAGAATATGCCATCTGCTTAGAGAGCTGGGCACTGAGCTGCGCCAGATCAAACAAAGGGGCAAGCAACACTCAGAGAGCTCTAGGAGAGATAGCTTGATAGAATCTGTCTTCCTGTGTAATATACATGATGAAGATATATGTATATGTATTTCATCCTCTACAACTATATTGCAGATCACTCTGTCATGAAGTATTGAAGGTGTGCCTTCTCTCAGGGAGAAGTTACCTGCTATTACCAGTTGTTACCAAGTAAAGTCTGGGAAGAAAAATTCTATCATATGGGAACTAAAAATTCTATTGGATAGGTAAAATGAAGATTTCTTGTGGCTTTTGTTATGAGATTTCCCTGAGAGGTGGTCAGCAGAAAAGGTAGGTCACAACATAAGTGACATTTTCTGTGGCAATCTGCAATTGGCAAACAGCAATAGTATTAACACAAAAGCAGCACTGCTGCAATGCATGATCCAGGTAGTGTGCTGCATGTTGCTTGCTCCAAGGAGCCTTATAGGGGCTTGAGATGAGGAAACTCTAAGCGGCTTTTGCATGCAGATGAAGATCATAGAATAATGAAATCATAGAATACTTAGAGCTGGAAGGGTCCTTTAAAGGCCATCTAGTCCAACTCCCCTGCAAGGAATAGAGAACAGCTTGATCAGATACTAAGAGCCCTGTCCAGCCTAATTTTAAATGTCTCCATGGATAGGGCATCTACCACCTCCCTGGGAAACCTGTGCCAGTGCACCACCCTTATAATTAAAAACTTCATATCAAATCTAAATCTTTCCTGTTCTGGTTTGAAACTACTTCCCATTGTCCTGTCACAGCAGGTCTTGATAAAGAGTCTGTCTCCTTCATTCTTACAACCCCCATTCAAAGGCTGCTCTCAGGTCACCTCCTGAGCCTTCTCTTCTCCATGTTGAGCAGCCCCAACTCTCTCAGCCTCTGCACACAGGAGTTGTGTTCCATCCCTTGAATCACTGTGGTGACCTTCCTTTGGACACATTCCGACAGATCAGTGTCTGTCTTGTACTGAGGACTTATTTATCCATGTTTTTTAGGATAAAGCTTAGCACTGAAAATGATTGCTCTTCTCTGTCAGAAATTGGCATTTAAATATAAGTTTTTTAAAAAAATAGAATTAATTGTCAGATGAAATCAGCTTCATAATCATTATTTATATCATAATTACAAGTAGCAGAACTTCTGAAAAAAAAAATAACCTTCTGAATTTGCTTCTTTGTGACAAGTATCAAAATCTAGAATTGGGTCTATGTAAAATCTTGGTTCAGAAAGGTGAAATCATAGATATTTCACTTCTTTCTCAACAAGTATGATATGCCAGTACAAGTATTATACACCAGTACACAATTTTCCAACAAAAACTGGCTATTGGAATTTTTTCTAAGTGTCTTTACAATGAGCTTTTGAATAACAGTCTGTATGGAAAAGAGACCTCCACTTAACCAATCAGGCACATAATCTGGCACTGAAAAATGTCAGAAGTGTAGTCCACCTCTGGGGGAAAGTGGCCATATGCAAATATACATCTAAATGTGTAAAGACATCTGTTATGTAAATTAATGTTATAAAGCTTGCTCTAGATCTGTTAACAGGTAAAATAAAAATTTAGCTGAAATGACAGGTAAGAAATAATCCAAGATTACTGCCTTAATTAAAGGGAAGATAATAGGCTTTCCGTCTAAGGAGCTGATTAAAATCTAGGACCTAATCAAAAGAAAAATGTGAACATATCAGCAAACAGGACTTTGGAGAAATATAGTAGGTAAACCATGAAATAAGCAATATTGATCCATGATCCATCTCTTTAGCCTGTTGAGGTATCTCTGAATGGCAACAGATTTCTGGTGTGTCAACCACCGCATCCAGTTTGTTATCACAAGCAAATTTACTATGGTGGACTCTATTCCATCATCCAGGTCATTGATGAAGATGCTGAACAAGACTGGACCCAGCAGTGACCCCTGTGGATCACCACTGTTTACAGACCTGCAGTCAGACTGTGCTACTGACCAAAACCCTCTGCCCTACGCTGGTCAGCCATTTCTCATTCTACCTCACTGTCCACTCATCTATTCCACACTTTCTAAGCTTACCTTTGAGGGTGTACTGGGAGACAGTGTCAAAAGCCTTGCTGAAGTCAAAGTAGGCAACATCCACCGCTCTCTTCTCATATATTTCCAGCTGTTCATGACAATATGGAGAGCCACCAGATTGGTCAAACACAATTTTCCCTGGCAAATATGTGTTTACTATTACTAATAACCTTATTCTCTTCTACTTGCTTGGAGATCAGCCTATTAGGGGATTGCAATAGAAATCACATGCTTGAAAAACAAGATAACTAAGCTTCTTTATGTGACTTCTTCATCCTTGCTCTTCTCAATGAGAAATGTAGCAGGAGACTTAATAAGAATGTATGTTCATAAAGGAAAATAACGATGAAGATGAAAAAACACCTAAGTTCAGTGTGCTGAAATTTATGGAGCATAAATATATATTCGTAGCCAATAAACACTAGCATGTGAAATCACAAGTCCTGCAGCAAAGCTGCAAGGAACTTATTATTTTAGAACAAATTTTGAGAGAAAGGCTACCTAACAAAGTGAAAATAAGGAGAAACTGTGATAAAATGCAAACAGAATTCACAACAAGTTTCATCTGCTAAACTTGATGTTTTCCTGTGATTTGCTGCTCTGTGAAAGAATGTGATAAACACAAACAGGCCTTCTGCTAAATCTCACATACACTGTAAGTACAAATTATTAATGCTTAAGGCAAAAAGAAGAGGAATTATTACAATTAGTTTAAGGGAGAGATCTGGCTCCAAGGTAGGTAACAGTAGCTAACATTGATGGAGGAAGCAGACAGCAAATGGCAGATCCTGAATGGAATTCAGGGCCAGACTTTACATCAATTGTTTGTAACACCAAATTAAAAAAAAAAAGAAAAAGAAAAAAAAAGCCATCACCACCAAAACAACAGCAACAACAAACAGAACATAACAAAAAAAAAAAAAACACCACAAACCTAATAAAAAATTGTTAATGGCACAAATCTGGAGTATAATGTCAATAGAGGGGAAGGTTAGAATGCGGTATAGGAGGAATCTGATAATCTTGAGCAATGAAGCAATAAAAATCAGATTAGATTTAATAGCTTGAAGTGCCAGGTCAGGCACACAGAGACTAATAAAAAGATTTGCTGTTTGCTGGGGTCTGAACTGTGATTATGTGAGACAAGGAGAAAGCCCAGGCTGGAAATAATCATTCACAGTATGGCCATGAGTCATCAACATGATTCAGACACACAAAGGTTGATGCAATTGTAGGATATATCAGGAATGAAATTTCCAGCAGACAGTGACAGATGAGATTTATAAATCAAAGAGGATTGTTCTTGGAATATGACACAAACCAAATCACTTATACTTTGTATATTCTGAATGGTCACTCATTATAAATATTCATGGAAAAATCTAAACAGAAAGACCACGTTGGCAAAAGAAGAAAGGGGTAAAAAAGCAGGATATAGAAATTCAGGCTGCAAAGGGACAGGGTTCAAAGATGATAAGATACTGAAAAGCTGTGCAAAAAAAAATCTGTTCCTACTGCCCAAGGAAAAAAGAAAGCTAAATTGTGCTCCCCAACAGGGAAACTTTTAAGGCCCTGGATAACAAAGGCACAGGCAATGCATCCGCTCATAAAGAAAAATAATCTGCATATCTGAGAGATCGTGTAATGTTGGTTACTTGGGGTAGCAGGAGATCTCAAAGACCTTCTAAGCTCTTCTACTAAATTACTGACCTTTACTCATCTAAACCAGAAAACCTGGAAGGAAATTTTGCCAGAATGAGATTTGCAGCATCTTTTTTAAAGGTGGACAGGATTTGGAATGTGAAGCTCGCAGTCTCGTCACAGACACTCTCTAGTGAGCATCCTCAGGGAAGGAACATCAGCTATTCATTCAGTCTTCATCTCAGTTAGACATAATGAGATCAAGAATCACAGCTCAAATAGGCTTTGCCACATGTGATGAGTTTTATATTTTGTTGATCATCTCACTCCAAGAAAGCCAAGTATGACCCTTTCTACTTAAGCTTACTGAGAAGATGCCAGCACTTAAATGAGAAATATAAGAAGAGGCCTGTAGACTCCCATCTCTACCATACAAAGCATCCACGTAAAACAAACACAGCACCTGAGCGCATGCCAAGCAAGGAATAAACATTTCTCTTTACAACCTGGTTCAGTCTAGAGAAAAACTCTTTAAACCAGGGGCAGGAACAAATGGAGGTTTAGGGTTATTCGAGAAGCTTGTCCTAGATCAAAAAAGGTTTATACTCCCACTGGTGCCATGCCCCTCTTCCTAAGTTCTCAATAGAAAGTTTGACAAGAAGTTGCCATCAAATTTCCAGTAATTAATTTTATGTTTTATTTCCTGGACTCATTATTACTAATTTTACTATTGCAAGGAGTACATTTTCAGGCTGATGAGTGACAATTCCTGTCACAAAGAGAAGATCTCTGATTAATTCTTTCTGCTCTAGATTAATTTGTGTGACAATCATTTGTGACAAAGATTAATCCTTCAGAAAATTACCATGGCAATCTTTTCTCCACAGAGACAAGCCATCATACTTTCATTGCTTTACTCTAACCTTGTTTTGTGACTTTGGGAAAGTTATTTTTTTTTAAGACTCATTTTATCCACCTATGAAATCCATATAAAAATCATCTGCACTGAGTATTTGCTGCACATCTGAGGACACTGGAACCTAATAAACTGTGAAATTATTGGTTGGGAAGATCTGACTGGAAAATAATCCGGGACTTTCAATAAAAGAAGGCAACAGCCGTAGCTTTGCAAATATTAGCAAAGAGCCAACTGCAACATATAAAAACATTGCATATGCTTTTCTGGAAGCTTTATTTGCTTGTTTATTTTCAAGAACTGAGGGAGTTTTCATAAGTTGTTTCAAAATTTTTGATGGAACTGGTATTCAGAATTTCATAAAAGGAGTTACTGAGGTGATCAAAGCTCAATTTCTAGCAAGAAAACGATAACAATAACACTGAACAAAGTTAATCTGCTTTTTTTCTTTTCCTACAGGATGGTAATGTTGAGCACACAAACATCATTTTGCAAAAATATTAAGTTTAAAAATACTCCTCTTTTATTGAGACACTTTTGGCAACCTCTCATGAACATCTTCTACACAGTGACTTTTGAAGCACGAAGTCTCTTCTCTGCATGAAAAATTCATAATGTACAGACAGGGTTATTCTTGGAAAGACACAGACAGTGTGAGCAGCAACTTTTTTTGGGAGAAGGCAACTTTTTCTGTTAAGAAACTCCTACTTTTTCATTTCTTTTTTCATAATAGAATAAAAACATACCATGTAGATGCAATTCCTGTGCAAACTCTTCTTATCTAGGGGGGTATCCAGCTGCCTGCTAGAAGAACCAGCTCTGCAATATGCTACAAAAAAAAAAAAGGCAAAGTATATGGTGTTCTAATTGAAATAACAAACGTTCTATTGTACATCCCAAGAGTATAAAGTTCAGAGAGGTGTTCTCTCAGGAGCAAACTTGACAGGAAGGAACACAATTCCTCTTGTTCCTTTGCAGAAGGTGTAGAATCATAAAAGCATATTGTCATAGAATCATAGAGTCATAGAATCACGGAATCATAGAGTCCTAGAGTGATTTGAGTTGGAAGGGACCCTTAAAGATCATCTTTGAATGTTGCACTTTAAACAACCATCAACAGTATGATGTTCAATAATGGTCAAAAAAGTCAGTCTCAAAGTGTTCAACTATCCCAGGCCCTGAAGAGGATGCAGAAGCCTCTAATCTGAACCAGCAGTAAGGTACCTGACCACAGGTGTTGTACGTGTCTCTCTGTGATCACATATCTGAGAACATAAGACCACCTCTCTTGAAATCTTCCACTGAGAGAAGAGAAAGAAAACTGAGAAAGAAAAGAGGAGGCTCTCCTCTGGGTTTCTAGGATTGTAGGTGAATGCTCCTTCTCTACAGTCATTTGTTAGCTCTACATTCATGTTGATTTTTAGGTGCACAAGAGTTTTACTACACTGTAATACACCATCATAAAATCTGTCAGGTACAATGATGAGTCCTACCTGTAATAACTACAAAATTTACTGGCATTTTTGAGTTAGCTGGTTGTATGATCTCCTCCTGATTTTTACAGTCCCTTCTTGTGTTATAGGCTCTCATGCAGCTGATGGGCCTGCAATGAAGTCAGAAAATCACTTCTGATTATGAAGTATGTGAATGGTACTCTAATAAGAGAAAACTTCATGATTTATGTGACAGAGATGACACGTACATAAGAAAATGCTTTCGACAAACCAGAGGCTGTAACCAGAAGAAAGCAATTTATATATTTGTGCTGGAAGTTAATGAACCCTGTGCAAAGTGTGAGCAAAGGAGACATGGTAAGAAATTAAAATCTTTCAAGAGTCATTAAGTTCAGGCATCTGTGTCTTCTAAAAATTCATTTGCACTAAAACTGACTTGCTGATGTAGATCTTAATCAACCTCTGTTGGGCTGTAAATTTAAGCAATGAAATGTTTGAGGCAATGCTGGTGATGTAGCAAAGGAATTCTAATTAATAACTTATTTCACACAATGTTGTCTTAATCCCTATCTCAGTTTTAAAAGGGCAAGCAATACATCTCTCAAGCATCTGGATTTTGGGAGAATGTTAAAAGTTCCTTGTCATTAAAGCATCTACATCACCATAACACAAATGCAGTTTTTATACAAGGTATAGTACACATGGGAAGTGTGCCGTACTTTGGTTTTGATCAAAACCATATGTTCCCATATGAATCTTCTAACACGTATCATATCACATTTTGCACTGGGTCCCATGGCTGACAACAGTTACATGTGTCAATTATTTGCTTTCTAGTACATGGTGAACTTATTAATTAAACAGAGTATAAAACCTAGGTCAAGGAACATTTCTTGTTTTAACTGTACTTGAAGCAGTGTTTCTCAGCCTGGAACACTTTGATGTGGTAAACTTGACAAAACAAAGGCTTTTCCCTTTATAAAGAAGAATCAATAAATGTATGGGGAAAGCTCAGGCTGATCTGACCTCCTGTTCTACCAATAAATCTTACAGGATCTTTAGTTAACAGAAAAGAAGTATTTGACTTAACTGTCATCTAGAAAATGGTCAGAGCAAAAGTCGTGCCTTAGTCAGGCTGTGCAGTTCCTCTTGCAGCCTTCCTGCTTTCACATTTCAGGCACACAAGATGTCCTTGTTTAGTTGTCAGTGTCTGCATAGAGAAACAACCACAGTCCTGTTGAAGTCCCCAGATACTAGACAACCTTTAAGAATCAATTAAATCTTTAAAAATATCAGTTAAAAATCTTAAAAAATCAATAACAGTGGCTGTCCTAAAAATACAGAATGAAGACCACACTACTTAAACGAGCAGAAGCTGCACCATGCTAATTTCACATTCCTCTTGCCATGTGTCTGAGCTTACTGTTTCTTCAGCTATTCTTCTCTCTTCTGCTATTACATCAAAAACAGAAAAACAGTGATTATCAAAACTGAATAATAATTATAGATCATGTCTTCAAAGAAGATTCACCTTGGCTGATCATATTCCCAGTAAGCAAACAATTGAATAAGTCCTTATGACAGCAGCATCTAACAGTTTGGCCTCCAATACTGTCCAGCTGTGATGGATTCCTGCTGGCAGTGTTTGGAACATACCTGTGCCTGTCAGACTTTGGTTAGTAAATTCACCAGCATCTTGCCCCTAATGAACAGTTTCTGGTTTCTGGCCCTTAGACTTCTCCTTTCTTTTTTTCCAGCAGCCCTAACTGAAGATGACCCCAATGGAAAAGAGAAGCAATGCACAGTCTGCTGTACAGACTCTGTACAGTTGGCTCTGCTTCAAAGGGAGCAAGGAAAAGCAGAGCAGTTAATGGTGACCTTCAAAGTTGCTCCTGTTCCTCCTCATGATAGATTTTCTTGCCTACCCCATTGGCCATGTTAATTCTCTGAGGGTCTGTCCATCAAACCAAGGGAATGTTTTGGTAGATAAAACATTTTTTATATATATTTTTCAAAAGATAAAGGTCTTTTTTTTTTTTTTTTTAATTCTTTTTTTTTTTTTTTTTTCTTTTTTCCTCCACCAGCTGCTGTTTTAACCTCACTTCACTCTTTTGATCTAGTTTACAGCACAGCCCTCATACTTTTTTGCTATAGTGGAGTTGGGCTTGAATGTGCATCAAACAAATTTCCTAGTGAGCAAATGTTAATGAAACTGTGCCTTGAAGTTCTCTAAGTGGTTAACATAAGAATTAAATAAATAATTAAGAAAAATTCAGAGCAGTTCTCTACCTGCAAGGAATTTCAGTTCTTTTTCTCTTTTTTAACCCTGAGAAAGATGCACTATGCATAAAAGCTAGCATTTTCCCATTTATACTGCTTGTTGTATCCTAAACTTTAGAAAATCTTTAAGCTCATTTCAAACCTTTGTACTCATGTTACTCTACTGGCTTTGCAAGAGATAACTGTGAGGAATTTGAAGTAAAGATGTTTGCAATAAAAACCTCTAAAGAAGTCATTTTTATCTACACCCTCTCATGCTTTTATAGATTTTGTTCACACATTTTCATCTGCCTAATTAACTCACAAAAACAAGAAACTCATGCCCGAGTCACCTTAGAACCGTGGAAGCAGAATCACAGTATGACCCAGGTTGGAAGGGACCCTCAAGGATCATCAAGTTCAACTCTTGGCTCCATACACCATCCAAAATCAAACCCTATGTCTGAGAGCATTATTCAAATGCTCCCTGCATTCCAGCAGCTCAGAGCCATGACCACTGCCATGGGGAGCCTGTTCCAGAGCCTGACCACTCTCTCACTGAAGACATTTTTCCTAATACACAGTTTTGGGTCACTTGTATGCAGTATGGACAACGGATGATGCCTCATTATGCCTCTTGGATTTTGGTCTTGCCTTTTGGATGTAGATCTGAACCTTTAGCCTTGCAATTTTATTCATCCTTTGTAATTTTTAGGCAAAATTCTTGAGTTTTACAACCTTTATTTTCCTTGGCAGATAAGCTCCAGTCCTGTTCTTCATCCCCTTGACATTTTTATCTCAGTTTGTTCTTTTATCTCATTGGAATGAAATAAAAAGATAGGGAGCTCTGTGGCAACTAACACACTCCTCTCCTTCTAACGCTTGTTCTGCTGCTACCGCTGATGTTTTTTCATATGCTTCTATGAATGCTATATTTTTTTTTTATTTTATTCATACCATTCTTCATGTTTTTTTCACAAATTCTTGCAGTGCTAGTGGAGTGATTCCAAACTTGGGCCATTAGAACCAACATCCCATCACAGTGGTGCCAGGAATCCTAAATTCATACAGTGAGAGCAGAGCAGAACACTGCTGTTTTTTTATTCAAGACTCTAAGAAGGAAGAAAGACAGAAAAAGAACATGCAAAAAATACATAGAAGAACCTCCTGAGTTAAAACTCACATCATACTCTTTGATTTTAAAGTGGGGTACAGCTGTTTGGATAATTTGGATAACAGAGTGCTACTATAGTCATTATAAATGAATACTGCACCCACATTTTCTGAATGGGACCTTACAGATCAGCCATGTATGGCCTTAGCAGAGGATGATCACTGCTGATACATTTCTCCTGTGCTCACTTATTCATCCCTCTTCTGAGTGATGCGCAACAAGGAGACTCAAAGAGCTCTTCTTAATCTCTGACAAAGATGCTTCCTCCTAACAGCAGGCTCATCCACTAACAACAAGATGTCACTGACAAAATGAGTACAGCAGGATGACAGAATGGATCTCCATAGTAACAGGTAAATGGGGCAGCATCCCAGGAAGCCACCCGAGGTTTTTTTCACATTCTCAGAGCAGAATGCACAGAGGCTTGGTCCTGCTTAATCCTGGGGAGGCGGAGAACCAGCAAATGCCTCTCATGGCTCCTTACTATGAGCCTGAAATAGGTGGTCAGATACTGTCACAGCAGAAGCTGATCTTCCTCCAAACTGAATCCCCAACAGAACAGACTTTTAAAGGAAGTAGCAGGATATAATAGTTTGCTTCAAGAGCCCTCTCCTATTCATGCTCTGCAAAGTGCACTTACTCTACCTTTCTCTTTGGATATGAAACGTATTGAGAGGTGATGGCATCTTTAGGGAGCTTTACCTATCTTCCTAACCACATATTTTATTAACATCAATTATTTATCAGTTACAAACATCCTATAATCCTCTGGTAGTGTTGAGTATCACTAATGGTCCTATTTATTGATTATCTGAAGACTGTGCAATGTTAGCAGGCCAGAGCTTCAGACCCTGTTTTACTGATGTTAGGATTCTGCTCTTTGTGTTGCTTAAATATGTTCCTTTCTGAGCAAGGCCAAATCTCCAGCTATTATAATCTAGAGAAGCTTTTTCTTGCCTCCATGCCATTTTCTCCCTCCAATTACTTGTCCTACTCACTGTTAGCTTTCTATCAAAGCTTCTGTATCTACAAATGTTTCTTTCAAATCCCACGACAAAGCTGAGAAATACATGTATGCATTAGGAGGAAATATATCCCTGACGTGTACAATTCTTCACCCTGAACAACACAATCAACCTCCCAGTTGATATTCTGATCTTAACACAAGCACAAGCTTCCCACAAATGTCACTGCAAGGAGTCTGACTCATCCCTCAGGCACAAAGCTGCCCTTCCACAATAAAGCCAGGATGACATTCATGACCAGCACAAATTCTCTGCTAAGTACTTTTCTTTGTGCTTTTCTTTCATACATGAAATAAAGTTGTTGCTTTGAGACTTGATCCTCCATCACTTTGGCAGATACACGTCAGGGGTAATTCATTTGAGGTCATGGCATTATATATCTCAAAATGAGGGTATGGTCAGGCCCCTCAGCCTTTCTGACTTTAATGGAGAATGTGTATAAAATGATTAATGGCAGTCAGTGAACTCTAAACATAACTCACTTCCATCATTTACAGCTCCCTTGCAGTACATTGCTTCTTCCATTTCCATGCAGATTTTAAGACAGAGAAGTAGAAGAAATAGAGAAGTAACTTTATTTAAGCAAGAGCTCTGTACAAGTAAAAGTAAATCTGCTGCTATATATTGGCATTCAGAAGTGTTTTCTGATATACACAGTGGAAAACTATAAGAAAAAGAAATAGATCAGAGTAGGAAAACATTTGCACATGTTGCCTCAGAAATTAGTGATACTCCTGATACCAGACTTAAAGGTGCAGTTGATGCAAAAGAAGGAAGAGACACCATCCAAGGGAAGCTGGACAGGCTCAAAAAGTGGGCACATGATAACCGAATGAGGTTCCACAAGGACAAGTGTAAGGCATAGTTTTGGGGTCAGGGTAATCCCAGATATAAGTACAGACTGGGAGAAGAACTCACTGAGAGTTCTGCTGAGCCCTGCTGGGAAGGATATAGGGGTCCTGAAAGATGAAAATCTGTACATGAGCCAGCAGTGTGCACTTGCACCCAAGAAGACCAACAGTATCCTGGAGTGCATCAAAAGAGGGCAGCAGTAGGGAGAGGGAGGGGATTGTTCCCCCCTACTTTGTCTTCATGAGGCTTCACCTGGAGCACTGCATTGAGGCCTGGAGCCTCAATAAAAGAGGGATGTGAAGCTGTTGGAGTGGGTCCAGAGGAGGGTTGAAGACCAAACAGAAGTTGTCCAGAGGGCTGAAGCACCTCTGTTAGGAAGGAAGGCTGAGGAAGCTGGATTTGTTCAGCTTGGAGAAGAGAAGGCTCTGGGGAGACCTAACTTCAGCCTTCCTGTACTTTATGGAGCTTATAAGCAGAAGTGGGTACCAACTTTTTACATTATCTCATAGTGATAGAACAAGGGAGAATGAATTGCACTAAAAGAGGAAAAATATGTTAGATGTTAGCAGGAAATTCTTTACCCAGAAGGTGCTGAGACCCTGGAACAGCTGCCCAGAGAAGCTGTGGATGCCCCATCCCTGGAGGGGCTCAAGGCTAGGTTGGATGGGGCCCTGGGCAGCCTGAGCTGGTAGGTTGCACTGCCCACAGCAAGGAATTGGAACTGGGTAGGTTTTAAGGTCCCTTCTGGCCTAAGGCACTCTATGATTCTGGTAGATGCCTAATGTTCCTTATCTGTATTTAAAACAATTATATTCTAGAGGACCAAGAAAAGAGCAAACAAACATACATGTACTGATTATGTGCTTCTCTGTAAATAGAAGTCTGGTTTATTTTGTAGAAGTAAAGTTTACCTAGTTTTCTAATTAGGCTTAGAGCCATTTTATGACTATTAGGGATCAGTACTACTACTGAAAGTTAGATTAACTGATGTCCATTGCCTCACATTATAGATATAGCTCATCATTTTCATATGAAAAATAGAACTTTTAAGCATGGTTTCTTTTACATCTCCTTTACTTCAGTTTCCTGACAGTAACAGTATTCCTACCATTCCTTATCTCTCTGTTGCTCTTTCTGCTCTTTCAGTTATTAGTTTGAAGAAGTACACGGGGCACACAATATATCCCTGAGGGTATAGTTTGAAAGGAGGTGGAGAACAGGAGAAATAGAGGTATGTTTGGTCTGTTGAAACATGAAGAAAAATTAGAAATGAAAAGGAGCTCAATGTTCAACAAAAGAAATCAGAATATAGAGTACTGCAGGGGCCCACTGGGAGTTGGAAATATGGGAACAAGCTCTATTGCACTGGGTCCCATAGACTGCTTAGGGAAAACCAAGGTTGATTTCTGGGGAGAAGGAGCACTTATAAACTGAGTCTGGAAACCTTAACAAAGCCCTATTTGTGCTGCTAGTCTGATTCTTACCTTAAGTCTGCAAGGTAAGGGCAATGTCCTAAGATGTGTGGATCAAATACTGAAGATCTTCTGAGAACCAGGCTCCCTGAAACACTGTCTTTCCTTTTTAAAGCTGTGTTTCAACTGCTGTGGAAGTCCAATATACTAACGTTTGTTTTTCTGGCCAGTCCAGAAATGCCAGCTTTCCCATAATCTTGGTAACGAAATGCTGCACAGCATCAAGTCAAGAAAGCAGTAACTTACTGTCTCTAATTGTCAACACCTGTCATTATACCAAAAAGAAAGAGTACAAATGTTTTTAAGCAAAAGGAGAGAGCACATTGTTAAAATATAATATGAAATTAGGGCCAGGATAATCCTTGCTTGTGAGGTTCTCTGAGGAGACACTCTGTCTAGAACTAGCAATTTGTTCAAGCGTGAAGCATTCCCAATGTAACGCATCAGCTTTTTAGGTATTCTGAGAGATGAATCTACGTTGCCATTTTGAACAACAGATGCATGTCAAATTTTTTGTTGACTTCAGAAAGAAAAAACAAAACTTCTCTGAAAAGTTCTGAACCAGAAAGGCTGTGCATCATGGCAAGGATTATGGCAGTGCCTGGAAAAGCACCACAAGTAAACAGAGAATACAATAGAATCAATAGCTTCAATACATAAAATTTGAAGAAAATTCCTCCAGAAGAAGTGCACCCATTTTTCTCAGGCATCTCCATGGGATATTTTTCTTGAGTGCCCTTTGGACGCTTTGGAAGAATCCCAGCTCATTCCCTTCAGCCTTGGAAAGAGTCATCTTCCTAGAACTTTCCAACTCTGAAAATGGTTTGGATATCTGTGATCTTATCCCAACTTTCTTGACAGGCTGGGAAAACAGAGGGCTCTCAGCCCTTGACTGTTACACATTAAGGAGAAAGATATTTCTGGGTTTAGTTCAGCTTCCAAATGTCTTCCACATGTTTCTCAACTCTGTCTTTGCCATTCCCCGGAACTTTCTATCTGCATCTGCCCTCATCTGGCCTTAGGGGGCTGTGAGCCTCACATCCACTAGAATTTTAGTCTGGTGCACCTCACTAGGATTGCCAGTTCTTGCTTCCTTTTGAGCCTTGGTGTTCATTTCCTATCTGACGCTATTACCTTTATTCTCAGTCAAGAAGAGGAGAACTCACATTCACCATTTGGTGAGGGACTTTGAGGGAACAAAATCTTTGTGCTGCTTCTCAGCAGCAGGGAAGTTCACCCAGAGTGCTCCATTTCCCTGTCACCTGCACACACAGATCAGAGTGTCTTGGGAGAGGCCAGAAACATCTTTTGGATGAGAAAACAATAAGTTTGATGCATGGCATTAGAAAAAGTAATGTCTCTGCTTTATATGTAATTCAAAATGATCAGCTTTGTGCCAAAGCTGGAACAGAAAGATAAAACGGCTGCTGCTGGCCCTTGTTCCCCTCCAGGGTTTGCACAGGTGGGAAGCTGGCATCAGCTCTGTTCTGCTTGAGCCTGTAGACCGCTGAGCTCCCTCCCTTCCTTCTCTTTTCTCTGCTCCTTCTCACTCATTTTTGTTCCACCAAGAAAAAGCTTTCCTTGTCACAGCAGGAATATACTGAGTAACAGTCGCCAAATATTCACCCTGTGTATCTCCTGCAGTAAGTGCTGAAGAAGTTGTGCTCAAAGCCCTTTGATGGCATGTAACATTAAGCCAGCATTTTTAAAGAGTTTCTGTACACAGTTTTTCCCTCTATGCTTCTTCATCGCTGAGCATAATCCAGAAAGGCTCAGAAATAGCTGAACCACTTGGCTTCAGCTTTTGCTGTTTATCATCGGACCTCTTAGAGCATGCACAGAGAGGATTTATTACCAGTGCACCCTTCTATATTCTTAACTGCTCTGAAAAGAAAGCATTTAGAGCTTATTTCCTCTCCTAGACAGAACAAGAAAATGTGGATATTCTTCTAACCTAGAACTCACCTTCAGCGTGACAGCTACACTCCATGCATGCCATTTTGACAAGTGTATGCAAGTTTGTCACTGCTCAGGCAGACTGCTGTGAAAAGTGACTCCCAGCCAGGAGCACAGGAGAGCTGCACTCAAAGCTGTGTGTTGTATGGGAAATGAGGATCACTAATAATCCATTGCTGATTTGGGTTGCTTTTTGCATTTCTAATTGCCTCAGTCGTGTTTTTTGTCAGAAGGGTGTTGGCGACGATGGAATGTCGCACTTGCATAGATATGCACTACTGTGCAATAAAATCACAAGAGTTAAAAGCATTTGGCTGTATGCCTTAGCAAATCTTCTCAGCTCATGCTAGTTTCTGCAGGCTGGCTGATTGATGGGTCATGTACCACAGTTTGTGCAGCAGTTTCAAATACAGCTCCTAGAAGAACAGCAATTGGATAAGAAAGACACTTATGGAGCATTAGAGGAGTTTTAAATCTAGGAACAGGAAGGAAAGTCTATAAAATTTCTTTTTCAGTGTGGGCTGTCTCCGGTATTCAGTACTGAAATGGGTCAGAGATCCTCACCATTCTGGCATGGACCTCTGGAAAAAGATACACACACAGAAAGTGAGGTGCAGAGCTACTGGGAGAAAAGAATGGGACCACGTATCTCTAACATGAAAGTCTTCTAAAATCACAGAATCATTAAGTTTGGAAAGACCACTAAGATCAAATCCAGTCATCACTCCATCCCATCCATGCTTTTTAACCATATTCCTCAGTGCCACATCTGTACATTTCTTTAATTCCTCTAGGGACAGTGACTGCATAATCACTCTTTCTGGGTGAAAGACACTGCATAATCTCTCTTTCTGGGAATAGATTTTTCCTAATATCTTTTAAATTCGTAAATACTCTTTCCTAGGAAAACAAAACAAAACCAAACAACAACAAAATAACTGCAAGCCCTATCTTATTTGTACTGAAGATTCAAAGGGAGAGCTCTCATATTTAGTAGCTATAAATCTTTTGACTGAAGGATATTGTAAATATTAAATATATTCACTGTAAAAGAAACAGTGGAAAGCCACCATAACACATCATCTGTCAATCTTGATTGCTTACATATGTGAAGCTCTTGCTTTCACTCCTTTTGATGCTGATGTTCCTTTTTGAGTGAGCATTATTTGGAGTGACAGGGAATTAATATAAATTCAAAAATAATATATTATCTTTTAAGAGTAAAGGTCATTTTTATTTTGAACAAATAAATGTCAAATAGTAGATGATATAAGGGATAATAATGCATGGGCAAACAGTCAGAAGAGATAGCTGTAATTAAATTCAAGTTGAGGATGACACTGAGTCAAGAGACAAAAAACTGGATGTTTTAGGCAAGCTATCAGAGCCCACTTTACATCAGGATATACTGTTATCTGATGCCCTCATCCTGACTGTGTCCCAAGCTGATTTCATAAACAGAGAAAACATACAAAAGGAGGAGTCATACAGAAGGAGGAGTCATACAGATGTCAGGAGAGGCCCCTGAATCTAAACAGCAGAATGGCACCCACTTCTTCACAGGCTGTAAGGAAGCAAAGACACAGAACTGGCCACATGCCTAGGAACAAGACTCCGTGTTGGTGCCAGTCCCACACTTGTAGTTCCTGCCACTGCATCTGAGAGCTCAGGTACCAGTGCACTGCTCTGGGCAGACTTATTCTGGGAGTACCACTTGAAAACATTTTTATGAAGTACAACTGAAGTCAGGAGATAAAACCTGAGTTTCCAGGGCATAAAAAGCACTTAACAAAGAATGAATTCTCTCTGATGGACAGTTCATTTTCCCCCTCACTTTTTTTCTCAGGCATCCAGCATTTATTAATGCAACTGACAGCATCCAGAATGAGATAGATGATTTGATTTTTCCAGTTCAAAATGGTAAATGTTACCTTGGATAGCCCTATTACTACGGCTGTAATAGATGTCTAAATCCTATTATTAGATCTGTAAAGGGTCATGAACTGAAAAATGCAAGTTCAGATAGTGCTTTCTCAGGCATTTGGAAGCTTTTGGAACTGGAAGAAAATGAGCAGTTGTTTACCATGTTGCCTTGCTTTACAAATGAATGGTGTTTGTGAAGCTCACATGTGTGTCCAACATTCCTTGCCATTTAAGGATGCTCTGATGTAGACTTTGATTCAGGCCCATTTATAGCCGCAACTTAAGTAGCAGCTGTCACCCAATTGATTTAAATAAGTAATTCACAGGAAAGAAACATGAGAAAATATGTCCTTGTGAAACAACAGGAGTTAATTCTTATCACACAAGTATCTTCTCGGTAACTGTGATATGACAAACTCACTTCCCTACTGTGGAGGAAAATCATCAATTCCCAGCTTAAGTGAAGTAAAAAATAACTTTCAGAGAACTCAATAAAATCAAGTTTTTAAATTTCTTTTTAGGAGTCTGGGACAATAGAGCAATGCACATGAGTAAGCAGACAATTGCAAATTGCAAAGCAGATGTTCTGTTGACCTTCTTCCACAGGAATTTGCTGGCTGCACTGGTTTGGGCTATTCTGTCCTTCATCTGTCTATAAATCAGCAAGGAAAACTTTTAACTAAAGGTGCAGAAACATAATTTGGTGAGAAACATAATTTCAGTATTCCCAATGGTGTTGCTAACAACTGGGAATTAAAATGGAAGCATATGTGTTGCAGAAGCACTGCAACCTAATCTTCACTAAATTCTGGGTAGCATTCATTCTTGTTTTGCTGGCATCTAGCAGTAGGTATTATATTATTTGGGCTGAGAAATAATGTCCTAGAGAAAGTAGTTTGAATTCTATTGTTTAGAAATATATAATTTGCCTAGACAGGACACTGAAAAAAATGCAGGCAATAATTGTGAGTTCTTTACCCTGCCACTCTGTAAGGAATGGAAACTGCCTTAACATGATAATCTAGTAAATCCTTTTAATCCCTAAATCCTACGATACTTTTGTCTGGTAAAATACTTGTAAATTAAACTTATGTCTATAAGTTGTGTTGGATGTGTTCCTATCTGATTCCAGGAGCATTCAGTATTGAGCCCAAGAACATTTCGCAATATATCCTTTTTCTTTCCACTAATGCTTAACAACCCTCACAATCTTACAGTTCTTTTTTACTACTTTGTATTTCATGCTGATTTGTGCTATAGTATTTATTCAGATCGTATTAGCGTTATATCTTTTAAATGAGCCTGGAGGTAAGTCATCTAATTTGCATTACATGTTAGTTGTTAAGGTTAAAACTGTTAAATAATTGCTAAGAAATGGAGCCACAAAGCCGGCATATTAAGACTCGGTGTTACATAAGAAAGGGATTTTGTAGACTGAGGCAACACTGGTGAGAGTTTCTAATCATAAGGCAGTCCTCAGGATATAACACCTTGCACACAAGAAATCCTAAGAGGGTATTTTTAACAGACATCACATTTGCATACTTCCCAACTGTCGCCCTTTCCCTTTGCACACCGAGCTTTAGCTGATTTGGCACATCTGTTTTCCTCTTGCTGTAGGCACTTTTTCCACCAAGGTGTCAAAGCTTGTATTGCTGCAAGGAAGACTCAGTGGAAATGTTTTCAAAGGTGCTGGGTTGTAATAAAACATTTCTGAGAGTAACATCTGTCAGATGTTGATTTAGGGAGATTTTTTTTATTTTTATTTTTTTTCTGAGTAAACAGATCCAAAAATTCTCTACAAAATCAAGGTAGCCTGCTCTTCCAGTGAGACATGTTCCAGGCTGCGATTTTGACTTGAACTGCAAAGCCTTGTTCACATGATTTGCTTTCTCTGAGGAAGGACATCTTTATCCATTTCAAGAGGGCAAATAGTGTCCATGAATTCACAGTACTTCCTCTCCTCCAGCGCAAGGTATTCCATTAAGAGCAGAGGTAGAACTCCTATTGTAAGCAGAAAGAGAATTTCAAGGCTATGAAAGTGGCTTTAGAATTTGCTTTCCTGAAACTTTTTTTATATTCTTCAACACTTCCATGTAAGAAATAGCCCAGGATAACCCATACAAATGTTTTGAAAGCAGAGTGTTGCTATAATTGTATGGAAGGCATCCCGTTATGCAAACATTCCTTTTCATTTGGTTGAGTAAAAAGTACACTGGATGTTGATAGAAATGGTAGAAACTGACCTGGAAGTAATTCCTCTATTATTGATAATAAACTAATATAAAGAGCTCTGGAAGTCTTTTGCATTAAAGCACTAGATAACTGTCACAACACAATCTGTTCAAGTTTGGACGTTATATTTTATGTTTATACCCCTCACTTTGGGCTTGCAAAATCTGTGTCCTGGGGTATGGGAAGATGAAAAAAAAAAAAAAATTAAAAATATATAATAAACAGGCAATAAACTCTCCTTACTGGGAGAAGCATATTTCTGTGTATCACTGAACTGCAGCATCTGAGCAATGCTGGTTCTTCTCTTAGCACTGAGTTCAGTATTTAACTAGGAACTGCGGTAGTTCATAGTAGTGAGCACGGTGAAGTGGTCAGACCTCTATCAACTGGCTCTCTTCTTGCCCTAGGAGGAACATTGCGGGTAAGCAGTTTCTACGTCATTTCTTCCCCCATCAGTTGTCAGCTGTTTTCCTAGGGCATATATGTCAGCCCCAGACATCTGTTATCAGTACTAGAATGTGCCTTGTCAACGTTTACAGATGAAATAACAGAAAGATTAAGAGAATGATTGGACTTGGTGTTGAAAGATGTACCCCCAAGATTTCCAGTAACTAAGTTTCAAGGACACCAGATGACCATCTAGAATGATGTGTATCCTGAACAACAAAATACAAGTCAGATCTCCCGGATCTGAGTAAGTACGGTCTTTGAGAAGGGCATGTAACCCGTGGCTGCAAAAAATAAATAAATAAATAAATGAGGTGAAAGAGAATTCAGTGTCTCCTTTGTACCCAGTGGCTAATCACATTCTCTCTTAGAAGCTTGTCTAATTTCTCATTTGAATTTTGCTTCACTTCCAGCCACTAGTTCTTGATGTGCCTTTCTCCGCTAGATTAAAGAGCCATTCAATAACCAGTATTTACTGCTTCTGAAGGTTCTTACATACTATAATCAAGCTGTCTTTTGATCTATTTGATAAGATAAACAGATTGAGATCTCTCTGTTCCCTCTCTTTTTTTTTTTCTGTCTTCCAGCCATCAAAATGTATCTGTGGCTTACATCTATATCATGTGTAGTATTTCCATATCTCCTTTAAAATGTTGACATCAAGTCTGTATACATTATTTCACATCAGTCCCAATAATATCACATGCAATGAAAAGTCACTTTCCTCCTACTCCTCACCATTCTGTTGTTTATGCTGACAAGAACTGAATTAGCACTTTTGCCTCTGTGTTGTATCTGAGCCTATATTAGTTCATTTTCCCTATAAGTCAGTGTTATTTTCAGTCGGTGCCCTCTTTCTGTAAGAATGGTTTGTGCTTCTTGTTTATAAATGGATAACTTTGCTTTTGCCTAGGTTTTAGTCTATCACAAATGAGATTAACCTCTTTTTTTTGGCAGCTCTTTTAATTCTTGTGAGAGTATTGAACATGATCAAATTTCTTGTCATGCTCTACACGTCCTATTAGAAGTAACACTGTCTGATAAAGATTCCTTATGACAATATTTTTTTTTATATTTTTGAAACAGCAAGTACCAAGCTAAGCCATTAACACTTTATTGATAGCCTAAGGAGCTCCTTTCTAAATCACTGAGCCTGCCACTTTGTAGGAATCTGAATAATACCACATCTTTGCAATTACCATTGTCATCAGAACTTGTAATCATAGCAAAGAAAGTGAAATCAGAGTTGTGTGATAGCAGCTAGTTCCTTCAGATGTATTGTCTGTCCTTAATTGCATGGCTATGTCTTAATTTTATGCACTCATTCCTAAGTCCACTGGTCTGTTACTTTGCCAGTAGCAGATGTACTTCAGTGGCTTTACAATTTTCAGGTCAGTCCATTGCACTGTTAGATATTAGCAAAGAAGAAACAGTTTAATGACCTTGCAAACTTTATTAGGAAATTACACTGCTAATGACTGTAAAATACAGTCACCGTCTCTTAATTGCAAGCAGTGCAGGACTGTCAAATGTTGTCAAGTAATAGAATGCAAGGTAACTCATCCACACACTTCCTAATTCAAGCATCCAATTCTATTTCATTCCAAGTTAAGCCTGGAAAATATTTTTCAACTTCTATGCATTTCCAGATTTACTATTAAAATTCCTGTTTAGTGTTTAATCTGTACCAGTGTTGGCATTAACTTTGTTCCAAAAATGGTAGATCCCTCAGACTGTCCTCTAATTCAGACAGAAATAGGCTTTCCCTAGTGCTGACCACTTTCTACTGATAACTAGACTTGTTGCTCATGGCACACAAATATCATGACTGGACTCATTCTTTCTATGTACTAACAGATGACAGCACATCAGGCCCATGCACTTACTGAAGTTATCAGATGAGCATTACAGTGTGCTACTTGTGTATGTCCTGTGTAATTAATTATAGCAAAAGCTGGAAATTTAATTTAGTTTACTGCTTTGCAATAGAGATTTTACCTGCAACACACTGCCACACAATTTTTAGCTTACACATTACACCTCAATAATTTGATTATGGGTCCAAACTGAGCTAATATCTAGGGTGAGATTAAATTTGCAACTGTGATACTTTAATGCTTGGATCCACATGGAACTGCCTGAATACAAGTGTGGTATCAAAGCTCTAAGAACATCAGAGGCAGCCCGTGCATCAACATCCAATGCCATTTCATGTGCAGTAGCTGAGACATCTCCACAGATTCCACAAAGGAATTTTGGGAGACTCAACCTTCCTATACCATCAGCTGAAGGCTGATGCTTCCCACCAGTCGTCCCAGGTGTCTATTTGAGTGACTGCATGTAGGGCACCTCCATTCAGACCTTCTACTATCAAAGACAAGATCAAACTCACACAGCAGGAGATCCTTCCTGGATGAACTCAAATGCTTAACAAAGGAGTCTAGTTGCCCTTGTATGTTCTGTGCAGCCTCCATCTATCAATCTCAAGGGTGTCCCATAAACCAGTCCTGTAGGATTATCCTAGATACCTTGGGACCTTGAACTACTGAAGGCAACTGAATCCATGTTAGTATTTGACCAGATGAGTAACTCTCCAGGTTTCACTAACTGAAAAACTCTTACACTGACTACAGCAGGAGCATAGGCATCTGACTTATGGGTAGAAACCTAAATTTTGGCCATGGACAGCTAAATTAATTTTTTTTTGGTTTTGCACTGATTTTCATCTTTCTATTTTCTCCCTGATGGGCTGCAGCTCATCCTTTCTGTTTTCTTATCTTTATTTTAAAAGCTTGTCCTTTCCTACTGAGCTAATTGCCAAGATGGGCTAGTCTTCTGAGACAGAATTTATTCTTTTTAACTCAGTAGGCAGAATTTAAAAACTTTCTTGACAGATCTTTCTGGTCTCTTGAAACCCATCCATTTCACACTGAACATATGCTTTTTTCCTTTGGATGAGGCTTCTCATTCCCAATATGCTTTGAAACATTTCAACTACTTACTCTTACCCCAAAGATTAAAGCAGTGGTAAGACTTTTAGCCCTACTCAGTCATGCAGTAGCACTTAAGAGATTGAGGCAAAGTCCTGTGACTTTAAAAATTCAATTCAGTATTTGTACCGTGACAGTGGATGTAGGTCAAAAAGACAATTTCATTAACTTGAAGTTTGATCTTCAGTCAATAAGGCCATTGATTTAATGAAGCTTTCTGCCATACAGACTTTCACAATTCTTTGTTGTCAAGCCATGTTTTTCAAATTATCTCCTATGACAACAAAAAGCATTTGAGGAAGGACAACGTGTAAGTTCATTTGATGTTATATGAGACATCAATCTCAGAAGATTTACTAATAACCCATTAGAAAGTGCACTTTCCTCTTCTTTTCTTGTCCTCCTTTTTGTGTGCTGTTTGTTCCCATCAGTAAGACAAGAGCAAAGAAATGAATTTTGCACTTGAAACTGAGATGTCTCATGCACTGGGTCTCATTTCCTTCATGCTTTTATCTCAGTGTCTTGAAACTGTCTTTACCCTTTCACTCAGAATTTCTACCTTCTGTACAACTGGAGACTTTGTTCTAAACACACCCACTGAATCATATGAGTGGAGAAACCAATCTGACTGTATCTGGTTTTGGACATGTTTTACCTGTGTCTACCTGGCTGAGGGTAATGAGCTCCTGAAATGGCAGGATGCGAGACTTTGAATAGAGTGGTACAGAAAATAGGTACAGTGGGACTATGGTAACTCCTTCTGCAGGCAAGATGTATTTCTGCATTTAGTATAACAATTGCTAGTGAGGGTTGAAAGTTTTGTAATCAACTGAAACACAAAGCAATACTCAGATCACATGTAATACAGCCATATCTAGAAGGCAGATTGTCACCACTCAGTTGAAATCAGAAACCTATTATCTTACTGATATATATATATATATAAATACTGATATATATATATATCAGTTAAAGTTTCACCTTCTTTAAAAAGAGAATATATATATATATATATTCTTTAAAAAGATATATATATATAGAGAGAGAGAGAGATCTCTATATAAAAAGATATATATATATATATATTCTCTTTTTAAAGAAGGTGAAACATTAACTTTTTACTTACGGGCAGATGAATTGGTCATTTACATTGATTTTGTCACACATACATGGAAGAAATACCACTGTAAGACAGCGTGACTGCAAAATGGAACCATTTTGTACCTCTCTCTTTCAAACTTTCTCCTTTTGAAAAATATGCTTTGTCAGTATAACCTCTGTTTTGTTCTTGAAGAAAAGAAAACAAAGCTATCAGTATTGTCTGACCCTACATCTGTCAGAATCAATGGGACTAATTGTTGGCAGAGTTTACTCCATAATTTTGTGTTCAGATTTCAGTACTGTAGCTCAGAAATTATACTTCAACTCCACACCAGGTCTGTTGAGTAATTCTGTGGGTAAATCACAATTCTGCTGTATGTTACTCTTTGCAACAAAGAACTCTATGATATATGACCCTAGACTGCAGAAGCCCATATAACGTATAAAAGGGAAAATAATTATGTTTAGCATTGATTTACAAGTAGAGCAACTTCACCTACAACTATTCTGTAGATATGAGAAATATGTGAAAAGAAAAAGCCCATTACAAACAGTTATAATGTGCAGAAGCTGATCCTCTGTAGTTATGTGCTGAATATATGAAATAAAATCTGCTGAGGACAATTTCTAGAGAACTTCACTAACCCAAACGTTCATCCAGAAGGTTTCTCTTCTGACTCTCAGGAGGAAGTCCCTGTTAGTCTCTGGGATGTAGAATTAAAGAGTAGAAATCAGAAAGTACATTTTGGGACATCATCTTTAATCATGCATTTTATCAGCTTATAGATGGACGCTTCTTATAAAAGTGACCAAAACGTCACCCTCACTCTTTTACATTTTGAGGTGTCTGATTTTAAATGTTTTTCTCATTTCTTTGTATGGCAGCAGCTAAAGAAACTTATATCACACCAAGAAAAAAAAATAGATCACAATCATGACATGATTTGTTAAGCAGACATTTGACAACTCATTCTTAATCTCCTTTTCACATCTCCACAGTCATTAAAAAGTCGTTATAAAATATAGCCTATCTAACCTTCCTTTCTGCGTTGACAAAAGTGGGTATTCTGAGGCTTCATTTGACTCCACACTTGATTTTTGCTTCAAATGGCAAATCTATTTCATAATTAGCAGTACTTCAAAAAACCCTCACCTTTATGATTGCAAACTAGGTGCTACATTCCCCATATAAGTGGATGCTAATTAGAAGAACTTTTAACCTCCCAATTACACAAAATCAAAGTTTACAGGCTTGCTGGAGGAAACATGCCCACATGAGAAGACACTGATTAACACAAACTCTGTGCCAAGCACTTTTTAATCTTTTATTCATTATTTGCAGGATGCTGGGAAGTCTGACCTTAGAATTTTTCCTAATTTTCAATGGTAAAACAGGCTTCTCCATATTTCCCACAGAACATTAGATTAATAATGATTTCTTTTTTCTCATTTTTGTCACAGCATTCTTTGAGCATGTTAATAAATGAAAGAAATTCTGCTTGGTAGCGTTGATACGTGCCTACAGGTGATCCTTGTGAGTATTACTTTTTACAGATTCAAGGTTAATAATGTGTGGTTCAAATCTAGCCAGGCTGCATGGGGGAGGAAAGGACCATACGTACCTATGATCTACATATTCTTCACCTTTACTTCTCCAGTACTTCAAAACTGTTGGCAATAGCTTCTCTTTAGGTCATCCCTTTCTTTCCTTGTATTATTTGCCCTTACTTCACTCTTTCCATCAATCCAGACCTGCTGCTATAAAGCTTCTCAGGCAGCATGATGCTGTGAAAATGGGTTCATATTGTTTCACACCTGTTGGGTTCATATTGTTTCACACCTCTCTGTAGATCTTCCACCACAGAAAATCAAAACAAAAGCTGTTTTTCCAAATGAAGATTAGGTAAGCAAAGTAGTTAAATTTTTCTGTTTTATCTTTTTACTACTTATGCAGTTGGCTCTTTCTCCTCCTTTAACTCCTTCCCTTCAAATTTCCTCTATGTATTTTACCCTATATTCAAACTGTAAGAAGTCAATCACTCAAACTTGTTTGCGAAGATGACTTTGCTGACATAAACTTCTTTTCAGTCCTCTCATAATATAAATGATTCAAGCCACATTTCAAGGCCTAGCCAAAAGCCAGCAGGATGTTTATGAGAAAGAAGTCAGCTAGATCCTGCCTTCTAAGTAAACTCCAGCAGAAGAAAAAGCTGAAAAGGGGATTTTCCTCAGCATCTCCATCATCCTGCATGAAATCGTTTCCTTATGGTATTTCTTTCCCAGGGACCCTTGGACAGAGGACCTTCACTCAGCAAACTCTTGCAAGAGGAAATACTGGGAAAAAAAAAACATCTCTTGCCCTATGATGATATTGTGTGAAGCGCTGTAGAGTCATAAATGATTGCAAACATAAGCAGTTTGTCATAGTCCTTTGCTATAATATTTTCAAGCTATTCTTAGGTTTCCTCATGCTACTGAGGCACTTTATTGTAAACCATTCCTTTTTACGATTTCTACTGTATTTCTAGCCTGTATCATGACCAGGGACACATGGTGCCAGGCTCTAACCTCAAAGAATTTACAGCATAGGTTACATATTTTAGCTGTAAATTCTGTCTCGGCACTGTCAGCCACCACAAGGAC
This sequence comes from Coturnix japonica, assembly GCF_054131305.1. Taxonomy (NCBI): domain Eukaryota; kingdom Metazoa; phylum Chordata; class Aves; order Galliformes; family Phasianidae; genus Coturnix; species Coturnix japonica. The sequence goes on along the minus strand of NC_140663.1, from coordinate 153,484,075 downwards.
ATACATCTGTGTTTTCACCAGAAATGTGCTCAGATTAATATTTTTGTGTGTGACAAAACCCTTTGAACAGAGCAGAGAGATGTCACAAGTCATGTCGCTGCCATGTGAATGAACAGCTGATCTTGTTGAATAGAATAAAATCCGTCTACTGTGCTTTCTTCGAGTTTTCTCGGGGAAATCTACAGCTTGTTAGAAGTTGTATAGATTTGGCTTCAAGAAAATAACCTAAAAACCTGGCTTTCCTATTGGTTTCCAGAATAGCTGAATAATATGTTGAGGAAACGGGCCTGGTGTTGAAGGTCAACACTCAGCTGAACATGAGCCAGCAGAGTGCCCAGATGGATGGTTGGACTGAATGATCTTAGAGGTTTTTTCCAGTCTTAGTGATTCTATGACTATATTATTAGGAGCTCTTTTACTGTAGTGGGTTAAAATAATGTGTGAAAACCTGCCACACTTTCTTAGGGAAATCCCTAAGTTGCTGAAGGATTCATAGGGACTCTCCACAATCATGAAAGCCACCCACAAGTCCTCCAGATATTCCCAAGTAAAAAAGTAAAGCAGTAGTTTCCAGAGAGAAGAAAATGCTGTGAGGGTGAATGCATTTAAGAGTCTTGTCCAACTCTGAAATATTCTACTTTGACTGGTTACAGCAAAAAGGACCAAGGACTGTTGTCCAGGATCTCTCCAGACATACAGCAAAGCCACCTCAGAGCTGTCCCATCTCTCAGGTTTGGAGTGACTGAAACACATTATAGCACCTTTAGCAGGCAGAGTCCCTCCACCTACAGGTATGTGAATCTTTTGTTATAATAAGGATGGTGAGACACTGGAACAGGTGGCCCAGAGAGGGGATGGATGCCTCGTCCCTGGAGACATTCAAGGTCAGTCTGAATTAGGCTCTGAGCAGCCTGGTCAGGTTGTAGGTATCTCTGTTCACTGAAGGGAATGGAGTAGCTGACATTTAAGGGTCCCTTCCTATTCAAGTACATTCTATGATTCTACTTACTTCAGTGAAATAATGACCCATGAGCCACTTTAAGTTATCCCTTCACTCGCAACTTACATCAGTAGCAACCTGTTTCCCCCTGAAGAGCTGACCCAGGATCTAAGAATCCTCTTCCGTAGTCTTAGAATCCATTTCCCTAGTCCACTATGGAAATGCTATCAGCAAAACACTTCAGTGGTTCAAGTCTATGACATAGGAGTTCATCTATCTGGTTTCCAGCGGGTTGTGTCTTCAACACATCTGAGAGCACAGATGAGGTCTGATCTTTGCTAGAGAGCAAAAAGTCTTCTTTCAGTTATTGGGGGAATCTGCTATGCCCCTGAAATACAAAGGTGACAAAAGATGTTTTGAGTACAGAGCCTTAGCTGAAATACCCAAGCATAGTAGTCCTTTTTCTTTTTGATCAAATGGGGAAGTGCCACAGTACTGATGAAATGAACATCTAATTTTCATTGTAATGAACAATGCCAGTAATTAACTCACTGGCTAATATGTTACAAGCTTAGCTGCAGCTAATGAATGCAAGATGAATCTTGTCCTTGATTAATTATTTGTTCCTGTTTGGTATACTTCTTCATGACACCAAATCTGACTCATTTTGCACATTTGCACCTGTATTAAAATTCTTTAAAGGACAAAAATGAAATAGTACATGCTCAGGTATTTCCTCTTTTCATAACCTCTGAAGTTTTCTTGCTTAAAGGTGATTTTTATGTCATATCTTTCACTGAATATTATGGATCCTCTTTCCCTATTCCAGTTGAAAATATCGAATGGCTCTGAAAATGCAGAAAGGCAAATCAGTCACTTCAGACAATACAGATTTTGTCTCCTGTTATTAAACAGTATAAATAGGTAGCAAGATGAGTGCTAGAATTGAAAGTAAGTCAGTGATATTCAGGAAATGGAAGGGGCAGGATGTACTAAACTTGCTCCTACTTTTCACAAGATGATATTTCAAATCATAGAATGGTTTGGGTTGGAAAGGACTTTTAACTTTGGTTAGTTCCAATCCCCTGCATTAGGTAGGAACACCTCCCTCCAGACTGGATTGCTCACAGCCCCATACAGCCTGGCCTTGAATGATTCCAGGGAGGGGGCATCCACAGCATCTCTAGACAACCTGTTCCAGTGTCTCACTACCTTCACAGTAAAGAATTTCCTCCTAATATCTAGTCTCAATCTACCCTCTTCCAGTTTAAAGCCATTTCCTCTCACCCTATCATTACCTACCCTTACAAAATGTCCCTCCCCAGCTTTCCTGTAGGCCCCTTCATGTACTGGAAAGCCATTATAAGGTCTCCCTGGAGCCTTCTATTCTCCAGGCTGGAGAGCCCCAGCTCCTTCAGCCTTTCCTTATAGTAGAGGTGCTCCAGCCCTCTGGCCAGGAGGGATTCAAGGAAAGGACTGAGTGGATTTTGCCAGCACTATTCCTGACCATGGATGGAGTTTCAGATGATCTCAGGAAACTTTAAGAATAATTGCATAAAAGTACTCCTTCCCATTGCAACAGCCAGCCATCAGAAGTTTTCTCTTTAAATGCCAGTTGCTCTCTTTAAATGTTAATTAACAAAGAGGACCTTGCTTGAACTTAATTTGCTCACTTCTTTATGTAAGTGACCGTAGAGGGTTGCATAACCCAATACAACACTGTGATTCACTGTAATACCCTACCATATTTAGTCTTATTAGCAGCTATTTGAGAAATGCTGCTGCTCACTCTGGAGAGACATCATTTATAGTGCTATATAAAGGTCTCTACATTTTTCCCTCATGAAAAGAATTGCTGCAGCTTTCTTATCTGTAATGCAGTCCAGAATAGGAAACACTCATTGATTTTTGAAGAGGTATTTCAGTGTGGTGACCTCTTCTATGTTTTCATTTTAAGTGTAACTACAGCACAAAATACTAGGGGGGGAGGCGTGAGCTGCAAGGGAGAAATCAAATACTTGTTTTTCTTTGTATTTAATGAGAGAAAATCTTCTCCGTTTTCTAAATGTTAATAATAAGCACACAGAAGAACTCTCATTTCTTCACAGAAAGTTCAAATACCCACCATAGATATTCCAACTGTAAGGACAGTATTCTGAAAAACAGAGTGAGGGATGAATTTCCATCAGTAATTTCAGCTCTTGTAGAAGGGAAGAACAAGCTGAAAGCAGATCCACACTGCATTAGCATTATAAAATTAAAATCAGGGAGTAGATGCTTTGTCTGTCCTCCTGCACTATGGTAATGACTGTCATTTTTTGGACTGCTGAAAGAGCTACTCCCTATCTTGTCAATACAAGTGACAGGGAAACAACATGGTTGGTGCTAATGCCTATTTATAAGAAAAAAAGCCATAATTTTTGCTGCTTTAACATGTGTATTTTTTTAGCTATCTCAAAAATGGAGAGAATTAAATTCACCAGCCTTGATGCTGTGCTAGTTTTAATAGTAAAATACTTCCGTTGGAAAACGTAAACCTTTCATCCCAGTGATTGTTTTTATTATTATTATTTTCACCCCTACCTTCAACCTGGAGTCAGGGAATGCCATTTTCCTACCCCCTCAAAGCAAACCTCAAACGGGCTCTGCAGGCTTCCCCAGAAGTGGCACCATTTTCAATATGAGAAACTATAGAAAATCCTGAGAGCTAATTTCATATGAGGCAAAAAGCTCCCATGAAAATCTAATGCCAAATGTAATATTTGTGGGTGTTAAATACTTCCCAAGGAAAAATGAGCACCTTTGAACATTTGGACCTATTTCCTTTATAACTTCTTCCTTTTCTTTCAGAAAATGAAACAAAAGAAGTGCATAAACTGGATAGATATCTATACTAGATGCTTTAAAAATGACTTTTTTTTCTTATTATTTTATATAATCAAGTTTTATCTTTTCTTCTGCTATATGCAATGTACATAAAACCCCAAAGGTACAGGAGCAGCTTGGTAGTTTTTATGAAACTTTTAAAATGCAGTATTTATATTTTACAATTCTTATCAAACATTTTTAGTGGATTCTTTGTATCGCTCTCAGTGTCGCAGATGCTTTTTTCAGCCCTGAGGAATAAAACCAAAGAATCTATGTGAAAGGATCTGAGACATTTTGATGGTAATCAGAGGCTGATCAATTGCTAACCATTTCATCGCAGAATGAACCTGCAGAAAAAGATTGTGGGAAGTCAAGTGTAAAGACCTTGGCAGTACATTACATGTTGTCACAATCGATTAATTACACCACAGTATGGAGTAATGCATTCAGTTTGGGTCCCCTCACTGCAAGAAAGACATTGAAGCCCTCCGTGTGTCCAGGGATGAGCAACGAAGTTGGTGAGGGATGTGGAACACAAGTCTTATGAGGAGTGGCTGTGGGAGCTGGGATTCTTTAGTCTGGAGAAGAGGAGGCTCGGGGGAGACCTCTTACAACTACCTGAAGGGAGGCTGAGGTGAGAGGGGGGGGTCAGGCTCTTCTCCCATTAGCAATGGGATTAAGAGGAAATGGCCTCAATTTGCAACAGGGGAGATTCAGATTGGATGTTAAGAAATACTACTTCTCCAAGAGAGTGGTCAGGCACTGGAATGGGCTGCCCAGGGAGGTGCTCAAAAGATGTTTAGATGTTGTACTGAGGGACATGGTTTAGTGGGAAATATTGGTGATAGGTGGATGGTTTGACTGGATGATGTTAAAGGACTTTTCCAATATCAGTGATTCTGTGATTGTATGACAGACAAATGTCAAATATTGATGAAGGGTATACATGCAAATATATTGTGGTTCTTAAAACCTTTGTCTTTAAGGTGGATTTTTATTCTAGAAACTAGATTTGCCCAAATCAGCAGGGTAAAAAGGCTGTTGTTGTCCTAAGAACATTACACCACAGCTATCTAAGATGTTGCCATGCACTTTCATCCATCAGATAACTTCCTAAATTCATTTCATCGTGTCATGAGCTTCCTGTAGTCAAAGAAAACAGTATGATAGTGAGTATAGATGAGTCAGACTGAGGGACTGCAGAGGATATAGATAGTATGGAGTGATGTTCAATTACCACCTTTTATCAAAGACTTCTACAAATTGACTTGCCTCTACTGTTACAGTTGCTCTTACCTCTTTGACCCTACAAGTTCTTACCATCCAAAAGCATGTTGCTTCTGTTCAGAGATCTTGCACTGCCTATGCAGCTATCTCCTTTAAGGGAGAAGTCAACATCACAGCTCCAAAGTAAATGGCAAGTTTGAACTGGATGTTAAGAAATATGATACTACTAAATCAGAAAGAGTACCTGAACAAGTTGTGCGACCTCTATCCCTGGAGATAAATGTAGGGCTTGAAAGAAGGCAAGCTGGAATAGTACACATTTAATTGAAACAGCAGTTACCAATGTCTTTTTGTAATGCTGAAGAGCATGTCATCCTGCATAAACTTGCTCCAATCCCACTGATTATGTGTTTTAATGGACTGTTATCTAACCAAAAGTGCACATAAATTTGAAAATGACATGAAACAGGGAAAGTGTGTAAGCACTCCAGAGAACAGGCTCAAATTTCAAAAGAATCTTGACAAACTGAATAAAATAGTCTGAAATATGCAAAGTAGAATTCAGTGAAAGGGAGTGAAAAGTGGTCCATTAAGGAAGACAAGGGAGAGTAAAGTGGGGAATGAGGTAGCAGGTACCAGTACTACTGGATATAATGCAACAGAAGGAAAATAAAAGTGAACAGTTAGACCCTGCCAAGTAAAAGAGACAACTCTAGATCCTTATTATCATAAGAATTATATGCAAGACGCAGGAAGTAATTATTCTGCTCTATTTGGTATAAATGCAGTGACAGCTGGAATAGTGGGTCCAGTTGTGATCCTTATACGCTGAAGAAATGTAAAATTATTGGAGCTTACAAAGAGAGATAAGAGACACTGGAAACATAATTTAAGAGGAAAGAACTGGGTTTGTTGTAGGTGTCTTTGATTATGCAGAAGACTGCTGTAGGGATGGTGATGATTCACTGTACACTGCTGTTTCCACAAGACTACTACTGGAAAAGGTTTAAGAAGGTCTGATTCCTTTCCATTGCAGATGGATGGACTGCATGGTCTCTTTAGGTGTCCTCTCCTCTACCTTTCTAATGCACAATACGTACAATGTTTCAGACATGACCACAGTACATTCTAAGTAGTTATTTTGCTAATCTTGCCACTTTTACAGGTAGTTACGTGAGAACAGGGTGAATGAAGCAATTAAAACTGAGGGCCAGAGGGCAAAGAAACACTGCCAGAAAGCCCCCCTCAGATCAATTCTGCTGGCTCTATTTAAACCCTTCTTTGCTTGACACCTCACACCAACATACTGCATCAGCCTGAGGACATATTATGTATTTCTGGGAACTGCTTAATTCAAGCTGTCAAACTCCCTTCCACTCACACAAGGAATACATACTTCCCACTAGCTCTCTGATATCCCTTTTGCTGAATTCTTTTGCAAATCCTAAAGCATCTTCAGAAATTTCCTACAAAAAGATTAATCTTTGCAAAATATACTTTAGGGCGTTAGGTATGTGGCTTCCATCAAGTCTGAGAGTGTATAAATATACATCTTACTGTTCCAGTTTATCATTAACAAGTTATCAGCACAGAGAAAGGGAAACCTCTGAAAATAAAGTTCTTTTCAGTAAAAGTGTAATCTAAACTCTTACACAGGCTTTATTTCTGTGGTACTGCAGATGTACTATATTTTATTCTTTCTGCATTCTTTCAAGTGCTCCATCCCATGAGGAATCATAGAATCATAGACTGGTTTGGGTTGAAAAGGACCACAATGATCATCCATTTCAACCCCCCTGCTATGTGCAGGGTCACCAACCACCAGCCCAGGCTGCCCAGAGCCACATCCAGCCTGGCCTTGAATGCCTCCAGGGATGGGGCATCCACAGCCTCCTTGGGCAACCTGTTCCAGTGTGTCACCACCCTCTGAGTGAAAAACTTCCTCCTAATATCTAACCTAAATGTCTCCTGTCTCAGTCCTGTCTACCCACCACTTTTGCTTTTACCAATGGCTGATGATGTTCAACATATGAAGGACAAGAAACTTGATACTTCTTCAGGGTGGAAACCTCAGAAAACCACTGGGTCTTGTTACCTTTGTACAGCAAGGTTGGTGCTGCCTCAATGCAGTTCCATAGCATTTACAACCTGCTCAAGAAATCTTGCAGTTTTGACCTTTCTTACTTTGTTTTCCAATGTACAACAGAAACAACAGGTTGCCAGCTGCAGAAGGAGAAAAACATCATGCATTTTCAGATTATGGCTTGTCTATTGTAGCTCCCAGCAGTTGAAATGCTCCCAACAAAAGAGGTAGGTTATAGTATGATGTTGTCGAGTCACTACAGGAGAACTGATTCCCATGATGGGATTTTGAAAAAGGCAGCAGCACATAAGAGAAAACTGAGGCAAACATGAGAGACAGGAGAAAATAGACATCAAGGAGATGTTTGAAGACAAACGAATGGGAAGAGCAAGGAACTTCAGGTTGAAGTACTGGAAAGTACAATGGGCTATTGCAGACCAAAGACAGAAGTAGCATCACTGGGGGCACTGGGAAAATGGTCTCCTCCCCTTATTTTATCCCCACTTGCCTGTGAACACAGTGAAAAAGCATGATACACTATACCATTGTGCTTCTATCACACACAGCAATGCTGTTCAATTAGTAGAAAGCTGTGTCCTGGATCACTGCATCTACACGATGCAGAGATTTTCATCAGTAGAGCAAGGCATGACGTGCTGAGAGCTTGTCTATCTCTAGAACTGATGTCAAATAGCTGATTAATAGTAAAGTACATTTTGTTCCATCAGTAGAAAGAAGCATTTCCTTCTGTCCAGCTTGGTTTCTTTCCCTGACTGTTGCGATGTACCTGTACATACATTCTAGTTCATTAAATTGCATGAGGGTTTTCATATAGTTGGGCAAATAAACAATTACAATTGAGAATGTGTGCCTTTTTTTTTTTTTTCCTTCAAAATCACTGTTCCACCAACACTGCAAAGTAAGGACTGGTAAAAACAGAAGAAACTGGTAAATACAGGCTTTGATTCTCAAATTCTGCAGTCTGGATAAGAGTAAACACAACACTTTGTTATGGACATACCTTTGTTCATTTACTCATTCATGCACATTGATCATACCTACACAACAGCTCAATTTAGCAGAAAGTATCCTGAGTTTTCATCTTTCTAAGCACAGTTTCATTGTGCTACCACGGTGAAGCAGAAATGTCATAATCTCAGCATGTAGAAACCCCCTTTTCTTGCTATCAGACAAGTAGCAATACACTTTTCAAGCAGACAAACCTCCTTTAATCAAGAGCTCATCTTCCTTCCTACCTTACCCACTGATCTCACACATAACCTCAGTATAGTCCAAGTTAGTCCAGATAGAATGATATTTCCCCATGCTTTAAATGAGTTCACTTCGTATGGCTCATAGCAAGGAAAAATAAACCAAGTTGCATTGACTGAGAGCCTTTAGGTGCTCTTTGTTCACATTATGTCAGCAAAATGAATGAAAAGTTGATGTGATTTCCCCTCTCTTCAGCTGACTTCAACTCATCTCTGAATAGTGATAAATCATTGGCAGAAATTCATTTAAGTATTAATGTATCTGGAGGGCAAAACAGTTTTGCAGTGCTGTCATACTGTAGTTTGCAGTGGGAAAGGTGAATGAGTGCATCTGTCACAGGAGAGCACCCGTGGCTCTTCATCTTTATTTGTAAGGTCCTGTCCCCTGGCTCTCTTTCATGTGTCACAGGACTTGGTTTTATGACACCATATGCTCTGGTATGTTAATTCAGGGTCCTTCATACCCCTTTCTCTCCAAATTTGGTCTTCCTATGCAGCCACGGAGAGATGATAATTGGAGCACCAAAGCATAGAACAGAGATTTGAATGTAGTGCCTACTTCTTCCCAGTCCCTACCCGTCAGAGGCCACAGCTTTGCATCATTGGGAAAGAATGGCTTAATCAGTCTCTTGGACTTCAGTCTGGGAGGAGGTGTCTGTGCTTGTTGACATCATTACAGTCACAGTTCTCAGTGAAGTCACAAAATCCTTTCTTCAAGGAAAGCGCAAATTTCCTCATGCAAACCATGTATGAAGTAATATGGTCGAGTTTTACTCCATGCACCAGGGGAAGCTGGCAGGGGGATGTCAGCAAAAAAAAAAAAAGAATAAGAAGCCTATATTGAAATGCTATCACGTAAATTTGAATAAATAAATAAATAAATAAATCAGGCGAATGACTTATTTTATGGAGAAATTATGTAACTATCTGAATTCTTGCTCAGAAGGAGATTTCCATCATATACTTCAGCCCAACTTTAAATTATTTGCGTATTTGTATTTAGAGGTAGCCAAACCATCTTGATAGGGAATATAAATGATGTTTTCAATTCTTACAGCTTCCAATTTCACTCAAATTGCACTTAGCTGCCTGTTTACTTTCTCACCAGATATAAATTTTGCTGGCAGGAATACACACAGCTTTAAACCGAGTAATATAAATTTCGCTTCTGGCTCTTTTTAGTCCTCAATTTAAAAAATAAAAATAAAAAATAGAACAACAACCCATAGAGTGATTATTAAGCATATATCCATGCTGATTATTACAGACAGCTATGAAGTTACCTGCAAGGACTCTCCAGCTCATAACAAACCCATTACCCCATATTACAGCCATCTACACAATACTCCTTATCAAAGAAGAGATTTAATGAGATTTTATCTGCAAATGTCTTTTCTCTCCTTCTGGATTTGAAGGGAACAAAGAGGGGGCTGGAAAGGTGATGCTGGCAACCTGCATGTGCTGAATCTTGCCACAGGAAGGCAAGTCCAACACACCTGCCAAAGGATGTCATAGCCTATAATCCAGCCCTCAGTATGTGGACTGTGACATCAATCTGGATGGCTGCTGATGATTACCATGAACTCAGATCTCAGAGTGTGATCTATTCTAACTTCAGGAATGAAAAGGGTCTCTCTTTCCCTTGTCAGAATAGGTTTGCTAGTCAGATGAATAAATGTAGACCCATTGTAGACACAAATTAAAGAAGATGCTGTCCAAGCTAGAAGTTCACATTCCCCTTCTTATGGAGAGTGAATGCCTCTTTAAAGAAGAAAATAATTGATGGGAGGAGAACAGAAAGGAGAGTCAATTTTCAAAATGACTCTTAATTTTCCTTCATTGAATAATATTATGCAGTTCCTATAGCTGAGACTTTGAGCACATATCACAGTGTTTACACTATAGTGGCTGTTCTGGGGATGATTTGTGTCATTACTGTTCATTCAGTAATGGATCCTTAATCTCTGTGATAAACCCAAGCCCGTGGGTTTCTGGCATATAAGCAAGATTTCTACAAGCTTAAGAACTGGCATTCACAAAGAAGACTAGTTCCTAGTACCAGGTTGTGAAAATAGGCTCTCACCTCTGACATTAGTAACTCAAGGAACTATTAAGGTTTATTTATTACTGCTGAATCTTTCTGAGAAAATTAGGTTTTCAATTCATATAGATTAATTCATTATTTTTCTTCATCCTAAACTTGCCAGACTGTATTACATTATCATACATTTCCCATCAGTGAATATGTGAGTGAGGAAAGTACCAAAGCTAACAGAGAAACAAGAATTTCTCCAAGCCAATGTACCTTAGTACTGTTCTGCCCAATAAATGGGCTATTGATTAGAACTGAGCACTCAGACGAACTGAGCAGGGATTGTGCTGTGGTCTAGTGCTCAAACACGAAAACAAATAGGAAGCCACTCACTGCAGTGTGATTGTTATTCACCTAAATATTAGACTCAAATTCCTTGTCTTGTTAGGTAAATTAAATTTAAAACAATTAGTAATAGGATGACAATAATATATGTGTATATATGAAATTCAATACATTGTTTTGTATTTTGAAGAAAGAAATAGGAAGCAAGGATTTAAAGAATGTACCACAATCCCCCACTATAGGCAGGGACACCTCCCTCTAGACCAGGTTACTCAAAGCCCCATCCAACCTGGCCTTGAGCACCGCCAAGGAGGGGACATCCACATGTCTCCTACAAAAATGTTAAATAGCACTGGTTCCAGCACCAACCCTTGGGGATTACCACTAGGCATCAAATACCACTTGGGCACTGAGCAGTTGCCCACAGCTCTCTGAGTTCAACCATCCAGCCAGTTCCTTATCCAGTCAGTGATCCATCCATCAAATCTATTTTTCTCCAACTTATAGACAGGGATCAGTGTCAAATGTTGAATCCCACCAGCTTTGGACAGGATCACAGAAGGTAAACAACATTTTGGTAAAGTATCTTTCTAGAATTGTCTTTTTAACTGTTTAATTCTGAAGAAGCATTTTATATGACTAGTACTGTTGATCTCAAGTCTTTCAAAAGGCAGTTACTGAAGCTGTCAAGGAAACAAGGATAACTTCCTAAAGGTGCAGATAGGACACAGCTTGTGGAGCCAGCACATACACGGAGCTGGACCAACTTATTTGTCCCACTTTGAGACTGCTGATGAATACATCCAGCCCTTGAACAGGATGTTCAAGTGTGTGTATGGGAATCTTTCCAGACTTCCTAGATCCTCCTAGAAATTTTATAATTGGTTGCAAGCCCTGAGCTACCAGGTTGTGTGCACCTTTCTCATACTTCTGCAACTACACATCAGCATATACAGTAGAAGATATTAACCCTGCAAAAGGTCTACTGAGCATGGCAGAGTTTACTAAGGACTATCACAGAGCCAAGCTAGAAATCACATGGAAAATTTCCTCCCAGATTCTCTCCAAACAACTAGACAAAGGAACTCCAAATGACTATGTAAAGGAATTTATACTGTTCAGACTATTTAGTTATGATCGTTTCTTGACAAGCATGCTAAACACAAGTGTGCTTGAATAAAAACCTAAGAAATTTAAGCATCACAGACTCATAGAGACAATGAGATCAAAAAAGCACCTCTGGAGATTACCAAGTGCAGCTCTTTGTTCTAAACAGGGTAAGCTAGAGCATACACAATTGGCTCAGTCCTGTTTGTGCTTTGAATACCTCCAGGGATGGAGACTTCTATGGCCTCCCTGGGTAATATGTTACTGTATTCAGCTGTCCTCACAATTCTGTATTTCAGTTCATGCCCATTGCCTTTTGTCCATTTCAGTAGTTACCACAGAGAAGTGTCTGGCTCTGTCTACTTCATTCCCTCTGTTTAGGTATATATAGACATAGATAAGATCCCCCTAAGCCTTCTCCATGCTGAAAAGTCCCAGCTTTTTCATCCTCTCCTTGAATGTCAAATGCTCCAGGGAGTCCTTTGCTGTACTCTATTCACTATGGTCATATACCTCTTGAACTGGGAAGTCTAGGACTGGATCCAGCACTCCAGATGTGTCTCACCAATGCTAAGTAGAGTGGAACTAGTCTAAGATCACGTATCTCATCTTAAAAATCTATTTCATCAAAGCATTTCTGAAGCTCACAAAAATAGATGTTGCAACAAACATCTAAAACTCCATATATATAATTTTATATGATTAAACTTACAATTTCAACACTATGTTTGGAATATATATTTTGAGCTTAATTTTGTCAAAAAAAAAAAAAAAAGAAAGGAAATAAATCTTACACTGAGCATAATGATATTATCATGAAACAATATGGTCAGTTTTGCACTGCCTTCCTTTTTGTGTCAACAGAAATTAAAATAGAAATTAAAATTCAGTAAAAAAAAAAAAAAAAAGATAACAAGAAGGGAGGGAATGCAAGGGGGAAAAAAAAAGAAGCTGAGTTTCTCCATGATTTCCTAAATGTTGCTAAATCTCTATATTATATTTGTCTGAATCATGGTCAATCAATTTCACAGCAGATGGTCGCTAACAATTTACATCCTATTACCAACAGCATCTCCCAAAACATTTCATCTTTTTGTTCTGCAAAGTCTACTACACAGTTATTCACAGATCCTTAGGTATCTATCTTCTCATCTTTTGGCACATATAATATATTTTAAATCCCATGTAGAAAGTTTACTACAGAAGTTCATCATCCTTCCGTACTATGGAACGAGCTAATTTCAGAAAAAAAGGACAATGATCTACTGAAAGAAATGCTGTAAATTACAGGAAAATGTAGGGAACTAAGAGATTACAAAAAACTGAAGGGAACAAAGGGTCAATAGGATTCCTTTTTAACCAGGAGTAGATCAAAGTCATTAGTATCTGATCTTGATCAAAGGACAAGAAGGTACATCAGATTTCACTTGTTTTCACCACATTAGAAGAGAATAGAGTTCAGATTGCAGGTCAGACAAAGAAGATACCCTTTGTAGCACTGTACATCATAGGAAGATATACAATGATCTCTGCTTTAGTAACATACAGTTAATATTCCTGAGCAGTTGCATAGTTAGACAGTTCAAATCTTCTACCAATACAGCTGAGGAAAGCTCAGGCATCTTGCCAGCTACCTTCCTGCTAAGCACAGATTGAAGAGATCCTTCCGAAATTGTGTATCATCATCTTACAACAGAAGGCAGATGGGTAGGGACTGATCACTTAAATGAGTGACTCCTGTGCAACATCTGGAATTTCTCTAGGCAGGAACTTTGGTTCATTAGTGCAAAGCCCTGCCATTCATTTTAATCCCAATATAAAAGAATAACCAGATAAAAATGACCATGTGAAATGGGCATTATTGTGTTAATTATTATTATTTTCTGCAAAGAATCTACTGAACAGATCTTTGAAATATTATGAGACATTATAGCACTCTCTTAATGCTGAAAATGTTTTCGTATGTAATTGTTCAGAAAAGGGCATTCAAAGGTAAATGAGGGCTATCATAGCAAAGGCTACTCATTGTTGGAGATCTAATGTCTTTAATATCCTCTAGGTAAACAAAATTAGAAGTTATTAAACCTTCCATTAAGTCCTGTCAGATATCTAGTAATTATGTGGAAGAAATACCATGGAAGATGAAATGCTAATAGAAACGGTAGATAATGAAATAGTAGATTATGAAATTACGTATGGTTCAGTAAGTAGTAATGCGCAATATATGAGAAAGGAGAAATAGATAGAGGTTTCCTAAAAAGATACCTATTGCTATCCTCCCCAGCTAATAAAAGTAAAATGGCTGTTTGTGATTAAATGCAGTCTTATGATCAACAGGCAACTTACAGATATCCAAACACCCTGGTTCCCTGAGGAACAGAAAATTCAGGAGCTTTCTCTAGTGGCAACTAATCAAGTAAAAATAAATATAAGTGTATAAGTGAAGCCAGAAAAAAAGTCCAACCAATTGATCTGGTAGAGGAGAAATTAAGTTACTCATTAGCAAGGCATGAAAAGAAAAAGAGATCTGTACATAGCGCCTTTAGACTAAAGTAATCCTCTGTTGGATACTCTGAAATCAAACTGACCTAACTTGGAGCAATAGTGATTATTTTGCCAGTATTTCTTCGACAGATGCATGTTCAGTAAACAGCTGTGACTGTAGCATGTAAGACTACTTAGGATGTTTCCTCCAGCTGTCCATAACTCTTCTTCTGCTGTTTCACATCTGACAGCAAAGCTGTTCCATAGCTCATGTCACCAGATCACACAAAGGCACATATAAGATAGTGAGGGGACAGCAAAGAGATAAGTTGAATGGACAGGTACAGATTTTGGTACACACAACTCTAATGGTGTCTACCACGTCTTGCCAGTCCTTGTTTGACAAGCCCTGAGCTTCTCCCTTTTACAAGTGTGACAGCCCTTTGTCACAGAGTGAGGCAAGATGATTAAATGGATCACTTTATTGAGAAGGGAGCCTAACAGTCAGGGTAGCCATCCAGCCCTCTCTTCTCCTTGGAAATAACACACCAGAGGAAGCCAGCAGTCATGATCTTTGCTCTGCATAATATCCTGGGAATTTTGATCTTGAAGAAAAGTCAAATAACTGATTTTTTAAAATTATTTTTTATTTTATTTTGTTTTGTTTTTTATATTTCATCAAGAAACAGACATCCTGACATATTTAAGTTTTGCCATGGTTTCTGTCTCGTCAAAACATTCCCCAGGGCCGCAGTCAGTGTTCAAGACAGCAGTTCCAAAGAGCCTGAGGCTGAAGAAGTTTGAGCAAGAAAAAAAGAAGGTCTCAGGCCAGTGACCTGGGGGGCAAGTGGAAGCCCTTATGTTTCAATCTCAGTGGGATCAAACATATTTTCTACCCCCCCCCCTGTTCACTGTGGGCCATCTTGACTGAAGTGGAAAGACACATCCACACATCTATCTTAATTTGTTGTGGTTCACACCCTGGGGCACGTCCCCTGATCTAGTGTTGTTGTTCATTTTGTAGATGACCACTACAGAGCAGCTTCACACTTCATAATTAAGAGAGAAATAGCAGTGCCATGAGGTAATTAATCTTAGTGTACAAGGACACACTATGAGATGCATTGTGCCCTGAAGGTGCCTATTCCCATTGACTTGGAGGAGAAACTGGATTTTTCAGACATAATATACATGTGGAATAAACCACTCATTTAACTAAAGATAAAACTACAGAAGGAACAAAGCTTTTGTGGTATTAACACATAATGAAGCGAAGATTTTCCTTTATCTTTTTCTTTTATTTTTAATTAGGCAAAATGCTTTCTTCATCTCCCTCCCTAACCACTAGGCCCATAGAGCTGAAACTCTTTTCTGGTAGGTGACACAGCTTCTGGGAGGTGAATACAGAAGCTGGGAGCCCAGGTTTTCCTTCTGCTTGAGAGTGCTCTTTTAAAATACTCACTCTATACACGATGCTGCATTAACAATAGCCACAGACCACTAGAGGTCCTTAAAAAAAAATGACCACGAGGCTCTTTGCAAGTGAGCTGGTAGTGACCCCCATAAGAGAGACTAAGACATCCCTCTCCAGCAAGGTTCTTTTTATTTTTAAAGCTGATGTAATTCAACCCTTCGGTTTGCAGAAAAACTTTCAAAATTCAGCAGGGAGAAAGGCCTCAGGCTAAATAAATACTTTGTCCCGTCAAATTGCATTTAACTTTGGCTGAGTTATAAGCTGTTGAAAATCATAAGCTCCTCACTAAAGTTTGAAATCCTCAGGAAAAAAAAAAATGCTACTGTCAAAGTGCCAAAGCAAGTTAAAACATAGGAAGGAGCACTGACATATTGCTTTATTACACTGCCAAGCAACACCAGTGAGTTCTGGAAGGTCATAGGAAGTGGGAGGCTGAGCCAGGCCTTCATGATTTTGCCATAAAATAGGTACTCCCACTAGGTTGTACCACATAAAGTAGAATCTGGTCAATTCTATAGGGTCCAGATTAAGGGTACCCTTAACCAGCCGCTAAAGATATGACAGCAGGCACCATCCATCCAGCTTCTGCCTAGGATGACAATCCTCTCTGACCAACTGCTGACACAGCACTGTGGCACTGGATCACTGGGTCCACAAGACTGGAATTTTCATATGATAAAGTACTCCTGAAGAGAAGATGACTAAGTCATTAAGACAAATATGTCTTTCAAGTATTTCTTATTAAAACAAACAAACAAAAACCACCACAAACACACACAAAAAAACAAGTCAAATTTATAACCACCCAAACTGTCTTGGTTTTCCAAATAATTCTCCACATCCATCATGATACTGTCTACTGTATGCTATTTTTTCCCCCTGTTGTGATCCAATTCATCCCACACAGTGTAATGATATTCCTTGCCTAGAAGAGCATAATGATTATACATGCAACCATGATATGGCTTCTCCTTTTTTTGTGGCCTTATAAAACCTTTTGTCCACAGAAAACATACGTGAAAAGTTGGGAAGATAATGTGGATTTGTTCAACAACTTTACTTTCTGAACTTTCTACCAACTTTCTGCTTTGATAGTGTCATAGAGTAATTTTGTTTAATTTTTTAAGGAAAATTGTAATTAAAATCAGAGAACGTATTGCCATTTAATTATTGCCCCTATTGTTACTACATTTTACTCTCTACTAGCAGCAGTAAAACTGTTGCAGGTACCTTAAGTGATGAGGTAACAGAATGTGTATTGGGGGATGACTCCCCTCAGATTTTACTGTTGCAAATTTTTGCCTACTGCAAGTAGATTCTTTGATTTTGATTTTTCACCACAGTTTTGGATTTTAATTCCTTGCCTTTGCTACTAAGTACCTATCTTCTAAATACTTCACTGTATAAAATATTCTAATACTTACATACAGTGAAGTTTTCAGCTGGGCAGCAAACATGCAAGTTAAAAACACCTAGTTGTACTATGACTTTCTCCTTACTATCAGGCATTCTGGCAGTGATGTTGCAGGGCCTCAGACACTGCTGAATGCTAATGAATAAGTAATCTGAGCTGCAGAATTTAGCTTCAGAACATTAAAAAGCCTGAATTCATCTATCGCAATCTGATACAACTCTTAAAAATATAAAGGCAGATAAAAAGATGACTACGGGCAGTTTTAAGATGACTAGTAAGCTTGTGTTAGGAGAAGCTTTCCTTTCCTGCGTGAATGAAAAGTCAGTTGAATCAATCAGCCAAACCTGGCCAGACCAACACAGAACTGTGTAGGTATTGATTAAATGTTGTTTTCAGAAAAGAATTCAGGCTCAAAAAGTTTATCTTTCTAATGAGAAATAGCTAATGCACCTCCAAAATAAAAATCTGAGATGTTCTACTCCTACTCTGAAATGTGTGCTTGAAATTAAAGAAGTCATAGATGAGTCTTCATTTTGAGAATTTTCAGAACTTTTTATGGCATTTATAGTGTTTCACTTCACTCATAATTAAGACTGTGCATATGGGAGAAACTTCTAGAAAGGTGAAGAAATAGTTATATGAAGAATAACACTTTATCTAGATAGATACAAAAATATTTTACTGCAAAGATTTTGTACACAGTGTGTGCAAGGTTAGGCACTAAACCAGGAATAAGCCTTCTTACTGAAATGGAACCTAGAAGTCCTTGGCAGATGTCTTACCAGAAATGTCTAGATATTTTCATCTAACTTCTTCAGTATATGAGAAAGGCTTTAGTACAGCAAGGCTCTGTATGTTGAGTATCCTCAAATGAGGAAATCTCTAGGCCAACAGCTCTTAGCCTAGAGCTAAGAAAAGAAATACGCTACCTTCACATTCAAACTCAAGGCGGGAGTTTCAGAGATAAAGGGTGAAAAATGCCACAATGAAGTAAAAAGTTGGCAATGGACTCAGAATCAAAGAGCAGAGGAAAGTGCTGCACCATAGGGATCCAGTATAACTGTGGTGGAATTGTGCTTTCTTGAAGACAGCTCTAATTCTCCCAAACCAATCTGCTGTCTGAGGAAAAGGTCCTTGGACAGGATCTCAGGCATCTGTTTACATCTGCTGAGCAAATTTAAAAAACAAAGGATATAAAACTTCCTTTTAAAATGCTAACAGAAATTATTCCACCTGCCACGGCAAAGTAAGAAGTGACAAATTGCAGCCGTAATTGTATCCTGCATGGAATATTTTTAGATTTAAAGAGTATTTTATCCAGAATGTTTATCAAGAATACAGCTAGCTACTGGCTCTATCACAGATATAGTGTTTATTAGCCCAACACTTTGTGTCTTCAGGCTAGAGTGACTGTCTGCATTCAAGCAGGAATCTGAGCACTAGTGGTCCAGAAGCTGTTGACCACAACTCATGTTCATGTTGCTGATGATTTAGTACAGGTTATGATAATATCATTTTATCAACAAACCAAGACACTGTGTCTAAGATAAAGCAGAGGACTGAGCATTCCTACAGTGAGTACAAAAATGACTTTTCACGGTTCAATAGAGAAAGTAATAGTTCCCTTAAGACTTACTATACTTTACAGAGACATTTCCTCAGTTGACTGTAAACATGTAAATGATCATAATAACTTGAGCATGACAGAGAGAAAGAAAAACTTGGAATATTTTTTCTCTGAAAATGGCCTCTGCAGCACTCTTCCATAAATCACACACAACTTTTATGCAGATCACTCTACTTTGACAGCAAAGTGAGTAGTGTTATTCCAAGATTTATAATAATAGTTAAGATATTTTATCTTTTCAAGACAACAGCTTCAGGCATCAATCAAAAAATATTAATTTACCTTTCAACCGGGAAAGACTTTAAAGCCAATGCAGAAAATGAGACACATTTTTGTGTGCCCACTGATGATTCAAACCATGAAGGCGTAAGAATGCTTTTGATAAACTGTTTGCTACTGCATGATTGAAAGGGGAATAATCAATCAGTTATTTTCAAGACATCACTAAATCTGTAAGTAATGTGTACAAGATGCGAAGTGCATTCTGCAATCAAATAGCTTGAACTTGGCAATGTATCATTTGTATAACAGAGCACTGTAATGCTAATGTTTACTTTGGGATACACAATTTTGCCCATAGATAAAGTAAAAAGAATGAGCAGCTGCTCCTTGGTAATTGCACTTGTCAATACAATACAGTGAAGGAAACAAAAGATAAATCAACAGATAATCTTGAGGAGTGTGTAGAAATTTTCATAGTTTTCTTTATCTTCCAGGTCTTAAAACTACTGAAGATCCTATACTCTGAGTGTACAAAGATGGGAAATGCTGTGGGGTTCTTACTCCATGGCATTCTTTGTATCTCACAGCTGTAAGAAAATGTTTTTTTGTTAGGAGAAGTTCCTACAGGTCATTTCAGAATTCCCCACTGAAAATACAGCTCTCTATAAATGATCGACTTGGGGAAGAAAGAGAGATGCTTTTTACTGATTTTGTTTTGCTCAAAAGCTGCAGAATTTTTACAACTCTCTCGAAACTAGAACACTGCATTTACACAGCAGTTTATGATCTTACGAAAAACTAGAATGCAATTAAAACAGCAGCAGAATTGACAAGAAAATAACTCTTACTCAAAAGTACAAGATGGTAAAGCAGACATAGGACTTTATTCAGATACACAAATTATATTACATTCCATGAGTTTATGTTTTAATTGAGGTAAAAAGCACCTCAATTTGATCTAGCCACTTTTTGGCAGGGGAAAAAAGAGTACACTGATACTTTTAGGACATTGTAAGCAATATTGTAAGATTTGAAGTTGACAAAATGCTAGATCACAAAAATTGTATATGTACAAAAATATGGTGTGCTAAGCAGTTCTGTGAACTATTTATGTGTATTACAGAAGATCTGTATGCAAATCTAAGCTTTGCAAACAAGAGCAATTTCCTTGCTTGGTTTAAGGATTTAGGTATTTGTGGTCAAATTGAAACCATCTATCCAACAAAAACACATTCCTGACATGTGAAACAGATGTGACATGATAGCCAGGGAGGCGTTTTTTACCACAAGAACTAGTGCAATATACGGAACATAAGTGCAAGGGACTAAACACGTACAGTTTAAATAAACAGACTGTGTATTTGATGAGGATGGAGATGAAAAAGCAGGTCCATTGAAGTCAACTAGTGATGGAGATGCTCTCTGTTTTTTTTTAAATGGTTCTCTTTGGAACACTCCTGAAGCATCTCAGCCACTGCCTCTATGAGGATGAATTATCAGAATGAATGTCCCTGTGTGCCCCTTTCTGGATGACTGTATTTTCAATTTCATGATTATCTAAATACAAATAAGGTTCAAACAAATGAATCAAGGGGTAAAGGTATAAACACAACAATGAATGATGGTTAGCTCTGCTAACCATTTACTTGCTAGATGCAAGTAAATTAGGTGCGCATTGTCATGTATAGTGTGGTGTCATGATACTCCTAAATGGTAGTTCTTAACACAGTCTGCTCATCTGAGGAACTGTTGAACTGAGTATACAAGTATTTCTTTGTCTCAGAAGGATATGAAAATATTGATTCTAATGTTTCTGAGGCACCAAGATAATGACACATGAAAATCTAGTGCAGATAGAATTGTTGCAGAACTGTTGTTAGCACCTCATTTTAATTACCACAGTGCAACTATTTATTGTCTCTCAAAGTACCCTGCCACATCCGAGGCATCCACATAGGACTGCTTTAGTAAGTTAGTTTTACTTTGATTTTTAGGTATCCATTTGGTCAAGTCGTCTGTTCAGTTCTGGATTTCATGATCAGTGTTGGCAACTTTTCCACTTAGATGCCAGTTTCTCAATTAAAATATTTTCAGTAAATTTAACAATTTTTGTAAGAGAATCTATTTATTTTTCCCCAAAGCAACCTCGTTAGCTTGTCATTGCATCCAGAGAAATAGAGGAGGTCTTATGCTGACAAATTTCATACAATCTGCTGACAACCAATGGTGTGTGAAATGTGCAGGCATAAAAACAAATTAACGTTAATTGGAAAGGGCTCCTAAACATGTGCATTTATTTTGCTAGCACATGGTTAGGAAAAATGTACATACATTTGAGCTGTGCACAAAATCACCTGTTTCTGTGCAACAACCTTTTAATCACTGTTTAGAGTAATTGAGCTTTGTATTTGTTAACAGCACTATCCCATTAGTACTGCAGATACTATAACAGACACACAGGAGAGAGGGGAGGAGCAGCTTCTGTTATTGAAAGTGAGACATAAACCAACAAATAGGATAACCTTTTGTGTCTCCCCTCCATTTTGTTTCCCTTCGTCCCACATATTTACACACATAAAAATATGTATCTGTATTTCTCAGGAATAAAAAGAAATACAACAAAGGACCTGGCCTCAAACTTCAAATGTGACTCCCGCTGAAGATGTTATCAGACTGCTTCTATCTGACTGTCATACCCCACCCAGACTGGATGGGGCTCTGAGCTGGTGGACTTTAAGGTCCCTTCCAACCCAACTATTCTGTGATATTTATGCAGCTACAGTTTAGAATAACAGTACCTCTTAGGCCTTGAAAAGTGTTTTTGTTGTTGCTGAGAGATAAGTTGCTGTTTCCTGTGTACACCTACCAGAAACTCATTTGAAATGAAAGAATTGTTTACTTCAAAAGATTTTAGGTAGCTGTATCCCTAAACTTACCTCATGGTAGCCTATGAAATACTGCCCAGCTGAAGAGCAACTGGGAGATTGAGATAGTCAGTCCTGGCTCAATAGTGAGATAGGATGAGTCAAGAGAGCAAACTTATTTCACATTCATGTGCCCAGTAAGCTTCTGTGTTAAACTGAAGCCACTTTTATCTTTGTGCCAATTGTGTGATTGTTTGCTGACTGGGTTTATCCCCTCAGCTGCAGTGCTGGCAGTGAAGCAGAGACATGGTGAGGAGCCAGGTGAGAAACAGCCTGGTGAGGGCACCTGAGTGAATGCTGTTTCTATCTGGGAGAAAAAGCAGTAGGTGAGGGAATATGAAGTTCAGCCACTGAAGCATAGTTTTAAGTACAAATTAAAACTCAAAGGAAAATGTAACTCTGAAGGTGGGCTTGATGCTGGGCTTGATGCCAATTAAGTAGAAATGCAGCCTGAAACTGTCTGCCAGAGAAACAGCAGCTCCACAGCTCTGTCACAAAAGTCTGTTTCCTTCCCTGCAAGATGCCTTTCTCATTAAAAAAAGCCACATTGCCTTTTTCTTGTCCCAAAATAGCTCAAAATTTTCTTCCTTTGGTTATGACTGTTCAGTTCTTTGTCATGGCAGGAAACTGAGTTTAACTGATGAGCTCCAGTTGTAATTTTTTTCTGGAGTCAGTTTTAGGTTCATGCACACTCATCAGGAGAAATACAGAGCCACATACAGCAGACATGGTTTTAGTGGTACTTCTGTGTGTGATATCCCCTCTTCCCCACAGCTACCCCGAAACAGTGAGAAAAGAGAGCCCAGTCCACCTACTGCTATTGAATTAACTACTTCAACTTCTCAAATAATTTATAGATGATTGAAATGTTTTTAACAGCTCCAAAATTCAGTCTCCAAAACAATTGCTGCCACTTTAGGTCACGTTTCCTAAATGTAAATTGTTTTCTTCCAAGAGAAGTATGAGCAGAAGACTTGCTGAGCCTCGTACAAGGATGGCTCTGAAAGTAATGTGCCCAAAATTATGAGGTCAGTCCATGATATCAGAAATGGTGGTAACACAATAGAGGTATGCAATTGTGGGATAAATGAACAGAGGTTTCATAAGTGACAAAGAATGTATTTTTTCTTCCTTGCACAGTACTGTTGAGAGCCTCTATGCAGTATGAAGATGTAAAAATAATGGGAAAATACAACTTGCAGTTTATGAGAGT
The DNA here is from genome assembly GCF_054131305.1 of Coturnix japonica. NCBI lineage: Eukaryota > Metazoa > Chordata > Aves > Galliformes > Phasianidae > Coturnix > Coturnix japonica. The sequence goes on along the minus strand of NC_140663.1, from coordinate 153,460,844 downwards.
TTTAGAAAACAAACTCTTGAGAAACGATTTTTTCATCTAGAATAGAGACCTGGAAAAAACCAAGACAGTAGCACTTTCAGAAATCAAAATCTACTATAAATCTACTATTAGGATGAGAAGTAATGGCCTTACATTTCAGCAGGGGAGGTTCAGGTTGGATAGTAAGAAAAAGTTACTCCTGGAAAAAGTAGTGAGGCATTGGCACAGGCTGCCCAGAGAAGTGGTGGAACCACTGTCCCTGGAGGTGCTCAAGAACTGTGTAGATGTGGCACTGAGGGACATGGTTAGTGGGTATGGCAGGGACGAGGCAATGGTTTGACTTGAAGAGCTTAGTGGTCTTTTCCAACCTTAACAATTCCACTATTCTAAACGAGAAATATAGGCTAAATGTTTTCTGTGTCCAGCAGGTGTATTTCTATATAAACTGTTTTCATAAAGATGACTGTAATAAACAATCTCTTGCACCAAGTTTGTAACAGAAAGCTCTTTGTCACAAGAGACAAATAATCAAAATGTAAGACAATACTCTTGAAAGCAGTGATATGTGGAAACGTGGATCTTAGAAGTATTTGGTGTTTTTAACAAGACTACAATGCTAAAGGTACACATTATTCCCCAAGGAAGAGAAAATGCTAAAAGGACTTATTCAAGTCTCTTGCAGGATTAATAATTTTTGTAATTCATAGGTTCACACACGTGTACTCCTACACAGACAATTTACAGGGATTCCCACCAGCATGGAAACAAACACACCAAATACAAATGTTACTGTCAACACCAGAACCTGCTAGACAGACTTCATTCATCAAATATCTTTTGATATTAGCTGCCAAGTAGACAGCTGTCCTCGCAGTGAAATCTCACTTTCATGAATTCTGCCCCTTTACTGCAAACATTTCCTGCTAGTTTAGTAAAGATTGTATATAATCTTTTTTTTTTTTCTCTACACAGTGCTTATTGCACTTTCTGTTTTCATAGAATTCAAGAACCTTTCATTTTATTTTGTACTGTATATAGTGTAAACATATGGACACTATAAACAATATGCTAAGCAGACTTCTACAATGGAACAGCTGTCCTGGATTTGGTGTGTCTGCTCTGAATTCTCAGAAACACTCACTCTGAAACTGCTGGACCAGTTTTGCATTCCTCTGAGAGTCCCCAGCAAACACTCAGCAAGCACAAGCCTGCTCCTGGTGTGATGCGATCCAGGTGTTAAGAGGGAAGTAGATGGACTTCTGAATGTGAATGCGCTGTTTCAGTGGCTGAGACTTCACTGAAAAGAAATGCTTTTTAGGCAGGAGATACTCATTGCTGCTCCAGTCCCAGCATAGACTTTAACAGAAGGTGGGACACAAAATCCTATCATATATACTGTATTTTTTCCCTGTCTTAAGGCCTCAGAATAAAAATAAGATGAAGTGGAAGAATAATGTGTGATGTACTGCTCATGATTTATCCTGTCAAGCCTGCGCCAGAGCTCAGCTAAGATGAGTAGTTATGGTCTGTAACCCCTTATCACCTATAGTGTTCAAGTATAAATTACATTCTTTCCAAAACCTCATAAATCCTAATTAGCCTTAACTCTGATGTCCTAGAGGCTCTGATTAAGGAGATGATAGTATCTCACTTTGCTGCAGAAGCAAGTACAGTGTTTGAAGAGCAGTCTGACATAAAGTTAATAACCTAAAAGCATCACGTTTGGACCTGATACCTTTAATTATGAAAATGCTAGTTGTTCCATCTGGAAATTCACAAGAAGAAACAGAATGGATAAAATAAAAGCATTTGCAAGAGGAAAGTGGCAATTCAGCAGTACAGTTCTTGTGGCTGTCTCTAAAATTTTTTTTCATATCCATGAATGTATTTTATCTCGGTGTCATTTCCTGTAGGGCAATTTGTGAGCTTGCATCTAAATTATACTCTTACTGGCCTATAATTGGAGGAGTACTGAAGGGCTTACTGCATTGCTGGTAGGAAATGTTGCCTGAAACCTGGGAATTCCACTTTTCTTCAGGCTACTGTTTTGTCTTCCTATATCTAATGACTCTTTTAAAGACAAGGGGAAGGAAAGGTTTGCTTTATAAATACTGTCATTATTTCCTTCACAGATAATGGTCTCTCACACTCTGTGCTTCCTTCCCTTTGTTCTAAACACATTCCTTATACTTCCAGTCTTTAGAGTAAGGGTATCAATTTGCTATGTATTTCTTCCATCCAAACCCACACTCCTTTTTGCTTTTCTTCCTATATGCAACCTTACTCCACTCCTCAGATAAGTTTTTGGAGTATTAGTTTGTAGAAAGAGACAGTGGAAAGATTAGAGAATTCTCCAAATTGTCCTCCTTTTAGAGTCTCCATTTTCATTTTCTTCCTCCCCCTTCTCTCTTACAGTCATACTTTCTAAGTAGGAAGCAAGAAAGCAAATGAACCTCTGATACTTCTTAAACTATTCCTTTTTATTTCAATCTTCCCTCCCCCTTCCCACTGGGAAGGGAAATAAGCCACCAAAATGCGTTCCTGAAATGAAGGCATTCTTTCCAACTTTCAAGATAATCTATTTCGAAGAATTTTTAAAGGAAATCAGTTATTCAGTTCTGATCATGGGTACATGTGAAGTGACAAGTTAAACAGTTTTCTCCCAGGGCACAGTGAGCAACTCATGATCTTAGGTTATACCTAACATTTTCCTTTGGATTTTGTGCTGGTTAAAACATCTTCCAAAGGTGATAGCAAAACAGCAGCTGTGGGCAGTTTAACTACAGCTGAGTCTGCAGTAATGTCTTCTGCATAGATGCCTCTGCCTTACATATTCATGTAGCTTTTACCCTCTGTCTGTCTCTTCTTGACTTCAATTTCAGCTCTTTGCAATGTTGCTCAGTTCCCCCAGGAGCTGCTCTCTGTGCTTTGGAAAGATATTTGTCTTCCCTACATGCACAGAAAATGTATGCCTTGCACCGAGTGAGAAGATACTTGTATCTGTGTGAAAACTGATTGCTCTGTATTCTATGTCTACACTGTGAAAATATCTGAAGCCATGGAAGAGCAAATGTCAGCAGTGGCCAATTTAATCCCATTGCCCGTGCTTTTCCTGAAGAAAAAAAAAAGCACCTTCCTCTTTAATGTGAGCTCACTGTACCAGACAAATGCTGGGAGCACGAAATTACTGAACTGAATCATGGAATCATAGAACCGCTGAGGTTCAAAAAGACCTCTAAGATCATTTAGTCCAACCATCAGCTCAGCCCCACCATGACCACCAACCACATCCCTCAGTGCCTCATCCATACAGTTCTTGAACTTCTCCAGGGATGGTGACTCCACCACCTCCCCTGGTTCAAGTTAAGGCCATTACCTCTTCTCCCAGCTATATGCATTCCTCACTGGACACAGCATCTTCAGCATTGAGCAATGCAGACATCAGGCATTAGGGATGGGGGCAGGGGAAGATTTGTGCTGTCAGGCCGAAGGCAGAAGTACAGTTTGAGGTCATGTCTCCACTTTTCCCCCAGGCATCCCATAGGATGACATCTGCCATCCCCCAGCCAAAACACAGGCATATGGTCTCTTAGCCAGTGTCAGCAAACTGAGTGGTGATAGGCTTTATTTTTCCTTACATAAGCAAATGACAACAGTTTTAAACCTAAAAAGTGTCACAACTTGATTCTACTTCTCCAAAGTAGCCCTTAGTTTCCATTTATCTTCTAACATGGAGAGAAAATAGAAAACTAAAGTTATTTCTTTATCCGTGTCACAGCAGTGGCCTGAGAAAATATATATATTTCGAAAGTTGAGAGGTTTTCATTTTTTCATAACAGTGCACTAAACCTTCTCTAACTAAAAAAAGTTACAGGGAAAATATAAGGTACATGCTTCTGCTTCCATGTAATAAAGGAGAGCAATTCCTCCCAGGAGAAAAGAGCAGCACTCCAAGAACTACTGTCCTATACACAACAGGATTTTAGCTATCTTACTGGCACCGAAATCTTCCCTTCTGTGCTCAGAAATAGGCAAAGAAATAAAAGAGTGAACACCTGCAACTCCCATGAGCTGCTGGTAGCACTACAGAGGATGAGGGAACAGAGAATAGTATGGGCCCGTGGCTTCTATGTTTCAGTTTGGTTCTTGTTTTCAGGACCTGGTGGATCTGCCTATCTGGAGGTGCAGATTTTGATTCCCACTTTTCAATTCTACTGTCTTATAATAATTTTTCCAACAATCTGCCTCTTAGACCTTTGCAAAAATTTGTATCCTCTTCCCAACAAGCACCGTCTGGTTCCATACACTGGATTACTGTCTGAATGAGGGGATTGGGATCTAAGGCTGAGCAGTCCAGAGCGGAACAGCTACCCATAAACCAGTCAGCAGCGCTGCTTTTCCACCCAGCTTGTGAATAAACAACTGTTTAATGTCAGTGTTGCAAAAAGGGTGGAAGAATTAGATGCAGTATAACTGTGCTCTTAACTTGAAAGGCATTGTTGCCCAAGATTATGCTAAATGTGAATCAGCATAAAGTGGGTAAAAATAATTGTTTTCACCAACACTTAAAATTGTTCTGAATGCACCCAATTATAGCTTAGCTTTTTTGAACAGGGGGCAACATATCAGTACACAGGAGCGCTAACATTAATTACCAGCTCTTGACAAAGGTTTCAAAAGGTTGTTTTGATCAATATGAAGTCAGATAGTATAGCTTGAGTAACCAAAAACCTGGCAAGGCATTGGTAAAGAGGCAGCTGGAAAACAATTGCAGAGCAGAAGTGTGAAAGTAGGTGGGCATTTGACCCTTAACCAAGATTAACCCACCACAGTATTGCACAGCTGAATCTGGAGATTTGGATCCATGGCCAACAAAAAGTCTGCTGGAAAGAAACCGTTTCTTCTCATAAATATGCAAGATGCTTATTAGTGTGCATCTGCTCAGAATCTGTTCAGCCCCGTAAATCATGAGTGAGGTAATAACACAAGTATTTGCAAATAGAGATCAACCTATCAAAGTGTTACATGGAAGTGGTCAAGAGAACCATTTCATCTGAACCGAGCACTTTCCTGTTCACCAAAGAGACAGGAATACTTTTTCAGTTTATTCTTCATTGCATAAAAGTTATTTTGATTTTCTGTCAGATGCCTTAAAATATTTGAGCCTTGACTTTAATTCAAGTGTGATTTAATCAATTCAGTTATTCTTTTAACTGCATTTGAGTTAATCAGCGTTTCTGAAACCCAAGAAAGGGATTTATTGACTTCATACATACTGTTCCATCTGATATTTAAGTTAGCCTTTGGAGTAATGTTATTTCTCTCTGAGATTATCAGACTGATAAAGTGGCATCCACTGCAATCTTATTATTTTTGTAGCATAAAATGCAAGAAAACTGGAAGCTACCAAAAAAAACCCAAACAAACAAAAAACAAAAACCAAACTAAAACAAAAAAAACCAACAAACCAAACCAAAACAAAAACAACAAAAAACACCTGACACCTTTTTCACTCATTTTTAAATTGTGAATGTGTTAATTATGTTGACAACAATGATGCCAACAAATGATGTGGCACTGGATCTGCCTGAGCATGGTTTGGTAGTTGAGACAGCAGTGATGCCCACAGATTTATCCATTCCCTTTGCTCTCCCAAACAAAGAAATTCAATAAAACAGTAAAAAAATAAACAAATCCAACCATACTGCTCCACACTTAAATAACAGGAGGCTCCTCCTTTGTTTTAGTAGAACTACACTAACTCACTGAGGTGACATTACAAGGCCAGGCCTGAAACAAGCAAAAACGTCTTAGTAATGACCTTATTTTAACCTAAAAACACAATTTCCTGAGATGCAATCAGCATTCTCTCAGCAAGACACATAAAGGGAAGAGTTGTTCCTTATATTTTTATTTGTAGTGAGTTCTTGGGTCATTAGGAAGCAAATAACTGTGCCACTACAATCATGACCTCATCTTCAAACAGTAAGAGCTTCTCAGTGTTGCC